>NC_135714.1:194867203-196067203 GCF_964656455.1 Halichoerus grypus
CAATAGGATCCAACAGTACATTAAAAGGATTATTCACCACGACCAAGTGGGATTTATCCCTGGGCTGCAAGGTTGGTTCAACATCCGCAAATCAATCAACGTGATACAATACATTAACAAAAGAAAGAACAAGAATCATATGATCCTCTCAATAGATGCAGAAAAAGCATTTGACAAAGTACAGCATCCTTTCTTGATCAAAACTCTTCAGAGTATAGGGATAGAGGGTACATACCTCAATATCATAAAAGCCATCTATGAAAAACCTACAGCGAATATCATTCTCAATGGGGAAAAACTGAGAGCTTTCCCCCTAAGGTCAGGAACGCGGCAGGGATGTCCACTATCACCACTGCTATTCAACATAGTATTGGAAGTCCTAGCCACAGCAATCAGACAACAAAAAGAAATCAAAGGCATCCAAATCGGCAAAGAAGAAGTCAAACTCTCACTCTTTGCAGATGATATGATACTTTATGTGGAAAATCCCAAAGACTCCACCCCAAAATTGCTAGAACTCATACAGGAATTCAGTCAAGTGGCAGGATATAAAATCAATGCACAGAAGTCAGTGGCATTCCTATACACCAACAACAAGTCAGAAGAAAGAGAAATTAAGGAGTCGATCCCATTTACAATTGCACCCAAAACCATAAGATACCTAGGAATAAATCTAACCAAAGAGGCAAAGGATCTGTACTCAGAAAACTATAAAATACTCATGAAAGAAATTGAGGAAGACACAAAGAAATGGAAAAACGTTCCATGCTCATGGATTGGAAGAACAAATATTGTGAAGATGTCAATCCTACCTAGAGCAATCTACACATTCAATGCAATCCCCATCAAAATACCATCCACTTTCTTCAAAGAAATGGAACAAATAATCCTAAAATTTGTATGGAACCAGAAAAGACCCCGCATAGCCAGAGGAATGTTGAAAAAGAAAAGCAAAGCTGGCGGCATCACAATTCCGGACTTCCAGCTCTACTACAAAGCTGTCATCATCAAGACAGTATGGTACTGGCACAAAAACAGACACATAGATCAATGGAACAGAATAGAGAGCCCAGAAATGGACCCTCAACTCTATGGTCAACTAATCTTTGACAAAGCAGGAAAGAATGTCCAATGGAAAAAAGACAGTCTCTTCAACAAATGGTGTTGGGAAAATTGGACAGCCACATGCAGAAGAATGAAACTGGACCATTTCCTTACACCACACACAAAAATAGACTCCAAATGGTTGAAAGACCTCAATGTGAGACAGGAGTCCATCAAAATCCTAAAGGAGAACACAGGCAGCAACCTCTTCGACCTCAGCCGCAGCAACTTCTTCCTAGAAACATCGCCAAAGGCAAGGGAAGCAAGGGCAAAAATGAACTATTGGGACTTCATCAAGATAAAAAGCTTTTGCAAAGCAAAGGAAACAGTCAACAAAACCAAAAGACAACTGACAGAATGGGAGAAGATATTTGCAAATGACATATCAGATAAAGGGCTAGTATCCAAAATCTATAAAGAACTCATCAAACTCAACACCAAAAGAACAAAGAATCCAATCAAGAAATGGGCAGAAGACATGAACAGACATTTTTCCAAAGAAGACATCCAAATGACCAACAGACACATGAAAAAGTGTTCAATATCGCTCGGCATCAGGGAAATCCAAATCAAAACCTCAATGAGATACCACCTCACACCAGTCAGAATGGCTAAAATTAACAAGTCAGGAAATGACAGATGTTGGCGAGGATGCGGAGAAAGGGGAACCCTCCTCCACTGTTGGTGGGAATGCAAGCTGGTGCAGCCACTCTGGAAAACAGTATGGAGGTTCCTCAAAAAGTTGAAAATAGAGCTACCATATGATCCAGCAATTGCACTACTGGGTATTTACCCCAAAGATACAAAAGTAGGGACCCGAAAGGCTACGTGCACCCCGATGTTTATAGCAGCAATGTCCACAATAGCCAAACTGTGGAAAGAGCCAAGATGTCCATCAACAGATGAATGGATAAAGAAGATGTGGTATATATATACAATGGAATATTATGCAGCCATCAAAAGGAATAAGATCTTGCCATTTGCAACGACGTGGATGGAACTGGAGGGTATTATGCTGAGCGAAATAAGTCAAACAGAGAAAGACATGTATCATATGACCTCACTGATATGAGGAATTCTTAATCTCAGGAAACAAACTGAGGGTTGCTGGAGTGGGGGGTGGGGTGGGAGGGATGGGGTGACTGGGTGATGGACACTGGGGAGGGTATGTGTTCTGGTAAGCGCTGTGAATTGTGCAAGACTGTTGAATCTCAGATCTGTACCTCTGAAACAAATAATGCAATATATGTTAAGAAAGAAAAAAAGAAGAAGAAGAATGTAGCAGCAGGGGAAGAATGAAGGGGGGGAAATCGGAGGGGGAGAAGAACCATGAGAGACAATGGACTCTGAAAAACAAACTGAGGGTTCTAGAGGGGAGGGGGTTGGGAGGATGGGTTAGCCTGGTGATGGGTATTGAGGAGGGCACGTTCTGCATGGAGCACTGGGTGTTATGCACAAACAATGAATCATGGAACACTATATCTAAAACTAATGATGTAATGTATGGGGATTAACATAACAATAAAAAAAATTAAAAAAAAAAAAAAAAAAAGAAATCCAGAGTTGAAACTACAAAGAAATTGATGAAACATTTACAAAGATATTTATATGGAAAGGAAAAGTAATACGTAATGGATTTTTTCAATGGGTAGAGTAACAGCATGGTAACACTTAGATCAGAGTTGAATAAAAGCACTCTAAACGGGGATTTAACCACTGAAAACATATTTTGAGGACTGACATCATGCTTTTTAGCAAACTGATGATACATATCATAGACACTAAAAATAACTTCGAGCAGAAATGTAGTGTCACTGCCTTTAAAAAAGCAAGAGAAAGTGTGTGTGTGTGTGTGTGTGTGTGTTTTGAGGTCATCAGAAATGAAGGAGACATGATAAATTGGGAAAAAGCTCAGTGAATAATGAAAATGATTAGGGCTACGTGGTAGGATCAATTTATCACAAGGAATGAATATTGGGCCTAACTAGTTTTGAGAAAAGAAGGACAATAGTCTTGTTTCTCAAGTATAAGAAGGCTTATGACATGAAGCTAAGCACCGAAATTTTTCTATTTCAATCCACGAACTTAGGATAAAAATCAGGAAAAAAATTTCCAATTAAACACAGATATGGGCAAATTCCAGAAAATCATGATATCTAGTTCGGTCATGTCTCTCTAGGCTGCCTTACAGAGAATAGAACTTACGTCTCATAAGATCTCTGTCAGACTTATGATTATGATACTCAATTATCTGGCAGGTCCTTTAGCAACATAAAGCAGAATTGATTTGCACAGATCATTTCCCCTAGAAACAAGCTGATTATCACATGAACATTCAGCTAGTGAAATAATAACCTGAGCCACACTGTGTTTTGAGAGTCTATAGCATCTCAAGAAAGACACAGGTAATAATACATGGGGAAAACTGGGGGTAGGAATGATTCATACATGAAAACCAGTATGACCATAGTCAAAACAAAATAGTATATTCCAAACCAGATCTTCCTCTTTAAAAAGTAGATGAGAAAGAAGAAAGAGAAAATGTTGCCTATTTTTTGTTGGCCAAAACTGGCTGGTTATCTTTCTAAAAAAAAGATTTATTGAAATATTTAGGTAATGTCACTTAATTTTTTATTCACCAATAAACATTAAGGACCTCCTTGCTAGGTATGGCAAGGTATTTAAAAATTGTTTTTCCTGGGCGCCTGGGTGGCTCAGTTGGTTAAGCGACTGCCTTCGGCTCAGGTCATGATCCTGGAGTCCCTGGATCGAGTCCCGCATCGGGCTCCCTGCTCGGCGGGGAGCCTGCTTCTCCCTATGACCCTCACCCCTCTCATGTGCTCTCTCTCTCTCTCTCATTCTCTCTGTCTCAAATAAATAAATAAAATCTTTAAAAAAAAAAAATAAAATAAAAAAAAAAAATAAAAATTGTTTTTCCTGAATATCACTACTAAGCAAATTTTCTAAACTTATATAATAAAATACCCCATAGAAATTCTTAGTGTTTATTTAGATAAGACTCTTAGCACTGAAACAAATTTATTTTAGGAATCTGAAATGACTGAATTAATATAGATGGAATGTTAGTCAAAACAAAACAAAAGATAACAAAACTTTGTGGCAATAATGTATATTATCTTAGTTCAAGGGTCGTAGTTCCATTCTTCGTAGACAGAATACTTCTCAGAGACATGCACACAAGCAAAGGAAGCTTGGATTATGTTTGATTGATGTATATAATAAATCTAATTTTTCTTGCTACTTTAGGCGGTTTATTAGATTTTTATGCTTCGTATCATCACTCTGCTGGACCTATCCTAACCCAACATGACTTCTCTCCCTTGAGGGAAACCCTCAAGAGAAAACTTTGCAATATTAGCTTTGTAATGTTAACCAAAGATAAAATAATGCGGATTTTTAAAATTATTTGATAAGAAGACACAGTTTGAAGAAACTCAGACCCAAAGACACTGGGTGAATGGTCCAAGGTCAAGCAATGACTTAATTATGGAGCCAGAATAAGAAATCAGATGTCTGCACTTCTAATCAAGTGTCATTATCACTGCGCCTATGAAACTCTCGTCTAAATATAGTAGAATTACGTCTTAAACTAAGAAGTGTGAAATAAACTCAACTACACAGAAGCTCATGGTGACAAGGAAGACATTTACATTGGCAGGAGTTTTTTTTTCCTGCTCTTTGAAAAGTAAGTGATCTGAGGGACCTACACTCTACTGTTGTCTGGTACTGATAGATTCCACTTAAGAATAGGAGGTGTATTACAGTGAGTTTTGGAATTAAACAGTGGCTTTACATCTTGGCTTTGTCATTTAGTATCTGTGAGACCTTAGCAAGATATCTGGATTCTCTAAGCCTTAATTTTCTTTCCATGGTAAAATAGAGATAATACGACTAAACCAAGAGGGCGGTAGATTGAGTATAATAGGTGTTCAATAAAAACCAAATATCTGTCTCTGCCTATATCCTTATCAAACTTCTACTCTGCCATTTGGATTCTCATATCATAATTTTTTCTAAAGGACAATAACAACAACATTCATAACCCAAATCCTTAGCAATTATAATTGGAAACGTCCAAACAAAATGACTGTTTTCGAAATGCTTCGGTATAGTAACGGCACGTTCTATGGGAAGTCAAAGGATTTTGTAGAGAATACAAACTACTCCATCAAGGAACAACGTCTGAATAGTGAAACCAGAACTGATTGGGGGGAGAGGATTTTTGTGGCTGAAAATTTCTAATTAAAATAGAGTAAGAAATGGATCTCATGGAAAGGGTCACCCTAAACTCTCACCCTTTCTGATATTTCTTCAGGAAAAGAAATCTTGCCTGACAGCTATCAACTATTGATGAGCTATACATTCAGCACAAACTACCTGAAATATGGGGAAAGCAACCCAAACTCATGGGTATATAGCATCAATATTCTTATCTCTTAAATTACAAACTTTCACCTCCAAATAGATTGCTTTTCAGTACTTTTTATCCTTTTAGAGATCACTCTTGGAATAGACAGGTAAAAATATGACAACACTTTAAAGAAATGTTGTAGTCTACGTTTCCCCTCGGATCCTCTGCACCAATCTCTTAATATTTTGAGAGAAAATTATGAGTACGCTCAATGCGCTAATGATGAAACCAGGAAATTGACATCTAGACCCTTCAAGATGCAATTATGAATAATAAGAACTACTGGAATTTACATCCTTTGTCTCTCCAGCATCGAGGGGCCACTGGCCAAGTGTCAGGGCATCTGCTGTGCCTTTATCAAGCTATCTCCAGAACTCAACTATCCTGATTTACAATCTTCGTGAGAACTGAGACCCCAGGTGCAAGCGGAGTAATAACCTTGCAGCCTTCTTCCTTGCATCATCCTGACACTGATCCTGGGCTTCTCCGGCGGTTGCCATGGAAAATGTATCAGTTGCAAAACTCTCATCATGGCTGTGGTGAAGATAAACACGCAATCAAGAGTACAGGAAGTCTATTTCACGCCGTGATTGTTTTGAGATCTGGCAGGAAGCAACTAAAATGTAGGGGGATAAAATATTCTCAGACTCTGCTCTTCAGTCGCTGAGCTTCTTCTTCTAGTAGCAGATCAGTGCTCGGTGGAACATCATGGTGGGGTGTTCTTGCTGGACACTGAACAATAAATGAGTGTCCTGGTCTGAAGGATGACTCAGGAAATACTGAGAAATAACTTTCTCTTTGAGTCTGAACTAGTTCTACTATTATTCACTGTCCATCTTGTTTTCTAATGAAACCACTTCATAGTCCTTTAAATCCACATTTATTTTTAGTTTTCAAGGACATCTTTAATGCACTGTTGACTATTTCCCAAACTGTAGCGTGAACTCTTCTGTACTATGATTTTATGTAATTGTTTAGATGAAAGTCTATTTTATTGATCTCTGGCCTTTCCCCTTTTACTGCGATAGCAACATTCTCCCTGGTTGGGTGCTCACAAGCTGGGAGTCATGTGTAGCTCCTTATCTTTCTTTCTCACATTGCAAAGCCCCATCAACAGCACTACAACTTGTTCCTTCCTCCTTGCTCACAATAGCCCCTTCCTGGTTCATATGGGATCCTGGCTCATCAGTTCCAAGATCGCCTTCATATCATCTGTCCATCATGTCTCAACTCTGCTTCAGGACATGGGCTGGCCAGACATTACCCACAGCGACAAGCTTAGACCTTCAGCATGACATTTACAGTTCCCCATAAATCGATTCCATTTCACTGTCAACTTTAATCTCCATTGCTTCCCGAGAGGATTCTTCTAGATGGGGTGGCCTCCCCAGGATGCTACTATTATTTCCTCTTATTGCTTCCAAGCATTTCTTCAAGTTGTCCCAACTGTAAGCAGGCACTCCCTTCTGCTATAGTGAAACATGTTTCACCACTTTCCAAGTCCTGCTGAAATTCTAAAAATCTCCAAAATCTTTCCTTTTCTGAATCTTCATTGTTTTTCTCTTTCCAATGTGCAGTTTAGCAATGTAGTCCATCTAGCTGCTTTGCCTTCTAATTGTTTCCTCTTTGTAAAGCCCTGTATCTCCAAGTCTATAAGCTTGACGGTGAGAGATATATTTTATTTCCTCCCAAATATCTCTCAAAATATTTCATATAAGGATGCTCACAAAATAGAGTAAATCCTAACTGTTTGCAGGATGAATGCTTGATTTTTAAATGAAAAATAGATCTTAGCAACTGCTTGCGACATTATATATACCTTCCATAAACCTATCTCACTCTGTTTTTCTACTACTGCATTTTTTGCAATGCATAAAGAGGTTACATACTAGGCTGCTAGTAGCTAATTGTGTATTCCTGAGAATGTCTCTTCTTAGTTATTAGCATTCTAGATCTCTCAAAAAATCAGAAACCTGAATTTAGTATCTAAAAACTACTATTTATATAAGATATTTTATAAATCTTTTCCTATTTCATTGCAAAGATTTAACAGCACAATTTTTTATTGATGTCTCATTGCCAAAATTTAAGTATAGTAGGATACATTTATTAGACATTATGAAGCATCGCCTAATTAAATGACACTTAGAAAAATGAATTGTGTGAAGAAAATAATTTTAAATCCCGATACCACAGACTATATTAACAAAATTTAGATAGAATAAATTTAAATAAAATGAAAGAAATATTTTTTAAAAGAAGAAAATATAAATGATAATTTGCTCTAGGGATAAAGTCAACATTCTAACCATAAAAAAGCCACAAGTAAATAATAACAACTGAAATATATTTTAAAAGGTTTCTTAAAAATTTCCTTATATAAATAATATCTTAAACTCAAACAAAGGAAAATAGCTGCAACAGATTAAGATCTAAACATTTCAAAAGAGACAAAGAATTATTAAGATTCTTATTATATGAAAGTACCTGCAATTCAAGAAGAAAAAAAGTACGGTATCTCTATATCTCTATCTTCTGCATCTTTTCCATCAGGCTAAGAATTGATGAAAAGAGATTTACCTCCTACTGCTATCATCACTTTCTTTAAGTTTTTAATTTATTTAATAAGGAGGCAGAGACTTGGTAGAAATGAATCTGCTACTCTGAGCTGGAGCAGATGCAGATTTTCTTGGCACCTAGAATCTCTAATAAAGAGTGCAGAGCTACTTAAGCAAGGCAGTGTCTTGCTAGACTGGAGGATCTTACATTTGATACATAAGTTTGCATCTCTATTCATCACTATCCTGCAGCTTATCCGTATGTCTACGAGCAGAAGGTCTGCATTTCAGGAGATGATTATACGTATCAGGTCCTCTTATAACCAAACCTGTCTCATCAAGGCTACATGGATACAAGGGGAA
This sequence comes from Halichoerus grypus, assembly GCF_964656455.1. Lineage (NCBI taxonomy): Eukaryota > Metazoa > Chordata > Mammalia > Carnivora > Phocidae > Halichoerus > Halichoerus grypus. Next base: position 194,875,661 of record NC_135714.1, read on the forward strand.
AAAAAGCAGTGTCAGTGTCCCGGTGTCCTTGAATTCCACTGTCCCTTCGTTTTTCTTATGTCCCAGAATACCCAGTTCTTCATTTACCCCAATAGAATGACGGACAAAGGGCATGAGTTGGCAATTCACAAAAGAAGAAATACGAACCGTACACACACATACATGAAAATATATTCAACCTATCAATCACACGAACATAAATTACAACAACAGTCAGATACTATGTTTTATCCATCCAGTTGCCAAAATTCTTAAAGCTTGGCAATATTTGCTGTCAATCGCTTGTGGAAAAAGACACTTTTTTGTACTGCTGGTGGGAGAGTAAATGGATACAAGTTTTTTTGCAGGGCACTTTGACAGGGTATATCAAAAGCTTTAAATTGTATGTACCCTTTGGCTCTGATGTTCCACTTCCAAGAATTTATCCTAAGGTAATAACAGAATTAGGGGCAAGGATTTAGCTACTATGATAGTTACTACAACACAGTTTATAATAGTGAAAATTCAAACAACCTACATGTCCGAAAGTAGTAGATATGTTAAAAAAATTCTGATAAAGCACAGCATGGAAAAATATTATGTCTAGAAGAATGTCGGATAACATGGGGAAGCTTAGGGTCAAAACATAAATTGCGATTTTAATTTTTAAAAAATAAACACACAGGAAAGAATAAAAGCGGAAATGCCAAAAGAGAAACCAGAGAATACCATCCGTTTGCTTCTCTGCATTGTCCAATGAACATGTAATGCTAAATAATTAAAATAGATACATTAAAGGCATGAATTTAAACACTCATAATATTTTAGACTTAAGTTTGTTTGATCTGAAGTTCTATTTTTATCACGTCTGTTATAACCTTTCATTTTACTTGGATTATTGAGACAGTGCAGTGCAAACAATGATTGAAAGCTTAAAAAATTCTAATGATTATCTGAATGCTTAAACTTTTTAAATAGGTTCATTTAAACAATGAATAAGCACCTTTAAGCACAATTTGTAGCCTTCAATCTATACAGTGGTACTCTAGTCACAGTACATGAGACACAGTCCATTATAAGGGAATGTTTTCTACTTGTTTTCCGCAGCAACTGACATTTCATTCAAGCACTTTCAAATCCCCTAGGAATCTCTAGCTGCTGTATGTCAAAAATTTAAGATCTCTCTTTGTGAACTTCAACACCCCTATAAAAACCAGTTGGAAGGGCAAGCCTATTTCCTACTGATCACTTTGATGTTAACCAATTAAAGGCAAATCAATTTATTCAGTTTAGTCTGAATAATCATTTCACAGAGTCACAATTTTCCTAACTGCAATATGCAGATAACAACTACCGCTCTGGCTTTTTTTTTTTTTTAATTATTATGTTATGTTAATCACCATACATTACATCATTAGTTTTTGATGTAGTGTTCCATGATTCATTGTTTGTGTATAACACCCTGTGCTCCATGCTTTTTACAGCGTATTTCTATTTCTCTTGGACATATCACTTGTGATATGATTTTCTGGCCCTCCCCCCTTGTGTTTTTTTTTTTTTCCAAAGGTTTTATTTATTTATTTGACAGAGAGAGAGAGAGTGCTCAAGTAGCAGAGTGGTACAGGCAGAGGGAGAGGGAGAAGCAGGCTCCCCACGGAACAGAGAGCCCGAGGATCATGACCTGAGCCGAAGGCAGACGCTTAACCGACTGAGCCACCCAGGAGCCCCTGTATTTTTTTAAAATTAATGTTTGATAAGGTCTTGACAGTATTCATTAATAATAAAATCTGGTTATACAATTTTATGTTCATAAACATGCATTTTGTTTTTAAGCAAAGGAAAAGAAAGAAGTCACCTGTGTATCTGGAGGAGTACTGAGAACAGTCCTGTTAGTTCAGGCTCCAAAGTCAACAGCTACCTGTTTTACCGGTTTTCCATAGGACTCTGGATGTGCCTTTTTTTTTTTTTTTACAGTTTTATAGAACTATTTGAAATAAAATATCAATTTTGTGTAAGAATGTACTTTCCCGCAAACCTTTTGATGTCATGGACTTTCAATTCCATCAAATATCATCAACTTATGCTACGATTTCAATCAATACAGATAGAATTTTACCTTTTTAAAGTATAGCCTTCCTATAACAAGCTAAAATTATTATGCACACAAATTTTTAAGACGAAAAGTACCTTAAGGGATAAAAAGTTTTGAGGGATTCACAGTTACACACTATTAATGTTCCCTAATCTCCTCTCCTTTCCCCTTCTCCTTCCTGGATGGCTCCTTCCTTTTCCTTATAAAGATGCTGAAATGTCATCCAATATAAAAATACTCCTGCCCCTCTGTGTCTCAGGAGTTAGCAGCCTACCTCCCTCCTGTCTTACTTGGGCTTTGGAAAGAATAATCTACACTTGTTTGGTGCCATATTTTTAGGTTTCTGTTTATCCTCCACCTACTGCAATGCCCCTACACAGAAGTGAATAACCTCCTATGCAATCCAAAAAGTATCCTTGCATTTAACTTACTAGACTTTTGGAAGTTTAGATTCCGCTTCCTCTGACCTATCTCTCTTGTCTCCCATGAACTGATCTTGTTGATTTTCTTTTTGTCTCTATGGAAGGTCCCCTTTGTTTCTTTCATTGGTACTTATTTTACACCCTTAGGTAAATATTGGTGAACTCGGGTTTTTACCTTCAGTGCTTTTCTTGACTCATCATATTTGCTTTTGGGGAGAGTTTTACTGCTGCCCATGGCTTTAACTGCAATCATATAGATCATATGGTAAACGTTCTTAAACAAAATCTATTTGATTTTTTATCTCTCTATATAATTGACTAATAGATTACTGAACTCTGATGTCCCACAGACACCTTAAATACAACCGACTCATGTCTGAATTACTAATTCTATCACAAACCCCCAACTTGAATTATACCATCACTTGGATTCTACCATTCTTCCATGTTTAGAGGGTCTTTTATTTTTTTTATTTTTTAAGATTTTATTTATTTATTTGAGAGAGAGCGAAAGTGAGAGATCACAGAGGCAGAGGGAGAAGCAGGCTTCCCGCAGAGCCAGGAGCCTGATGCGGGACTCAATCCCAGGACCCCGGGATCATGACCCGAGCCGAAGGCAGACGCCGAACCGACCGAGCCACCCAGGCGCCCTAGAGGGTCTTTTAAAATGTCTTCCTCTTCCCTAACCCCAACGTGATGAAGAAATCATCAACTCTTGATTCTTTCTATTTGAAGCAGTCTTCCTCTCCTCCCTAGTTCTTGGCTTAAACTTCTATATTTTCTCACTCGGATAGTTATAATACTATCTGACTGGTCCATCTGCTTTCGAGTCGCACCTACAAGTCCACTGTGTCTCTGCTCAGCAAACACTGTGAGGTTAGCACAGAGACACAATGGTGAACAGAGCCACGCCCCTACAGGGCTTACTCCCTGTGGGAAAGACAGTCGACATTCTGTATTGCTTTCAGAATGCTCTGTAACATGTAAATAGGACTGCATTGTCCCTCGGCATGAAAATCCTTCAGAGCCTCTCCATTACCTCCAGGAAAAAGTACAGATTTCTTAGCATGGCCATGTGGCCCTTTGCAATGGCTTGGGCTGCTTATACCGCCTCAACTCATCACTCACCTACCCACACATCCTGTGTTCCAGGTACCAAACAGCTCATGGCTCTCAAGAGTCCTCACAGACTTTACACTTTCTCCTTTGCTGCTTTGTCTACATCTTGAATTTCTATACATCCTTTGAGCCCCTGTTTCAATGCCATCTCCTTCTTCCTTTATGAAACATCCTCTCCCGTCCTGCTCCCCAGTCTCACTTGGCAACAATCTGCTCTCTGCTGACACTGACCTTGCATATTGTGTTGTAATTCCATTTACCAGATTAAAATCCAATTACAGTGTCTACTTGCCTGTTTGCCCAACTAGCCTACGAATGTCTAGAAGTCGGGGACTACACTTACTCATTTTTGTTTTTCCAGCCCTTATTACTCATTGAATGAAGATGTAGTTGCTATACTAAATAAGAAATCAATTCAAAAAGTCACATCTAAACTTTACTCACTTTTCAGTTGCTGTGTGATGATATTTAAGGGCAAGGTATTACTCATAAGATGTTTTAACTGTCCTTTTCTCAAGCTTGTATGCATTTGTATGAATTTCCATCTGCATTTTAAAAGGTTTTACATTTGGTTTATGTACAGTCTATTCATTATGGAAAATTATCCCAAATCCACTGATGAATATAAAAAATTTCCATATAGTAAACCGTCATTCAAACTCCTCAGTAAATAATGTATAAGATGTTCACATTTATACCTGAATGTGCATATAATGTTAATAAACAGAATTGTTATGACTTGAGAAGAATATTCTTTAAATAGCACCAAAAAACACACTAAAAACAAAAAAGACCCACCAGTTAAGTCTCTCTTCAAACACTTGAATACCCCCAGAATGGCAAATACACTAAGGTTCTATGGCTCTAACACTTAATTTTTCTATTTCTGTGATAATTACATCAATAAACCTGATTCAGCATTCGCTGCTGTTCAATTCATTAATTAAAACATTTTTACTGCTACCACTGTGGTTTTTCAAGGATATCAAAAACACATTCAAAAATCAAAATAGCATACATCATCAGTTTTGATATGTGCATGGTATGCTTTACTTTGATTTCAACTCTACAATTAAGAGAACATTTAGAATATAAAGAGAGAGAGCATATACTCCATATACTTTGAACAAAAATACTTAGAACACAAATTGAATTTTGTAGAAATGGCAATATTCATGTGAAGAATAGCAAACTGCCAAGAGGTTCCAAAAATCCTCTTAGGATGGGAAATATAAATGTATATAAATACTTAAGTGATAACAACAAAGGCAGTGGACTTTATAGTCTTCTTAATTCCAGTTTCATAGTGCTAAATTAAAAAAAATGAATTTAAATCTTAGTTTCTGTGCTTGAGTGACTTGTAACATATCCATGAAATAAATATATTTCATTCTCAAATGACATATGGAAGCTTTTGTTACAAGAATGACAAGTTGCTATTAAACCATAAATGTATACATAGCAAGGCAATGCAATTATTTGTATATATTAGAAACTATTTGACTGTATTCTGCAAAGCAGCACTCTAATTCTGAGCTCGGCTTGGTAAGCATACATCTTACTTTTGCTGTTTCTGCCATCCCAGAGCACCTAAAACATAAAATATAATTTATAACAGCAGAGCACACCAGAAGTGACGATTACATGCCAGAAGAGAGCCCATAATGGAATTGCTATACAAGTTAGAGTTTAGTATGTGTAATAGAATCTCATAAAATTAGAATAACACTGAAGTATCATTTATTTCTTGCAGCAACGGAATTCCTTCTTAATTCTTACAATCAATTTCCAAAGTAGGCTGAAAGGTTCATGGATAAAGCTGAAGTAATGGAATTAAGGTAGGCAAAATAATACACCTCTCTTCAAATATCTTCAGAAAACTCAAATAGCCCCTTTGTGAAAAGAACCAGGAGAGAAATGATATCTGGGTCGTTGCTGGAAGCATCACAATTATGTGACGTAATGGGATACTCCAGTGCCATTCAAGAGTTTCTCCCAAACTACTCTAGACTTCAATTGGTAATAGAGTAGCTACACCTCTCTCACCTATATGCAGTCTTTCTCGTCTCTCACCTATATGCGGTCTCTCAGAAAGAGAAGAAAGAGCATTGCCCACTCTTTCAGAGAATATATTCAGCCTGACATGGTAATTTGGATTGCAAAACAGCGAGAAGTTCTCTGTTGAGAGATTGGTTTAAATGTTATCACTGCAATAGTTTGTCAAATTGGTTTAAGAAGTATATCTTCATCGTTTTAAAGTATAATAACTCAACTTTTAGACTTTATCTATCTATACAGAAAGTAGACTTTTAAAACAGTATTTCAAAGGACAAGTAAATTGGTTCCTTGAAATGTTTTAGCTGTACAAAGCAAGTATCTATTACACCTAAAAATATTGCCCTTTATTGTTATACCCTCTTTGTCCACCAAATTAGCCCTTAATACTTTGGTATTATGCACAATTACTGTGGCATTAGTTGGGTCCTACAATAGGTATATTGCTAAGACCCCAGGTGAGAGATAAAGTCTTCCAGGAATGATTTATTTTATCGTGTGAACTGATGAGCATCAGTTAAATTGCCTTTTAATTGACTGGCTGTCTAAGTAACATGCCTTTGAGGGAAACACTACTTTTGAAATTTCCTTTGGCCAGGAGGGGAAGGAGCATGCTGAAGTCTTTGAAGTCTACAGCCATCAGACTAATTATCAGCACCATTCAATGTACATTCATTTAATTACAGTAAATTAAGAAGGATGTGGGGTTTGGGAGAAAAATAAAAGAGTCAATAAATGGTGACAGAAATTCCAGACTATGCAAATTATCAGTGCTTTTTCTGGAGATCACTATCTCCCCCTCATCTTGCCACATGTATAAAACTAACGCAGACAGAGGGAGAGTATAAAGGGGTGGGGGGTGGGAAGGAGGAGAGATGTGCTGTGGGCCAGAACCATGTAGGTACTTGATATTGTTTATCTAACTTAATCTTCATTGCCACTTACAAAGATGTGATTTCTCACTTTTTACAGATGATAAGAAGAGCACACACTTATTTGGAAGTCACTAGGTTCCAGGCACTGTTCTAAGCACATTCTAGATCTGAACTCATTTAATCCTCACAATGACCCTATAAGGGGGTCATTTAGTATTTTCTCTATTTTACCCTTGTGGAAACTGCAGCACAGGAAGGTTAAGTAACTTGCCCAAGGTCACAGAGGAGGTGGTGGGACCAAATCAAACCCAGGCGATCTGCCCCCCTACAGCATGTTCTCATCTACTGCCCTCAGTGGGGGCCCTCGAAGTCAGGAATCACCACGAGGCAGAAGGGGAGTGCCAGCTCCTATGGGTCTGTCCAACTTCAAAGGTCATGGCTTTCCAAGGGGCATAACAGATTGTAGAGACAGGGAGAGGGGAAAAGATGAGGACCCCCAGCGGGGGACCACATACATCTCTGGGACTGCTGTACATCTGACAAAGTATCAAGGAGAGTGGAAAAGTTGGGAACTCGAGCTCTGGGTGATTCAGGAGCCAACAGCCTCACTGGTTGAATGAAAAGACCTAAACCCTGACCCGGGTGATTCTAAATCCAGGAAACTTTCATGATACCACACTGCTGGATGACAAAGGATGTTAATACGTTTTGGCTGCTTCTGGGAAACGATGCACAAACAAACATTTTTAAAGCTTAGAGGTTGATGTCTTGAAAAAAAGAAGTCCTTTGTTTCTGACATTTAAATAGACAGTTGGAATTGAGATCAGATGACTTGCAAAGTTTCAGAGCAGAAATTCAGCCAGGGGTCTTTTAACGACACATCAGAGACAGGAAAGACGCTTAAAACAATCCAGAGCATACTGGTAATTCTACCTTTGATTAGGGCGGCTCATCGTGTTATTTCATAACCTCTCAACAGCTTACCAGAACTGCTGCTTGCTAGGTGGCCACAAACCAATCCCTTCACTACTGAGAATGATGACGACCACCACAGTAAGCGCTGTGTGTCAAGAAGGGACTTCTCCAAGATCCTGAACTCGGAACAAGATTAACATTTGGAATCCCATATGAAACTCAACAGACTGGAAACATTTATTCCTTAAATGCTTTTTAACTTCAAATCCCCATGGTTGGTGAAGAGTTAGTTTTGCAAAAGAACAAATTTTATCACTTGTTTTGAGTCTCTGCTAACACAGAGACGTGTGACATGGTCCGAATGTTCTTTTACTCTTGCGGGATGCTCGGGCCATCAAAATTTCATTAGCCTCACAGCAGTGCTAGCGCCTTCTAAACTTGAACTGTTGGCCTCTTTATCAATAAATAAATGAAACCTAATCCCTTTTAGTGACTAAACTCTTCTTTGAAGTTCTAACTAGAACATCGGGCGCTTGGCTTGCATAATTTTACAAATGTTGAATAACATTCTTTTTCTGGGGAAAGCAGCCTTATTCACAGTTATTTCAAATGATGAAAACAGTCAACGAGAACTCCCATGCTAAACCGGATGAAAACAAGTCAGTGTCTGGTTCCTAAATTAGTTTCATTTTGGTGAGTTATTTCACACATGTCCTTCTTGTTTCGACCTAGAAGGGTATAACAGACCTTCCAAGGATGCATCTGAAGCTAGTACAACAATGAATGATATTAGACAATTAAACTAATGAAAGGCAAAGGAAAATATCGCTGGGAAATCAATAGTCTTTCAAACTTAGAGCAATGAAAAATAGCAGGATAGAATTGAATTATTTCCGTAATTTTACATTAGAAATATTTGACTAGAAGTAGTAATAGTAAAAATATATAATAGTTTTGAGGTTATTGCTTAGAAAGATGTTAGAAGACCATATGGTAGGATTACAAATTTTAGTTTCTCCTATAACTCAGCTTAAGAAAAATAACCATAGTTTTTATATCAGAAAAAAATCCTCAATGCTCTTGTTTCATTCCACAATTCAAAAGGTCTGCTAAATATCTCAGAAAATTATGCCTTCCCACCTCTTAATGCGATTATTTACTATCAGTGGAATCTTGCTTGTTCTGACTAATCACTGAAAATTCAGAACAAATAAACTAATCTGAAACGTTCCTAGGGACATACATATTAAATCTAAGCAATAGCCAATGTTCATGAAGAGGCCATATCTCTTTTATTTCCTCTTTTGTTTTCTTCCCTTAGCTGACCTCATTGGGAATTCCTGGACTATCAAAATGTTTTTTTTAAAAACAACCACAGCCAAACCTTGGGGACAAGAGTAAACACAAGTTTAAGTCATCACTTGCCCAGCTCAACAAACATTGTTTTTGACACTTTATACTCTTAACTTGGCTGACCTGTTTACTCTCAACAAATGCTACCAAATGTTCTGAATTTCAAGGCAAGGCCCTTGACACCCTCTTCCTGTCTCTCTTCATTCTGCTTCATAACCACCACCTGGACAAAGGAAAGAGCGCACCTTCTTGCCTTGACATCACTCTATGAACAAGGTCTATGAAATCCTGGGGAAGCACGTTCCTCCTCTAGATAATGATAATCCATGCAAATGGTGAGGGCCAGTGGTGGGAGAAACTCAGTCTCCCTTTCCTCCTCCCTACCAGTTGGATATTTTATACTGTTAACTCAAAGTTGACAATTTGGTAAGTTTTAGATTTTCCTAAGAGAAAAAAAAAATGGCCTGTGTTGGGGCATTCACTGTGGGATAGCTTTAGCAGATACAGAATCTTAAAAATCATTACATTAACTTACATTTTACCACTACAGATACAATACAGGATACATTTGTTATTAGGGAGGAGAAAGAGATGCTACAAAGGTTGTGGGTGGAAGGAACAAGTTGACCTGATGTGAGAAAATATTTAATGGATACGGGTATGGATATGATGCAGAGAATCGAACCAAATGCCTTATCTTGCTGCGTTCTACTCTTTTCTATAACTACCATAAATTTTATTTAAATTTTATTTAAATTGTATTTTAGGGAAATCAAATACCGAGCGCTACATTTGAATATAACCATTGTACCTGAAGGTTCGGATAGGCGGGAAACAAAGTTGATACCAAATCTTATGCATTTAAGGTTAGTAACTTCTGAATCCACAATGAAAACTGATATAAATACAGGTTTTACTGAGGTGAATGGATTAGCTCAGGGAAACACTGGCAGCCTGATTCGAAGACTCATTTTGCCAGAAAGAACTGTCCTTGTTTCCTGTGTGGGGTTGGAATAAAGTCAGCCTCCACCAAGAACTGGCACTTTCAAAATGAACACATCGACTGCATGTTATTACTGATCTTGACTTTGGTTTAGCGCACTAACGCATTCTACATAAGAGAACACACTGCTTTAGTTGGTTTAAATTAGACTTTTTTTCATGCATAGAAAGGATGGGTAATAAACAGTGGGAAGCAATAGGTATCAGTTCATACTGTGACTTAGCTAAAACTGAAAGCTGAATAGACCTGCTTTCGTACTGCAAAGCAAAGCTGACAAAGTTGCTCAATAAATAATACAAATGAAATACCGTTGGTGAAACAACCATCTTTCTTTTCAAATGTCATGCAATTCTTCCATTTTAATTTTCTCCCTGCTTCCTGATGCATCATATTCACATAGCATCAATAACTAGACGAAAGTAGCAAGTGCAATGTTAATATTAAATGCCGAAGGAGAAATGTCCTTTCGTTATCTGGTATGTTGGCACTGATGCTCCAATTCTTCTTAGAAGCAATACTGACTAAAAATTAAGTTTCCTTTGAAATCTATTATTGCATATAAATGAATTGTTTTTATGATCCTGCATTATCTGTAAGAAAAAAGTCCCAATAATTTATAAAGATACCTTTCTTACAATATGTAAAGCTGCCATTTGGATATCCTAAATCCGACTTTTTTGTGTAGACTTGATTGTGGTCCCCAAAGCACATCGAAAACCATACTCTCCCTCCTTACCAAACTTTGTCTCTCATCAACTAGTAAGTTTAAAGCATGATCAAATTTGTTCTTCAATCACTTGAGCCCTGTTAATAAACTATTCTGTGTGCTCACTCATCCATTCTAAGATTCTGCAACTTCTTTGAGATATCTTCAAGAGGAATCTACAAAGACATGTTTGATTACAAGCTGGCTCTGGGGTAAACTTTACCACCACTGGTTTTGCTACTCCCCGGAGGATACCAGGTGACATGGTCCCAGATAAGTCAAAGCTAATCTTTTTTTTTTTTTTTCTTCTGTACATCATTAAACTGTTTTTCAAAACTATAGCTAACACATGATAGACCGCTTGCATAATTTAACAATCTGATGTCGACTATTGATTTTCTCCAGGAAAAAATAAAGGCATGATTCAAGGACATTTCTTGAGTTCTAGTGCATTAAAACGAAAAGAGAGGAAGAAGAAAGAAAGAAAGAGAGGGAAGGAGAGAAGAAAGGAAGAGAAGCATGCCCCCCACAGTCAACTAGAACAGACAGAAGCACTGAAGGCCAACATGATAGAGCAAAAGAAACGGCACTTACCATTCTCACTGTCGGACTTGTTGTCGTGCTCCGTATCTGTCAGGGTGAGGGCTGAGTTGGACCGACTTGACAGGCAGGAGCTGCGGCCTGATTTGACCCCCCTGCCCCAAAGTCTCATGGCATGCTCTGGGGACATCACTGCTTCATTTTCAGTATCAGCATCTGACCCTGCACTGACAGAGTAACCTCTGTGGGGGAGCCCCATTTCCGCACAAAATGTCAGTCCTCTTCGAGTTGCTGGTTCACAAACTCCTAACTGCCTTAGGGTAAAATTCTGTCCTAATTAGGGGGAAAAAAAGATAACAACTAGTGAGTATATGTATCATTTTTTTTTTTTAACGAAATCTCCCTAAAATAAACACTCAAGCATTTTGGTTTTTCAGTTATCGGCACCAGGTGTTTACACTAGCATCGCGTGGCAGATGGTCAAGTGGGTGCAATTAGGGGAGGCTGGGTGGAGCTCCTCCGCTGACTTCCCACACACCCCCACTTAGAGCTCCTCTGTCAACCACTTACGCCCATAAGCACCTCGAGAGAGAGAGAGGGGCAAGCCAAGGAGCGCAGACCATGACAACTCAACCCAGAGAAAGGACTAGTTACCAATGATAGAGGTTTTTTTAGCCACATGTGAAGCAACGGAAATTGTCAGTTATTTCCTGGGTCTTGGCTCTAGTCCTAAACGATGGGATTTTTCCCACCCAGATGTCACTCCCTTGGTGGAGAAAAGAGAGCAAATTACTTGGTAAATAGAAGCAGGGGTTTGGTTAGTCTTTATTACATTTTCCCTCCTTAAGTTAACTACTAGCATAAACATGTATCACTTGTGTGTGCCTACATTCACTATGCTTTGGAGTGTAACATCTCGAAAATTTGCAGACATCTGACTTTCTAGACACTCTGCTTTAATAACACTGGGAAACATCTGTATGGATCAGAGGAAACCAATTTTTGCAAATAAGATGCACTCCAAAAATAAAGCGGGAGTAATATGTATTTAAAAATTAATGGTAAAATCAAGTTTCCTGTGAACCCTACAGGGCTTTACTAATAAAGTGGAGCATAATAAAACTCACGGCAAGGCCATAACTTCAAGCAAAAGTATTTAAATTAGGTGACACTTGAAAATGACCCCTCTTATTAATGACTTTGCCAATCATGTGTTTATTCTTGAAATTTCACATATGTTTTATGATAGTACGGATGAGAAGAGAGAGAAATATGTCTGCTTGTACGATGCAGATATATGGCTCTTCCATTTCTTGTCTCTTTTTGGCATGATGGAGTCTGAGATTTAGGCACCGACCAGAATCAAAATACATATAAAGAATAACAGTACACAAAGACTGATTTAGATGCTGCCATATCATACCAACCTTTTAAGAATATGAAGCATTTATATCACTCACAGTTTTCATTTGCCTACTTCTATCTCTTCAATCTACGAACACTTTAAAGTTAATTGGCTGGTGTGAGAAGTAATATACATTATATTTTTTAAAAAGAGGGTGTCATAAATTATTTGTGATAAAATAATAACATGTGGAATCTTCTAGAAAGTGAGTCAAACATAATGCCCGATATAGTATATATTTGGTTGTAAAGATATCAGTAGCCTCCAGGCCTCAGCACATTTTAACTAGTGTGGTTAATTGTTTTATTGCTATGGTCATATCAGAAGTTGGAATCAGCTTTATCTTGGTCAGACTTCCAAATGGGTTCTGACAATGACACTCATAAATAATGAAAATCGGCTGCTACAATTAGCTACAAATCAAACTGCTTATCAGAGAGATTTGAATAAATATCTGAACCAAAAAATATGTCAGAAAAAAAAAAGAAGAAAAGGAAAAAAGAGCCCATGGAACAGTGAAAAAGTGGGCAAGTTTAATGAATTAAGGCATAGCACCATCAGTAGTTTTTAAATAATTAGTGTAGCTTGTACTTAACGAAAGTAAATCCCAAAAAGGTCAATGTCATGGACAGTTAATGGAACAGAGGTAGAAGAACTTACCCACTGTTACTTATACATCACATTTTAAATGGGGCGAGGGAGGAGAGGGGTCTAAAACAAGTTACGTAGTACCATTAAACATGTTGATTTTTCAAAATAAGAATACTAAATAATTTTTAAGGGGCAAAAACGGATGATAAGACCCTCTGCATCTCTCCTCTACTTTGGGAGGTGCCCACTGGAGAATAAAAATAAGAGGGAGGTTAAAAGCAGTTAAAAACTCCTTTCTAATCTCTGAAATGCAACTGAAAACATTTTCCACATTATTGACTTTTCACACTGTTAACATCTTGATGCAAAAATCTATGAGGTGAAGGAAAGCAGAAAGCTATCTTTAGTGTTTGTTATCCAGGTATGTAAACACAGTTCAGTTTGCAAATAAATATCCAAGGCACCATCTCTGTGAACTGATATGTGTATTCCGAACTCCTTCAACATCTGACCCTCTGAAATCAGTGTCTCCCAATAATTCAAAACTCTTGCAGGCTCTTTCTGAAATGCAAGCTGGAAAGCAAGCGCAAGCAGAGGAGTCCCTGTTAGACTGCCTTCCTGAATTAAAAAATTTGCTTTCGTTTCCTCTAGGAAAGAACATTAAACCTGACCTCCGGCAGATCTACGGTTAAGCCACTCATTCCTCTGGTCAAGTCACTTCACTCTTCTATTTTTTTTGTCTTTCAGGGCTCTGGTGACTTGGTTTAAGAGATGCTTTCTGTAAATGTGACTACCATAAAGCAAGGCTAATGAGAACAGTTTAAAAAATAAACACCTGGACAAATGTAATTAACAATCATAGAGAAGCGTATACTTTGACGACGAGGAGAGGATCATTTCCAAATAATTTTAGAATAGGCACTCCACCACCAATGTTGACTTTTCCTTTTCCTTTATTCAAAAATACCTCTAGCCCAGACCTGCCTCAGAGCTTCAGGCTCTATTGTTGTCAATTCCCCTCTTTGGTTTTAAGGATTCTTGCTCGCTCGTGGGATCCCTTGTTTTAATGCAAACACCACTGGGGAGATCTAGCAATCAAACGAGAATAAATTAGTTCTAGCGGGTTATTTCCCACAATCTAGCAGTGTTAGCAAGATGGGCCATACTTATGGAAAACATATGCAGTTTCGACAAACGGGGGGAAGATGGAGAGAAGAAAGGTTTCTGACTCGGGGAAGAGAGACAGTTGGCAGAAGTATCACGGAGGTGGGAGGGCTGGGCTGGGTGAGGTTGTTCCGGAGGGCTTTAAGGCAATGTAGGAAAGTGCAAAGAGAAAGGCAGAAAAGATGCTTCTGGAACCAGCTAAAAACTTGACCATCTTGCTTTGGTTTCAAGAAACACAAAAGAGATAATGAAACATTTATCCTTATTTTCCAGGGTTTCTTCAGATTGTGTTCTTTGCTCTGGTTCTAACAACATGTCCTTAATTTCCTTCTCTGCCTTTTAGAGTCTTTACATTAATTCTACTTGGCTGAAACTGGTGAAATAAGTATTTATCTCCTGCACATTAAATTTTGGTAACCTTGATCAGCAGGGCCAGCACAGAATTTCCCATTACAATTTGAAGGAGTACCCAAACAATAAATTGCAGCAAGAATAAAGTATACCTGAGCATGAGCGTCATTGTGATTAAAAGGCAAGGTTAGCTTGGATTGGATTAGGCATTTGTGTTTTACAACATTCATAAATTTGAAAATCTATTTTAAAAACTGAATAAACACAATGTAGGCAGGGTGTATCATTAGAAAAAAAAAAAGTTCACATTTTGAAAAAGGGAGGGAAGGTCTGTGACAAAGTGGGCAGGACCAGATAAGAACAAATGTTTCAGGTAAGGTCAGCACATAGCAACAAAGCAGTAAAAGAAAGGGATTGAAAAAAACGGCTTAGCTACTTGGCCTTTTCCTCACACCGCATCTATAACCCAGTCAGAGCAGGGAAGGATTTTTCAAAACTGCAACGCCAAGTGATGTTCACCAGTAAGCAAGACATCTACTATCTCTGTGTGAGTTGAAAAGTAACAGGCTGCACTACTGGGTGGTCCAGTTCCGAACTCATGGTATTTTCTTCCCCTCCAGAGTCTAGATTTCTCTAATGCCAAGATTTTGCTTTCTCTCTCCCTTGTTTGTTCTTTAAAAAAAAACAAAAAACAAAAAACAGCTTTATTCAGACATAACTCATAAACCATACATTGCATCCGTTTAAAATGTGCAATTCAATGGTTTTTAGTATATGCCTTGTGGTGTGTAACTATCACCACAGTTTTAGACCACGTTTATCACCCCCAAAGAAACCTTGTACCCGTGATCAGTCACCTCCCATTGTCCCCCTTACCCACCCGTCCTCACCCTAGTCCTAGGCAACCACCGATCCACTCTCTGTCACTATAGATTTGTCTATTCTGAACATTTCAAATAAAAGAGACCCTACAATATGTGGACTTTTGTGACTGGCTTCTTTCACTTAGCATAATGCTTTCAAGGTTCATTCATACTGGAGTATATATCAGTATTTCATTTTTATGGTCAAATAGTATTCCAACGGATGGAATATCTCTAACAGGGAAAAACTCAGCATGTCTGACCCCACCTGGCTTCTATTCTGTTTAGCCTGGCCCGTGGGCATGTCACAACCAAGATTTACAAACAGTGCTCTTCACCCAACACCTACCCCTGAAGAGATCAAGAAGTGCCAGAGTGGTCATCGTCCCAAGTCCTCAAGATTGAGAAGTGACCATAATGCAGGGGGGAATTGAATATGTGCCCCATAGGGTTAACGAGGTTAAAATGAGCAGAGAGTTTTAAACTTGTTTTCCAGAGACTGTTTCCCTTAATCAGTTATTGTGTCATTCAGACCCCACTAACAAACTCACTGGCGTTCTCTGCAGAAGCCTGGACTCAAAGTCAACTGTTATGGTTCCAGCCTAGGAAGAAGCAAGGCCCCGCGTTCCTTACCCAGGGGTAACTAGCCCAAGACCCCATCCAGCTTACACCAGCTCTCAGAGCATGCCCACAGCCCCTTCTCCTTGTCCCAAGATAACCTCCGGACGTCAGGGGCTGAATTCTGCCTCATTCTGATGTTAAGTCTCCATCCCAAAGTGAACACGGGTTGTATGTTACATCTATGTTTGCTCAATGCGCATGCTCCATCTTTCTTCATGGATAACCTTAAGTTTCCCCGCGGCCCTTTTTCATCAATATGTATGGAATCTCACCCCCTATGATTATAAAAAACCTATTCTGTCCCCCTTTGGGGAAGCGGATTTGAGCTCACCTTTCCATCTCCTCCTCCGGCTGCCTCCTGAATAGACTGTCCCCTTGCTACACACCCGATGTCTCCATGATTGGCTTTGCTGCACATCAGGCAGGTGGACTTGGGTTCAGTTACCTATCCATTCATCAGTTAATGGACATTTGAGTTGTTTCTACTTTTTGGTTATTATGAAGTGCTGTTGTGAATATCCGTGTACAAGTTTTTGTCAATATGTCTTCATGAGAGGCACTGCTGAGTCATATGGTAGCTCTATGTGTCACCTTTTGAAGCCCCGCCAGGCTGTTTTCCACAATGGCTGCACATTTTACATTGCCTCCAGCAGTGTATGAGGGGTCCCATTTCTGCATATCCTTCCTCCCCAGGACCTGCTATTATCGGTAGATTCTTATACACACTGCGAGCGAGTATATCACACAGCAGGTTTGCAGTGGGGAACTGAGATGTAGGTCAGTGGCACTGAAATTTGGGAGACTAACTGAGAATTGTTGTTCCTTTAAACAGTAGTTGATTCTGTGGGCCTGCTATGTGAATTCATTATAATTTTATGCTATTATTTTTCTTTGCTTTCTATTATGCTGATTTATTCTTTGAAAATGATTTTCTATTAAAATGAAAACTGCTCTTTCGCTCAGAAAGTCTACCTTTGAGACTAAAATCACCTGATCTTAAACATACATGTACAAATAATGATTCCTATGGCACTGTTGAATGAATTAAAATAACTGGAATGCTTACCAGAAAGGGAATGGCTGAATACATTATATATAGCCCATTCGATGGAACATTATGTGGCTAGCATAAACAGTGAGTTTGGACCTATCTCTTTGGATCTGGAGGGAGGCCCATTATACATATTTTAAGCAAAAACACACAAGTTGCAGAATAGTGTGTACAGTCTGATTCCATTTTTGGAAACTAAGAGAGAGAACCAACAGATTATGTGAGTGCTTATGGTTTTGAGTGTGAATGAAGGTGAGGAAGGCAAGAAAACTGTTGTGATGATCATTTAGAAGGGACTGCAAGTGAAGGAAATTAGTGATATTCTATTTTATAGTTTTGAATTTTTACTTTGCATGATAATTTCCTTAATTTAAAAAACATAATAAAGGAGAATTAAAGCCTATCTCCTTTTAAAAAAACAAATATATAGTTTTTTGATTTGCTCTTTAATAGCTCCTATTCAATAATTAGAATTTTAACTTACTAGCTCCTGTTGGAAAAGCTGGGTTTTAAAAATCCTTCCTCGTTAATCGTAAAGAAGTGAAATTATGTAAGAAAGGTTGGAGCAATATTTGTCTCTCACTTCCTTTCTGCCCTTTCTTTCAACATATAAGGCTTTCCAAAAAGAATACCCATCCATTTCTTCTATAATAACAACGCCCCAAACTGAGTTTGGGAAATGGATAGAAGAATCAATATACACTCAGTAGACTGAAATAAAATAACCTACAACTCTCTTTAAATGTTTTCCTTGGTTGCTGTGAGTTTGGATGGATTATCCATTCTCAGGCACTGAGTGATGTTCTTCCAAAGGCGGAGCAGAACACGAAACGACAAGTTGGGCAAATATTTCTTACTTGGTGCTTGCGGAATTAATGTCCCCACCATCTTATCTGGCGTTCCCTTTTTTGCTGTGTTTGCAAAATGATAAGATCACACAACAGTAGAAATGCATGTAACTCTTTCCCCTTTGGAGACCTAATGCATATTTTATGGGACAATCCAAACGTTTTCACCCTCTTATGCTAAATTTGTCACTATTTGAATAGAATACCCATCCTTGAACATGCAATAGAAATTTCAGTGATGGTAGCCATCTCTACTTAAAAGGCACTACACAAAACTACATTTTAAGAATTAACTTTAAATCCCACTAAATACCTTAACCGCTCCACCCCATGTTACGCTGTATGTAAAACGCAAATACCTTTAACAGCTTGCTCCCTTTATCTGTTAATGTGATATTAACATCCATCACCACAGACTGATAATCTCAAATTCTTAGAAGACAGAGAACATGACCACTGTATGTCATAATTGTAATCCGGTTTATTATTCAAAACACGAATCTAATGGAAGCCACTGCAGGGTGCCCCGATGGCATTCATCCTGAACTCAGCTGGGAAGGGCACCTGTGTGCCACGGAGGACAGGAGGCGGAGGTGCCACGGTGAACTTGGTGAGGAGAGTGGGAAGGGAACAGGCAGAGAAAGCAGGGTTAGAACGAATGGCCCAGAGAATCCACATTTTCTTCAAGAGAAGATTTGTGAAGCTCCAGGGGAGGGCAAACCCAGAAACCGAAGAGAAGGCTTGGTGGCTCAAATCTCCGAAACGTTGGGTTGCGAGTCTGCTGACTTCGAAGGAAAGAGCATCTTCGTGAGCATGAATCACGAAGGATTTACATACCCAACCACGAAATAGTGCCACTTTGATAATGGCGGCCATTTGTAATTAGAGAAATAACTTTAACAACTGGTTTTTATCAGAAGCATTCTGAAATGAATTTGCTTCTTATTTTCACGTAGTAATTATTTCTTGGGAACAATCCAAGACCCACGGATGATAACTGGCTCCCGCCTATCTGCTGATAGGTCTGAGTCTCTCCACGGTAGGTATTGGTATCAATGGGCGTATGGCAGGCATGAAGCAGCAGGTGCTTAATAATTGGTACTGAAGGCACCGCGGTGATTCACAACGTGGATCCAAAACTGGCCACGTGGTGAGGACCGGATGCAAACTTAGCAGGAAGCCGGGGGCTCAAGACATCAGACCAATAAAGGCTGAGGCAGGAAGAAAGGATTACCCCCACTGTGGCCGGAGGAGGGCTATAAGCTACATCTATCTACTCACACCTTCTGGTAGGTAATCCACAAAGCAGGTTGGCCAAGTCTGAACGAAGCCCTTCCCTCCTTAACAGCCCAAATTAGTTAACACTCAGGCAGGGGAGCTAAAAGAGGGAGCTCAGAGGAAAACATGGACGTGAGGTGATGATAAACTGAAGCTATTTAACTTGTGTCTTTAAGTACAGAAATGGAAGGTTGAGTAAACATGACCATCTAAATCCTTTAATCCCGCCGCTGACATTTATAGTGACTGAGAAGGATTAATCATTGTGATCTCTAAATGAATCATTTTAAGTAGTTAATATTTAAAAGTAATAAACTTTGGAGTTGCGGTAATGAGCCTGGTGGATCTGATTAATGCTTCGGATTTTTGTCTTTCTTCATAAAACCCTGCTCTCACAAAGAAAAAGTTTTCTCGGCACCAGTAAGTATTTTCAGAAGTATTTCAGAAAAAGGGTTTCAGATTCCTTTCATTTTTGTATGATGACAGAGGTGAGGGGGAACACTGGAGAAATGAAAAGTTTGGGGTATAACTGGAAATTCATAGCAGCATTAAGTGCTGAATGGTAAGACCATATGGTCATATTTCTTTTGAAGTCTAGGATCAGTTCCCATTATTCACTATAATGGCATCCAAGACTAAACTAAATCTCAGTCTTCAAAATTAAAAGCATTTTGCTCTTGGCTCTCAAATCTTCCTCTTTCACAATTTCCAACATGCTGGGATGTTTAATATATTTTCATAATGCAAAAAACACAAATAAATAAAATAAAAATAAGAGGAGTAAGAAAAAAAATGAATGCATTCCATTTCCCTTCTGAAGCAGGATAAAATGGTATAGAAAGACACATTAATTGGTATCTTGAAGACACTGTCAATACTATTTTTATATCTGCCCAATGCTATTGGTGACATTCTAAAGTGATATGTACAACCTTCATGTTCTACATCGAAGAAATACGAATCTAATTCTTTTGACCTCTCTGGAACATACAGCATACAAAAAGATTTTGAAATTATTTATCATTTTAGTAATATTCTAGCAATAAAACTGCTCCCCTCCCCCGAAGTGATCTATATCTAAGAGCTAAAAATGGGCCTTTTCCTATTTGGAAATTGATGAAAATATTTTAAAGGCACGGTCCCACCCCTTTGCCACCAACTCTTCATTCTCTCCCTCAGCACAATCCTGGATATGTTGTGGATGCTATTATCCTAATGGGCAAAATGTCTTTATCCAGCAAAACATTATAATGCAATGCCAGCAAAAGTTGTTTTTAAGAGGACTGTGGTTATGGTTCAGTTGAGACAATGTGCCTCTGCCCAGCACCAAATGAAATCTCACCCTGGCTGAAGCTGATGAAAGGAGGAATATAAACCCCAAACTTTCCATATTCAGTTACACATGCAGCTTTCTTTCTTTCTTTCCTTTCTTCCTTTCTTTCTTTTTCTTTCTTTCTTTTTCTTTCTTTCTTTCTTTCTTTCTTCTTTCTTTCTTTCTTTCTTTCTTTCTTTCTTTCTTTCTTTCTTTCTTTCTTTCTTCTTTCTTTCTTTCTCTTTCTCACTCTCTCTCTCACCAATTCTATGAATGGGTTTTTGTTGTGTTTACTACATATACCTTTATAAATATTTTTGAGTAAAATTTTGAGTAAAGCAATTCATAAATTGCTCTTTTCTGGGGGCTTCTTCCTAAGCCCAAACTTCACAATTGTCTAGAAAGTCCTCACTTTAGGAATGCATTGTGTTCAGAAGTTGATAGGGATCAGTACAGTTGACCCCTGAATAACACAGGTTTGTACTGCTTGGGTCCACTTATATGTGGATTTTTTTTTTATATGGTACAGTGCTATAAATGTATTTTCTCTTCTTTATGATTTTCTTAATAGCATTTTCTTTGCTCTAGTTTACTTTATTGTAAGAATAGGGAATATAATACATGTAACATACAGGCATACAAGTATATGTTAATTGACTATGTTATCGGTAAGGCTTCCGGTCAATAGTAGTCTATTGGTAGTTAAGTTTTGGAGGAGTCAAAAGTTAGACATGGATTCTCAACTGTGTGGGGTGTCAGGGTCCCCAATACCCATGTTGTTCAAGGGTCACCTGGGTATATTTTCCCATGAAAATAAGCCATGATGGAACGTGTAAGTCTATTAAGTTAGCTGTATCCGAGGAACTGGATTAACAGCACAGTAGAGCATGACATCCAGCTAAGGAGGCTGTCTCCTTGAAAAAATGTGTTCAGAATTCCAACAGGGAAAACCTCTCATCACCATAGCCTCTTCCATTAATTTTCTGCTTTCCAAGGTGGGAGGAACTCCCCAGGCACACTGCTGGTAGTCACGAGGTACACAAATGCTCAGCGCCGGAAGCCAGGATACGAGCTGTATGGTGGGGGGGCAGGAGCTGGGATCAACTCCCGCCTTTCTCAGACCAACAGGAAAACAGATCACCTTTCCATGTGTTTACTGACCATTTGAATTTGTTCTTCAGCGAGCCGTTTATTCATGCCATTTTCCCATTGGATCGTTTGTCTTTCTGTTTCCAATTTGTAAAAGTTACTCTTAGTATATTATGTATATAGATCTTACATCTGTCACAGGAATTGTAAACACACGTCCCAATAATAATTTTGTTTATGGTATTTTCATTTACATACAGAAGGTTTTAAATAAAAAAAAATTAATCATTTAAGCTTTTCTTCCTGGGTTTTCTGTTTCTATTAGAATGGTCTCCCCTATTTTCGAGGTGTACGTGTGGTCTCTAGGGCAGGCCGTGTGGATTCACAACCACTTTTTCCTTGCCTTCCTCTGTTATAAAAGCTGGAAAGCAAAAATAGTAAATGTTCCCTCTTCTCACACAGCTAAGCGTAGCCAAGTATAACAGTTCTGAAAAAAGAGATGTAGGAAGACGTCTCTGGGGAATAAAAAGAAACAGTCCAGAGTAGGGAAGGCCTTCTCCCCTTTGCTTTTATCCTGTTTCAGCCAGGAATATGAAAATGCAGCAAACATCTGGGGCTCCACAGAACAAAGGCCACACGCTAAGGATGGCAGAGCAAACAAAGACAGAAGGAACCTGGGTCCTTGATTACATCTTCGGACCCTGAAGAGTCTACCTCTGGACTTCTTGTTTTGTCAGGAAATAATTAATTGTTAGATGTTTAAGCCATTGTTTTGGGAGCTTCCTGCCTCTCTCAGATCAAGTCATTCCTCCTTTATTCTATCTTTCAAATTAACTTCTAGAATTTTTTTTTTTTTTGCTTTTCTTTTTACATTTGTCTTTAATCCATCTTAACTTATTTTTGAATATGCTGAGAGATATGGGTCCAATTTTATATCCTTCCAGATGGATAACCAGTTGTGCCAGCACCATTTATCAAATCCCACTGAATAGAAAAAACATTTTCTGTTTTATGCTAAATTTCCCTATATACTAGGATCTATTTCTGAAATTTTAGTCTTTTGCACTGACTGACTTGTCTTTATTTATGCCAATATCATATAGATGTGATTACAGTGGCTTCAGAGCATTTTATTTTTATTTTTTTAAGATTTTTTATTTATTTATTTGAAAGAGAGAGAATGAGAGAGAGCACATGAGAGGGGGGAGGGTCAGAGGGAGAAGCAGACTCCCCGCTGACCAGGGAGACCGATGCGGGACTCAATCCCGGGACTCCAGGATCATGACCTGAGCCGAAGGCAGTCGCTTAACCAACTGAGCCACCCAGGTGCCCGCTTCATAGCATTTAAAAAAAAGATATATGTTAAGGCCACTTTATCCTCATTATTTGCCTTTTAAATATATTTTTGGCTATTTCCAGATTTATTCCTCCATGTGAACTTTAAGACTCCATTCTCCAAATAAAAACAAACCTTGACCTCCACACATTTATTTTGGGAGAAGTGAGAGTCTTATGATATCAATCTTCCCATCTAAAAACATTGACTGTCTTCCCATTTATTCGGATCTTGTTTTATGTCTTCCAATAACATTTTATAGATTCCTTCATATTAGGTCCCATACCACTCTTATAAAATTTATTCCAAAGAGTTTTATAGTGTTTGTTGCTATTGGGATAGGAAGTTTTTTTCTGACTTCCAAATCTAGCCAATTGTTACTTAATAATTACTTAAAAATAGTATTTAACATGCACCAGACATTATTCTAAGCAGTTTACATATATTAACTCATTTCATTCTCAACAAACTATAGATTGAACAGAGAAATTAAGTAATTAGCCCAAGCCAGTTGCTTGGCCAAGATTAGGTCACTTGGCCAAGATCAGGTCACTTGCCACTTGGCTAATGAATGGCAGATCTGGGGCTCAAACACAGATCACCTAGATCAGAATCTATACTCTTAACTACTTTGCTACATTACCTATGATGTCTATATATTTATCCTGTACTCCTCCAGGTACCTTGCTTCAAACTATATTTTTTTTAACTTCTAGAGACACATAGTTTTTGTATGTATACAATTGATATATAATTAATAGAAGTGCTGATTTTAACTTTTTCCAAAATATAAATCAATTATTTTTCTTCTCTTACTGCAATTGCTAAAACATCTAAAACAATTTTGAATTTTGATTGTGGGAGAGTAGGTGAGCCTTTCTCATGTTCCTGATTTTAGTTCAAATGGTCCTAGGATCTCACCAATTAGAATACTGTTTTATTTTTTTTTTGATGATCTGATCATCTTATTTATGACTAAGATATTTAAATGTTTTTATTCTTGTTTTCCTTAGTTTTATTTTAATAAGGAATGGTTTCTAAATTTTATTCCAAACCTTTTCATCATTTATTGATAAGATAATGTTTTTCTACTTTGGTTTATTAATCTAATTATTTTAATAGACTTCCTAACATTGAAAAATCCTCACATTATACCAAGGATTAGTAACTACTCGGTTATTAATTTGGCCTAGACTATTACCCTTTTCATACTTTGCTAGATTCTTACATGCGAATAGTTATATAGACTAATTTTTACACATATACTGAGAAGTAATTTTGTTCTAGATAGACTCTCTTATGTACTATTTCAATCAAGTTAGTATTAAGGTTATTAAGGTTATACCAGCTTCATAATGTGAATTTCAGTACTTTCAATCTTTTGGGTGTTTATGTTTGGTGTTAAATAGCTTTTTGAACCTTGGATTGAGCTACACTTTAAAGGTTTTGTAAAATTCACCTAGAACAGAAATTTCACCAGAAGGAACTCTTTCCTGGGTAATGGTGCCCTTTCAGCAACTTTTTTAATCTCTTCTGAGGTAATTGGTCTTGATGAGTTCTCTCCATTGTTTTGAAATAATTTGGGGTCAATCATATTTTGCTAAGAAAAAATAAATTCCTCTAGATTTAAACTGTTGTGTGGAGCAGTCCCTTTTAGTTGTTACGCAGTCTTCAGTATCTCTATTTTTGTTCTCATTATTTTTTAATTGGGATCATCCAGGGCTTTCTATTTCCTTGGTCTTTTTAAAGAATCAGCTTTTTTGTTTGTTTTTAATTTCAGTTTTGTCTTGGTTATCTCCCACCTCCATTTCCTTTGGTTTATTTTTCTGATATTTTATTCCTTTCTTAGGATGTATAGCAAATTCCTGTTTGTTGGTCTTTATTCTTTAAATATATTCCTTCACAACATATTTTTCCTATGATTATGGCTTTCTCTGTCTCCTATAAAAAAGCAGAGCTTTCTTTTCCTTGCTTTCCATTGCTTCTTATCAAAATCTAGGGTTGCCATAATGCATGGAAGGAAAGAGTTTTTGTTTATCTTTTGGTTATTTATTTCAAATTTTACTGAATTATATGATCAAACGTTTTGACTTATAAAGTCTCTACTTTTCTGATGTTTTTAAATGTTTCTTTTTGTGGCTAAATGCACAATCGGTTTCTGCATTCTACGGAATTATGAAAATTCATATCCCTTCCATCTCCTGGTTATAAATGTCTGTACATATATCTCAGCTGAAAATTTTTATTAATATTATATAATTCCTCCCTTATTTTTGTCTTTTGACAAAATGCTGAAGGAGGTGAACCAAAATATCCCTCAATAAATGTATTTTAACAACCATTTTTTTTAATACTTCTTGCTTTATAAACTTAGCTACTACATTGTTTAATGTGTGCAGTTGAAGAGTATTCATCCTTCTGTCTTTTATCATTTGATTTATGGTCCTCTGTTATCTTGTTTAGTGTTTCTAATAGTAAATTCTGCTGTTCCTAATATTATTACTGCCATTCTTGCTTTCCTTTTGTTTTTGTTGGTATTTACCTGATACTTCTTTATCCATCTCTTTATTCTCAACCATTCTTTTACCATTTTAAGTCCATTTATTATAAATGCCAATAACTTATAAACCAACGGAATAGTTCTGTTTGTGTCAAAATTCAGCATATTTACATTTCATGTAACATGTAATATAGTAGATTTGCCTTCTTTCATCTTGTTTTATGGTTATTCATGATTGTACTTGCTTTCTCTTTTTCCTTGGAGCGGTTTCTGCTAAACTGATCAGATTGCTATTCATTCCTTTCCCCCTCTTGCTAATTAGGTAGGTCTATTGTGCTTTTCTCATTCCTCTAATGATTACCTCCCTTTCCTGACATTCATATTCAAATACATGTTTTTCCTTATTATATGAATGCAAGGTAGCAATTATCTTCCTCCATTAAAACTCTATTCCATGACTGTTTCCCCCTCTTCCTCTTTAGGTGAGATTTTGGAACACGTTTACTTTCCTCCAGCTACTGGATATTGCTGAGATAAGTGATCAGTTTTAGCTCGAGCCTTTTTTTAAGGTCTCCCTTGTAATGCTTCGTATACATTTCCAGTTGCTCTGCCATCATCATTTGGGAATTATCCACATATGTACTGCGAAGTTGACTGCTCATCACTGTTTCCTCTCCTCTTCATGGGCTGTGATTCTGATTCAGTCGGTATTGCTTTCTTGAATACTTCCTTCGATGGTGTACATTGCTGATACGCTCTTTGCAGGGCCCTAACTATCTTGCACTTTCTCTGAGAGATGAATGATGTCTTCCCTGCATAGAGAATCCCTGGGCTGTGGTTCTTTTCTCTTCGTAGATGGTATTGTATTGTCTTCTACTTTCATTGTTGTAGATGAGAAATTCATTAATCTTTTTGTTTCTTTTTTTTTTTTAAGGTTTTCATTTATTTATTTGACAGAGACATAGCGAGAGAGGGAACACAAGCAGGGGGAGTGGGAGACAGAGAAGTAGGCTTCCCGCCTAGTAGGGAGCCTGATGTGGGGCTCGATCCCAGGACCTTGAGATCATGACCTGAGCCAAAGGCAGATGCTTAACAAATGAGCCACCCAGGCGCCCCATCTTTTTGTTTCTTTTGTAAGCAACAAGAAAAGTAACTTGTTTTTTCTCCATAGAATCTTATAAAATATGTTTCTCTCAAAAGTCACAAAATTTCTCTAGGATGGGCTTAGGGGTGTGTGTATGTGTACATGTGTGTGTGTGTTTTTTTTTTTTTTTATTTTACCTGGAACTTTGTTTCTTGTTTTGAGTTGTTTCTTCTACTTGTTCTTCAAAACTATTAATTTGGATTTCATTGATGAGCACATACTCTTCTTCAACGAATCTATTACATTTTTTCGTTTGTAAATGATGGCTTCCGCCCTCCCCCCGCCCCAGCATTTGGTGGTTATTGTCAGTTTTGTTGTTGCTGCCTTTTTCTGTACTTAGATTTCTGTAAGCGCTCTTCTACTTTTTTGTTTGGGTTCAAGTTCTCCTCTTCTATCTCCATTGCTCATTTTCATTAGCAGCTTCCTGATTTGTTTGTCTTGCCTTGCATCCTATCCCACTTCCTGCCTTTTGGGTGCCATTAAGCACGTTGTGGCTTTCCTGGGGTGCCTTAGCAGTAAGTCCTATTAGACTCTAGAGACAAATCTTTCTCCTCCCTGTTTCCTTGCCTGGCACTCTCACAATATCAGAGTGGAGACAATGCATCTGCTTGGGTTCCCCAGCTCCTGAGGGACCAAGGACACCAGCTGCTCCCATAAGGCAACCTTCACTCCCGGAAGGACCGTGGAGAGGGAGGTCAGCCTCTTTGCTGCCACGAAGTCACAGCTTTCTTTCTGATCTTCACCCCAGGGCTGCACCCCCATTCTGAGCTCTCATCTGACCCAAAGGGAAAAACTGCCCGCATGAGCTTTGTCCTTCAGGGCCCTGTAGAATTCTAGATCTCCCTTGCACCCTGGATCACCGCTTGGCTCGGAGGAGGTAAGGAGTTGGCTAGGGGATGGGCAGATGAGGCATTATTCAAGCCCCCATTGGGCCGGAATCCTGGACACATATTTACAAGAAAACTTGGACTCCTCCTCTAATGTGCTTTTGTTTCACAAAAGGGGGTTATCCTTGGTAAGGAGGAATATTTGTAGAAAAGATGGACTCAGGATGCAGCCCATTAAGGAGGTGCAGCGGTGAAAAATCAGGGTCTGTGGGATCTACTACACTTGAACTGGTCTTAGACCAGCAATGTGATGAGGGGAGAAGCCTAAGCCATGTTTATGAGAGCCGGGGGTGGGGGTGCTACTGACAAGGGAAGCAGGGAGAGAAGGCAAATCCCAGAGCAGCGGTAAGGAAAAAGGAGAGTTTCTAGGGCCGGAAGCAAGCTGTCAGGGAAGACTTGCACTGAGCCACACTGAGACATCAACGAGTGCCTATCTTTGTCAACCTGCCCTCCTGCTTCCCTTTCCTACTTTGCAAATTTATGTTCTGTTTTGATGTCAGGTATGTATAAATACAGACATAATGTTATCTGTTGTTCAAATTTAAAAACGGATAACCTTCCTCCCCATTGCCATTCTATAAGTGAAGAGTAAATGGTGGTCTTTTCATTTTAAAATTCTGCAATTCACCACCCAACACCAATGACTGACTGACTGGTAAACGTTTTTGGGTGAAGACTGTCTCAGAGTTGTTCTTTTCAGGCTCATGGTTCTGGGGAACAAAAGCGTTCTGATTTCCAGACATCACCTTGTTTCAAAAGTCACCCTCACGGCCAATATTCCTTGTTGGAGTTGATAAGCATTGTCATTTGGTTAAGGACACTACAAACAATGTATATAGTGCAGAGAAAAAAAAAAGATCTCTTATTTTATCATTTCTCTAAAACTGTGGGATGATCTTCTGCAGCTGTTTTGTGAGAAATGTGTCTCAGACCTGACAGGATAAATTCTCTTCAAAGATGAATCAAAGAAAATAGTATCCAAGAATGCAAAACAAGCCATTGTTACCCTAACCCCATCACACCTAGAGAGAGTTCCACAGCTGCTAAAAGAACAACTATTTCCATCACCTAATAAACCACATGAAGAGACTGAAAAAAAGAAAAGACAGAGAGACCTTTGTGAGATCCAGTCAGATTACACACCATTGTGAAAACGAAATCATCCCCAGCTTTATGGCATCTAAATAGAACATGTAATTAACGAGAGTCACCTGCCAGTCAGGAAAGCCACAAAAAAATGATTAAAATCAAGTTTGATGACAGGCCACAATATTGGTCAAGAAACATAAAAACATTGTGTTTCTAGATTTGAATTCTCCACGTAATTGCATTAACAGGGGTCTCTACTTAGCCCTTCCTCCGGCTGGAGCGGCTTTTCCCGTGTCATTCAAAGAATCAGTGGATGGAGAATTGACAAGTTGTTTTAAAACTCCACGGACAAGCTAAATGAGCATGATCCTTTGGAATTGTTTCAAATATCTCTGGCTACTCGTAATATTTTTTCATCTTTCATTTTTATTATGTGCATGATGTCAGGAGCTGTGGCAGGAAGCACATTTTGTCAATTAAATAATTAATCCCACAGCATAATAGTCAGTGAGGAAAAATTGACATTTGTCAGGTTCAAAGAAAATGAAAGCCTGGGAGGATTTTGCATTAGGCTTGCTTGAGAAACACATAATCTGATCGCAGACTCTCCTTAGTCATTGCTCTGCTACATTTACTGCTCTGGCCACGCACGTTCCCTGTATCCATCCACCCGAGAGAGAAAGTATCCGCAGCATCAGCCTCTCCCTCATCCTCACCCCACCTGGTCACGAAGAATCCTATCAATTTTATTTCCTAAAGATGTCTCCCCATTTCTCTCTCTCCACACCAGCCAAACTGGCCAAAATTAACACCGCTCAAGCAAAGGGCGATTCTTACATGGAATTGCCCGTTTTCTGCTGTGGTCCCTGCCCAGAGGTCGGAAGCCGAGCGCTAGGGGTGGACCGGCCCGGGTTCGAGTCCCAGCTCAGCTGTGGCCGGCCGCGGGATGTGAGACCTCTCCATCTGGGAAAGAAGGGCGCTACTGGCCACCCCCCCCCCCCCGTCCCCTGCCCACACACACACCCCGTGACTGGGGAGGGTTAGCTGATTGTGCACATAACCTGATCAGCGCCGACTGGAGCCTACTAAGGAATCAGCGCATGTTGGCTATAAACAGCAATACATTCCATTTATGTTTTTAATATGACCTGATTTATGGACATGTCAGGTGGACTGCAGCACTGTCAGACTCTCGCTTTTCCTTTCTCTTCTGCCTTGAAACCTCTTCTCCTTCCTCCATTCGGCGGCTCCTGACAAGGGGCCTCCTTCTGCTCTTTGCTCACTCTCCCTTTCCTCTGCCCCCTTTCTTTCTCCCCTCCTTGGCTGGTGAGAAGCTGAGTAATCGTCCTCTTCGGTCCCCTAAGAGCTTGGGTTCCAGGGTTCCCACAGATGGTACTGCCATGTCATCCCCAACAGTCTGCGCTGGATTAGCGCTGCCTAGGAGGTGAAAATTTCAGCTCGCTATTTTTAACCCGTTTAAGCATCCTCTGTGCTGCCAAAACTAAATGCTTGCTTGGGGTGGAGATGAGCCTCCTCCACGCATCACACCACATGTGCGGGGTTTTTTTTTTTTCCTTTAATGGTATTCCACAATGTCTTTTTTTTTTTTTTTTTCCAAGAGGGCACTAAGCAGTTGTTTTTGTTACAAAAAGCAAGGCTTCACACTGGGCTCAGATTGCATGCATTTCACAGTACCTATGATTTTTTAAATTGGTGAAAAAATGTGCCCTGATAATCTATATCAGCTGTGTAGACAATACGAAAGAAAACAATTGGGTTGGGAATTATAAGACATTGTACAATGACTTAAAGTCCCCTGACTGACCCAGAGAATATATCTCAAATATATGGTTTAGATCTTCCCTTAAAAACTGGATTAAAAAATGTTAAGCTACTTTGTCCCCTTTCATAAACTATGATACTTGTAATATTTGTAAGACATGCTTTAGGGACAAAAAAAGTCTCTCTTTAGCAAGTCAGATGAGTCTTCTTTGAGGTAAACTGGTTTGGGTGAGTGAACGCTGTTTCAATCTAGTTAGGATGGCTCTTTCCACAAGGTAGAGAAGAAAAGAACCATGGAAAATTTCCAAACTTTTGAATGATTTATTGCTTTATTACTTTTTCTTAAATTTGTTCCTGCTCAATATCAAACTGTTAGTCACACTGTTTGTAAGGTGACTGGAAAAGAATGAAGATATTCTTTACATTTGAAGTTTAATTTGTTTTTCCTCATCTCCTGATTAAATTAGCTAAGGGATGCTAAGTTCTATGCAAATTGACTAAGCAATACAAATGTAAGAGGATTTTATTTTTATTAGGAGTAATCTTGCCCCCATTTCAAAAATGTATTAGAAGAAACAAAATAGGACTACAGATGCCAAGTTTAAAATAAACTATTGTCTGAAAGCGTGGAAATTGGTAGGTTTAAGATTGTGAAGTAGTTACAGAAGTCATTATGCCGCGGGTAGAATATGCAGGGTAGCAAACAGCATAAAAATGTTCAACAAATACATGCGAATGACAAAACCACCATGGATTATATTATGAGAAGCAAGGATGTTTTAGGTGTAACTTTAATGTTCTAGATTGCCTGCCAGAGAGAAAACTGAACCCTCCCATAGCGGGTTCTTGTCTTTATAGACAGGTTGCATGGATCATGAGATTATTCAGAATAAGGATTCTTACTTTCTAATGAGGGTAACAGGGCTTTTCTCACCACTGTTCCTTTTCCCTCGCATCAGTTCTAACTGTAGAAACAATGCCTGTGAGCACCTTCATGAGACAGTGAGGTAGCCCAAGAGACCTGGGTGTCCGGTTTATGCACACACAGTGGCCATGTGCAGAAGCGCAAAGCTCACACACAAACTGTGTACAGTGATTCTACATGTGTCGGTCCCCTTATCTGGAGTCAGTGTTCCTGTAGGTGGCTTTCTACCTTTACTCTGGAATACGATGTGACCATCTCATATCTCAAAAATCTGAATCAGAGTGATAGGCATCAGACTTGGAGTGGGGAGAAAAAGTGACACCTACAAGTTGGCACCATTTGAGCGCGCCATGTTTTATGAGAACCATGACCTACCTTGTCTGGTGTATTCGTCTGCCTCTCTGTGAACCAAATCCTTTACTCTGTTTCCGTAAAGCAGCCGTGAGGAATCATGATCAAAAGCTTTCAAGGTTTCACTGGAACTGTAAGACTTCTGTGTAGGTACCCTACACTCCTCATTGTCCGCTGAGGAATTTGTATACCGCCGTTCTTTCTCTCGTCTGCTCTTGGTCAGCGAGCAGTAAGGCCTACGTTCTTTCACATCCATACTTCATTCCTTCTGGGCGCACATCAGTCCAGCCTGGCACAGATTACACTCAGGGTTCAACTCTCATTGGCCTC
Source organism: Halichoerus grypus (assembly GCF_964656455.1). Taxonomy (NCBI): domain Eukaryota; kingdom Metazoa; phylum Chordata; class Mammalia; order Carnivora; family Phocidae; genus Halichoerus; species Halichoerus grypus. The sequence goes on from NC_135714.1 coordinate 194,907,637, forward strand.
TCTGTGAAGATAAAAGGTTTGCATAATGTCAGCATAACATTCATCTAAAAACGGACTGCCTTACATCCTTCTCAATCTGGAAAATGGTGGAAAGTAATATTATCGCCTGTCTAGAAAACTTGCTTTCAATAACAAAAAAAAATGAAAATTTGTGAAATCACTGTAAAATATCCAGTATTACCAGGAAGTGAGGCACTTTCTGTTACTGAGAGTTATGGATGCTTGTTTAAGGACTATAACTGATTTTTCACATTAATAAAAAAAAAAATTAAGCCACGATCAAATTTCACTACAGAAGCCGGCTCAAAGTTGGCCTCAATATGTTTGTTAAATTTTCCACAATGGGACAATTTTCTCTCACAGCATTTTCTCCATTCACAAATAAATTCCCTTTCTTTTTCTTACAAAAATTAAACTATTTTATTTCTTTTGATTTTTTTTTTTTTTTTTTTAAGGGCAGGAGCAAATTGGGAGCTTCTTGGAAGTGAAATTTTGTCAAATACATTGAACATTTTATTAATTTTTGCAAAGACTTTTTCTTCTGTCGGCACAATTTTCATATTTTAAGGACCTAAAGGTCTTCAACCATGGAAAAAGCAGATCCTTCTCTCCTACTCCGCTCCTAAAAATGCATTTTCCTCTCTAGAAAATGAATTTAATCTGTGCTATCCCAGGGGCGCCTGGGTAGCTCAGTTGGTTAAGTGTCAGCCTTGGCCTCAGGCCATGATCCCAGGGTCCTGGGATCAAGTCCCGCATCGGGCTCCCTGCTCAGCGGGGAGTCTGCTTCTCTGCCTTCCCCTACTCCCTGCCTCCCTGCGTGCGGGTGTGTGTGCTCTCTCTCTCTCAAATAAATACATAAAATCTTAAAAAAAAAACAAAACGTGCTATTCTTATTTTAAGGCAATTCAAGTGGCTAATTTGATGGGTTAGTTTTTGCAACGGCCAGTAGCAAAATTAAGTTAGAAGGAGCAAGGCGAATTACGTTTCTTTGCTTAGCAACTGTTTCTTCCTGATTTTGCTCAATGGACAGGGGTAAAAGTGACTGGGCCTAAGGAGGGATGGCTGCCCAGGACCAATCAGCTTTCATTTTTTAATTTTTTTAAAAGTTTATTTATTTATTTACGTAATCTCTACACCCAATGTGGGGCTTGAACTCAAGGCCCCGAGATCAAGAGTCACTCTCCTCTGACAGAGCCAGCCAGGCGTGCTTAATCTGCATTTTAAATGATCCTCCCTTGTCTCTACTCTTTCTCATTTGATCTTTCTCTTAAATCTGAAGGTCCCCAAAGACCTTTTGTGTTTGCTCCCACTCCACTCCTTCTTTCCTAAATTCACTTTTTATTGGAGTGATTCCATAATCAACTTGAAACAAATTATTTCTGGTGGCCCCAGATCTTCTCTTGGTTCCACATCCTTAGGGCTGTGACTTCTTCTTAGATATTTTCTCCCATGGAGAATCCCTTTCCCAAGGAATCTCTCCCTCTCTCTTGATCTTTGGCTGTCATTATACACATCACACCTCTCTTTAATGTGCTTTCAACATGGCGTCATGGCGCTGACTCGGACTCTCTCACATCGGCTCAGTTTACATCTACGCTGTCAACAACCCTCTGTTCTGTCTGAGCAACATTATGACTCCTCTACCTTTCACTTTCTAACTTCTGCCTTCCATACAGCTATAAGGAGAGTGGTGAAATTCTGAGCTGGAATGATCACAGAGTTCCAGAGCCTATGCTTAGAAAATCTGGATGGCTCCTCTTGCTATCTCTTGAACCAAGTTGTATCTTCTCCTATCCCTACTGCCCATGAGGGGTTAGCTCACATGGGCTTCCACATTTCCCTGCTACCGAACTGAGCTGGGCTGTTAAAAGTAGTTGCTAATATTTACCTTGGCTGTTGAAACACATCTTGACTTCCCTACCCTTTTCTGATTTTCCATGAATCTGATTAAATAAAAAAAAAATTACATTTTTTTCATTGACCCCTTCTGATTCATTACCCCATTATTCTCTTTACAAATTCTTCCAAACGCTCTTAATAGAAATTGAATTTCTCTTATTGTAGCTCTCCTTTGAGTTTAAGATAATAAATAATTTCAAGATACTGTAACAGGACATATTTTTATATGACATGTTTAAAATAACACACCAATTCACTCTCTTTATTCCGGGGAAAACAAAAGTTACTTTAGGTCAATATTTATTGAATGACTATTATGTATTCGGCTCTCTTCCACATACTGAAGACATACCATTAAATAAAACAATGTCCCTGCCCTCATGGAGCCTACCTTTTGTGGAGGGGAATCAGGTACATTCTTTCTAACAGAGTGAATGTGTATGTCTGAGTTCAAGAAAAATCTTGTTTCCATAGTGATCTCAATCTCTTTGGAGAAAAGGCCATATCAACTCTCATAATTAAATGATTATCAAAAAGCTTTCAGCTGGCCAGATAAATATCATAATTCAAGCATTTTTAGTAACAGAACTTTGGGATTTGAAATTATTACAAAAGTTCCAGTTCTTGCCTTGAGTTGACATCTATTTTAAAATAAGCACTGCTATATATACACATATGTATGCATTTTTATGCTTTAAAAATGGACTGATTGAAGCAAGAGGAAATTGTTTCTTTGTTTTTTTTTTTCTCCACTGCAGTTTTGCTTCAGCTAGTTAGACCAGACACTGGTAAACTCTAGTACCTCAGCCAAATCTGACCCATCACCTGTTTCTGTAAATAAAGCTTTATTGGAACACAGCACATGTATTTATGTACGTATTGTCCTTGGCTGTGTTCACGCTACAAAGACAGAGTTGAATGGTTGCAACAGAGACTGTAGTGAACCGAATGTGCCTCCCAAAAAGATACATCGAAGTTTTAACCCCTAGTACCTGTCTGTGAATGTGACCTTATGGTCTTTGTAGTGGCAATCAAGTTAAGATGAGGTTATATTGGATTAGGGTGGGTCCTAAATCTAATGACTGGTGTCTTTCTAAGAGACGGGAGAAGGAGATTTGGATACAGAGATGTACAGACAAACAGGAGAGTAGACCACGTGAGGACAGAGGTGGGGGTTGAGTGATGTAGTTATAAGCCAAGGAACACCTAGGGAGCCAACGGCAGAAGCTAGGAGAGAGGCATAGAGCAGATGCTTCCCAAGAACTTCAGAGAAAGCATGGCACTTCCCATACCTTCATTTTCATACTTCTTGCCTCCAGAACTGAAAAGATAAACTTCTGTTGTTTTCAGCCACTGAGTTTGTGGTAGTTTGTTACCACAGTCCTAGGAAACCAATGTAGAGACCTGATGGCCTGCAAAGTTTCAACTATTTCCTGTCTTGCTCTTACAGAAAAAATGATCATTCATATTTCCATTCTGTCTTTAATTGTCCCTTTGGATCTTAGAATGCAAAATGTGTTCTCTATTATACAACCCACGATACAGTATCACGATCTTGCAAATTAGATAATAAGCTCTTTAACGTGGTAATACAAATATATATCATCAATAGTAAAGATGCATCCCTATGGTGATGTTACCAATGTTTAAAAATCAGTATCAATAAAATGTTAATAAATGAGGAATAAAAAGATAATTTTAGGTATTCTTGAGCTTTATAGAATATCTCTAGCACCAAATATATGACTTTTCTTTATTTGTGAAGCAATTTTGAAACGCCATGATAGAGATATAGTATTCAAATATACCATCAAAGACAAAGACATTTTGATCTTAGCAATTCCAAACAATAAAAAGTCTTTTGCATCTGTCTCTCCATTTTTGTACATAGTTCAAACTCTTCAAGGATTTAATCTACACTGTAATGTTTGCAACCACTATAATGCTTCTGATGGAAGTCAATGAGTTCAATATGACTTCAAAAGGCAGTTTTCTGCATTATCTTCTGCACTCACAGCTAAGGATTTGAAGGTTAAAAAATGCAGCTGCTTAAGTAGGGCTAAATTGTTGAAGCACTTTGATGGTGATTGCACAGTCCTACACAGGAAAAGCGTCACTGTGCACATATTCCACATAAAACATTTAATGAACAGGATCTTAGCTGCAACGGTGGGCAAGCCATTTGAAAAAATAAGGAAAAACTATTAGAAATAAAGTTGACTCAAAAGTTCTGATTCAACTTGCTACAGCATGTATATAACAATATCAAACTGATCAAACTCAGTTACTAACCACAGCACACCTCTGGAAAATATAGCTGGTCTTAAAGCAAATTCCATTATTGGGTTATTAATTTTTTCTCAATTTTTTCTGCAAAGTATTTGATTGACTAAATGAATGCGCAGGACACCAGATTTAGGGTACTCATATCATCTATTTCAGATATATTAGTTAAACCTGCTTTGAAACTTGGCCACAGAACTTAGCAACAGTCTTACATTGTTTCATAACATGTTCCTAATTCAAAAGAAACATTTTTTAATTGTACTTTTAGCATGTAATCTGATTTTAATTGGACTTAGTATATCTTTAAAACCCTTCAGCCAATGATTACAATGTATCCGGCTTATAACAAACATCCCAGGAATCATTTGTACTTCAAAAAATTCAATAAGCTTATGTGTCTATCTAGCAACTGAAATAAAAACAAATATTCAAGCCCAAAGGATTAAGTAACCTGTTGGTCAAATTCACTCATGCTCCCACTGTTAGTTATTTTCTGTAAGAACTACAAATTCCTGAATGTCACTTTGAATATCTTCTGCACAGATTGTCCTCCTACATTTATAATAGTTTGAAAAGCTCACTCAAAAAAATAAGTGGGCTTCAGAAAAACACTAATTTACTCAAACATGTTTTAGATTACAGATCTAAATTATGCTATTTGTACACAATATCAAGAAAATTTTACCTTTTGTTATTCACAATCCATATTTTCCCTAATAAGTTAGTATTTATGATTTATTACCAGTTATGTTAATCAAACAGTAAGTACAACTTTGCCACACCATAAGAATCTCTAAGTGTTTCCTTTATTGAATAGCCAGATGAATGCCAATTGAGCAGAAGAGGAAATCATTTGCTATTGTTCATTTTAGAGGAAATCTTGTTTCCTGAGGCAAATTTACAAATCCAAGAATTAAAACAAGTAAGTGCAAAAATAAAATTATATTATGATGAATTATTTGTAATGCTAAACCCAAGCACAACTAAAATTTGAGCTTACAGTTTTATTTATTTATTTTTGAAGATTTTATTTATTTATTTGAGAGAGAGAGTGAGCGAGCGAGTGAGAGAGCACGGGGTGGGGGAGGGAGGGTCAGAAGGAGAAGCAGACTCCCCACTGAGCAGGGAGCCTGATGCAGGACTCGATCCTGGGACTCTAGGATCATGAGCGGAAGGCAGTTGCTTAACCAACTGAGCCACCCAGGTGCCCCAAGCTTACAGTTTTAAATAGAAGAATACAAGTGAATTAAGATATCCTGTTTGAAGCACAAAGTTAAAACACAAACAAAACTGTGAAAGAAATATGGTGAAAGAGGAGTCTACTAGGAGTAACTAAAGTGATGCTTATTGAGAAGATACAGATACAGAAAAAAATAAATATGGTGAATAATTAATTAATGGTTGAGAAAGTTAAACCAAGGCAAGTTTCCTTCTCTCTCTCTCTCTCTTTCTTTCTTTTTTAAGATTTATTTATTTGAAAGAGAGACAGAGAAAGAGAGACAAAGAGAGAGTGAGTACAAGTAGGAGAAGGGGCAGAGAGAATCCTCAAGCAGACTCCCTGCTGAGCACCAACACAGGGCTTGAGCTTACAACCCTGAGATCATGACCTGACCCGAAATCAAGAGTTGGACGCTTAACCAACTGAGCTACCCAGGCGCCCCAAGGCAAGTTTCTTTCTTTAAACATGACATTTGATAACAATAGTAAATAAGAGAGCTGCATGGAGAAGAACTCTGGAAGATTGCCGAGGATCCTTCTTGAGAATTCAGCAGAGTACTGATCAGCACGTGTGTGAGACTACAGTGGGCCAGAGAACGAGCAATTTGGAAGGATTATAACAGAGTTTCTCAACCTCAACATTATTGACATTTTATACAGAAAAGTTCCTTTTTGTTGGGGCCTTATCCTATAGTAGGATGTTTAGCAGCACTCTTAGTCTCTATCCACTAGGTACCAGTAGCACTCCCAGTCATGACAATAAAAAATATCTTCAGACATCACCAAATGTCCCATGGGGGGAAAACTGCCCTTCTAAAGGACCACCAAATTACAGGAAACAGTATCCAGAGCTCACACGATGACAAGAGTCATGTATAGTCCCACTAGCCAGATTGAAAAAAACACAGAATTTATTAGGTAATGTACTCAGAAAGGTCTTGCCTCAGTTGTGGGGAATAATTTAGCACTAAACTAAACATGGTTTTGGTCTCATTTGAAGCCTTAAAAGCAAGACCAGAAAAGATCAAACTGTGTTCAAGTAGCTTAACTATTCCATAACAAAGCTGAAGAATATTACAGGAATACAAAAATACCCAGCAGTCAACAAGGTAAAATTCACAATGTCTGTCATACAATCAAAGATTTCTAACATGCCAAGAAGCAGGAAAATAATGAGGCGGAAAATCAGTCGACTGAAACTGACTCAGAACTGACACAGGTATTAAGATAGACAAGGACATGAAAACAGCTATTATAACTGAATTACATATGGTCAAGAAATTAAATGGAGACAGAGAAGATATAAAAAGGAGACCCAAGTCAAACTTCTAGAGATGAAACTACCATGTCTGAGACGAAAAATACAGTGGATGGGATGAATGGCAGATTCACATTGCTAAAGAGAAGGTAAATGGACTTAAAGATATAGTAATAGAAACTGAACAAAATGAAGCACAGAGAAAGAGAATAAATATATATATATAAATACGTCATCAGTGAGATGTGGGATTACTTTCAGTGATCAATACAGATACGGATGTAACTGGAGTCCCTGAAGGAGAAAACAGGAAGTGAACAGAAGAACTTTGGAGAAACAATAACTGAAAAATTCTCAAATTCAATAAACCCTATAAGGCTACAGATTCCCAGAAGCTCAGCAAACACCAAGCACAAGAAAGAGAAAGAAAATTATGCCAAGGCATTTGGTTGTAATCAAAATTATATATGTATATGAAAAAAAAAAAAACACAACAAACAGTGATAAAGAGAAAGTCTTAAAAGCAGACCCAGAAAAAAGGCACATTACATACAGAGTTCCTTGCTGGAAGTAATGTGAGCAAGAAGACTGAGTAGAGTAACATCTTTAAAATGCTGAAAGGAAAAAAATAAAAAACAAAAAACCTGTCATTCTAGAATTCTATAATCAATGAAAATATCTTTCAAAAATAAAGGCAAAATACCTATCTCTTCTAATGTACAAAAGTTGACCACTGGTAGACTCTCATTACAAGAAATGTAAAGGAAGCATTCTAGATGGAAGGAAAAGAACATCAGATAGAAATATGGATCCACGCAAAGGAAAGAACAGCACTCGGACGTGGCAGCTATGTGGTTACATGTATGGTATTTTTCTTATTATTTAAATCTCTTTTAAAGATAGATGACTAGTTGCATAAAAATCGTAACAGTATATTGTGAATTTTATAACAGAGGTGTAAGTAAAGTATATTGCAACAGCAGTGTAAAGGAAGGGAGGGGAGAAATAGTATACTATTGTAAGGTTTTTATACTATATGGGAAGTGGCAAAATATCACCTCAAGAGATACTGTGTTACATCAAAGGTGCATACTTTAAACCCTAAAGCAACCACTAAAATAAGAAAACTGAGAGTTGCAGTTAATAAGCCAACAAAACAAATGATGGAATCATAAAAACTGGAAGCATAAAAAATATGCAACTAATCCAAAGAAGGTAGGAGGAGAGGAACAAAGAATAGATGCGGCAAAATGAACACAAATAGCAAGTTGACAGACTTAAATCTAACGAGACCAATAATCACATCAAATGTAAATGGTCTAAACACCCCACATGATGCAAAGATTTTCAGATTGGTTAAAAAAAAAAATTTTGCGCTGCTTCTAAGTAACATGCTTAAACATAAAGACATAAATAGGTTAAAAGTAAATGGATGGAAGGGGCGCCTGGGTGGCTCAGTCGTTGAGTGTCTGCCTTCGGCTTGGGTAATGATCTCGGGGTCCTGGGATCGAGCCCCACATCGGGCTCCCTGCTCCGCGGGAAGCCTGCTTCTCCCTCTCCCACTCCCCCTGCTTGTGTTCCCTCTCTCACTGTGTCTCTCTCTGTCAAATAAATAAATAAAATCTTAAAAAAAAAAAAAGTAAATGGATGGAAAAAGAGGAACCTAAGCGTGGGGTGGATCTACATGCATTAGTATAAAATTGTGCACAAGGACTGGTGTTCCTTCATTTTTTTATTCACTCGTCATACATGTCAAACACGGTGAGAGGCACTGGAAATGTAGAGATGAACAAGCCACAGTCTCTATCCTCTTTCAATTTGAGTGGGGAGACGGGGGCGGGGGGGGGTGTTAAATAATTAATCCCACAAATAAATATGCAATTAAAAGTGTAACAAAAACTGCAAAAAAATTGCAAGTTTTAAAGAGAGAGAACAGAAAGTGTGGTCTAATTGAGACTGAGAGCCAAAAGAAGACCTTTCTTAAATGACATTTAGGTGGAGGCCCATAGGATCAACAGGATTTAGCCTGGTCACAAGCATATGTGTCACAGGAAAGGGGTTGACAGCCTAACAGGCCAGGCTGAGAGAGTAACCTGCTCCGACAAATGCATGCAGGCCGAGAACAGCTTGATAGGACAAATGCCAACAGGGCTGGGGCACAGTGAGTGAGGAGATGTGAGCCCAGAGGAAACTTGCCGGCCGGGGCAGAGCCTCCTAAATAGGCTAAGCAGCCTCGTCCATAGTGCATCAAAAATGGCCACCACTGCAGAGTTTGAAATGGGCCACTGACGCGCTCAATCAGATTTACAGGGTGGAGAGCACAGAAGTCCAGGCAAGAGAATGCTAGCTTGGACTAGGGGGACCCGAGAGGACAGTGCAGATTTGGAGAAGTGGACAGATGTGAGAAATAGCCATGGCATCAGCAAGACTTGGGATGGGCTGAAACAAGAGTGAGGAAGAGCGAGGAGCTGAGAAGGACTGGTGATTGTTGGCTTGAGCATTTGGTGGAGAGGGACGGTTCTGAGACACACAGAGAAGGCCATCCCTCATCACGACTCAATGCACGCTCCCAATGCACGCTCCCAATTCATGCTTTTCTTTCACTGAAAACATGTATTAAGCCGTAATGTTTGGAAACTAGAAAATACAGATAAGTGCCCCGCCTCCAAAAAAAAAAACCACATTAAAATTACTACCCTCTTCACATTTTCGGCCTTTATCTATGTGTGTGTGTACATGTGTTTGTATGAATATATGTGCGTGTCATATAAATACATACATATAATATATGATCTTGTAACTCATTTCTACTTAACATTGTGAACAGTTTCATGTGAGTAAAGATATATTTATGTCTACTTTAAAAATAACAAATTGGAAGGTTACTGTTTTAAAACTCAAAATTATTCTCCATGCTTTATCATGGATAGCAAATATGCAAACTTAGAAAATGAAGCAAATAGGAATAATATACTAAAATAGCTACTGAATAAGTGTGAATACCGGGAAATTTCTAATTGGAAAATATATAGAACAGTGCCTTAGGCTATAAGAAAAGTGGCTTAAACCTCATCAAATCATTAAAAATTCTTTTAAAATTATTTATATAGAGAAGGAAACAGAAACTGGAAATGATCAAAAAAGAAAAAAATAGGGATAATGAGGCTAGTTCACTCAGTAATGTAAAGTAAGAATATTATTCTATGATTTAAAAACAAATAAAACAATTCACTCATATAGCTTGAAATTAAAAGTGATTCTGTTTTTCCTATAATAACTATGGACAATAGGAATATAAGAGTAATATATATTAATACAGTTATGTGGTCTAGGGTCACAACTGCACCAGGAATGGTAGGGAGAAGGCCATAATCTCCATACTTCGAACAGATGGGGAAAGGCATTAGGATCCAATAAGGCTGAGCTAAATGCAGCTTTCCTACCTTACAGACCTTGTGGGTAAAGTGTAAATAGTATCTCTCAATTTGACTGCCCACCTGGATATCCATCATCAATTTAAGTATTTTTATGATGTTTTAAACCAGAACCCTGAATATAGAGGCCACCGCTGTACTCATCTGTGTTCCAGCATGAGCCAGGCCTCTGAAAATCTTGCCAGCAATCCTATCTGGTTCAGAGGAAAAATCCAGGAAACAGTTATGTGTCATGTAGATAATACTGTGTTATCCAAATGGCCTCAAGTATACACTGGGTTAAAACAAAAAACAAAAAACAAAAAACAACCAAAAAGATAACTTTGCTATCGCTCGATGTATTGTTCTGATTGAACTGGGTCACAGACTGTCATTCTACCTTCATATGAACATGCTCACCTCAGTGGACACACCAGCCACAGTTAAATACACAATAAAACCAAGAACCGCCATTTACAGAACATTTTTTTATTTTTTTTATTTTTTAAAGATTTTATTTATTTATTTGAGAGAGAGAGAACGAGAGAGAGGGGGGAGGGTCAGAGGGAGAAGCAGACTCCCCGCCGAGCAGGGAGCCCGATGCGGGACTCGATCCCGGGACTCCAGGATCATGACCTGAGCCGAAGGCAGTCGCTTAACCAACTGAGCCACCCAGGCGCCCTACAGAACATTTTTTTAATGCTAGGTATTTTACGCATAGTATTTCTACTTTTAACAACAGCTCATCAAGTTCGTGTGATTTATCTGTTTTATTGATGGGGAAATGTGGAAAATTAATAAAAAATTCCAAGTCAGACAACCAGCGCCTGGTGAGGCAGGCACTCATAGTCTCCTACCCTGGTCTTCCATTCACTTCTTTGAAAAGTTGCCAAACTGTAAGTCCTATGGAGCATCAACTCCGAATCCACACCTTTCATCATAATGAAAGAAAAATAAGCAAACCTTCTAGATGGCTTAACAACTATAGCTCATTATATCAGAGAAGTGACTCAAAAATGGGTATTACTGACCAGGGGACAGTTGGGAATGCTATGGAAAACTGGACAAGCTTCTTAAATGAAGAGCTAATATTATTTCCTTAAGTGCTGAGCATATTCCTCTCTTGAAGAGTGGACATAAAAGCTCCTTGATGAATTATTAATTTCAGTCTTGATTATTTATTGAGTGCTTAAGATAGGCCAGGTGCTTTACATATATGACCTCACTTAATCCTCACAGCAAGTTTGTTAGCTTGCTATGTATTTTCACACGAGAGAACGAAGACCAGGGAGGTTAATTGACTTGTCCAAGGTCACAGAGTCTGGAAGTAGCCGAGAGGAATTTGAACATATTTCGGTGTAATTCCAGACCTGTACTCTTAAAGCACTAGACTGTACTTCCAAACCTTAGAACAAATGGGGGCTTTAAGCAGTCATAAAAACAAACAAATTTTTAAAAAGGTAAAACAAACAAAAAACACAGACGAAGAAAGAGAGTAGAGAGAGAGAGAGAGAAATGACAGCAGAGTTCGACAACCTGTGTCAGGATGCCAACAGATCCAGGATTAAGAAAGTCCATAGAGGCTACCATGTTGAAAAGACCACGAAAAATAATTTGCAGAGGTCACAGTATTGGAGAAGCAAAAGTAAAAGCCAAATGAAATTCACCGGAGGAGTAAGAAAGGTGGAAAATTCAAGACCAACTTGAAAAGATAAAATATATTGCACACATTTTCAAGCCTGTCTTCAAGGAAAGACAGTTAAGGAAGAAATAAATGATACCTTCCTATGGTACCATGTGTTTCATAGGAGGACTCAGGCACTGTTCCCCTGGCTTGTCTCCCAGCCCCCATGGTTCAGTTCCCAGAGGAGGAGGCTCTCCTACATCACAGCCCATGTGGTCATACGGATTTTTTGGGCAAGCCTTGTATTTCTCTGCATAAACGCTTGCGTCTGATGTTGGTTTCCAGAGGTTGAGGTGAAGCGGACCCAGGTCCTGGGGTCGGGGACCTGCCTGCCAGGGATCTCAGGGATTGGTTGAGGAATGAACATGGGACCTGACTCAGGCCAATAAGGTTAGCTGAAGGACACGCACTGAAACTCCATGCCTACTCAAAACCAGCAAATGTGCAGTCGCTCGTATGGGAGGATGTAAACGTGGGTCTTGTGTACATTTTTGTCACCATGGGAGAAAGCGTGCCTGCCACTGAAGTCTGTGTAGAAGAAAAGAGACCTCAGAGAGAGCGAGAGAAATACAATTTTGAACCCACAAATTCTTACCCTGGGTGTTCCAACTAAAAAAATCGATACTACCACACCTGGGAGGACAGGTGTTTTGATCAGACAGATCTGGGTTAAAGTCTAGCTGCACAATTTACAACCTATGTGTCTTAGGACCTTAGGCAGGTTACTTAAACTCTCTGAGATGTAGTTTCCTGTATTTCATTCTCTAAAAGGCGTATGACATTATCTTTCTTAGGAAAGGATTATGAAGATGAAATGAGATAAAGTCTTAAAAGCATTTAGCGCTGTGACTGGCATATAATATAATGTCTGCTTGATAAGGGCCAGTTATCATAATTAAATTCCAAAACATTGTCCAGGGTCCAAGAATAGTGCCCAGTATGGTTAGGCTTTTTTGAGGAGGCTGGAACAGAGACAGTAAGAGCTCAGTGGTATGAAGTTGAGAGCATGGGGTGATGCTCTCACTGTTGTGAAAACGGTATTTTGCTAAATGTTTGAAGGGAATTTGGGGTTTGAATTTTTATGAGCTTATTCAAAAATACTATACCATCCAATGAGAAAAAAAATAATTCCCACACTGATAATTTCAAAATAACTCCATCTATATTTCTATCAAATGTCTATGTCTCGGTAGCAGAAAGCAGTAGGCTAACACTGGAAAAACTTTCGAGGGGAGCAATGAAACCGATTAAGAGTCTTACGATTGAAAGAACTATGTGAGGTTTATTTTAGTAACAACTAGGTGGAGACCTGGTAACTACCCACAAGTACTTGGAGAATGAAGGCTAACTGCAGTTATTCATGCCTCTGGAACCCACAGGCAAAATTACTATAATAAACATATCCTCTGTCTGCTGCCCAGCAGATAGTTTTCATCTCAGTCTGAAAAGCACCAAACCAGCCAAATGGCACCTTCTTCACAGACCCCTGGGGAGCAGGAAATTCTGGGTCAGTGCTGGAGGTGAGATGCAACTTGGCATCTCCCTGTGGAGCGAGGAGGGAGATGTGGACAGAGATTCCTGAGATTCCCGAACCTCACTTCCTCCTTGAAGAGGGGAACTTGGGGGAGAGGTCAAATCCAGAATTGCTTCAGGGTTTCAAGGTAGCTTTGGGTTCAGTCCTTGTGTCCAGAGTGCCCAGAGAAGTAGGTGCACCCTCTTAGCTTGCTATGGATACTGTAGAGGCTGGGTCAGGTCTGGACTCAGCTTCTATGGGTGTGGGAAAAAGAACCAACATTTTTTTTTTTTTTTTGAGAGAGAGAGTGAGCGAGCAAGAGCAGCTGGGGGGGGGGGCGGAGAGGGACAGAGAGAGGATCCCAAGCAGGCTCTAGGCTCAGCATGGAGCCCACCGATGCCAGGCTCGACCTCATGACCCTGAAATCATGACCCGAGCTAAAATCAAGAGTTGAATACCAAACCGACTGAGCCACCCAGGTGCCCCAAGAAACCAACATTTTTATAACCTGTCTGGCAAGCACTTACCGTAGAAGATTCAATTCCTTAATATTTTTCTTCTTTGGTGTTTATTGTCTGTTTTTAAATATTTTTTTAATGCAACACTCTCAGGGTATATAAATATGCTTGACTCAGTATAAGCTCACATAGAAATGTAATGTTTTGACATCTCAAATTTAGTTAAAACACCTTAAAGTACATATGTATAATATACTCAAATTTTTTGACTTCGTATAAATGCTGCCAAATACTCTAGTGAAAATAGGAAAAGTGTATCCAGTTAGTCAGCTGTTCTGATTTCCTGAATGTTCTATATCACAAAGACAAATACGTGCATAATTTGTAATGTTTATAAGAAATGTTATCAGTCAGGTGCACGTGGCCTGACCCAGGCCTACCTTGTCAGGGGCACCTGCTGAGGGGTGAGTGAGGGTCTGCAATCCAGCTGTTTTGTTGCTCAGCCCAACGGTGGGGCAATGTCTGCAATGAGGGGGGTTGTGTCTGCTTAAAGGAAGCCCCTTGCCGTAATTAGCACAACATCTCTGGAGTAAGTGGCTCAATCAAAGACATTTTTTTTTCATGCAGTTACTAGGGGTAAAGCTATCAGCCAAGGCACAGGATTAAAACGGACTTAGGCAGCAGATGAAATTGTTGCCTTCTCAGATGTCTGCTGAAGTAGGATTCTTTCAACGCTCTTCTTGACCACAAAAGGGCAGCGCACGCGGGAGCGTTCCAACAAGCACACACAGAAATTCAGTTTCCTTGGTTTCCTGTTGACTACCTGCCAACCAGAGAATCTGGACTTTAGCCACGGTATTTCATACCTTGATGATGTGTTCTAGACCATTGTGAAAAACCACATTTTCAAGGTAAGCTGGTAAATGGTGGCTACTCGATAAACATTAAACCACAACAACAATTTGGACTAAGTCAATTTGGTCCATGTTTCTGGAAAGAAAGGCATCACAAAAACCAACAGTCACTGTTGAGAAAATATGATCCAATTTTGGCTACTGTGGCTTTGCTTTAAAATAATTTAACTTGCTATTCACGTCATTATGAAACACTTATGATATCAGTTAATAGTTACGGTTATAATCCATATGCCAGAAGGACTTTTAAATTAACTTGGATGGAACACTGAGGAAAGAACTCTCACTTATGAAAACATCTTCCTCAGGTGAGTTCTGCTATTCTTTTCCAACACCTTCCCAGCTGAGCACTGGCATTTCTGTCCCAGACTAGGGGCAGCACTTCTGCAACCGGGAGGTGTATTGTTTTAATACTCATTTAATTTCTGGTCCCTCTACTTCTAATTACCAGTAGGGGGGTCAATTAGCCCTGATTATGATAGTTATTTTGCATGACAGACACCTGTCACCTATGAACCAGATCGAGCCTACTAACCTAATTTCAAGTGGATCACCAAGTAGTAATGACCACTAGTTATTATCGTCTAGATTGCCTTCCTTTTCCCTCGTCCCACCGTCTTCCCCCTTTCGCAATGGCCATCATGCTCTGTGTATACACATGCAATGCTAATACCACTCTGGAAAGAAGAAATGGTGAACAAAAAGATTTCCATGATTATTTGTGGAAAATAGCCGCATCTCATTGGATTATTTCTACCGTATATAGTAGTAAACATGTAATGCTGAATATATTTTAATTGCTGTGATGTAAATGAGACTTTGGGGTCATGTTACAGAGCGTTAACTGAAAGATCCAGCTATGACTTTAGCATGCCTGCAGGCCTTTTAAATTGTTATGGGAAATTGCAGCATTCAATTGAGTAGTTTCAACACTGAGGTCCCTTAAGGCTTATTACAGTTTGGCAACATGATGCCAATTTCAACTAATGTACATAATGCTTTTTTCCTCTCATACTTTATCCACAGAACCTTTCTAGTATGTACAACTTGAAAATCATGAAACACTAGGCAGATGAAGAGCTATATAATTGAGGCAATTTACCATTATGTTATTGGCAGAAGTCCTCGGCTACTACAGGACTTTGCTCAGATGGAGTTCAGACACGCGTGAGTATCAAAATGTTGGTCCAATAATCATAAATAGAAATAAATAGAAAGTGTCCAAATTATTATAACTTAATTTCCCATTAAAATATCTTGTTATACATTATTCATGAAAAATATACCCAGATAACTCAGTTCAAGAAAAGATTCAAGTAGTAAATATCTAGAAGATTAACTTATGATTATAAGATACTTAGAAAATATGTTGCCATTTATAAACATTTTCATTTATGCTGATAGTATGTTGGCTCTGAAATTCTGGTTCCTTAAGTATGAGCCACAAAAAACAAGATGTATCTCCACTGTAAGTATGGCTTACTGTCGTGGCAGGGGTAGGCTAGGGGACCCTAGTCTAGATGAACCAGATTCCCTACTACCGGACTGGACTGAGCCCCTTCTCGTGATAGAGCTGAGTTGATGGTACAGCATTCTTCACAGAGAGGGCAAGAGATGGGCGCGAAGTCTTCACCACCCCCCAAATGGCTTGGATCATACCCCCTTGGGTCAGATCTGCAGAATGTGAGGAGTTAATAACAAAGTTATAAGAATCCCTTTCCTACTGTGACTACTCTGTATAAGAACAAGTAGTATAACAACCACTCCCTTCAAAGCCCTACAACAAAAGGCATGCTTTAGGCTCCTGTGTGTACGTACCTCTCATCAAACTGGTATTGGGTCTTTCCACCAGGCCAGATAACGAGGACGTGGTTTGCACGTTTCATACTCTGACAGGAGTCACCCTTCCATCTCAGGCCAAGGCAGAAAGGCAGGAAGGGGCAGCTTTGCAGAAGCAAAGGAGTATAACAGAGAAACAGAACTGGGACACAAATCTAAAGCGCCAAGTTCACAAATTGTAGCAAAAGAGGATAAACCATGGCTAAAATGTGAGTAAATGGAATACTGTCAAATGACAGATTCTGAATAATAAAACTCCTGCACATCCCCAATGGCTCATTGAAAGAACACTTTATTGGTTTGATCACACCTAATTTTCTAGTTCAGCAAATTCTCCACCACACTGGTCCTGGCATACTTCGAAACACTAAACATTTTGGTGGCATCTTGAAAGGAATAAAAGACACACAACGATGTTGAAAAGCCATCCACAATTACAATGCAATTATTCCTACAGCAAATCAGTGCCTTCCAGTGTCAATGAAGGAATAGAAGTAGTCTTGGTTAATCACACACCTCACTCGCGGGCCCTTCAGAACCTGTTACTTGTTAACCACTTGTTGCTTTTTGAGGAGAGCTGTTTATGGCCCGGACCATATCCTCTTTTATATTTTCATCATAGAATGTTATCATGTTTCAGTAAGTATATAATAATTGCTGGAGCGCACGACAATGGGATACTCAGGGCTAGCAGAGCGTGCTTACAACCAGCGCAGCTCAGCTTTGTGGATGCTGGACCCAATCAACCCGGGTCTTCTTGGTGTGGGAAAAAACCCAAAAAACAAACAAACAAAGAACCTTGACAAAATGATCTCAACTTGGCAGCAACCCTTCCTCATGTGCAGGACATAAAGAAGCCAAGGCACAGTGGTTGACAGCTACTGCAGGATGAGAATAGATTTGTACAACCGCACAAGTTCTCTGGTCTGTGTCCATGCAGACCAGTCCTAAGCTATGCCATTCCTGTTCCAGATTGAATGCTATTTTGGTTATCACAGCTGAGAAGTGGGAAGAGCACTGATTGTACCTGAAGTTTTACTGGGCCACCATTTTCTATGAGACTACTCCACATGCTCTCTACTCCAAAATTCATAATCACCTCATCTGAAAAACCCTCCCCGATATCAGTTTTATCTACTTTGATTTCTTGCACACAGTAGGTCTTTAATGATCAGTAATGTTTCCTGATTTATGTGAACTTTTATGTCCCAAATGAGACAATAAAGCTAATTTTAGTAGAAAAATAAATTATCTTAAAAGAGAGACGATAATATAATATTGTCTTCAGGGCATCTCTCGCTTGCCACTCACTACTAGATTTAGTTCATTTGCTCTTGTGTAATTTTTTTTCACTATCCCCCAAAGAGTCTTCATGTTCTATTTCAAATTTTCCTCTTGAATAATAGGAATGCGATGATCTAGAAGGGAAGCTATTATAAGAAAATCATGCTATAATATTCATATGTCTCCATAACTTTTATTTTGATAAAATTTATATCTGGAAAAATAATGGTTGCACAGAGTACTACTCATTATGATCATGCAAATAAAAGCAAAAGTAGAAACTTTCAAATTAAAAATTAAGCCATTAAAAATTGCAATATACAGTTAACCTGAGGATTCTGTAGTCCTAAGGTGCCTGAAGTGTTGCCAGGGAGAGACTAAAGGAAGTTTACCGTGCATAGATAGCTAAAATGTGTTGAGAGCACTCAGTAGTGTTCAGTTTTCATGTATTATCTCATTTAACATCTATAACTATCCTATGAGGTGGGTTCTTTTTTTTTTTTAAGGAGAGACAGAGGGACAGGGAGAGGGACAGAGGGAAAGGAAGAGGGGGTCTTAAGCAGACTCCTAGCTGAGCACAGAGCCCAACACGGGACTTGATCTCAGGACCCTGAGATCACCACATGAACTGAAACCAAGAGTCCACATTTAACCAACTGTGCCACCCAGGCACTCCGAGGTGGGTTCTTTTATTAACCCTCTTTTACAGAGAAGGAAACCTAGACTCAGAGAAATTAAGTAACTCACTCAAGGTCACTCAAATGCTAAGCGGCACAGGTAGGGCTCGAACCCAGATCTGCATGCCATAAAACCCATGCACTGGACCATGACACTGTGTTGACTTGTAGGGCACGTACATGCAGTCACATCAGGTAAAATAGAATGGTGGATAATGTCACTTCTCGTGTTTTACTAGGAAGGCTTTTAAGGCAAAGGTGATCATCTATAGAAATAACAGAAATATTACTCTTATGTCATAATATTGTTCAGTGGGCCTTTGGTAAAATTCTGATACCTGATCGTGCCCAGTGGAGCAATCAGTCAGTGGTGTGTCCCAGCCTAGTAACCAATGTGTGAAATCACAGAGTTGAAAAGGCCAATGCTCAAACATTAGAGCTTGTGCAAATAATTTCGGCTATTAATTTTCACACTAAGCAGTGATGAAAAGTACATATACTAATTTCAACAAGGTATGTTTAAATGAAAAACAAGTTCTACCCGTGGTTTATGGCAGAGTTTATGAGAGAAGCAGGTTTCATGAGCGAAATTAAGATAGGTTCCCATCACCAAGAATGCCGCAATTCACATAACTAATCACCCATAAAACCTATTACAAACAAACACTAAGAAAAACTCACAAAGCATATAAGAGTGATGAAATTTCCGCTTCAATGACTGATAAAGTGAGACATATCAAAAATCAACTGAGCTGGAAAAATGACACACTGTGAAGAGGTGCTTAGGATGATATGTGGTCAGGTTCCTCCATTAGTCAAAGTGATGACTCTCAGTACATGGATATTTCAGGTTCTCATACCTGGAAGATCCGTTCTCAATGATAGAAGTGTGTCTCCTCACATAGAAATTAGAAAGAATGCTTCCAAAGCCAGCACTTGCCAGGAAAAAATGATTTGTCAGATGCACAGCTCTCAATCTGAACCATAAGAAAGGCAGGGTTCTCCTTCCATCTTAGAATTAGGGAAAATATAAATTTATCATGTGCTCTTTAAATACTGTTTTCAGAAGCGGTGTCTTGCCTT
Source organism: Halichoerus grypus (assembly GCF_964656455.1). NCBI lineage: Eukaryota > Metazoa > Chordata > Mammalia > Carnivora > Phocidae > Halichoerus > Halichoerus grypus. The sequence continues at coordinate 194,927,163 of NC_135714.1, forward strand.
TGAGTTTTACATCCTCTTTTACCATTGCTTTGGGCCAACCATAATCAGTGATGTTGCTGTTTAACTTTTTATAAGGAAAAGACATACGGTTTTGTTAAAGAGAGCATATTGCAGATGTACACAAGAAAAGTAGTTGTCACGGATGACCAAACATCCCATGCTATGTATCTTACTTTTAGAACAGTTACGACGTGGACTCTCAGCAAAGCAGAGCTGCACGCCCTGAATAGTGGTGGATGCTCCATGAAAGTTTGCTGAATAAATATGAGAGAATGACCCTGACAAAGAATGACCCACAGGAAACACCTGCTTTCACGTCTGGATCACAAGAAGCAACTTCCACATGACCTTCGCCTCCCACAGACAGCAACATAAAACTAAGATGCTAACTCATTTTACAAAGGAAAGGGTATTCAAATCATGCACATAAAAAAAAAAAAAAAAGCTGGGGGTGAGGCATTAAAATGGGAAAAGGCCAAGGGAAATAGTCTGTGGGAGAAGTCTAATGAAGAGTCCCTTTTTTTCCCCCAGATGGAGTTTCTTCTTTGCTAAATTTTTGGCAAAATAATAATTTTTTCCAGTAATAATTTTTTAAATAGTCCAGAGTCTAAGAGACTTGGCTGGTAGGGTTGATAAAACAATTCACTGGCCTTTAAAAGACAATGTATCATTCATATGAATTCTTTTTTTTTAAAGATTTTTATTTTGGGCCGCCTGGGGGGCTCAGTCATTAAGAGTCTGCCTTCGGCTCAGGTCCTGATCCCAGGGTCCTGGGATCCCCTGGGATCGAGCCCCGCATTGGGCTCCCTGCACGGTGGGAAGCCTCTCTCCCGCTCCCCCTGCTTGTGTTCCTGCTCTCTGCTATGTCTCTCTCTGGCAAATAAATAAAAAAACTTTAAAAAAAATTTATTTATTTGACAGAGAGAGAGAGGGAGAGAGAGAGTAAGAGTGAGAGAGCACAAGCAGGGGAGAGGGGCAGAGGCAGAGGGAGAAGCAGACCCCCTGCTGAGCAGGGAGCCCGATGCGGGACTTGATCCCAGGACCCTGAGATCATGACCTGAGCTGAAGGCAGACCCTTAACCGACTGAGCCACCCAGGCGCCCTCAAATGAATTCTTTTAGGCCAGCCTCTTTTGTATATTAAAGCCCCAAGAGCACAGTAGCACGCACCGAGGAAGCATGGTGATATGAAGCTTACCGAGATGCACAACTCTACCTACTGGCTGGCTGTCTTTCTCGGTGTAGACCCCCAACACCCTGTCCTTAGAGCTCCGTGCTGTACTTATTTCTGGTGTTGCAAGGCAGCCAGGCTGTCCCTGAACAGGCAAATTGCATTTTATGGCTGTCTATGCTCAACTCCCTCTTGCTAGTGTATTCATTCTGTCATTTCAAAAGAAGCATCTTTTTTTTTTTTTTTAAAGTATGTCATCTGTAGAAAGCCAGTGGTGTGTTCTGTTGTAGAGAGTGTCACAAGGGGTTCCTCTCCTCTGATGCTTCTAGGGGTGGGAATTTTCAAGATGCTCTTAAATGTACATTTCTTTTTTCATTTAATTGATTATTCATGAGTTTAAAATAATTAAAGAAAAAAATCTGAAATTGACAGTAATATTTTTCTTGCTAACCTCAATTAACTTCAGCCTCTCTTCTAAATCTCATCATGCTACCTGTCAAAACCATACCTTGCACGGAATGGGAGGGAATGCAAACTAGTAATATGGGGAGAGATATATTATTTTCATAGATACTAGTTTAAAAGCGCAAACCATCATGCAGATGAATTCAAAGTTTAGTTGCAATTGTAGGTAAAGGAAGGAAGAAATTTGGGGAGTCCATAGAGAGAGAGGTGGAGGAGGGGATGGGCCTTCGTTGCACATGGTAGACTCTACCTGATTGAAAAAGTCCTGCCAAAGTGAACCATGTTTATGAAAGCCAAAGGAAATGTAGGGAACCATGAAAGAAAACACGTACGTGGCATATTAATCACCCTCGCTACTGAGATTCAACGTGTCCGAGATGCAGCCCCTCTTCATTTCTCTTTCAAATGTATACATATTTTTCTTTATAAAGGATAGCTTTATGACTCACAAGCAACAGAAAACTAATAAATGAAAGGAATACCTAATTTTTTTTCTAAAAAAACACAGCTGGCTGGAAATGCCAGGCTGAGAGAGAGCAAAGGTCATTTCAGCACAAACTGAAGTCAATTATTTTGTAATCTATCATTACATTGAATTGTTTATCAAATGGAAAAGTCTGTCATCATGTTTCTATCCTTTTTCTAAAATTTCACCATTTCGCAGTAGGCAGTCGGGAAGCTTTGGCTTCTTGATTATTATGCCGGCAGAACTGAAGCTCTAGAAATCAGGTATGGCAAATACACCAAAGCAGCTAGAGAATTCTGTACGTAAAGTGTAAAGAGACTCCCTCTTGGTATGTACACCCATGAAACCTCAATGAAAAACCATAAAATTAATAATATTATTTACGTATGCACACAGTAGCAAATGCAAGATGGGAGAAAATTTATCTCAACGTCAGGAGTGCTGATCCTCGACCCCCATTTCTAAGGCCAAAACAAGCATAAGGCCTGATCACTCTCAGTATTAAAATTCTCCAGGTGTGTAATTCTACTGTCAGATCTGTGACCTGGTAATAAATACCCAACGTCTTAATGTCTTTGTTTGTTAAAATTGGGGGGGGGCATCAGATCCCATAATTCAAAATAGAGAAAAGATCAAGTCAAGGTAATTTGTCCCTTTCAACCATATGGGCCTAGAAGTCAATTGTCATTTTTAGGAGTTTTTCTCCCTTCCTTCCTCCCTCTCTTCCTCTTCCCTCCCTCTCTTCCTTCAGAAAGGAAATTATTTTGGCAAACAGTGGCCTACTTGAATACGGGCAAGTCCTCTACTTGGTCCATACCAATATGGGACAGAATCGCCCTGCTTGTAGGGTAATGGAAGGCACACCCTAATAACACCCTGGAGCCTGGCTTTTTACCACCTTCCCTGCCACCCCACTGTCCCCTGCATCCTCAGCCATCAGTCATTTTTCAGTCATGTGACCACAGCAGGCAACTTTAGTTACTTGTCTTTTCTCTAAAATGGGGGATAATAACATCATGCCTCTCTGGAAGTAAAGGGTTGGTTTAAATGATCCTGAGGTTCCCGCTAACTCTAAGATCTATAATTTAGAGATTTCTCGAAGACACCATTCATTCCTAATTTCTATGACCTTGATACACGGTGAAATGTCAACCTCCCTGTGTAACGTGAGCGAGGATCGGCAGCCTTGTGGGTGTCGTCATCTGTTTTCCTTTTTCCCAAGTTTTTGTTTGTTTCCTTATCTCCTACTCTAAAATAAATTACAAACCCGTGTTCTTCAATTAGAGTAACGCAGGCTCCCTCTTCCTTCTTATGGCTTACTCAAGTTGTAAGAGGTAAAGCTTTGCTTTAGCCTTTCAAAAAGGGGTCAATAAAAGAAGACTCAATTTCAAACCCAGCTCTACAAAGAGATGTACAAATGCCCTTGCTTGAATCTTTCTCATTTTTCAACAGAGTGGATGTTAATAACTAGAAGAAACTAGTTCAGCCGAAAATTTGCCACAGATTATCAGATAATCCGGGGGTTTTTAAGGTCCCATTATTCTTTCTGTCCCGAATAAGCCCCAGCCCCTGGTTTTCCAACCCCTCCTCTCTCTCAGCCTCACTTAATTTCCAGAAGCCAATTCTGTGGCTGGTCGGCCCACCGTCTTTTCCTGGTGGATTCCCCCACTTGCCCTTTGATGTCTGGACTCCTCCTTTTCAGCCTTTTGGTTCCCCCCATGTGCGTCTCCACCTCACTACGTAATTCTGAGACTGAATTTCCTGAACAATCTTTAGCTCTCCTGATCTAAGGTCCGTTTTCATTTATTTAATGTGTCACAGAAAGTTTCATTCCTCTGTACTCTCAATTTCCTCAGAGCAAGCCCCAAGTCAAAGCTAACGGTGTGAAAATGCACATCCTAGCCAACGGGGAAGAAGTACCTCAGCAGAAAAACACACCACTGGACAAAATGCGCCCCACGGTAGGTGACACACCCAAAGGAAGAGCAGCTCACATATTTGCATTTGCAGAGAGAATCCACTGGACAGTTTCTCTCCTTGAGAAATCTTGGGAGTGTCTGCCATGGCGTTCGAGGTCCTTCTAAGGGGTTTCTAGCTAGTTCATATTTCAGTCATTCAGGTTATTTTTCAAGGATCTATATTACGTGCCAGGCACTGTGCCAGAATAGTGCAGAACAGAGACACCCTGTCCTCACGGAACTTTTAGTTCAGTGGGGGAAATAAGCAAAGAAACAGACAAATAAATGATTACAAATTGTGGTGGGTCCTGTGAACACATCAGGTCACTAAAACGGAGAATGAGGAGGCGAGTAGGTGTGGTGGAGAGCATGGTTCTCGCTGAAGGAGGCGACACTTAATCCGAGACTGGCGAGGCATGACACAGCTCCGTTCACAGGCTGAGAAGGCAGGGCGCTGAGCCATCATCAGGCCTGGAGAGAAGCCGTGCACAGGCCAAGCATGGGAGCAGAGAGGAGGCCAGGGAGAGTCTTGCAGTGAGAGTGGGAAGAAGAGTCGCAGGGGCAAGAAATGACTCACTCAAACAGCCCCAGCAACTGAGACCCAGTAACCAGCACTGTGCTAGAATCTCGGATGTTCACAAATGACCCTCCCGCTTTCTCTGAGGCCTCGCTGCCCTGGGCCCTGTTTCTACACTCCCCCCTGCATCACACAACAAACCACAGTTAATGAGGCGATCTAACCCTATCTGGATTTGCCTCCTAAAAGAGCCGAAACAACACAAGTAGGGAGCTTCAGCACTGCGAGGGGCCACTATTAGTGTATGGTCAATATATGGTCCTGGAAATTCAAGCAGGTGTATCCTGACACAAGGCAGCTCCGTGGGTCTGGGACACCGAGGGTCAAGGGATACTTTAGTCTTTTTCTCTAAGAGGTAATGAAGACAGGAGCAGAAACCACAAGACGGTAAACTACCACTTTCACCTTGTATTGTGGAAAGGAAGTACAGAAATAAAACAATCCATTCACGTAAAAGCCGTATATTTACTTCAAAGATCAAAACAATTCAGAAGAAGAATGTATTTATCTCTATTACCTGAATAATTTGTGTCAATGTTCTATTTCCATATTGGGTCAAACCATATGAAATACCAATATTCTATTTTTATTGATCTATGAAAATGGCGCTGCCACCTGGTTTGACAAATAAGTTGTGCAAACGGGCTAACAGGACTCTCGGATACACATGACTTGGGTTTCCATTCTGACCCCAATCGGATTCTCTGAATTTGAGTTCTTCACCGGGAGAGAGGGGACAGCTCAGCATGTATGGGTTCTCTCTGCACACTGTCTTATTCACACCTCACAACAAGGTGAACAATATTATCACTGGTGCTTATATAAATATATATAAATTTATATATATATATATATTTATAAATAACTATAAAATATTACGTCAAATGAGAATAATATGTGATCCATCCTCCCTCACTTATGTATGTCTCTGATTTCTTCTCTCTCCTTGATCTCCTTTCCTTTCCAAATAAATGGAAATTTTTATTTCCCAGGAGGCTGTTCTATCAAAATCAGAGCTAAACAAAGAAGTACAGCACAGAAAATTAAGAGCAAATTAGCACAAGCACTTTGTTTCTAGGAAAATGAGATTTTTTTTTTAATCCTGTATTTTTAAGGAAGTGTTTTTGGTAAAGAGTAAGTAAGACATCATAATCAAAGGCAGCAATTTAAATAAGTCGACTCTTTGGGCACACAGTGGTGCCAGTTACATTAACTGATCCAAAAACAGGAGGTATACACTTGAACTATGAGTCTACGCCATGTAGAAACCCTACTGTCCCCTCTCTGACAAACTCCACAATTAGCATGTGGTGAATCTTTTGGTAGACCAAGGATTATAAACATCTGATCATAAACATCTCTGCTTCAGAAATTCTTTGCGTGATGTATAGCTTGCAGATAAACCAAAATAACCCATAGGCTTCAAGTACAGTTGAAAAAAATCCCTTAATGATTTATGTTGCATCTTTATAAAAAAAAATCAACTTTGATCAGACACTCTACAAGAGCTTCCATTTATTTAACAGTGAGACAAACAGTTGTGGATAAAATGAAATATGACAGGATATTGATCATTTCATAATAATTTTTAAAAAATTATTTTATGTAGATATGAACCCAAACACTTAAGAAGTACAACCTTGTTTTGCTTGTCCCCAGCTGGTCAGCTCCCCTACTTCAATTTTTAGGCCCTGACAGCTAAAACATCCATGGTAAACAGTTAGGGCCTCCCTTGTGAATGCCTGTCCAGATGTCATACTTATTTCTTCCACGAGGCAAAACATAAAGATAAAAACTCAAATAGCATATGAAATGAAAAATAACCGGATGAAAGATTTAATCACAATTTTTACTGCTTTTTGTTGTATTATTTGTTTTGCTTTTTGCACATAGGCTCTGCTTTCTGAAGTCTTACTATATTAATATTGCTGTTTTTACTATAAGACTCACAGTCTTAAAATATGAGGGCTGGAAAAGCAAACACCCCACTTGATTCCATACATATTCCAGAGTGAATGCAACATCGTGCCTAATACCATTAGTAATATGCATCACTTTTTCTTATCATTCCAGGAAATTTAATTAATTTAAATATTACAGGAATGTACGTAAAATCAGCTAGCATTCACATAAAATAATTCTCTTAATCCATCACTCAAAATAGAATGGAAAATGCCAATTCGTTGTTAATAGTATCAAACAGTAGCCCCTGCCTCTGTCTTGTGTCTCCACATGTTAAGAACATGGGACCTTCAGATGCATTGAAAAACAGGAAAAGATGCAAAAAGTACAAATAAGTGTTGCATCTAGAAAGGACTTAAAATGATCAATAATGAGCATATAAATTATGCTTGCCCATGTTCTCATTTTCAGGAATTCTGAGTCATATCTTTAAAAAAGAGCAGCCCATACATTTTTAGTCTGCGTCTATACATGAGAATCCAAAGTTCGATGGGAAAGGATACTAACATTTGGCAGTCTTAGAAAACGCAAGGCAGTGGTCAGTAATGTAGCAGCTTTGGGGTTGGATTCCCAGGGCATTTCCTTAGTTTGGATCTTGCTGGAATGTACGACTTTGCTTCTAGCTCACGGGCATTGGGGAACAAAATGGCCTTTCTATCTCCTCACAGAGAGGACCACAACGAGACACCACCAGCCCGGCTTTCAAAGATGCTTCTAACCCTGACCCTCTTGCTTTGGTCAATGTCTGCCTCTCGTCAGTTCAGGGCTGGAACACAAACGCTTCTATCTTTCCAGTTTAAACACACACACACACACACACACACACACACACACACAATCTGTTTAGGGATTAAAAATTAGGGTGAAAAAGCCAGAGTGAATGTTGAATATTTCAGGGTAGCTAGGGCGGCTGCTGTGGGGGGTGGGTCTACAAATGTTCTAATTTTGCCACTAGGAATCCTCAGACCTTCTCCACCTCGGCTGTGGAAGGCTGATTCTAAGAAAAGAAAGCACTTCACAGCCACCACTGAAGATTCACAGTTAGCAGAAAACCTCTAAGAAGTGATGACATTTTTTTTTTCCAATTCTGCCAACCGTCAAAGGCAGAGGGGGTGGGACATAGATGGTGGGCACCTGCAATGCTCACTCCAACCTTCTTAACTCCTTTGGTTGGGGAAATCCTTAGGTTCACCCAGGCCTAGGATGGCCTGGGAAGCAGGGGGCACAGGAAAGCTCCAAGCCCCCCAAAGTCTCCCCACACATTCCACTAATTGTCAAGGCATTTGGGTTAACAAGCTCCTCTTTTAAAATACAAATGCCCCCGGGAGGGTTAAGCCTCATTCATACCTCAGTGCGAATTAGTTTAATTAGATAATCAGATCTAATTAATTGAGGGCTCAGGGAAAGAGAGTTTTGATTGAGGTGGGCCAAAGGGAGGAAAAATTTGGAAGGGACTCAGGTGGGGGCCTCTGAAGAACTAGGGAGTGGGTTACAGGGTGTCGGAGTCCAGAAAGGGAAGTGCACGGGTGTCAAAGGCAAACTCTGTCTGTTGTTCTCTTTTGTCCAGAGTCTTGGGGCACCAGAATACCGCCACGTATCACCACCATTCTCGCCCCTTGGTTAAAGGCATCAGGATTCAGTCAAAGGCTGCAAGCCCCATCTTTGCCCAGTTGGAACTCCCTGGGTCTGGCCAATGTTTTTATCTCAAGAAAGGAGGAAAAAGGAGGAGGAAGAGAGGTGTGTCCTTCCACCGTCCTCACTCGCAGTGGGTCCCGCACCCTGGTCTCCAGCTATCCCTGATTGGAAGAGAGTCCACCCACCAGCATCTTCAGCTGGGTGTACTCTGAAAATGGGCCACTCTCCACTGCTTCACTGTTTACCAAATCTGATTTGTCTGGAGGTTGCTGCCCAATCCCCCAGGACGGTCCCCCTGAAGACACCCCTGGGGCAGCATACTAGGATGGTTAGCAGACCATAGTCGTGTCCTGACCATGGAATTTACTGGCTCTGAGAGCCTAAGGAAATGATGTAAATGTTAACGAGCCCCGCCCTGCTCCATCCCTGTGCTCCCAGCTGCATGTCCCCGGCTGTGGGGTAACTCGGAGCACTCCCCCAGGCGCACCTGGCCTCCAGGGCGCTCCCTGCATGCGTGACACTAGAACGACGCACGGTGTCTGTTCATCTCTTCTCAAGTCCATCGCAAGTTCTTTAAGGGCAGGGAGCACATCACCTGCGCATTGCATCCCCCGACCCTATAGCACATAGCAAGCGCTTGGTGCCTATTTTCAGAGAGAAGGAGATAAAAGATCAAAGCACGACGCATTTACCCAGAGGACCAAGCAGATCTGTGATCTCAAAGGAGCTGTGACAAAAACACGTCTGTTTGAATCCGTGGCTGATGTAGACACAGTCCTTTTCTAACAATACGAATAACAGGCGCAGAATACTAACATTTTGTCACACCAGAAAAAAAATCTAACACAAAATATTTCAGGGAAACATCTCCGCTCCTTGGCCGGATCCTAGCAGAAGAAAATCGAACTCCGGGGAATAAGCGATTCTATTACCAAGATGTGCACTTCTCGGTTTTTAAAGGGGAATTTTACATAGAAAATACCCGCCACGTATGTGTCAGGGTGGAACTCTATGGACAGACGGCTCCCACAATGCCACACTGAACTACCGTGTTTCTGGAAATGGCTCTATGCTTCTGTTTCTCTAGAAGCTTAGTTGCAGGTACCAATATGGCCACCTACTAATACCTTACATTCTTACAAAACATCCTTTTAGCTGCGTATTTTTTTCACTGGAAGAAATATAACAGTGCCAATTGTTCCTTAGCATTGTAGGCTGTCCCATGAACAACAGAAGGTACTCATATGTCAAAAACAGCTTTTTCATGGGCTGAAAAAGGCAGATGAACAGAAAAAAAATGTTTTGGGGAAAACTTTTTTATGGGTCCTTAGCTGAGACGTCCAAGTTTTAATAAGATTGCTAAGAAAATCACTCTACGTGAGAATAATATAAATGTGAGTCATGGAATGTAATTTGAGCTCCAGTTGCGTTTGGGAGCAAGGAGCACCGGGAGAGAACATTCCCGTGAACGCGACCTCTGTGGGCTGCCTCTTGCTGGGTGGCATCTTGGTGTCCTGGGCTCTGCTCCTCAGTCTCTGGAGAAGTCTCTGTGTTCACCCATCCCATGCTCAGAGAAGACAGCAGGGTGAGGGAAGGATGTCTATTCTGAAGTCAGATCGGTTTCGCTTTCAGTCATGGTTCTGATATGAATTAGCTGTGTGACCAAGGCAGCTTACACAACCTCTCTGAGATTGCTTCGTCAACTATAAAATAGGGGTGATAAGTTCACCAAGCCTTGCTGTCGGCTGTGATGAATTAAATGAGGGAACAGGTGCAAGCGTCCAACACTGGGTCGGCCCACGGCAGACGCTCTCACAGCTCAAGCCCATGTTTACTTCCATTCCTGTCCCTTATTTCCCAGGGTCTCCTGGCATTTAGTCTCTGTGCTGTTCTGTCTTTGTTCTCTTGCAATGACTATATTTCCCAACGTGACCGAGTTCTCTCATGCTTTCTCTCCTGGCCTCCAAGTTGCCATTGAACACCTTCTTTCAGGAGGCTCTGGAAAATTACCTGGAGTCAAGGACAGATGGTGTTCAGGGACGTGCATGCTCGCGTTCAGCTGTGGGGACCCTGTCAGAGAGTGAGCCAGCATACGGGAATGTTCCCGAGTCACCGTGACCACGTATCCCACTTTCTATGACTCTCTTACGGGTCAAAGAGTTTATGAAAAAAAGTACTCATTCAAAGGCTTTTTTTGGACTTAAAACTAGAAAAAAACCTTATAATTTTAGTTTGGTTTGATGACCATTTAACTTCTAGCAGTAGTTCTAGGAATTCTAAAGACAAGCTAGTGGCAGAGTTATCCCAAGGACAGGGAATATGCAGGCAATTTCCTAAAATTTCAGGGTTCTGAAGCTAGGCTCTGGTGCTAGATCCGGGTTTCTGGAGCTGCCCTAGAAAGCAGCAGTAGGCGAGCAAGCAGGTACTGCTCCAGCTGATCATTCATTGGCTCCCTTCCTGCCTTCTCTTCCTTCCTTCCTTCCTTCCTTCCTTCCTTCCTTCCTTCCTTCCTGCCTGCCTTCCTTCCTTCCATTAACAAGCACTCACTGCACACTTACCATGTACCAGGTCCTATGCTTGGATCTGGGATACATACATGACATTGTCCCTGTAGTTTAGACCTCAGTCAATTCAAGGAGATCAACGGGTAACGGGTCAGTTAAAATACATAGTGATGGGCTGCCATAAGGAAAGGCATCGCCCTCCAATTTAGGAAATCTCAGAAACAACAGTCTGTGAAGCCAACTGCCGGTCAGAATTGCTGAGATGAGGTTCTGGGTGAACAGTTCAAGGAAGAATGTATCTTCCCTATCAGGAGACCATGTGTGGGGAGGCCCAGGAAGTGTCTCCCAAGGAGACACCTGCCACAGAATGATTATCAACTGTCAGTTGTTGTTAGTAAGGGAAACATCAAAAGCCATCCAAGAAGATTGGAATTTCACCCAGTTCAGGAAAAGTTGGAGGAGAAAGCAGAATTTTCTAATACCAGTAAATTGGTATTTGAAAACCTTTTTTTTTTTTTTTTTTAATGGTTCGTGACTTTGGACCGGCTTTGGTCCATCTCTGAAAACATCAATTTCCCTGAGAACAGAGGTTGAGCTCCCCCGACAGCTCCATGGACACGTCCTTTCACAATTCCATGCTTCTGCCCAGGCTGCATGCATCACTTGTCCTACCTATCCAAATCTTCCCAGCCTCCAAAACCAGTTCTTTCTGTTGACCTCCATGCAGTCTTTCCCAACTCCTTTGGCTTAAAATGATCAGTTCCCTCATTCACTTCAGAGCACTTGCATCCTATAACTCGTACTGACCTATAATCACACGGTGCCTTAAGGTGGTAACTTCTGAAGTGCAAGAACCTGGACTTATACTGTCCCTGTGTACTTCACTGCGCCAGGCACATATTAGAGCCTAGACAGATGTATGTGGAATATAAATGCTGAACATTTATGTCATTGCAAAACACACACACACATACACACAACAAAAAATTAAATAGGAAACATAATTATGTTTATGATACAAAGGTTAATTCTTTGTACTGAATTCGAGCATGCATAGACACGCCCACCAAACCTCTCAAATATCTACAAACAAGTACTAACTTAAGTATAATGAATTCTCCACTACGTAACAATCAAATACTATCTATGCTTGACCCAAAGCCTGTATTTAAGCTACAAGGAAGAGATACAACAGCATCCCAAGAGCTGGGAACTAGGAACCCGAGACTCAGCCTGAACACTGATGTGGAAGACAGCAGGGTGCAATATTTCTCTAGAAGCCCCCCAATTAGAAAATAATATGTGTTACGCCAATAGTCGATGAACAAAGGACCTGAGGTTTAAGATGAGAAAAATACATCATTTTCCAAGGAGCTCCTTCATGAAAAACAAGTTATTATGTTAAAATCTACAAAGTCATTTAGCTAAAAGACTGGGAGTCTTCTTTGGATCAGTAAGTGTATAATCCATTCTAGCCCCCACACACCCAATATCAGAGCACAGGGACATAGAACACACACCTTTCTACAGAAAACTATTTATTGCCCCTGATCATATTTTCTGTCTGATATAAAAATGGTCTGACTATTTGAGTGGATTCAGAGGAGATTTTTTTGAGGGGTTGGGTAGAAGGTTTGCTCTACAACAATCAAATGCTGGCCTTTTTTTTCAAAACTAAATTTAGGAATTGGAATCTATATAAATGAAGACTCCATGGTGGATCCAGAGAACAAGGAGGTAATTATTACTGACAGTGAAATGGATGAAAACAGTGATCAAGATTACTTTGTAAGGGAACGTTTGATCTGTTCTTGTCCCATGAAACACTACCATTTTGAAGCTCTTCTATTCACCCTAATAAAAGGATTATATGGAGAGAAGGATACATGGTTTAAAATAGTCTTTGCACCAAAAAAAAAAAAAAAAAAAAAAACCCATGCTAATTCTAAATTTAGAAGAGAATCTGGAACACAGGGACATGATATGCTTATTGAAATGCTTATTCTGACATTATTGGTGGAGATGGAAGATTTGGGACCAAACCAAGTGATTTTCTTTTAGGCAATGTAAGTATTTTAGCCATTTATTCCATAAGTAAAATGACTTTTGACATTGCAAGTCACTCTTTATAAAATGTATTAAAATAGAAAAAAAAACCATTTTATAATATGCAGTAAATATTATTAAAATGTCTTTCTTCAAGTCTTGACATTCAAAAGTAATTCTGATCTTAAATTTTAATTCTATACATAGGCACCGACAGTTCTTTAGATATGTCATGGAAATTTTAAAATGCCATCAATATTACGATTTTTCGAGAGAGAAATCTAAATATTTTTCAGTTTGGAAAGAAAAATCCCAAATGAACTTTAAAGGAACTTTTAAAAATAATACCACTTAAACCCATAAAGTTAAAATCCACGGTAGGGGCACCTGGGTGGCTCAGCCGTTAGCGTCTGCCTTCGGCTCAGGTCATGATCCCAGGGTCCTGGGATCGAGCCCCGAATCGGGCTCCCTGCTCGGTGGGAAGCCTGCTTCTCCCTCTCCCACTCCCCCTGCTTGTGTTCCCTCTCTCGCTGTGTTTCTCTCTGTCAAATAAATAAATAAAATCTTTTAAAATAAAAAATAAAAAAATAGAAATAAAAAAATAAAATCCACAGTAAACTTCAAAATAATCTAAACTTAATATGGTAACTAGTTTTAAGTAAAGGCTACCTCCATAAATTCCAGATAAGCGAATAGAATAAAATTGTTTACAAAACCATACCGTTTTCCATCCAAAATTGCTAAAACTATAAAAGGCTACATGACGATTACCTTACAAACTTCATTAAAAACAAAAAATTGCACTTAGTAACTATGAGAAGAATACTTTCTTTTAGGCCTAAAATTGTATTCAACCTGTTACTAATAAGATAAGATCATTTCCATAAAATGTGCGACCCCCTTGGAGTTCAGAGGTTCTGCTATGTCACACGGGGAACTCACTCCCCAGACAATTACCTGCTGAAACAGCAAATCCTCTCCCTGGAGTGTCTTTGTTCCTTTACTCTGCATTTCCAAAAATCTATGCTAAATATTAATTTGTGCCTCTTTGACCCAGATTCCCAAAAAAGGTATCAAACAGGGGAAAGGATTCTTCATGGGGTCCACGCCACCCAAATTCCCAAAGATGGTTTTAAGAAAAAGATTCTTTTGATGTTTAATAGACTCAGACATTTGGACTAAAATAGTCCTGTCTCTCTTCTCTATTGCCGTCACCACTGCTAACAATTAGAAGCTTTCAGTGCTCTGAATAATTCACAGTCTCATCTGTTCTACTCAGTGTAAAGACAATGTTGAGAGGACAAGGTCACTTTTTTTTTCCCTTCCCGACTACTGACTTTTCCAACCCGACACCAGTCTGATTGCATGATCCACCTAGTGTTTGACACGTTTCCCCTGACAGCTTTTTAACAGCCGTTCGTCTATTTAGCTTAGGATATGAAAAATAATAAGGGTGCAATGGAGTGTCAGATTTCTTCGACAGTCATAAACACAGGCTCAGCGTTTTCCCGTTCATTTTACCTCGATACACTTAAAACACCCCAGCATACCCTTTTGTGGTAATACTGACCAATATCAATCCACAAATATTATAAAAGACCAGGCTGCCTGGACATTCATGGTGTTTTACTTATCACATGCATTTTTTCCCCCCCAAAATCAAAATGATAATAAGCTGTTTATGGGAGATTAACACCTGTGAATATGCCCCTCTGGGGTCACCTGGAAAATCTTGCAAACTTGGAGTCAGGCAACCTATAATCTTGGAGTAGAAAGGAAAGTGGCAATCTGGCAATGTTCAAGTTTCATTCATTCATTCCCATCTGAAAGCGACACCGGTCCAAGGAGAGAGGCAAGTTTTTGTAACCCTGAAATAAAACTCTAAATGTAAGTGTTCAATTATTTTTTTTTACTTTAATTAAACACTCTCATGGCTTATATATTCAGACTCGGTAAAGGGGAAATATTTTTAAAGTTCTTAAAAGGTAACAGCCATACAATAAACACGTGACGCAGAAACACAACCCCGCAAGGTAATATTGAGGTAAATGCACATGCCTCCCTCCAAGGCTGCAAGTATCACAAACTCTGTCAAAAGATCTGCATTCAGAGAAATCTCTGGGTTAATATTTCTTATAATGCTTGAAAAGAATTCCCCCGTCTCCTTTTTTATTGTGAAAGATCTCAAACATACTCAAAAATAGGAAAAACAGGGGCGCCTGGGTGGCTCAGTTGGTTAAGCGACTGCCTTCGGCTCAGGTCATGATCCTGGAGTCCCGGGATCGAGTCCCGCATCGGGCTCCCTGCTCGGCAGGGAGTCTGCTTCTCCCTCTGACCCTCCCCCCTCTCATGTGCTCTCTGTCATTCTCTCTCTCTCAAATAAATAAATAAAATCTTTAAGAAAAAAAAAAAAAAAAGGAAAAACAAAAAACAAACAAAACAGAAAAACCAAAACGGACCATGAACCGCCATATACCCACCACCTACATTCAAAAATTACTTTCCTATTCCTTTTTTTTCTTAAGTATTTCACAGCAAATCCCAGAGAGCCTTTTATTTCACTACGTATCCCTCAGTATTAAGGCATTCATTTGTTTTTCTTCATTCCTGTTAATTTTGGAGAAGCCAAATTGGCGGATGCGATTTCTTATTCCAATTTATTCAGGAGTTAGCGGGGTGAGTGCTACTGCTTTCCTCTTAGAGGCAAAGCAGAACTGTTTACAGATGCATCTTGATCCTGGAGAGTCTACTGGGAGCTAAGAATGAACTGCTCCGTCTGAATTACTCCAGAAACAACTGCGTACAGATAGCACAGCCTTCACTGTTCTAATGTCAACGGATGGGAGACAATGCAGAATGAGGAACGCGGGCCATTGATAACAACGTAACAATGACAAATAACTGCAACAAAGCAAGGCACACGTCATATGGAAACAAAGCTCCCCTCTGTTTTAACCACCATCTTAAACTCATTCAGTTTAATAAGAAAAGTGCAGGTCAAGAATTCCTCATATCAGTGAGGTCATATGATACATGTCTTTCTCTGTTTGACTTATTTCGCTCAGCATAATACCCTCCAGTTCCATCCACGGCGTTGCAAATGGCAAGATCTTATTCCTTTTGATGGCTGCATAATATTCCATTGTATATATATACCACTTCTTCTTTATCCATTCATCTGTCGAAGGGGGGGAAATCGGAGGGGGAGAAGAACCATGAGAGACAATGGACTCTGAAAAACAAACTGAGGGTTGCTGGAGTGGGGTGTGGGGTGGGAGGGATGGGGTGACTGGGTGATGGACACTGGGGAGGGTATGTGCTCTGGTAAGCGCTGTGAATTGTGCAAGACTGTTGAATCTCAGATCTGTACCTCTGAAACAAATAATGCAATATATGTTAAGAAAGAAAAAAAGAAGAAGAAGAATGTAGCAGGAGGGGAAGAATGAAGGGGGGGAAATCAGAGGGGGAGAAGAACCATGAGAGACGATGGACTCTGAAAAACAAACTGAGGGTTCTAGAGGGGAGGGGGGTGGGAGGATGGGTTAGCCTGGTGATGGGTATTGAGGAGGGCACGTTCTGCATGGAGCACTGGGTGTTATGCACGAACAATGAATCATGGAACACTATATCTAAAACTAATGATGTAATGTATGGGGATTAACATAACAATAAAAAAAAATTAAAAAAAAAAAGTGCAGGTCAAATAGATGTGCTTTATTTATATAATTTACTTTTTTTATAAGAATGGACCTGTGAAATTACAATACAATTAAAAGTAAACTTTTAAAAGAAAACCAAGGAAAAGATTTGCTGTTGCTATTTAATTCTTTAAAATGCAATAAATAAATCCTAAACCTATCAAAATAGGAAACCCACAGCTTACTCGATTATCCAAGTACTAGGCAGTATTTTCATTGTTATAAATTGCCAGTAGATTGACAAAGTGGAAGCAATTCTATTTTATTCTTTGTTTAAAATAATAGTTCATGAAATATATTACTGATGTAAGCATATGCCAGGAGATATCTGACTATGAATTTTTATCCAGTTTCTTTTATAGTTTTATGACAAAAATTTCAGGTCCCAGACAAAGAAAGGAACATTGGTGCTCCACACCTACTTTCACTTCCTGATGACAGATAAGTACTTTCAGTTGTTATATTTACATGTTATTAACACACTGAAACTACTCTCAAAAAAAAATAATGCAAACCTCAGGATAGAAGGATAATGAAAATTTTATCTTTGCTTCTTAACACAGCACAGAAGACAAAGAACATACTAATATAATGGAGAAGCCAGGGAACTCAGTATAAAAATATAAACCCTGACAACTCTCCTTGAAATAACCTACTAGTGAACTTGAAGATGTCTGTCCCTCCGAAACAGTTTAGGAATGGACGTGCCCATGGAAGCCGACTGCACTTTGAGACCTATTGACTTCTGACCCAAGTCTACCGGTATCTGAATTATAAAGCATTTTATAAGAGTTGCTGTAAAGCCATATTTTTCTTGTTGATTTCTGAAAAGCTGGCAATAATAAAAAAACTTGGTTGTTGGATAATAATTAACACACTCCTGATAAGTATTAAATTTTAAGACGACAATGTATTATTATAACATCTTAGAAATTCGGCACATCGGAGTTATAATTAAATGTGTTGGTTTCTGTTTCTGTGTAGGAAGATATTCAAGGTGAATGGAGAATCCAGTAGTATTGTTTTCTTTTCAGTGTTGGGCTATCTTCAATTTAATATTGGAAAGAGTTTATAATGGCTAAAATGTCTTATTTTTTTTTTATGTTCAATCTATGGGAATATCTTCAAATATATCTGTTATTAAAGTGACAATTACATAGACAAATGGTAAGAAAATGAATGCTACTATAGTATTCGATATTTCCCAATTGCAGGAAACCCTACCAAAACTGTCCCAGTTAATCATCAGAGATAGAGTGACCAGATGTGCCAGTTTGCCTGGGACGGTCCCTATTAAAGAAAAAAATGACGGTTTTATAACTTAAAGATCTAGAAGAGACTAGAAGTCAGTCTCCTACTCAATGAGTTTTTTACTTTATTAAAAAGGAACAGGAGGAGAATACGGGAGAAATTACCCAAGACAGATGAGTGGCTGACAATCACTCCTTTCTTCCAGAACCATCTTAGTTTAGACAGAGAAGAGGGACCTGGCCTACTGGTTGATACCCTCTGATCCCTGGGGCTCCCTGGAGGATTTCTTGGAGATGTCTTAAAGGCTGCTGAGCAAAGAGGCGAGCTCTTCACTCCCACTTAAGAAAGTCCCTCCACTCTTCTCTCTCTCTCTCTCTTTGTCCCTCCATTCTTCTCAGTTTTACACCAGGTTTCCAAAGATTCTGTGGCTAAAAGAGATCGAAGATCCCCCTTTTTAGACATGACCCCCAGAGAAGTCGAGTTACAAGTCTGTTCGACCCACCGGCTTCGTGGCCACAGCTGGAGGCAGCAAGAGGTGTCTGGACGGGGCTCATTTTTCCAAACCCTGCTGACTCGCAGCCTGATCTGGCTACCGAAATAAGGCTTCTGATGCACAACATGAAAGGGAGCAGAAAAGTTTATTTTTATGCAATGAGTCAGGTTCATACTTGGTAAGAATAGATTTTCCATAAAAATAGAAATTATTCCAAAATGGAAAAGAACTCCATTCTATGCAAGAGAAGCAGCCTCAGTGTTCTTGTCTGCTTTATTCAAGAATATAAAACCTTGGGGACCACAACTTCTGGGGGATACCATGGACAGACTAGAAGCAGTGTGCCTTCCCCCCAAGACTAAGCCCACAGAAATGCTGCATAAAATACAAATTTTACACTAAGTAAACTGTATATATGTGTGTAGATAGATAGATAGATAGATGATAGATAGATAGATAGATGGCTGTTCACCTACAGGCCGCTGCTCAGCACACACAGATCTGGATAACCTGCACGGGCGCGCTGGGTACCGGGGAAGCTGCATTTGCTCTCTGCACGAACCTAGGTGGTAAAAGGACCATCCCATCTCTGAGAAGGTGACTGGAAGAAATTTCTGCCCACAGGCCCGTGGTCTGGGTGCAGAGGTGCTCCACGTGACAGGCAGACAAAGAGTCTTCTAGAAAGAGAGGAACCTGAAATCTCTGCAATGTGCGTGTGTCAAGGCTATATTTTTACAGCCTTGTGAAGCCTGGACTAAGATATTAAATAAAAATGGATATGAAAGCCCGAGGGCCCAGCAGAGGCAAATGCAAAAGCATTCTGCAGGGACACTGAAGGCTGCCCAGAGCGTCTGGGGCTCCGGCTGAAGACGAGTCTCATAAAGCATGTGGGGAAAAGGACTGTTAGGATCAGCCACGATGAGCAGAGAGCACGTTCCAAGAAGCACAGAAAAATAAAAGCATCCAAAAGAGAATTTAAAAAAAAAAAGAACGCGAGGAAACAGGGACTGTAAATGGCTCATAAACATTACATACATCCCTATTTTCTGTTCTCATTTTCTTTTATATATTTAATAATGATGTAAACATGAGTGTCTGTCTTGATAGATGGCTAGCAGGTACTGAATTTCATTGCCCTTCTAGGGTATGAAGAGTACCCAGCCCCATTTTATCCTAAAGATGATACTAAAACTAATTCCAAGCAATCATATCATAAGCAGTAACTCTATTTATATACGCACATGTGCACGCAGACATCTACACACACCTCTATATGTACACTCAGTCATACTCAACAGAAATATTTTTAACGCCCAACCAGAAAAAAAAAAAGAAAGGAAACAAATATGTGACTCTGAGCAAAGCGCTAGAGCAAATAAGGAAACTGTAGATCATTAAAGACAAGGCAGTAATTTTAGTAACTGATGTGGGTTTTCTTAGCCTAGCTAAGCATCTTTAAATAAATGGCTGGTTTGCACAATGCAGCGTGGAGGCTTCCTTATTCTTCGGTCTTATATCAGATCTTGCCTAGGCCTCTGTGCCCCAACTGCTCTGCTCCCCTCCCCTCCTCTCTGCATTTGGCCCCTTGGGGTTTGTTCGTAGGCTCCCCTCTGTGGCACGTACTGACTGTGCTGTTCGTTTTAGCACAAAACACAGAGCACGCTGGGCATGACACAGGGGTTTGTCTGCAATCTCTTTTTATCCCCCAAACGTACACTAGCACCACGCCGCACACTGTTGGTGCTCCACCAATTTCCGTCTCTATTGATGACAAGCCAGCTCCACCGTACGAGCTTGCTGCATTCAATTAATCAAATCATGAAATGCCACGGAGGGATGGCGCTTACTGCAGCTTCTTCTTTTTGCACACGAGGGGCTTTCGGCACTGGGAGGGGTCAGACGATAATCCAGCCAGGGGCAGAGTTGGGTCCAGAACACCTGGCTCCCAGGCACGTCTCCTGTCCTTTACACAGCCCCCTTCACCATCGGAGTAACAAAAGCGACCATTTACTGGGGCTTCACGGTGGCCCAGGCACCCATCAGCCCCAAGAGATGGTGATTAATATAACCCCCATTTTACCAGTGAGGAAACAAAAACTCAGAGGGGCTACATTGCACAGGCCACCCAGCTGGTCTGAGTTTCTTACTGGTAGTTCCTTACTCCTCACTTCTGGTCTACGGAGGAAAAATGTAACTGGCAAAAGAGGAAGGAAGAGACAGGTCTGATGCCGGACGAAGGAGAACCACAGAGACAGGGGAAGGAGGCAGGGGGAGCCCCCCCAGGCCCCTGCATGTTCTCTCCCTAAGTAGTAAACATTATGTAAGTAATTTTGCACTACTGTTTAAATAGGGGTTTTTTTCTAGAAACTTCCTCAGGTGCCTGGAATTTAAAATTGCCTGCTGAGCAGCATCTATTGATAGAGCTGGACCACTTGGTAAAAGAAGGGAAAAACAGGGATGTTCCTGGCAAATAGAGCCTTCGGCAGTTGGACATGTTAGGGAACTGGGACTCTAGCCTCTTTTGTCACCCATTCATAAGGCAGCACCGTAGGGCTCCAATAACTCATCTGTCCCCAGGAGAGGTCTAGGCAAATGACTCCGTCAACAGGGTCTGCACGATTATGAGCGAAGAGTATAAAAATAAACAATGATAACAGCACTCCTTTTTCTAAACAGGAAGCTTATTATCCTGTCTACCTTTGAACAGCCCACAGCCCAAAAGGTAATGCATAATTTTGTTTTTTAACAGTTGTCATATTAAAGAGTGCTTGAAAATACCTGATTTCCCTGTAACAGATGGAAAAGGAAACAATAAAAAATTTTTTTGAAAAACAACAACCGCCCCCCCCGCCACCACCCCTCTACCTCCACGAACATACTTGCCTAACATAAGGTTTCTCTGAAATGAGATATGTTCACCCCAGGAAAATCTGTGGATTTGGTTAACATTGCTATCGAATCTTGCTCTGAATATTCAACCTAAATTAATCCTACCAAACTCAATCTTATTCTGACCGCATTGCAGATTTTTTAAATCTATTATTGCCTCATTCATGCTTTCTCTTTAGACATTCCCAAGTAATGGGACCTGACCTCATAGTAAAGCTATGTTTTAAAATTTCCATTATATTTTCAAGTCAGGACATTTTGTCCCAACATAGACCTAAGAGGCCACTGCCAAGTAGGTCTTTTATAAACGTTTCTTGCTCTTTCTATACTGTTCTTCATAATAATAATAATTGAAACTAACCCAGCTCTGTTTAACAAGGTGGTGCTGTCACCAACACAGAATTCAGTTCATTTCATTTTATTTAGGAGACTCTATGCATAGCAGAGAGGTATCGAAATTTGCCAAGTGCAAAGGTCCATACATACATACAGACTACACTAAATATGTCACTTTGAAAGGTAATAAGCACAAGATAAACAACGGAAAATCAGATAACCTAAGAAAATTTAGCTGACAATTTTCATTGAAACATTCTTTTCTCTAGGCAAGTAACAAAGCTAAATGCTGTACATTATTTAAAATAATTGGACAGCAGTGTTTAAAAATATGGCTATGATTAATTCCTTTGCAGTGGGAAAAATACCTTTGATGATTTTATTGAGAATTTGTTGTAATATTTACTGATTCTTGGCATTTAAACAAATGATCCACTGTGCATTTTTTTTTCACAGAGGGTAGCATTCTAGTCAAAGGACTGATGAAACCTTATGCTCTTTTCAACACACTAACACAAATGTTTATCTCAGAGAGCTAAGGGGCAAATACCCTGAAGAGTGTTCTACCCTTTGAAATCCTAAAACATGATGTCACATATGATTACCTGATAACTATTTAAGTTTACTTGAATTCTACTCTTTTCACTTGATGAAAGGTCAATGAGGGATGTCTGGTTTTGACCATAAAGGACAAAACACCCTCATGCCCTATGCCTAAGTGGGAAATGATGTGTCCACCTGGTGACGCTGGCCTTTCCATTCCAGGAAAACAACAAAGGCCATCTCTCTTAGGGTCTGTGGGCCAGCTGGTGCCTCTGCCTGGAAGGCCCCCTCCCTAAATCCTTGGATAGCTGGTGACTTCTTCTTATTCTGGCCTCAGTACATATTCACCTTCTCAAAGAGGCCTTGCTTGATCAGCCTGTTATTTTTTTGTAAGTTTTTTTTTTTAAGATTTTATTTTTGTCAGAGAGAGAGGTAGATACAAAGCACAAGCAGGGGGAGTGGCAGGCAGAGGGAGAAGCAGACTCCTCTCACTGAGCCAGGAGCCAATGTAGGACTCGATCCCAGGACCCTGGGATCATGACCTGAGCCTAAGGCAGATGCTTAACCGACTGAGCCACCCAGGCATCCCTTGATCAGCCAATTTAAGTAGCTTCCTTATTACTCCAACACCTAACACCTTTTTTTTAACTTATTTTTTAAGATTTATTTATTTATTTGAGAGAGAGAAAGCCTGAGCGGTGGGGGGCAGAGGGAGATGGAGGGAGTCTCAAGCAGACTTTCCACTGAGTGGGGAGCCCAATCTGGGTACTCCATCTCACGACCATGAGATCATGACCTGAGCTGAAACCAAGAGTCAGATGCTTAACCGACTGTGCCACCCAGGTGCCCCACGTAACAGCTTTTTAAAAATAGCTCTTAATAGACATTTCTCCAAAGAAGACATACAGATGGCCAAGAGACATATGAAAAGATGCTCAACCTTATTAACCATCAGGAAAATGCAAATCAAAACCACAATAAGATATCACCTCACGCCAGTCAGAACGGCTAAAATAAGAAAGACAAGAAATAATAAATGTTGGCAAGGATGTGGAGAAAAGGGAACTCTCATGCACGTTTGGAGGGAATGCAAACTGGTGCAGCCACTATGGGAAACAGTATGAAAATTCTTCAAAAAATTAGAAATAGAATTACCATATGATCCAGTAACTCCACATCTGGGTATTTACCTGAAGGAAATAAAAACACTAATTCGAAAAGATATAGACACCTCTGTTTATTGCAGCATTATTTACAATAGCCAAGATCTGGAAGCAGCTCAAGTGTCCATCGATTTATGAATGGATAAAGAAGATGTGGTACATATGCACGATAGAGTGTGACTCAGATATGAAAAAGAATGAGATCTTGCTATTCAGGACAACATGAATGGTCCTAGATGGTGTTATACTAAGTGAAATAAGTTAGAGAAAGATAGGTACCATATGATTTCACTTTTATGTGGAATAGAAAACAAAACAAATGAGCAAACAAAAACCGAAACAGACTCATAAATACAGAGAACGAACTGGTGGTTGCCACAGGGAAGGGGATGGGGAGAAATGGGCAAAATAGGTGAAAGGGATTGAGAGGTACAGACTTCTAGTTATAAAATAAATAAGTCACGGAATGTAATATACAGCATAGGGAATATAGTCAATGATATTGTAATAACTTTGTATGGTGACAGATGGTAACTATACTTATTATGGTGAGCATTTCATAATGTCTATAATTGTTGAATCACTATGTTGCACACTTCAAACCAATGCAATATTATATGGCAACTATACCTCAATTAAAAATAAAAACAAAAATAAAACGGCTCTTACTACCTTCTGAAATGATTTTGTTGTCTTATCTGTTTACTTCTTTACTACCCCAGCAAAATATACATGCCATGCGAATGAAGACCTTGTTTCCATTTTATTCCCAGGGCCTAGAACAGTGCTTGCCACGTGATAGATGTACAGTCAAAATCTGGGAATGAATGCATATGTCATTTGAAAAAGTCAAATAATATTTCCATAGATCTTGGGGTGCCGGGAAATTACAATATGGCAGGTGCTGGGAATGTGACATAATCTCTGCCCTTGAAGAGCTTCCAGCTGTCCAAGAGACGTCTAATGCATGCCCAGTATCATGACCTGCCACTAGCCCTCTTCAGTCTTTCCTGCTCAACAGGGAGAATGTCCAAGAATGGTCCTCCAACCAGGTTCGGGGCAGATGGCACAGAGCAGGGAACACTTCACTATTACACAAGACAACAGTGAAAACCAACCAACGAACAATCAATAAGGTAAAATAAAGTAGAAGAAATCAACGATCAAATCAATTAAAAAAAAAACTGAACACACAAATAAGGGACCACTGGACTTAAACTCTGAAGTAGTCCTTTAACCTGAGGCTATCCCGCATATTATGTGTATTTTAAAACTAATCATTTTCGGGGTGCTTGGGTGGCTCAGTCGGTTAAGCATTCCACTCTTGCTTTCAACTCAGGTCATCATCTCAGGGTTTTGGGATCGAGCCCCGCGTCCGGCTCCGCACTCAGCGCGGAGTCTCTTGTCTTGATTCTCTCTCTCTCCTTCTGCCCCTCCCCCCACTCAATCTCTCTCTCTCTCCTAAAATAAAATAAATAAATCTTAAAAAAAAAACCCTAATCATTATCTTGCAAGTTTCAGAACCCAAGTACAATGTCAAAAAATTCTGCTTTTCATTCCACAGAATTTCTATGTATCAAAGCTTACTTACATGTCAGAAACAGAGGTTGCATGCACAGGATGCTGCCATTAAGCAAGCCTGCTTTAGGTGGTGACCTAGGAGGTAGCAGAGGGGGAACAGCCTCACCCTCCTAACTTCCCTCTTTCTCTCTCAAAACAGGGCCTCTGGTCTACTCTGCTTCTGCGTAATCATCCCTGAAGGTGGCGAATCTGTCAAGATCATGTTCTTGGTTGCTATGTCAAGGAGTATGTCCCTTCTTAGATTGTAGGGATCAGTATATACAAAGATGTCTGTGCTCAGGATTGGCTCCTTTCTCCTTTCTGAGGAGATGCTGTTTGTCCTTGGCTTTCGTTTCTTTCTTTATGACACTAAACAGAAATAAGAAGATTATAATTTAAAACCAAAGCTAGCTTGTAGGAATCACCACCAACTCAAAACACTGTTTTAGTTCAGCTTTTCCAGAAGCTCCTTCGAGTGCTGACATTATCATGCTAGCATTCCCCACGTCTTTACCTCTAGATTGCTCTCCTCTGTAATTCTGGCCTCTAGCAAGACTGCCCCCTATAGGCTTCTTTCGCATTGTTATTGACTCTTGCTCAAAGACGTCCGTCTTTGCAGGAAAGAAGACCCGTATGCATGCCCAAGAAGATGCTCTTCTCAGTTAAAGCATTAACAGCAGGAACATCCTTCTTAGAGAGATAACTATTTTTATGCTTTAATCTTTAGACTACAAAGCTCCTTAATTAAATTTAAACCAAAATATTTTTGTAAAGCTCAAATTCCGAATTGGCATTCCTTCACATTTCTCAATTTGCACAGTCCCTTTGTCCGTGGAAAACAGGGTATTCACTGTTTGAAATTGCCTGGTGTTGAATGTGGCCTCCTCCTCAAGTCTGAATAGGGTAAGCCAAACTCTTGGAGGGCTTTTGTCCCCAGTTTTCTTTAATTGTTTTGCACCTGCCTACTACCAGAATGTACACATCTTCTCCCCCTCACAATCAACATGTACTACTGAAACGTGGTACAATCAATACCGCCTTCCCGGAAGATGTTTAAGAGAATAAAGATATCGAGTTTAAAGGAAACAAAGCAGGGACTTGTACCCATATCATGTTATTGATTCACTCACAGGAGTAAAGAATAGTGTGCTCTGGTCAGACTTCTTGGGGCTACCCGCCCTGCCTGAATTATCTAGCTTTCAAAAATCTGCCAGGTAGGGCTTCCCATGGGAAATGCCGCGAACCCTGGAGCCAAACCATGTGGGTAAACCACCCCCCCCACCCCGAGGCTATCCCATTTATTAGCAGCGATATCACAGGCAAAAGCCTGCACCTTCTCAGCCACACCTTCTTCAGCTGCGTGAGAAAATAATGATCACACTTGGCTCTCTCAGGGATGCTACGGGGCCAAGCCAGAGAGCACAGTGCCTGGCACGTGGTCTCAGCGCAGCAAGTGTTAGTCATTCTGTTATTATGTCTGGAAGATTATTCTGGTTTCCTCAGAGGATACTGTGCCCTACATTCTTCCCCATCCCCATCCTGGTTAAAGTCACCTTGATCCCCCACCCGATCATGACCCTCCTCAACCCTCCAACTCACAGTGAATCACCTTTTAGGCACTGAAATCAGATCGGGTCACTCCCCAGTGTGAGACCCTCCCAGGCCCTACAGGGGCCGGCTGTGGCCTCGACCTCTGTTCCTGCTCCGCTCCCTTCGCTCCCGCACTGCGCTCGTCTCCAAGTCAGGAATGATCTTGGTATGGATGGCTTCTCAGTCTTCACCACAGAGGCAGGCACAAAGCTGATGTTCTGACCCCGCATTGGAAGGGCCTCGCCCTCGCGCTCTCTCTCTCATAGCGCTCTGTTTATCTCGCTCACATCGCATCACATCAGATCGCATCACATCACATCACATCACGAGCTGAAATCATTCCATCACGTGTGTTCTTGCATACTGAGTCTTCCCCGACCTGGACTATAAACTCTATCAGGGCAGGTGCCACGTCTGTCCTGTTAACGGTCAGAGCCCCCAGGAGCTCAATCAATACTCACCGGATAAATGCCTATTTGCGTTTACCGTTACAAACTGTAACCATTAAAGGGGTTATAACGTCCTGTCTTTCAAGACTACCCACAGAGCGTGAACGGCTTGCCTGAACAGGACAATACTGTCTGAGACTGGCAAGAGTTTTGAGTGTTTACGTATTTGTTATATTCTCTTTCTGCCTTCGCTCTCGGAGGGCCAGCTTTGGCTTTCTGCGTACTGGCCTCTAGCAGATTTGCCCTTGTCTCATTTTCTTTGCTTCTTTACCTGGTGAGCCTGGTGCGAGTCTCTGATCACTATGTCCGAGTGTGTGGTAAGTCAGCTCTGCAGAGTTTTTCAATGAGCAACGTGTATTGGCCATGCGTTATTGGTTTACAGAATAGGGGGGAATGTTTTCAGACTCCTGGGCCATTTCTTCTGTTCATTTCCGGATTCTTGACATTAATGTCCTACAGATAAATGAGTTGTTATTATGGGAAAGAACGTGAATTAAATATCTTAGTCTATCCAATCTTTGCAAAAATAAGTCTATTCAATAAAGAACAAGCCTACACCTTGACAGGATAGATGTGGAAATGGGTAGACCCACATTTTGGCTACGTTCATCATACAAGAATTCATCCTATATTTTTATATCTTTGTTGAGGGGACTTTCTGAAAACAAGCGACATCTAATCAGCTTACACTGGTCTAGTGGTCACAGAGACTCATCGAAGGCAGAGCTGTATTCCATGCTCACACACCCTTAGTGAATTTACCTGGTAAATCCCCAATGCATCTGTTCCGACAGGAAAAAAAAAATTAAAAATAAAAAAAGTCATCTCAGAGCTGAGATTAGACTTTTAGACCCTCCTGAGCGATAATCCTTACTCCCGACACTGACTTTCTTTGTGGGTTTGGCAAATCAGTTTTTTTTTTTTTTTTTCCCCTCTGTAAAACAGGGATAATAATGCTTTAGTCAAATGGATGCTGTGAGAATTAATTACTGTTACTATTTATTGGAAATGGGAAGTCAAACACTGCTACTGCTTATGGGATTGAGGTCCAAAGACCCAGCATCACACACAGCAAAGACATCAAAATCCCTCCCGTTTCCCTCTCTCCCAGTGCCCTCCTTCTTAACGCAGGTGAAAAGGAGGCAGCATGGTTTTCAAGGACACGTCCCCTTCTTCTGTGACAGGAATTGAAATGCACCACTTGATCCACCTGTGCATGATGTGCCGTGCCTCCCCCCATGCACAACGGAAGGACACAACAGCCTTCTTTTACAAGAACTGCAAGGGGGCAAAAGGAGAGCTTTTGTTTCTGGAGCAAGTCTTCTGACCCTGAACCAAGGTCTTTGCAAATCAATGGATGCCCTCAAGACTAAATTTTAAGGAAAGGTCTTTTCCACAGCACTTAGGAAGGGGGTGGTCAGACTTTGAACTGTCAAGAAAGAAGAACGAGTCTTGCTGTAAGGTGACAACTAACTGGTTATAAAGATTGAGCCCGTTTTAAGGAAACACGATCGGGTATAGCAAACACTAGGAGCCCAAGAGAAGCTGGTTGTCTTAGCAGGAGGAATTTCTACATCCTGAACTGCAGTTTTAAAATGGCCAGAGATAAGAGAATATAGGCCCTGTAGGAATTAAGGAAGGTAGAAGCTTGATTTCTTCCCCCAAAGCAAAATAAAGCAGTAGAATGAAAAACACTACCTACGGTCCATGTTTGTGTTGAGCTCTTTTTTTTTTTTTTTTTTTTAACAGAGATGTCAATCAAGTCAGGATCCACTACTTAGGTCCCATGTAGGGACAATACCATTTTCAGAGAGGTTTCATAGTAGTGCTATAGAGATTGCAATGTTGAAGTGGCCTCTAAGAATAGGAAGCATTAAGAATATTCTGACTACAGAGTCTGTCTTTAGAGGGTTCAGATCATAAGTAGAACTGAATTGAACCCACAGACTCTACATGAGCATTTCCTGAAAGTGAGGATCTTGAGTGTGAGGTTTGGGCTTCTGCATATGTCCTTCTATCCTAGTTCCCCAAGTTATTTGTTTATTCATTCATTCGTTCATGTAAACTTTTGAGGATTATTTGAAAGTGCTTTTCCTTAGCGAAAGCGTAGAGATTAGATA
The DNA here is from genome assembly GCF_964656455.1 of Halichoerus grypus. NCBI lineage: Eukaryota > Metazoa > Chordata > Mammalia > Carnivora > Phocidae > Halichoerus > Halichoerus grypus. The sequence goes on from NC_135714.1 coordinate 194,956,038, forward strand.
CTCTTTGAGATTTCCTTCAGTTTCATTTTTTTTAAAAGATTTTATTTATTTATTTGTCAGAAAGAGAGAGAGCGCACAAGCTGGGGGAGCAGCAGGCAGAGGGAGAAGCAGGCTCCCTGCTGAGCAAGGAGCCCGATTCGGGGCTCCATCCCAGGGCCCTGGGATCATGACCTGAGCAAAAGACAGACGCTTAACCGACTGAGCCACCCAGGCACCCCTCAATTTCATTTTGCAAGGCCCAGTCTCCCACTTTTAAACCTCAGATGGGTAAGAAGAGAAAGGCAAATGGGAGACCACAGTGGAGGTCGTCTGTCCGACTTTATATTCATAAGGGGGAGAGGGTTGCATGAGGAGGGTCTAGTTCCCTGGCACCTCTGCCTCTCTCCCCTCAGTGAACCTCTACTTCACCCCCTGTCCTATCCCTTCAATCCACTCAAGAGCATTTGGAGAGTCACTACCAAGCACCATACTTCCATTTTCCCTTTGTCAACTGTCTCCATACCTTCACATGCCTACTTTGTGAAAATGAATCATTTTCCTTTAACTTCTCCCTCCTATCTATGATTTTCTTTGCTTGCCCTGCAGGTGCCTGAACCCTCTTGGGGACTGAGTGGTCGTGGCTGTGACATGACTTGCCCCCAGCATTCCGATTCTTTACTCACAGAGAGATGGCTGCAGATCAATGCAGATACTACCATATATTCACACACATGAAAGTAATGATGGTCTCTCAAACCTGTCAAAAAATTAGCATTACCAAACTCTGTCCATTTCAAGATCTCTGTTTTAATATTCTGAGTTCTTTGAATTAAAAACAAAATAAAAGATAATAAAGTTTGAATATATTCACCATCTCTGTAGAGTAAGCAAATAGCTTTTGACATTTTAATAAAATTGCCTAATTAAACCCTTTAAATTTCATTTAGTTGTGTCATTTAGTTATTACAAATGCCATGTAGTCATGAGATTATCAGGTATGGCACTTAATTGCTGTAAAAAAATGTAGTTCTTCATTATTTATCTTCACATGTATCAATCACCTGGAAGCAGACTGTTCATGCCTACCCCCTTTTCTTTTCTTACAAAAGATGCATTGATTGCAGAATAATACGTGGTTGCGCTTGTGATCTTGGCAATTTTTATTCAGAAAAGTGATTAGAACAACTTGGGGGCCCTCGAAATCAATTATGGGAGTTCTCAAAGGAGCCTCTTCTCTGGCCTCGGCGGAGGGCTGGCTACAATGACCCACCATGATCGGGAAGCCTATGTGAGGTTGAGTGAGGATGTGTAATGTGTGATGAGACACATCAGAGGCCACTCCCGTGCTTAAACCAACATATGGGCACATGCGAATTGGATGAGTGGGGGTGCTGCTCAAGCGGTCTTGTGGGGGGGGAGGACTGCCCCCAATTTGGGCAAGACTGCTTTTAAAAGGAGCCTTCTTCAGAACAAGTTTTTGCACATATTCCCCAAAGCTGATACTACATTCTCTTACTTTTTCCTCTTCTCTCTGATGAAAACCGTCATTCTTTTAAAGTAGATTTGTTATTTGAGAAACCGAAAAGTTCAGAGTTAAGTCACACGAAGTAATTCTGTAACTGATTCAACACCAAGGTACAAACACTGGGTAATCACATTCATCAGACGGAGCTCCTCTGGGTCACCTAATCAGGTGGTGATGGAGAAGACTGTCACCACCACAATGCTAGAACGTAACTCCCCAGCGGTGATGATTCTCTGAAGGGCTACGTTCATTTTCTGCTGAAATTCTGGAAGATTTTGTTTAAAAAATATGCAGATGTTTAGAATTACAACTTACTAGATTACAATGCTGAATATTTTACTAGCTCCCTGTAACGAAAGTCCAGATCAGCACCTAGTGCTTTTAATGCATATTCAATATGGGACTATTTTACAAATACATGAATTAAGCTCTAGATAACAAATACTGTTTACTATTTCCTGACATCAGAATAACCATTATGATCCAGTAACTGATAATTTTTCAGAGTTATCAATAGTATATTTTGAGTTCAGCCTCTTGATTCGCTTTCCTAGGTTGTTGATAATATGTAAGAATAATTCACCCATTTGTCAGTAAAAGCTACACTTACTTAAAGAGTAACTGTGTGGATAAGAAACAACCTGTAGTTGCAAAGCACATTTTTTTTTTTTTTTTAGTAGAACTGTTTCAGAATTGGGGATAAACTGTCAAAAACAAACAAAAGCATTTTTAAAAAGCTGTTATTATAGACAATCCTTCTAATTATGTAATCCTATAGTATCTAAACCTAAGCACTATTAGTAGGCAATAAATTTATTACATTAGGATATGACGTTGGCTATGTGGAACTGTTTGTTTTAACACCGATTTGCCTGCTCTTTTTCATATTACCAATGACCATAGCAGAAAAAGGAATTAAAGGAGTGCCTGAGTGGCTGCGTCAGTTAAGCGTCTGCCTTCAGCTCAGGTCATGATCTCTCTGGGTCCTGGGATCCAGCCCTGTGTTGGGCTTCCTGCTAGCAGGGAGTCTGCTTCTCTCTTTCTCTCTCCCTCTGCCCCTCACCACACGCCCTCTCTCTCTTTCTCTCTCAAATAAATAAAATCTTAAAAAAAAATAAAAAAAGGAAAAAAGGAACTAAAACAATAACTTCCTTAAAATATTCTTAAAAACTTATAACTCACAAAATTTGAAAGTGGCTCCCTGGAATGTTCCATAAATTATCTGTAGAAAGCAAGCATCACGGTCAGGACCCCATGACCTTACCCTGTAGCCAGGATCCCCAGAATCAGAGCATACACATCTATGCATAGGGAACCCCATCTATTACTTGGCTTTATTCTTCTCAAATAGTTCCTTGCTGTCTTCTAGCTTGGGGTGCTATTGAACTGTGAAAAATAAAACTAGCTTTATAGACAAAGGTATCTGCCTTATCTAATTACTAACACATTTAAAAGCTAGTTGTTAGTCTCCCACACGAATTCAAAGCCAACCAAACAGAAAGCACAACACTGCAAAAATAGACTTTGCAATACACACGTGAGGTTAGTAAGCATTTTCAACGCTGAGTTTCCGGAGCCATTTTCAGACAACCAAAGCTTTGTCCTTCACAGATTGATGTTGATGTTACAAACGCTCTCTGAGAAGAGAGGGTAGGTTTCTTTGTTAGAACCACCTCTCTAAAATCCTGACATGAGTTTAATAGTCACTGCATGGTCTTGTACAAAAAAGATTGTGTAAGATGGTCATAAAAATCAAAGAGTTGCTTTTTACACGGCAGAATTGAAGTTTCTAACACTTGGGTCCTTGCAAGTAACAAGCTGAAACTCAGAAAGCAATGGAAAGATCCTATTCTGACTTCTTACATAACAATACCTTTTTCTTTGAATTGCAAATTAGCCCTTGGCCAGTTTTCTTTTTTTGCTGTATTTTTTTTGAGGGGGAAAATTGTTTTCCTGCACACACTAAGCAATTAAAAGTACGTGGTCATTGGATACCTAAGTGAAAAGTGCAGGGAACTTTTCTACTGAATCGTTCTTTTTGCATTTATAAGACAAGAAAATTGAATCTGCTTTTCCCCATGAGTACTTCTTTCGGATATAAGTTATTAATTGTCTAATGAAGTCATTATAAACCACTTAAGATATTTCATATAAAGTACTTGGTGAGTTTTACCAAACAATATATTAGATTAAATTCAGTAATATGCTCAGAAACCAGAATAACACACGTAATAGGATTTCATTTAGATTAAAAAACATACACATGCATATACATGTTGTATATGCACAGAAAGAACTGGAAGCATATACCACACACTATGTATTATTCTATATACTTCATACATTTGTTTATGGACCACGTTTTATATGGTATATGTATACACTACACAGTACGTACGGTTTCTCTTTACATTCATACTATATACTCCTGAATTCTGCAAACATTTTACAATCAGGATATATTAATATGTTGCTCAATTTGTAATAACAATACAGTAAATCTGGCAATAACATTTATTGGTGGATGGGGGATGGAGTACTGTATAAATGGCAAAGTCTTCTTCCTTTTCCACTAGATGCAGTATTGTATAAAGGGTAGCAGTTTGGGGACCAGATGAACAGGTTTGAATCTCAATTCCATCATATAATAGTTTTACGACCTTATGTGTTTTCTCTGAATATGAATTTCTCATCAGTAAAATGAGGGTAGTGATAACCATCTCCAAGGGCTGCAGTTAAACAAGTTAAACAAGATATGCATGGGAGATCCATTGCGGATCCATTTCGCCTTGGTGGTGGCTGTCCCTTTTCATCACCAGTTATGCCTCATCCCCAGGTTTTTGCAAGTTAGTTACAGCCAATGCAATGCACCCTTGGGCAGTGTTAATGCATAGTGTACTGTGTCCTCTAGATGCTCACACTTCTGTTACTTCAAATTCTACATTCTCCAAATTCACTTTTGTGAGTGTCCTTTTTCCCAACAGACCAATTGTTTCAGACATTACTGGCATGGCTCCTTCCAAAGAACCACTGTCCACAGTGTCCTCTAGGTTTAGAAGGCAATCATGATCAGATCCATGGATGTGCCTTACATTACAGCATTGTGTAACTTGCAAAAATATGTATGTATATAAGACTCACACACACACATATATATATGTGTATATATATATGTATGGATGGATGGATGGACACACACGCTACATATGAATGCAGACAGGATCATTAAGTAGAGGTTCTCAAAATGTGGTCACAGATCAGGGGGCTCAACATTACCTGAGAACTTGTTAGAAATGCAAATTCTTGAAGCTCAGTCCAGATCTACTCAATCAGAGTCTGAGGTCGACCAGCACCCTTAACCAGCCCTTCAAGTGATTCTGGGGCACGCCCATGTCTGAGAACCGTTATGCCCCATAGTAGCTACAAACTGCAAAGAACGCTTGAATAAATTCAGAACCTTTCTTGACACCATTTCTACTCTAAAGGTGCTCTCTGTGAAGCTGGGAGAAAAACATGGCATGGGGCGGGGTGGGGGGTAGTAGCTTATATATATATATATATATATATATATATTTTTAAATATATATTTAAAGCAGTGTTTGAAAGAAGAAAAGAGTAAGCTAAAAATAATGATCCAACAGAATTTGGCCTACAACTATTTCCATTTAATTTGGCTTTATATTGGGCTATATTACAAATGGAAATGCTCCAACTGCAGCTAAAATCTTGTTCTACATGGAAACCAGAATATCCAAGTTCATAAGAATTTTAAAATAAACACCTGAAATAAAATCTATAATTGCAATGCTATGGTCTTTTTTTAGACAAGTGAAACAAAGACCAAAGGCCACTTCACAAAAGAAAAGCAGAAAAGCAAAATTACAGACGATTATGCTAACCCACTCCTAAAAACTGGTGTTGAGATTCTTCATGGGCAATATATTAAAATTTTAAGACTTGGAGAATCTTGAAGAGGAGATGAATGCATTTCAGTTTAAAGTGTTATCTACAGCATACAGCAGCAAATGCACACTCAAAAAATTTCAACTGCTAACATACATAGCTTGCAATGTGGTCATCGGCTTCAGTATATGACTGGGCAGTTCTGTGAGTTCAGAAGAAAGTCTTGAGGTTATTAAGTCGTTCCTGACTATGACATTATCTGCTACCTAAACCTTACCTGGAAACAGTCCCACACTTAAGACAGCCTGAAATGGAACCCATAATATATTCTAATTTGATCCATTCTTCTTTATAACTATGGCCAAAGGGGAAAAAGACAATTATCTCATGCATTTTATTCTTATAACTTTTGGAATGAAATCATTTAGAATGATCAGAATAACCTCGAGAAGCCCTAGAAGGGAAGAAGCATTGGTTTCCCCATCATTTGCGGGATGACTGGAACCTACGTGTCTGTCCAGTGGATAGTGCGGAGTGACCAGGGCCCATGAGTAGTGCCCCAGAGGGCTCGGTATGCCCTTAATGGACACTGCAGGAACACTGAAACCCACGTTTTCTAATGGAATAGATGAAGTCATAGAATGGTGTAGAAAGAACAGGAAAGAGGGAATGCACAAAAGGGGTATGGGGGTATGGGAACCAAGGCACGGTGTAGTGGACGGTATATATCCAACACCTTTAGAATACAACGCATCAGTCCTTCAGTCATATCATTTAGGAAAAAAAAAAAAGTGATAACTATGGAAAAACCCAGATTTTAGAACTGGCTGTGAAAGAACTAGTCTGATGAGGCGTATTCTCTGGATCCATCCTCTCCCACAAACAAGTCCAGTTCCGACAGGCTGACCACTGGCCCTAGGAAGACATGCTTCTTGGAGACTCGCCGCAGCTCCACATTAATCCTGATTCAGACCCAGACCTCTGAGCTCGCAGAAGGTGCCCGCAAATCTGGAGCCTTAGAATCTCTGCTGGAAAGTAGCAAATAATAAAATTCTCCAAGAGTTGGGATTTAATTTCTTTTCCAATACAATGCTGGGTGAGTAAACATACGGGAAGGCAGGGCCAGGCCCTGGTGCAGGTCCTAGGTTAATTGCCTTATAATAATGAGCTCTTGTCTTTCACTGTTGATCAGCTTTCTTCCTAAACACGGTTAATGATTTCTTCTATTAAACATTTGAAAATGTTTATGAGGTTTGTGCTTTGGGGGTACATTATGATGATGGGCTTATAGAGCTCCTATAGACTCAAACTGTCTTAGGAGATTTACCCAATAAAAGAGGCATAGATCTGGCTAACATGCAGAAGGGGAAAGCCAACAGGGTCCCAGAGGGCTGTCCTCCCTGCCAAATGACACAAAAATTAGGCTCTAAAATCTAAATTATAGGCAACTCCTAAAGTTTAGGGTAAAAACGGATTCCTCTGTGCTGCATTCAAATAAGCGACAGTTTCCAATGTTCGGAAAGTATGCAGTCTTTAGTTAAATGAGCGCTGATGGAAGGGCCCTGCAGACGGTCTATCGCCCGTCTGAGCAATGGGTTCTGATGCATTTTGTGTTAACCTCCACTACTGGCTGGATTGTTTTAGTCACATGTCTCTGGAGATCTGAAACTGAGGACACACACACACACAATATGGGAACTGATCCCAAAGTTAAAGAAAATAATAGGTTGTGACCAAAGAAATAAAAGGCTTTTTACGCACGTCTGAATTCCTCCAGCTTAATATGTTTAAACGAAAAAAAAATTTGCACTTCAAAAGGATTACTACTTTCAGTGTAACATCTACCTAAATAAGGGAAATTTTGCTCTGTTAACCAAAGCTTTCTGCTGCTTATAAAGACCTAAAAGGATAAGAAGTATTCCAGCCTTCCTCAAGGCATCTGTACTTGAACAGTACTAAATACCGTGAGAATGACTTTCCAATCTAGTTCTTAAGCTGACTGATATTCTTGTGAAATATTTTTATCTTATTCTCTTTTAAAAATTCTTAAATGAGAAATTTTTTTAGATCATGTTTTAAAGCTTCAATAACTACGAAGAAGAAGAAGAAGAAGAAGAAGAAGAAGAAGAAGAAGAAGAAGAAGAAGAAAGTTCTCAAGAAAGAGAGAACAAGGAAGGGCTGAAGGTGGCTGGCTCAGAGGGTCGTCTGGGGGCAGTAAGAAGCCATCCAAAATCCATCCCTTGCTTTTCCCAGAACTCAGGACAGTCCTTTGTTTTACAACACACTTGTCAACTTCACACAGAGGCATTAATAAGCCTTGGGTTTTTCGCTCGTGAGAAAACACGCTCCACCAGAAAGAACGCGCATTGGCACTGAGAAACTGATGTCCACTACGATCCAGTAATTCAAACCTCATTTTCCCTGCAGGACTAGTATGACAGGGAAAGGTTCACAGGAGGGTGACCAGAGGCCCTGGCAATGAGCCTACAGCCTGACCCGAGGAAACGGAGCTGGGCTAACAGCAAACACAGATACACAAAATGTACACATCTGTTGTAAAGGCAGTCAAGTGAATTGTCATTTCAAGAAGACTCAGACATGTCCACTCTTTGTTATAAAGTGTATTTAAAAAAAAAAAAAGCATTGGCTGGGTGTGTGACACCTCCTATCTCAATTTTGAGGCAAATGTCACGTCGTCTTCAATCCCTCTGGTAAGTATTAACTTGGTTTCAACAAAATAGATTAGATAATGGTGATTAATTGTAAAAAATTAAATGTGTGCTTCCATTTAAAAAAAGATAATATCATTTACTTTTCAGAGCCTGAAGATTGTGAGGAGGAGAAAACAGGAACTCAGCTGAAGAAAACAAATAAGGGGAGTCTCATGCTTTTTGGGATCAATGAAAATGTTTCTTTGTCTCAGATATTGGAATTGCCTGAAGCCAATTAGCCTGAAGCCTGAGAAATTTTGAATAATCCCATCAACTTCTCTGTCTGGTTCTTACTGGGAATAATGGATCAAAAAGACAGCAGTGCCTTTGGATGTCCACAGGCCATATTAAACCCTAAAATTAAATGTGCAACCCAAGAGAGATCAAAGGCTTTATTTATTTGTAAGAAAATAAAAATAACGTCATCTTTCCGAAGGTAACATGGGATCTGGAAGCAGTGGTGATAAGGAAGTATATAGCCAGGCCTTTGAAGCCAGGAATCGGGAGTCTAAAGTCTCGCTGTACGGATTCTGTGACTTGGGACAGACCTCTACCCTACAACAACCAGGTTTCCTCGTGTGCCATACAAAGGGTAGCTATCATTCTAAAGTGCAAGGACTTCTGAGGTGTGATTAACTGAGACACATGGCCAAGCTCCTGGGACTTAATACACACAGAGTAAATGCCATTTTGATTCCTTTTATTAGCTAGATGTCATTTTATGGATAAAATGTCTCAAAGTACTGAGCCCAAAGGTATGCCGAGCCTTCGTACAGTAATTATGTCCATTTAAATATGCAGGTGAATCCTGTGAATAGAATCAGCTTTCACCTAACAGTGATCTTGAAAAATAACAATAGGAGGAACTCTGAAGGTCTACGGAGAAAATTTTAGTGGAAAAAGATCTTATTTAAAAGTCAGCTGCTCAATAACTAGAAAGTCAGTAGTTATGTTTATTGCATTCTTTATTTTAATATTCATGTATTTTAAGTATGCTGATTTGCCAACTGCACACTAAATCACATCGTTATTTAAATTTTTTTCCCTTCCAAATCTCCATGAAAGCAATTTCTACTTTCACAGCAGTATACATCTGATGGAGAGATTTTAGAGGTCTTAAAAGCTTTGCACTTCATATTTGTTTGACTTAGAAGGAGCATAATAAAAGAAAGTTGTGTCTTTACTTAAATAATTAAGAGTGATTGACTAGTCTGGGCATGTGACATTATCAGCTATCACATATTTTAATTCAAATGCAAGTATTCCAATTAATGTACTGAAATTAATAAAATATCACTAAAAGAAATCACTATCATCGATCGATCTCATTCACAGTGAACTATAATTTTATGTCCTGTACTCATTTTAACTCAAAATTTGAGAGAGTATCTTTACGTGTAAGATATAAACTATGTTAGTATATATTATGAACACAGACAGATTTCTCCCCATTAAAGAAGATAAAACTTTGCCTTGGGGGAAAATAGGATTCTAGAGAATCCTATTACTATAGGATTACTATACAGCTGTGATTACTATACAATCAAGCACCTCGTTTTATATCTTAAATTCAGAGTCGTAAAATGGTGACTCTTATTATACTGGAAAAGCATAGAAGAGGATCCTTTTGTCTCCACACCCTTCCATATTAACAGTAAATACAACTTCTCAGGATGACTTTCTCAGTGGAAGAGCTTTTTCGATTCCCAAACTGACACCCCTGGAGAAGAATCACCAGGAAACTCAGATCCCAAAAGGCAGCCATTTAATTAAGGCCACAGATCTCTTCAGATGCAAATACCTTTTTGACTATGGACATCGGGAAGAAACTTCTGACTTGATGGAGAAAGTCCTCATCATCCTGAGCAAATCTGCTGTGTTGTTTTAGGGACCTTTAGGTACTTAAGACAATCACAGGTAAACAAACCCGTGTTTGCACAGCTGATTATGACACCCAGCTGAAAATTCTGCACCATTAAAGCTTCTGCTAGAGTTAAGTGGGCTTTGACGTAAGAAATATTACCAATTAATTGTTCCACGTATAGTCTCCTGAAGACTACTTGAGAATTCCTCACAAATATGTTTGTTTTTCAGTGTTTTTCAATAGAGATAGAATGTTTTTCAGCAGAAATCTAAAAGTTCTTATTTTAAAAGAGTAAGTCTTCAATAATCTGGAAAACTCAGCCAGAATGACTAATCGCCTCGTGGGTTATAGACAGTTTAGGTTTCACCATTAGCTGGCAAATACTCACGTACAAGAATTTTTCATCTGCCCAAACCTGAATCAAATTTACTAGCAATTTCTTCACCAACAGGCAGTATGTTGAAGTGAAAAGTGTAGGGTTTGAGAAAGGAAAACCTGTGTTCCAAATCTGATTCAATCCTTTAAGAATTGTGTCACTTAAGGCAAGTTATGCAACTTTTCTGTTTCTCTTCCTATTCAGTTTGCTCACCTATCAACTGGGGATAAGGTGGCCGGCAGGGCTGGGTCAAATCAAAGAGGTAACAGCTGAAAAAGGACTAGAACAGCACCAGGCACTTTGCAGTGTGTAAACAAATTATTGTCAAAAGTTAACATGTTTATTTAAAAAAATTGGTCACAATTGCTCAAATATTTATAACTCCTCTGTCTGACACTCATCCTACAGGGTACCTCTCTGGTGCCCTCCTTGGGGGACGTGGACACTTTCCACCCCACTGGCTGTATGATCTGCTCCGGCCAAGACGTGACCAGAAGTGGCGCAGTCTGTTTCCAAGTATAAGCTTTAAGAGCCATTGCATGGTCCGCCATCTTTCTTTCTCTCTGCCGGGAGAGCAGCATGCCTGAGAGAATAGCTTGTCCTTCTCGTATGGAGACAACACGGAGAAGAACCACAGCCACCCCTGTACCTCATGGAATATGAGTTAAAAAAAATAAACCTTTGTTGTTGTAAGCCACAAGACTGTGTAGTTGTTTGCTCCCATAGCATAAGTACAGCCAAAGCTCATTATTCATCCGATGGCGTGACTGCCTGTGCTAGGCAGCTGTGGGGTGCTCAGGAAAGCACTGGCCTGAAAATCTGGAGACCTAAATCCAACATCCATCTGGTCATGTGCCCCGGGTCACTGCAGAGCCTTGAACAGCCGCAGTGTAGCGGATCCGAGGCTGTGTCTCATCAATTACTAGCTGCACAGTTATGGGCAAGTGGTTCTTAGCTCTGTGTCTCAATTTCTTTATTTGCAATGCGGGGATAATACTATCTGCTTCACAGGGTTGTTGTAAAACGTGAAGGAGCCAACACATGTGAACTTTTCAGAGGAGTGCCTGCACGTGGTAAACACTCAGCACAGGTTGATTAGATTATTGTTGTATTGTTTTTATTATTATTCCTTTTTTGTAGGTTTTGGGAGGCTTTAAGCTACTAGTTTTGGGAAAGCACTTTGTAAACTATAAAGTGTTACATAGACACACACGGCCCATAGGATTCTAATGAACAGCTCGTTCATCGCTCATTTGCGAGCTTCTATAGTTACGAGGAACTCTCCAGGCGCAGGAAGCTTCACCTGCTGGTTCACTGTTCTATCCCATGCCCTCAAACACTGCTTGGCACACTGCAGGCTAGTAAATATTTGCTGAATGAATGAAGGAAAATCACGGTCTCCTTTGTAATCCATTCAATGCCGATGCTATCTTTAAATGATATTCTTACTGATGGAGTCTCAGCCAGTTCCACAAACGAAGGCTTCCTATATGCAAGCTTATTTCAGGTATTGGGTATATTTAACCATCTACTTAAATTATCCAACTTACTAGATCTATGTTCAATAAAAATACCACATGTCATCCCTTCTCAGCAGAGATCAGAATAATTGGTGCTACACATTAGAAGAATCACCTTAAATTAAAGAACATACTGTAATAATGTCTTTGATCAACGTACAATAGAGTACATGTCAACATTCTTTATACTCTGAATTATGAAACTAGTCTAAGAATTTCAATGTTTTTTTTTTCTTTGACATTAAGGCTAAGACTATTGAAATTATACTTTTTTTTAAAAAAGGGGGTGACAGCATATTTTAAAAGCAAATTTTAACTAATAAAGTATAATGAATAAAATAGTGAAATTTATTTCATGTGTGCTTGGTTAAAAGCCCAAAGGCAAATATAAGTGGTATGTTTCAGATCAACTTTCAAAACCCCACACTTAAAGGCCAAATGATCAGGAAATCCCCTGTAAGTTAAATAAGATTTCTGATATAATTTCCAAGCAGCAATGGTGTTGTTGTCTATAGCTTTAGGAAGTGGAGGAGAGTTTGCTTTGGGTGGCTTTGAGGACTGAAAAGAATAATAGAGTATTTGCTACAACAGTTAGAGAGGTTAGTATTTAAGACTTCCCACCCAAGTTAATAATTTTTTCCCCCAATATATATATATATATATATATATATATATATATTTAGTATTGAAAACAATTCTGACTTTACTCATATCACTAAATTATAAAATCCTAGAATTAGGTGTGTTCTCAGGGGTCAACCCAGATCAATCCTTGGAACAACTGCTGCTGCATTTTAGTTGTTTGTTCCTTTAGCAAACATTTACTAAGCACAACCCGCCATGTACTGTGTTGGAGTGACCGCACGCATACATAATATAATAATTACTGGCCTTAAAAATCTCATGTCCAGCCCTGCCTGACAACCCTTTGTGACCAAACACTAACAGTCTTATGGGGCTGCTCGTTTCACTTTTGGATAAGGCTGAGGGGTCAAGTCCTTCCCTGTCAGTGGTATAGTTCTGCCGTGCAATGGGCCCATCCAGGGGCCCCAGGTTACTCTGTGCAGCCGTCACCCATGCAGTCTTCCAATGGAACACTTGGCAAACACTCCAAGACCTTTTCATGGCTCTTCTTGCCAGTCTTCTCTTTTCAAGAGAACGATCCCTGGCAAATTTTAACAAAGACATCATGCATAAGGTTTTTGTAACTTCTCCTCATTTTTGTGTTCACATCGATAGATCAGTGCTTGCTGGGGCACCTCGGTCCTGATCAGCACACAGGGAAAAGCACTGTCTTCCTTTTTCCAACATCTAGCATATCAAACCATGGTCTCCTTGCTCACTGAATTCCAGCTGATACTTTTCTGTTCTTCAAAAACACCATTTTTTTTAACTTGTGAATCTTTACAGTTGCCCATCTCTGTGTCTTCCCATAGCTTCTCACTTGGTTGGTTCTTTCTCATCCTTCAAGCTCCCACGTACAAATCACCCCTTCAGAGAGGCATCCCTCATGATCCTAACTCATTAACTTCTCTATTCCAGTCACTATCTTGTGACTCTGTTTTCTCTTCTTCTTCTTTTTTTTTTTTTTTTTGGTTAAAGATTTATTTATTTATTTTTAGAGAGAGAGCGCGCGGGAGGAGCAGAAGGAGAGAGAGAACCCCAAGCAGACTCTCCCCTGAGTGCAGAGCCCCATGTGGGGCTTGATCTCACGACCCCACGATCATGACCTGAGCTGAAATTATGAATCAGAAACCCAACCGAGCCACCCAGGCACCCCAATCTCTCTTTTATTTTCAACTTAACACTTCCCATTCTCTGAACTTACCCTGCTTATTTGTTTACTTATTTATTGGCCATTTCCTCCCTAGAAAGGAAGTTTATTTAGTCCCACACTGCCAGAGCCTAGAACAGTGCCAGGCAAATGGAAGAAAGAAAGGGCAGGAGGGAACTGACTCTGCGCCAGACCTGTATGGATCCATGTCACTGTATGTCTTATGAATACGGTCAAGATTGGCACTCAGGGGGCGCCTGGGTGGCTCAGTCAGTTAAGCGCCCGCCTTCGGCTCAGGTCACGGTCCTGGGGTCCTGGGATCAAGCCCCCGTGTCGGGCTCCCTGCTCAGCGGGGAGTCTACTTCTCCCTCTCCTTCTGCCCACCTGGCTTGTGCTTTCTCTCTCTCTTTCTCTCAAATAGATAAATAAAATCTTAAAAAAAAAAAAAAGACTGGCACTCAGACCACGTTGGCTATTTCAACTGGGGCAATAAAACCGTTCCTTTTTCATGCACAGACATACCTGACATGCTTGTGCTGGTGAATTCTAGACAAGGGCTGGAATTGTTGGATTCAGCCCCATTAGCCTAACTCGGTTCTGATTCTCTCACCCAACACTGTTACCTCTACCTACCTCCTGCCAACAAAGACATTGATAATTACAACACATATGCCCATTTCCGCCTCAGGGACTCTTTCACAAGCGAGGCATGCATTGTGTCTACTTATGTAGACACTTAAGTTTCTACTTATGTAGATACTTAACTGTATCAAAAATGTTATTCTAGGGGGTTAAGGTGGGTTATAGCATGAGTCTGATCCATAAACACTGTTCTGTTTTCTCCTCCTTCTCCCTCTAATTCTTTCTCTCCCTATCCCTTCGGGCTGCTGGTGGTGGTCGGAAACCCTGCTGGTGATCCTGGGGTTAAATATTCACTGACACCTAGATTACTTAGCATGCATCAATGAGAACACTCCTGGGAACCCCATCACAGGCGCTTATGAGATCCACATACCTGTCAGCACCACCCTGTTACCGTCTCTGTTCAACACGAGACACAAGTTCGCTCTTATGGTAATTGCTGTTCTTTGTAGGATCAGTGAGGGCACACAGGAAAAGGAGTTCCTGGTAACTACAGAGTATCTAATAGTAGCTCCTCCACTAAACTGTTATGTTGGTACGGAACAGAAATCAGAAATTGCTTTCCCCAAATTCTTGGTTTCCTCAATTACCACCGTTCTATAAAATCAAGGAGGACAGTTATTACTCTACTGGTTTTACTGACTGATGATGGAAAAGTTAAGGGACCAGCTCAGAGTCCTAAAGCAAACTCAGCGTTGACGTGACAAAGCGGCCTCTCGAGCCCTCTCTCCCCCGTGTGGCTGGCCCCAGAATGGAGTGAGTTTCCTGTCCTGTGGCCATGTCGCATGTCAGCATCCCAGACTACCTATTTCTAACAGGCTGTAGCAGGGAGGAGGCACACTTGTCACATTCATCTACAGGCTCTAAATAACATCTGGTTCGCCGCAGTTCAGAAAGACCACAGCTGCTAAACAGAGAAATAAACTGGGCCGCTGCGCTGCCTTTATTTAGGAGATGTGGCAGAATTTAAAGAAAAGTACTGCACACTCGAAAAGCAATAGTAAAAATCAAAACAAAATTTACAACCTCCATCGAAAACTGTGTGATTTACACTCGGGACCACCTGAAAAGCAGTATGTGACACAAAGACACAGCAACAACAACAAAGAGATGAAGATCAGATAAATTCCTGGCCACCTGCTCTTCCACTTTGCGGAACGAAGCTGGAGGATGCTATCTTAGAGGAGACAACAGAGTTGCTAGGGCTCACGCTCTCAAGAGAACTCTACTGCTGGAAACAACTCTATCTGTTCCTTGAAGTAGTTTTTAGGAACAAAGCCCACAGATTAAGTAAACTCATCCAATAACCCATTTCTGGGTAAAAAGAGAATGATTTCAACAGGCCACAGACCGTCAATATCCCCATAGCAATTGACCTCTGCTCATTAAACGGAACAATAGTGTGAAAGTCGATGGCTTGTTTTTGTTTTTGCTTTTGTTTTTAATGATTCTGAAGCCCCTGTCTCATTCCCCAAACACTGGAGAGTATCGTATCATTTAAGGGGACTAAAGATGTTCGTTGATTATAGAATGCAGACATTCACATAGAATGAGATTCTGGAAATCTAATTTTGTGAAGAAATGCAAGCTGCTCATTAATTTAAGTAGAACATAAATAACATCAAGCATAGTTAATGAGGTTCAATGTGATTTGATTTGCAAGAAGATATATTAATATGAGAAATCAAGTGATGTTTGCCACCTCTTAGAAAATTTTGTAGTAGTAGAAGTTTCCTGAACGGTTTATATATTGCGAGGCTGCACCCATATTGGTCTTCTTCTCTATGTTACTCACCACAGGGGTTACACCAATCTTCAACAAGCACAATGGAGCTCCTGAACTCCTGGATGGAGGAGCTTGGGAGTCAGGGATTCCAGAAGACCATGTCTTCCCCTTCATAATCTCCTTTTCCTTATCAGTCTGGGAGCCAGGCCAATTGCCAAAGCTAACATATGTACCACTTGCAGAATGGAAAGCAGATATAAAAGCTAACCTGGAGGTCATGTAAATAAGCGCACCTGATTATGAACACCAGTGATCTGCATGGTACTCATGTTCCAGAACAACCCTTCCAATGAGTAGCTTGTGAATTATTCAGACATGTACGGCTGGTTCTAACAATTCCATTGGTCAAGATAATAATTTTTTTTAAAAAGTGAAGTCAGCCCAAAGCAAACCAGTTAAAACCATTTTTGATTGTCTTGACCACCACGATACTCTAATACTCTTGGTTGTATATTATACTAGAAAAGACAGATGGTTTCATTCTTGAAATGGTCTTTTAGTTTGTACATGAAGAAGAGAGTCAGCCAAGAGTGGCCTGCCTTTCTTTGATTTCCTAATCTCAGTTCTGGAAGCTCAAGTAATAAAAAGAAAAACAATATTTGAAGTCAACAGGCATATATTTTAAATTATTTTGCTGAGGTGAATATCAAGTTTACGTTTTACAGAAGGAAGCACAACTTGCTGAATTAGTTAACAGTATTTTTGGTTTGTACTTCATTTTAAATATCTTCATGAAATATCTTCATTTAAAAACCACTCTTGGGGCGCCTGGTTGGCTCAGATGGTTAACCGTCTGCCTTCGGCTCAGCTCATGATCCCAGGGTCCTGGGATCGAGCCCCGCATCGGGCTCCCTGCTTGGTGGGGGGCCTGCTTCTCCCTCACCCTCTACTGTTCCCCCAGCTTGTGCTCTCTTGCTCTCTCTGTCAAATAAATAAATAAAATCTTAAAAAAAAAAAAAAAGACTTTCAAAAAAAAAAAAAAACCAAAACACTCTTCTCCTTGGCTTCCATGCCCCAACACTGCCCAAGTTCCCCCCCGCCCAACACCTCTGTTTACCTCTCAGTCTGCCCTTTAGACTTGTCTTGCCCCACCCAGAATTCCAATTTTTTAGACTTGATCCTTTCCCCTTCTCATCCTCTCCTTTTACTCTGTACTGTCTCATTCCTGCCCTCAATTCCTAACTTATCTAGGTGACTCAGGTGACTCAGCAATATATCCTTCACTTACCCTTAGTTCAATCTGCTCCTCCAAGCCTCCAGACCTAACTGAAGGCCTACTTGACATATATTCTTGGAGATTTTAAAGACATCTCAATCTCAGCCTATGTAAAGTTGAACTCATGGTAGCCTCCCATCCCATGGTCCACTTGGAGTGCTTCCTAAGTCAGTGACTGATGGCAGCAACAATTGCACAAGTCAGAAGCCTAGGGGTTATCTTGGTTATCTCCGTCTCTTACTCTTCACTTCCAATCCATCATCAACTCCTGTCAAGTTTGTCATCTAAATATTTCTTTAACCAGCCATTTTTCTCCGTCTTTGATAACCACTAACCAAATAAAAGCCACTATCATCTCTTGCCTGGGCATTGAGGGTGGGAGGATCCAGGGTAGGACTGAGGGAGACAGCGGTCAGGCAGGAGAACCAAGAAAGTTTTAAGAAGACAAACTGATGGAAAGGGCATGTGCCCAACAATGGAAACTGTGTTTTAGATCGGGACTGAAAAGAGGCCCCTGGATTTAGGAATGAGGAGGTCACCAGTGACCTCTGAGACCTCAGAAGAAAAGTAGAAGTGGAGGTAAAATGACAATGGAATAATGCAGTAATAAAGTACAAACTATTCTTTCAAGGATATAGCTCTGAAATTAATGAGACAGGTGTTTTGGGGGACGCAGAGTTGAAGGTAGATTTTTCAAAGGATGATTGAGATTTGTGCATTTTATAACCTGACAGGGAAAGGAAACCATTGAAGCTATGAGCATGGGGGAGAATTAACAGAACAAGTATCCACAAGTATTCAGAGGAAGTAGAGGGAGTCCCATCCAGGGCACAGGAAGATGGAGCATCACTAAAGAAGAAGAATGGATGAAGGGATATCTTTTTTTGATAAAGAAGAGAGAAAGAGATGGAGTAAATTTCTCTCTTTTTTTTTCTTTTTTAAAGATTTTATTTATTTATTTGACACACAGAGATAGAGTACAAGCAAGGGGAGAGGCAGAGGGAGAGGGAGAAGCAGGCTCCCTGCAGAGCAAGGAGCCCGATGCAGAGCTCGATCCCAGGACCCTGGGATCATGACCTGAGCCAAAGGCAGACGTTTAACCAACTGAGCCACCCAGGCGCGCCTTAGTGAATTAGAAGGAAACAGTATCAGAAATGGAAAAGAAAGCTGTCAGAAGAGATCAAAGTGTTTGGATAATTAATTGATTCAACATGTATTTATTGAGTGTCTCCTATGGGCTGAGCACTGGGTGGTAAACCAGAGAGAAGCCACCACCATTCCTACGAAGATTGCAACTCTCCAGGTGATAAGATTTCAGCACATGTTAAGTCACCAAGGAGGGGAGCAGATTCAGGGAAACGTGTGTAAAGAAAACCTTCAAACCAGATGCCCAAAGCCTCAAAGAACACAAGGGGATGATACTGAGGCTGGTAGATGATGATGGGAAGTGGACTTCAAAGGAGGAGGAAATAATGAACAGAGACTGGTAGAATAATTGTGTAAAGGACACAGTGAAAGTGCCCTACTGCCCAAGGGCTCAGAGGCCAAATCTGAGGGGCCATCAATGGGGCTGGTTTCTAAGCCACGGGACAGGGTATTCATATCACAAGCAGGCAAACAAGGGGCTTCTTGAGTTGCAGTCTCTGTGGGGTATTTATTGTACTTGCACTCAAAGCTCCATGAGTGCACAGGGAAACCCAGGAAGCTGCCCCCATGGGGACCGGCACAAAAGAAGACTGCCCCCCACCCAGATCCTCGCCCCCCCATCCTCCCTCCCCCGCTAGCGCGGGCTGCCAGACCCACCCTTGCAGGGCTTGCCGCTAGGATCTGATGGTAATCACCCACCTGTTCCAAGTTCATGTGAGATAACTTGAGGAAAAGCGGAGGTATTTTCACTCTGAGATCAGTATGCCGATGACACATGGTCTACATCTCCTCTTTTATCTCTAATCCTGACACCACAATTTCACAATTTATTCAGCATCTGAGGGGCCCAATGGGGGACTGGGATCAAAGTCAGCCAGAAAAGGATTAATCCAGATAAGACAGAGGTTATGATGATAGTCAGGAGAAAATATTTAAAGAATGTGGCGAGCGTGCTTCTGGGTTGCTCATATGAACATAGCTCTCTCCGGCTTCCCAGGTTCCTTCGGGCATCCCAGTTGACGGCCATGACAAGCCTGACATAAGGGGGTCTATTTATAGTGTCAAACCTGGGGTCTGTGACAGTGACTCTCGCTTTGGAAGTTCTTGGTGGCTATGGCTGTCCCCGGTCTTGTTAAATAATAAACTTAAGGCAAGGCCTCCCCGCTCCCCAGAAGCTTCCCTCACTGAAGTCATCAGCAAAGCCAGAAACACTACTCCATTTCTCCTCAGTTTCACACTCGACAACTGCTACTATACTATTGGTTTTTCTAACCGTTTTAATTAATGTTGTTTTGCGAAATTTCTTCTGAGTCTATTTCTCTGAGAAATTTAATTTTAGAAAGCCAAAACGTGTCAAGCAATCTAAAATTAATTACCCTATTTTCACCCTTTGAAAGTAGCAAACTATTCATCAATTTTTGGTTTTCCTTTATAATCAGATATGCGGAATGATTTTTTTCCATTAAACCTCTTCAGGATTATTTGGGATATAATATCGCCATAAGCAACAAGCATCAGATATTAGTGTCCTTCTTCCTTATTTCATCTGAAGTGCCAGCAATGCTGTTTTCTGCCTCCTCTGTCTCTATTTGGTTTTAAATCTTTTCAATCTAATTTTCAACTAGCTCTCTTTCAAGGAAAAAACTCCACAAAGTAAATAATTTTTTTTTCCACTGCAAGATAAACTTAACTTTTGAGGAAACCACCTTTTTGTACGACACAGATATCCAAGCTTTTGCAGCATACTGAACATTAGACTGTAGTATTGTAATAAGCTTTACTCAATTTTAAGAAACTAACAAAAATATCATTTACTAAAAATGGAAAGAATCCAACACTAATAGGAGCAGCAGTTGTAATATTACAGGGGATTACAAGGGAGATTTTTCAATACCCACATACATCTTAGAATATTCTCAGAGAGTTGTTTTTTGTTTCATTTTGTTTTTAACAGAAAGAGCATTTATCTAGAAGAAAGAGTTGTTCAAAAATTACGACCTCAGCCCTTTATCTCTGTCTCTCTTTTCTCTTGTTTGTTTTTGGCATAAAAAGACTTAGACGATGGTATGAGTCACTAGAGTAGCTAAGTGAATAAAAAAGAGGAGAAAAATTATTTGTGCTTGAATTTTTAAAAAACCCTTAATAATTTTTGTAATACTGTCATCCTCCTCTCAAATTGTAAGTTTAATGTTACAAATGAAAAGATGATTCGGTCCTTACACGTAGGTCAGGTCTCTATTCTGTACCGGTGATAATGGAAACATTCATTCACTTATTTACTCATTTAATACATAGTTGTTGAGAGCTACTGTGTGTCCGTCACTGTCCTGGGCCCTAAGGGATTCAGCCCAGAAAGAAAGCTCCTGCCCTAAGGAGTCACATGCTAGCGAGGGATTCAGATCAACTGGGAGGGGACGCACATGAGACCGTCAGAGAGAGATGAGGAACTAAAGCTAGGTAAGGGGCCAGCAGCTAGCAGCGCAGGGCCGGACTCTGAGGACTACACTGGAGCTGGGACCTGAAAGATGATATGGAGCTAGCCATGGGAAATTAGGAGGGAAAGGTTCTAGGCAGAGGGAAGGCAACCACAAAGGTCTTGAGGAAAGAATGAGCTTGACTTGTTCTAGTTCCTAAAATTCTTCCTTTGGTACTTAGTTGCTGGAACACTTTTGAGAAGTCATTTTGACGCAGAATCCCTATACGGCAGGGAAGAGTCTGGGGTTCATGTGGTCCCAGAACCTCAATTCTGAGGATAAAGCAGCTAAGAAACAAAGAAGGCATGGATGATATTTACAATTTGGGACCTTGTCACTGTTCCTTCATGCCCACATTCATTCACTCAGTCATTTATTTTTTCCCCAACTTTTTTTTTTTTTTGAAGATTTATTTATTTGAGAGAGGGAGAGAGAGGGAGAGGGGGAGAGAGAGAGAGAGAGAGAGTGTGTGTGTGTGCCCGAGGCGGGAAGGGGCAGAGGAAGAGGAAGAGAGAAACTTTAGCAGACTCCACGCTCAGTCTCATGCGGGGCTTCATGAGATCATGACCTGAGCCGAAACCAAGAGTTGGACGCTTAACCGACTGAGCCACCCAGGCGCCCCCTCAACTTCTTTAAATTAACACTATTAACCAAGCCACCTATAGTCATACTATACGGAAAACATAAGAAATCTGTATATTCCAATAGGGGTAACTAGTATTTCCACATATATCTGTCATTTCTTGGTCTGAATGCCACAGACTGGACTTGGGAATTTTCCAAAATTTCTTTGGGATTCTATGACAGGTCCAGAATCTCTTCTCTGTATTCTTAAATCTGGAAAGCTCTGAAAACAGGATGAAGGAAATTCATTTCATGATAAAACAACCTACACTCCCTTATACTCTTATCTCACCAACTTTGAATATTCATGAGATTTGTGCTAATTATGTTTAACTGTTAGAGGTGGCCCTAGATTTCATTAGTTGTGTTATATAGTAGACAATTACCTTCCTAGAATCCAAAAATCCTGAATTCTGAATGAGTTTGGGCTTAAAGGATTCTGCAAGGAACCACAGGGCTTAATACTGTATCCAAAATTCTTAGCAAGGTCAACGGTACTGCTACCACTTTATTAACGACTATTAAAATTATACTGCCACACGTTTGAATGCCTGTGGTTGTCTGTCACCCTTGCAAACCCTTCTGGACATCATACTTTACTTCATCAAAAAGGTATCTTACTTCATACCAAAACGACCTTGTGAAAACATTTCACATATAAATGATCTGACTCATAAACATTTTACATGTAAATTTCATGTAAATAATAAGATTATTTAAAATTTATACTGGGGGATAAAAAAGTTTGTATGGCCCGTTATAAAATCACATGAAAGAGAAGTAATTGCCTATGAATAAACATATCATGAAAGGAAATCAGGCATTTCACATAGCTGAAGTCACTGTTTCTGAGAATTAATGTCCATATTATGAATAGGCAGATGGCCTGCTTAACCAAACATATTATAGTTTGGCATTTCTTATCAACCGCACTGATTCAGGAGGAATAAGAGTAACCGAGGGCAGATTTGCAGGCAACTGTCCATTAAGAGGCATTCCTTAAACATGTCATTCCGGAAGTGCTGATTTCAGAAATATGACATCTTATTCAGTGTAAAGCATGAACGTTTAGATCGCTATACATCCCTTGTTTGGTATCTTTAAAAAACAGCCACAAACTCTCTGTAAATTGTTGTTCCCAGAGAAAACAGTACATACCATGTTGAAGCTTGTAAGTTGGTTAATGTATTGAGTGAAAAGGGATTCTGCTAGTTTTTCTTCCTTTATTCACAAACAGTGCCTCCTTAACATGTATTCATATGATGAGCCAAGGTCGATGCAAATTTGATAGTGTCACCTGTCTGTATGGAACTCATCAGTCCTTCTCTTTGCCTTCGGGACAAAGTTCCCCCAAAGAGGAAGCTCCATAAGGACAGAGAATTTTCTAGACTCTGCTGTTCACCGTTCTATCCTCGGTGACTAGGGGAGAGCTTGTGCATATTAATTAGGTTCTCAACAAGTCTTTCTTGAATGCTTCAGTACAGAAAGGAGTCCATGCGTTAGCCCCTTCCACGTTTTCCCTTGCCTCGTGGTGGGGCTCGGACTGTTCCCTTTGCCTACAATGTCTTCCTCATAACCCATTCCCCATTTCATCAATCATGTTTTGTCCTCACGTCCATCACTGTGGTCTTCCTTGAAACCCCAAACGAGGTTAATTTTCTGTGTTACCATTTCCTGCTCTATTCCTTCCCTTCCCTACTGAAATAGTCGTGATTTTACAATGACTTACTCCACGTCTGATTTCCCCACAAAACTGTAAGCTTAAGGGGGACAGGGACCACACTGATCTTGTCCTTTTTTCTCTCAGCACACAGTAGGAGTTCAACACACATGTGCTGAATGAATGAAAGCACTGATCAGCCTTCATTCCCCCCTCTGGTGCCTGGGCTTACGTACCTCACCGGGATGAGTGTTGTGTGCATTTGCCCACGAAAGATGGCTGTGTATGTGTGTGCTTGGTTCCAGGACAGACACACTCTCTGCAAGTTTGCCCTCTGTCACTCTAACCCCAAATCCTGGAGCACGTCGAGGCCAGTTCTTTTACTCTTTAGAAACTGCAGAATGCTCAGAACTCAGAATTTGTGCACAAATCACTAGACAACATTTCTCTTGATTAATACTGGCGATCTGCATATTGCAATCTTCCCGAAGGACCACCACTAGGAAGGCTGCAAGGCCCATATAAAGACCATGTGTAACCACATATATTTTGAGATATTTGAGATCACAGACTCGGAGAGCATTTTTAACCGATTACTATTTTTTTCCTATTTAAGCCCATATGCTTTCAATCCAGAATCATTACTATGCCCCAGAGGCATCTCAGAGCTATAATAAGCACAGGTGTTTGTGTGCCAACAAGTGTGGTACTGGCCACTAGGGATATTCGCTGAATGGGGGCCCACTGGCCTCCAGTGAGGTCAGGACGTGGCGGGGTGGGGGGGGAGGGGTAACTGAGGAGAGGTTTTATCTATCAGCAGGCGACGTGCTTCTCATTGCCCTCCACGCCAGCGCCCTGACTCAGTCTCTGCTTGGCTCAGAGTGACCTCTTGTCTAAGAATGTCCTTCCCGTGTCTGTTCTGCATGCATCCTTTAAAACTCAGACTAAATTTACTTCCTCCAGGAAGCCTCCCCGATCCTGTCCTCCTGCAAGCTGGTTTCTCCTGCTCAGCAGCACTCTGCATGGCATCTCTATCAGTGCATTCTGAGGCTCTACGATCATTCTCTCTGTGCCTAGGTCACTGACACTTTCTTGAGAACACAGACTGTGTCCTACTCGTATTTCCAACTCCAGCATTTAACACGGTATGTGGCACATAGTAGGCTTGCGGGTGGAAGGAATGAATGGATATTGTCGCTGAATTTACTTCCCATGAAAATAGCCGGTAGCAGTGAGACAGGGGCAGGAGGCCACGCCGTGGTTAAGAAGGCAACTGTGCCCTGCAGGGCTGATCCCGTGTGAAACGTGGGCCACTGGCTCGGAGGGGGTGGACAAAGCTTTGTGGGAAGCTGAGCCTGTATTCTCACCTCTAAGACAGAGGTTGGAGAAAAAGATGGACTTTTGACGTCCAAGGGCTGTTGAAGCGGAAAGAACGGACAGGTCCCATGAACAAACAGGTGGGCTTTCCCGGTGAACTCAGACATTTCTGCATTGGTCAGAAACTCTAAACCAGATCTGCCCCTGTGGCTACTCAGACTCATCAAAGTAATCAACCACCCATGTCACAACTCCCCATGTTAAAAGGGAAACCGTGATAACAAAATCAGAGACCTGGAAACCTGGAAAAGCTGGAAAAGTGTAAAGAGTGGTTTTAGCAAGATAAAACACTCCCAGATAGTTGGAGCAAAAGCCTGTGCTTCCATCCAAGAGAATATGAGAGATTTCTACCAGACACTGCATACCTGCAGCTTCTTCTGAAGTAGGAGATGAAGGTCCCTCTTAGGGTGATCCTTTGTTTGCTCAGTGGAAAACATTTGGGAGTATCCTGTCACCTAGGATGTTGTCCTTTGGTAAAAGAATCTACCCAAGCTCATCTTGATACATTCTGAAGACAGCAATGCTGGCATATCTGTTGAAGATTAAGCATGATGGTGACCTGAGCATGTGTCAAATATATAGCCAAAGAATAAATGAAATATATGCTAGAGAGAGAATCCAAAGTTCTGTGAATTTTAAACAGTTTCCAGAACGTCCTCTTCCATAAGAAGCATAACATTTCCAAAGTGGGTCGTACTGCCAAAAAAAAGTATTAAATACAGGCAGTCCACAACAGACGAACAGGTTGTATTTCAGAAGTTTGCTTCTGAGGCAGTCCTGGGAGAATCTGGAATGTGCATTTCCCACTGAAATTGTAACATACGAGATGGTCAGTTTCCCGTGTGAAATTAACCCACGCTGTGCAGGGAGTAGATGCAACTGGCAAAAGCCAGGAGCCAGCCTCCAGAACAATGCCACTGTGGGGATGTGGGTGGACATCACACTGTCTCCAGCTGGACAACTGGTCGGAGGCATTGGGGAATTTCCCTGCTGCTGTGTGGGCTCCCCCTACTCCTGGTTTGCCAAGCCAGTAAAGGTAGGGATGCTTCAGGTCCCTGGTAGCAGTTTCTCGATGCTGGTGCTTTCTTAAGTGGATTATTTTTGGAGGAGCCGCTAAGGTGGTGTACAGAGGTACTCCTTCCCCCTGGAGACCCCTCTTTTGCGTATTTCTGAGACTACGATGTGGAATATCTCTTACGTGTCCTTAACGACTCACCAGTAACAGTCTACTAGATGTACATAATCGGTACACAACAGACCTTTTCTTAACGTTCCATATACCTAGTCTGGTAATAGTGGTGGCAGGTGCTGGGGTACTTCTTCCCTTCCTTCCTTGACTTTCTCAGCCTGCAGTGAAGGAGGAGTTCTCTCCAACGCTGGGGCCAGGTGAGAAGCAAGAGATCGGGTTCTAAAGAAAAGTGGAATTCTAAGCTATTTCAGCCAGTAGGGCAGGCGAGTTACGAAGCCGGTTGCCCGAATGGACATCTGAATATAAACTCCCAATGATTCATTTCCCAAGACCCCAACACAACGATGACAACAAGAGGAATGAGAATCCTGAATTCTCCTGAAGAGTTAGTGGAAAGTTTAAGCAAGTGATTTGAAATGCGTATCACAGACACATACAGAAACTATGCAAACTAGGCAGGGCTGTGGCCCATTTAATCTCTAAGGTGCTTTCCAGCTATTATATCTTCTCCCACAGATTCAGATCCCACCCAGATCTTTTGAAATTGCTGGGAGAGGCTGGGTATCTTCCAGTAATTCCCTGTTGCCCAAGCCCCAGTGCATCTGAGGCTTGGAATGTCGGTGATGTACAAACATAGAGCTGTTCCAGGAGTCCAGCCCTGGTACAAAGGGCATGGGATGGCTGGCAACCTTCAGCTGCACGTCACTGCTATTCTAGGAGGAGAACCACTCCTGAACAGCTGAGAGGTCCTCATGGAGTGAGAGCCAGGAACATTCCTGCCCTGGGCATCTCCCTTTGGCCAAAACCTCTCTCTGCCGCCCATCAGCACTCACTCCACATTTTAGGGTTGTGAACAACTGCCCGTGAAACATGAACCTGAGCAACTGAACACAGAGGTCCAGAGTTGCCTGCGCTCAAGTAAAAAGCTTATCGCGAAGCTGGGCTGATCCCTATTTAATAATAGACATAATTATGAATGGTAGAAGACATTGTGGGCCCAAAGGTAACCACTCCTTGCTTTTTTCCCCTCCCCCCCACCCCAGGGTCATCTCAGTTGATAATCAAAGCTCTTCTGCCCCAACTCTTGGTTCCAAGGCCAACACCTTGTGGTTCGGTAAGGACTGGACCAGAATAAGTCAGGTCCTTTCCTTGGAGAATCACATATTCGGTGAGCGAAAACAATACTGAGGAGAACAAAGAAAGAAGATGGAGGGTGGGGAATTGAAATCAGAAAAAAACATTTCTGGAATCTTCTGGGAAGAAAGGAGAATGAGAAAACAGGAAGCGATTCAGGGGCTGTTGTGATCCTGCAACACAAGAAGTGCCTGGTGGCCAAGTCTCTCCTTCTTCCAGCACAGAACAGCCTTGGGTCTGGGGGCTGGGAGCCACCGAGTATGAGAGACCTCCTGGTCTGCTCCAGGAAAGACCCTCATTGTTTGCGGGGTAAATCATAAGGCAAGATTGCACCCCTTCCTTTGCTGGGAAATGTGCCTCTTCATTTGCTATGATTATGGGACACCAGGAGGTAGAAGGTGGGGGGGTGTGTGTATAGTTTGAGAAACCAGGTTTCATATAGCTGTTGTTTTCATAACACAAATTTGAAAAAGTTAAAATAATACAAGCGACAGAAATAAGGCTCAAAAATATTTCCCTCTCTGATGCAGCTACGCGGAAAACAGGATGGGAAAGCGTTCGTTAAGGAAGGTGGGACAGCTTCACTGGCGGAGGACGGGGGCAGATGGAAGTGTTAAAGCTATAATAGAAGGATGCAGATCCTCTTTTTATCCTGGATCGCCAGTCCCACGGCAGCAGGGGCTGTCTGACCCAGAAAGGAGCTTGCCACATAGTGGGTATTCCAATAAATATTTTCCTAATCAGGAAGTTAAGCGGGTTGCAGAAGGAAGTCCTATGAAGGGTGGAAGAAATGCAGTCACCTCCCCGTCCTTGGTTCACCGGCTGCATAGCTAGAGGTAACAGACCAGGATTCAAAAGAATAATTACTGAGGTCTCTTCTGGCTGAGATTTGCAAGACTGCTTTGCTGGCCTAGGTGTGAAGAGCTTGGAGGAAGATGTGCACAGGGCCATTTTGCACTCCATGGGGCCGCGCTTGGAGCTGGAACCATGTCCCTGAAGAGTAGTTATTTAGAGATCAGGTACACTGTGTTCTTTATCCCAGTGTCTGGGAAGAATTTTTTTTCTTTTTTTTTTTTTTTAGTAGCTCCAAGCAAGCAGGGGACATGAAGTTTCTCTGTCTGCTTATATCTAATTAACGTTCAGTGAGTCTCTGGCTATTTAAAATAGGGAAATAATGCATATTTATTCACACATGCTTTGAGATCTGTGGATAAAAATGCTGTATTACTACTAACCACAATGAATGCACATACTTTAAATATAATTATCAATTACCAGCTACCACCTGTTGAGATAGTTAACTACAGTGCCTTTAAACACCATCCTTCCAAATTTTAGAATTGGAAACATTCTTCAGTGTTATAGGCACTATATTCAATCAATTCATTAAGGAAAGTCTTTGTTACTCTTATTATGACTTACGTATCAGCAAGAAGAATGGAATTAAGCTACATGAATTTCTAAAATGCC
Source organism: Halichoerus grypus (assembly GCF_964656455.1). Lineage (NCBI taxonomy): Eukaryota > Metazoa > Chordata > Mammalia > Carnivora > Phocidae > Halichoerus > Halichoerus grypus. The sequence goes on from NC_135714.1 coordinate 194,984,408, forward strand.
TGAGGGCCCTATAGTTAGGGTCTGATCTTACAAAGTCATCTTTCAAAAGTCTTTTGAGATGCACTTAATGGCATCTATATAGTCTCAGGTCATACGGCTGCATTTTAAAAACAAAATTTTGCCCTCTTGGCAAATCAAATATTAAATGGTTAGCATGCATATGAAGTAAGGTGCATTTTTATAAATACAAAGTCCCTTGTGCAAATCAGTTCATAAACCATGCATAAATAGAAGGTATTATGTTACTCTTTCACACTTGGGACCATAGATTGAAGCTAAAACCATAAGACTCTGCTTATAGATGGGCAATTATTACAGGGCTTTTATTCTTCAAAAGCTATTAACATTTTTATAGCATAAGCAAAGTTATTACAAACAACCTCTAAAATGTGAAGAATGAGTTTCCTGAAACTCCTCCCAAACCCTCGCTTCAACATAAGGCACTGTATTTGTTTACTGAAAAGGGAAAAAAAAAAAGTAAGTAGGTTAAAGCTGAGATAAAAATGCTGTTGGCACCAAGTCAAGGAAGTCTCAATGAAACTCCAGCGAGCTGTTCTCCACAGCATATTTTTGAAGTGCAGGGAAACAGAAGAGAAAGCAAATCTACTTGGGTGTTCGAGTCATCATCACCGACATTATGAAAAACTCATTTACACAAACTGCCCCCCCCGGAGCTGCCAGTCTCCAAGCCGGCCGAGGTCGGGGTGGGGGGACTCAGGGCAGTCAGCACCGTCTACCAGCCCACCTGAGGGTAGCTTGACCGTGACCTCCAGGATACGCAGATACTGGGGCATGCCTGCCCATCAGCGCTTGAAGCTTCTACACGACGAAGGAGAAAGCATAGGTGCCTCCATGCTAAAGCCTGCAAAGGCACTTCATCCCCCAGAACGAGACAGAGGTAGAAATCCCACCATAATGCTAGGAGTGAAAGTGGAATTTCTTCCATCTGCTCCCATGCCTCAAAAGCTTGATAATTCACCCTAAAAAAATATCTGGGAGTATAAGAATACATTCTCCATGCATTCTTAATGAACTTTCTTGACGCTATGTTGTCACAAAGCGAAGAGACACCTGATAACTAGATAATTTATCTACGGAAGACACCAATTAGCAGTGACAAGGCTGACTTCGTTTCTCACGCTCATCTTCGAACCAGTAGGCGCTGGTATGTCGTTGCAGAGGCACTGGGAGAGAAATCAATAGGGTGGGATGTGAAGGGAAATAGCTATTCTTAAAGACTCGGTGGTCCAATTTCCAATATGCAACCTCTGAGTCGTGGAGTGGAGAGCTGAGATGGGTCTTAAAGAACACCACGTCCACCTTCATTCACTCTCAAGAAAGCTTAAAGGCAGCGCTAAGTCAAGCGATTTGCTTGGAGTTAGAAGGTGCCTCTTTGCTGTTCTGCCCATTCTCACAGAATACTGAGACACTCGCCTTACCCTTAATACACTTTCCTTTAAGGAAGATTTCAAAAGCCCTGCACCTTGGAGCTAGTGTAACAAGAAAAAGTAGATTTAAAAGTGCTGAGAAAGGGGCGCCTGGGTGGCTCAGTTGTTAAGCGGCTGCCTTTGGCTCAGGTCATGATCCCAGGGTCCTGGGATCGAGTCCCCCATCGGGCTCCCTGCTTAGCGGGGAGTCTGCTTCTCCCTCTGCCTCGGCCCCTGCTTGTGTTCCTGCTCTCACTGTCTCTCTTTAAAAATCTTAAAAAAAAAAAAAAAAAGTGCTGAAAAGGAATTTTCTATCAGGACAGGAGTGGTTTGGATGCATGACTATTTTTTTCTTTGTCCTGAAGCCATGGAAAAAAAGGAGTGCTTTGGAAGGACAACAAAAGGAAAAAGAAAATCAACAAAACTGCACACAGACATAAAGAAAACGTGAGACTGGAGGTAGTCTTCCAAGTATCTAGTTTCACAGAAACCATTGCTTCTCACTCAAAGATCAGGTGCTCGAGGTGGAGACTGGAGTGATCGTTGACACCAAAGATTCAGAAAAGATCACAGAGCTGTAATTGTGAGGCCAACAGTGGCCATATTACCTGGAGGTACTGTGGAACCATGAAGTCACAGGGACCCTGTGGTCACGTGACTATCAGTGGGCCTCAGGGTACCAGGACAGTGTAGACCTACACTCCAGGATGTGGAAGCCAGTGGGGAAAACCAGACAAAGAGGACTGCGTTGCCCACTCTCTGAGGTCACATGAGAGAAATCAAGCTCACCAAATGCAAAGTGGGAAAGTTTAAAGAAAAAGTCATTACACCCTTGCTCCATGGGAAGAAGTGTCTACTGCTTGAGTCCTCTTCTGCAATAACTGAATTTACAAATTCAAAGGGATAGAGATTGTTAGAAGATAAAAGAAGAACCACAACGGTAGGAGTTATGGTAGAAAGGGTGAGTTAAGACAGAATGGTTTAAGATGCCATTAAGTAACTGCTGGAAGATTCTAGTAACTCTTGCAGAGATGCATTATGACCGAAGATGGTACCCAGTCACTGCAGCAGAACAATCCAGCATGCAGCCAAGGTGGAGGGTGGCTCAGCCTCTCCATCCTTTGGTCACCAAATAGGGCTTGGTGATTTTTAAGTTTCACAGCTACGTTGTATATAATATAGTGACTTTACACATCTATCTAAACCTGCTCATAACTGGCTTGATTCCAGTTTATCTTAATGGTACTTTCATTTTTCTCAACATCTTTGTTCTTGACAAACCAAGATGAAGAAGCCTATCTGGGCATTGTTGAAATAGACATTCATTCAATTCTATTAGTCATCTTTCTTGCACAATTTTGGTGCCTTAGATTGAGGCAGTCAGGAATAAAATAGATCGCTGGCCCTTGAACTCATGTCTCCTTCAAGGGCTGGCTCGCCACGCACTGCCTTCCTCCTGAACATAGGCTCTCAGGAACTCAGTCCTATTAGCTGCCACCTTCTCTACTTTTCCAATTTCCTATCTCTTGGCCGGGCTATGGAGGAGGACATCCTACCCAGCTTTTAGGTCTTTGCTGTCTCTGAAAATACGCACACAGGCCTTTTTCACGTAAGGATTGTACTCACAAAGAATTATGGATGGAATAACAAAAGCCACAGACAAGAGGAAGTTCTAAAGTTTCCGGTATATTACAAAATACTCAGGGTTAATTGTGCTTGATCTGTATTTCCTGATGATTCCTTTCTTAGATGATATTCCAAGGTCTTTGTGAAATGGTGCCTGTTACCAAGCTGAGAGGCTGAGCTCTGTGATGGTGGATTTAAAAGTTGCCACTGCTTCAATCTAGCAAGTTCTGAGCCCTGAGAGACCGTATGTTCTGACCTTCACGCCATGCTTGGCCCAGCACTTTGTCAGACTAATGGATGTCTTAGGTAAGAAAGCCATCCTCTTTCCTGACCCCCAAAGCTTTTCCCCATGGGGTGCAAGAAGCTCTTCATTGGCTTTGGAGATACCTCTCATCTCCCTAGTTGGCTCTTTTAAATCCTACGACTGTCTGTGGTTCCTCTTTCTGGAGGAAGATCGTTTCTTCCAAGGACCCCAAGATGTTCCCCCTGGGCATCAGATCCTTTTGAGTTCATCTCCAAGTGTCCATTCTGCTCTTCATTGACTTCCCCATGGTTCCAGCTCCAGGAGGTCCTAACCATTCCACACACTGTAGAGAGTCAGTTTCTTATCTACCATACGATTTACCTCTGGAGTGTGCAGTACCAGTTACGCTGGCATGTCCTCTCTCTCAATGAAGCTTGGCTGTTCTGTCTGTGGTCCTCTAGGACCACAGTGACCACTCCATTTTGAGGGCAAACCTCCAAGGGCCTCATGCCTCGAGCTGACGTTCTGACAAGGCCCCACCTCACCTCCCCTCTACACTGATCTTTCCCATGTTTAGAAGTCCCTATCTCTGTGACGAAACCAAATAATATCTGTTCTCAGGGGCCATTTCTATACTTAAAAGCTAGATATACCCTGAGATCAAAACAATAATCATTGTTGTCACGTACTAAGTATGCAAACAGGTTATACCACGCACCGAGCTACATGATTTTCAGAGTTTGTTTTCTTCAGTCCACAACTCGAACCGACAAGATGGTATCTGCAACTCCCTCTTCAGGTGAAGAAGTCAGGAGAGAGAGGTGAAATACCTTCTGGAAGGTTTCACAACGAGTAGGGATGTCTTGACTCCAAAGCTAATATTCTTAATTTTTGTGCTCCGCTGCCTTCCTGAAGAAATATACAAGCTCAGCAGGATGTGGGTTATTATGACAGGTACACATAGCTCCTAACATCTCCCCCGTCTTACCTGGGGCCGGGAAGCGGTTTGTTTATATGCCCAATTTTACAATGCAAAAATGTTTAATGTATGTGTGTAAATAAAAATAATTTTGAAATTTAGAAATAAAATGTAAAAATCTATACACACAATTTTTACCTCTGCAATGGGTGAGCAGAGGCTTAGTTCCCTGGGGGACTACTTCTGACAGAGTGTTCTAGGCTACAAGGTACATAAACAACTGTTACACCATTCATGCCTGGAAAAGTATTTTTTTCCCATTTGAGAATTTCAGCCAGAAATATAGGGTCTGGAAACTCTCTCTGGTAAAACAAGTAAGCCAGGAGTTCCTTTTCCGTTTGCTGTCTAATTTTGCCACTTTTATTCTTATTCAAGAGAATATTCAGCAAGAAAAAGTACGGATAAACTATTTCAAGGACTTTGTATGCCCATCAGAAATACAAACTGTGACAAGTGGTTGCCTTGTATTTCAATTACAATATTAAAGAATTTATCCAGAGATACTTAACATCTTTTAGAAAGCAGCTTGATTTATGAGTTAATAATATATATTGTGGAGTACATAAAATAAGTCACGCTATAATTGTTTTTCAACAAAAATTCTATCAAGTTTTGGATTCGGAAGAAGGATAACCTTGGAAGGACGTTTTCACCATCTTTCTCCTATTGCCTCCAGTCAAATGCAGTCATAACAGATCACTTTAATTGGATTGAAAGGATCTGTTGGACATTCTACTGCTTATATTACCACACCGAGGGCAATCCCTTAGCTGCCAAGTGGTATCTAGAAATACTAATAATTTACCCGTCGATTCAATTTCTTTCTTTTTCTTATTCTTTTTTTGTACCAATCTAACTCCCATTTGTGGCAATGTCCTATGCCACATTCTGTGCTTACATTCATACACACATACCCAAACACATGCTCTCAGGATTCTAGAAACACCCAGTGCAAAGGGCGACTATGAAGATTTATTCATGGCACTTAATCTCTGAGCCTCAGTGTTCCTATTTATAGAAGGGAGATAATACTTGCTAACTTCTTTTTTAAAAAAGATTTATTTATTTGAGAGAGAGAATGCGCAGGGGGAGGGGCAGAGAGAGTCTCAAGCAGGCTCCCCACTGAGCACGGAGCCCGATGACCTGAGGACATCGCAGGGCTGGATCCCAGGGCCCTGAGATCACGATCTGAGCCGAAACCGAGTTGGACGCTTAGCCAACCCAGGTGCCCCCATACTTGCTCACTTCCTAAAACGCTTTTTTGTTTTTGGGAACAAATAGGATCATGCCAGGTGTGTCAAAGCAGGTTATAAACTGCAAGGTGGAAGCATGTAATAAAACATATACATTTATTATTATTATTTATTCGGCTGATTCTGCTCTTTTCCAATGCCAGCATAGGCAGAAAACGAAAGTGTCATTAAACATAGTATCTGTAACATATTTTTGTTATATTTTAAATGTAGTACTGATTTTATATGTACATTTCCTTTTTGAGGAGAAGATGTGATTCATGGTGGCACGGCGGATAGGTCTAGAACCTAGGTGGGCAGGAAAAGGGATATTAAGAGTGATTAACTGGTTTTTACCAAAGAATGGAAGGCACTGTGCTCTTTCCATCTCATTTTTCCCTCACACTCTCTCACAGGTATTTATTCCATTCTTTTCCCTGTCTCTCTTTCCCCTCTCTGTTGGCAAGGTGCTCAGTGCATGGAAACACTGTTCAGATCCTCAGAATCCCCTGCCCATTTCTGGAGATCATGCTGTTTTGGATCAACCCCTGGGGGAGGTCTGGAAGATCAACAGTGCCTAACCCTGTCCAAAGGATGGCTGTTCCAGAAATCTCCTAGGGGTGAGCTGGTGGTCACTGGGGGTGACACCAGGAGCAGGCTGGTGCAACCATGCCTTACAGCAAACCCAAATCCACGCTGTCACGTGAGCAAACTTCTCCAGAGCGGGCGTAGAGTTGTAGAAGACCCTCCTCCCATCCCGCTGCAAATTAAAGTATATTAATAAAGAAAAAGTAAAGAGCTTTTTAAAAGTTAGGGTGACATACAAAGCCTTGAACTTTAACAAGGGTTTCCAGGTGATTTGATTGAGGGGTTAACTCTGATAGAACAGAAATGAGCAAATTAAAATGAATATGCCAAGGCAAAAAAGTAAAGAGCTTTTTAAAAGTTAGGGTGGCTCAGTTGGTTAAGCATCTGCCTTCGGCTCAGGTCATGATCCCAGGGTCCTGGGATCGAGCCCCGCGTCGGGCTCTCTGCTCAGTGGGGAGCCTGCTTCTCCCTCTCCCTCTGCTGCTCCCCCTGCTTGTACTCTCTTGCTCGCGTCCTCTTTCTCGAATCAATAAATAAAATTTAAAAGAAAAGAGCTAAAAGTCAGAAAAAATGGGGAAGATAGAAGAAAAATTCTTAATAGAACTAAAATATGTAACCTGCCTCTGAAAATAAAAGCTCCTCATGACGTGTGATTTTTTTTTTTTTTTCTCTTTAGAGGAAACAAACCCGCTTTGCAATGATGAAATAGTCTCCAGGTGCAATAGTAGGTTCCTTTACCCAACCTTTGGAGAATACGTCTGTGCTCACCACGTGTATAAACACATTTCCCCCATACTTCTAAATATACATGACTGGGAAAGAAAAAAACAAATGAACAAGCAAAATACACACATAAGCACGTGCCCACATACACACTGACCAATTCCCTGGGTATGGGAATTTTGTCGTTGTTTTGATATGTGGGGAAGAAGGAGTTAAGGGGGTTTGGGGACAGCATCTGTGCAGATACTTTTGTACATTTCAATGAGTTTTAAAGACCTCCATGCTACACTGGTTATTGTTAAAAACATACTGAATTGGATATGACAACCTGTGGGTTAGTTTACCCCACAGTCTAAAAATTGGGAAATTCAGTTTAGAAATTTGATCAATATTCATGCCATCTCACATCGTAATTCAATTGGCAAAAATGCAGTAGAAAACTCCCCAGGGCAATCCTGAAGAACAACTTACATTCTGGTGGTTTAACATGTGTAAACCTCCTGCTTGGAATCACGGATGGGGGTTGATGGAAGCCTTGAACTTTAACAAGGGTTCCCAGGTGATTTGATTGAGGGGTTAACTCTGATAGAACAGAAATGAGCAAATTAAAATGAATATGCCAAGGCAAAAACTCAAGATGCTTTTTTTTTTCAAACTCTCCACGAGAACTCTCCCCCAAAAGCATAAAGAACTGTCAAAATAGGATCTTGCTTAAAATGCAAAAGGTATTTTCAAAGCGGGGATGACATTTGCATACAATATGTGCTGAACACTGATGATATGCTCAAAATGTCTTACTTGTAGATTGAGTCTATATGACATCAAATGCCAGGATAAAGAAAGAAAAAGGATTGAAAATTTTAGATTTAAAAATATTTCTTGATGTCTTTCTCTAATTAAACATTTACCTAAATGTTAAATTTACATATGGCATCGTGATCCCCTGAAGATAGAGTAAGCATTGAAAGGTGGCTGAACTGGTCTTAATTACACAAGATGTGGTTTGAAAGGTAGCAATATAATATAGTTTCAACTGTTAGGCTGCCAGCGTCTTTGTGATTTTAGCTCTGGTATTTTTATTCTAAAATCTTCTCCCGTGTGGCCCACCACCAGCTTTGTTGGGGTCACCTTTTATCAATCCTTAGATTATCTCTTCATTTGGGGACAGCAACACAGTGCTAAGGCCACTTCTCTAAAGTTCAATTTCAATAAAGTTTCTGGTCTTTAAAAAATAAATGTCATGGCAAATTCTTACAAAGATCCAATATTCTAGTATTATTACCTGGTTCCCTGAGCTTAAAGCGGCTAACTTTTAGCAGGGGGCTCTTAAAGGGAACAGTGCTTGTTTAGGGTGTGTAATAAAGGCACAGTGTCCTTTTCCCCTGCCCCCACCCCTTATTTTGATAAAATCAGTGCAAATGAAATCAAGAACTGTTTAAAAATGTTAACATTTTTCCTGCAGCAGTGTAACTGGATTTGAGCTCAGGTATTTAAGGACAGACAGAACAATCACGCCTTTCATCAAGAATTCTGAGTAACTTGACATACATAAATCTTCATTATTTTTGATTAAGTGGAGGGGTAAAACAAAACTCTGCTAGAAGATTCGTAGATACAGAAGCTAAAGCACTCTAAAGCCCTATCGCTGGGATGGTGCTGGTGGGTAAAATCCACTGGCATTTTTCTAATCAGCAAAGAGAGGTCTTTCTCAGTCTCTTAAAGCTAGAACCCAAAACTTCTACTTAACACTTATAACATATAATAATAGCTTATATAAAAGATAACATATAATAACTTCTACATAACACTTTTAACATATAATAATAACTTCTAATAATAACACCTAAACATATAATAATAACTTGTCAATAATAACATAAAAAGAAAAATATATTCTTCACATGATGACCTTCGTATAGCTGTCCATTAGTGTTCTATATCACACCCTATTCATTACCAGTTACTAAAGAAAACCCCCAAACGGGAAAAATTATGGTCTCAGTAAACACATAAAATGTACACTCTATCATCTGCCAGCTATTAAGTAATTATAAAAAAGATCATGTAATGTAATCACAAAATTGCTATTTTTACCTAAGTTTTCGACTTGTAAGTAAATATTTCTACCTGTCAAGTGATCTCTGCCTAGCAGGTGGCACGAACCTCCTCCAGAGCAGTTTACTATCCATCTGTGGGGACACTGGTTCCAGTCCTGTCCTCCCACATTTGGACATTGCTTGGAAGGGCAGCCCGCTGCACAATCCCAGAGGAGATTGTAGGAAGAATAAAAGGGTGAGGAAAGGGTCCAGCCATTAGGGCCCTCAATGTTCAGCGTTAGAGAGCTGAGACCAGTCACTGCCCTTCTTTCTCAAGCAGAGTTTTTACAAGCCACCAAAATGGAAGATGCTCCTAAGGGCCGAAGGCCATACCTGTTTTCATTTAATATGGCCAAATTTAAAGTTGAGCTGTGCAAAACGTTTTCCAGAAAATTGAAAACCCAGTACATACAGAGAAATAGTAAGGATTCCATCTACAATACAAAAACCCGTGACAAATAATTAAAAAATGATTTTCCAAATCAGAGATTTCTTTTGCTTACTTTCTTTTTTCAAGGAGAGTGAGCAGACTTCACCATTAGACTGACTGACAGCGAAACTTGATAAATGTCAATTTGCATGAGTTTGCAATGTAAACTGAAACAATTATTTTAAACCATCACTTGGGTATTTTAAAATTGGATTTTAAAAAAGCAGACTCATATGTGTTTTCTTAGATTGGATTTTTACTGCCAGTATTTGAAGCTTTCAGATTTTAACTCATAATATGTGATTTTAAGCAAATGTATTTGTGGACAATATTCAAACTAATAGAAATGAATTATTTTTCTTCATTTTCAATTACTTAGTTCCTACTCAAAATTTGTCATAGTTTTTTTTTTTTTTTTTAAGATTTTATTTATTTATTTGAGAGAGAGAGAATGAGAGACAGAGAGCATGAGAGGGAGGAGGGTCAGAGGGAGAAGCAGACTCCCTGCCGAGCAGGGAGCCCGATGTGGGACTCGATCCGGGGACTCCAGGATCATGACCTGAGCCGAAGGCAGTCGCTTAACCAACTGAGCCACCCAGGCGCCCCTGTCATAGTTTTTAAAAAATACAATGCCGCATATGAAATATGTGTGCATGAAGTGAATTTTAACATAATCTCTGATCACCTTTTTATTAAGATCAGTACACCTTCACGCTAATCAGTACACCTGTCAAATTTTAACGACTTCTTTTCTTCTTATGCATTATGTTTGCAAATATATTAGGTGCTCCCTCAGTGTATTTAGCAGTTAAATATAGGGAAGGGTTAAGTTAATTATCATTCCTTAATTAGGTTGTGTAATAGGAAATTGCCAATAACTGAACATTTTTTGACCTACCAAAATGGCACTCTTATATGGCTTAATATAATTTGGTAGAACGTTATGTATGAAGCAGTAAAAGTTGTGGGCTTTAAAGTCGCTTAGTGAATGACCTCTCTAAGCCTCAATTCCTATGCTTAAAAGAGAGGGTTGATGATACCTACTCATCAGGGTCATTAGGCAATTTAAATGAGGTAATGCATGAAATCTGGACAATGACTAACACCCAGTAAGCTACTACAAATTATTGCAAAAACTGGAAGAGCAACAGTAGCCTATATAACACATTCAATCATAATTACGTTAAAAATATCTTTAAAGGATTAATAGGTTCATCAAAACACTAAACATCCTTTCTTCCACGTGCCCAAGATACAGCTGTAATAAGAAACCCTCAGGCTGTCTTCTCTCACCGTTGCGTGGAGGTAGGACAGACTGGTTGTTCAAAACAGAGTCTGGGATCAGATACATCTGGACTGGGCACCCTGCTGTGCTGCTTATAACCTATGTGACTCGGGGCAACTAACTTGGTTGTCCATAAAAATAGGACTTATTACACATAAGAAAATGCACCTAAAGCACTTACAACATTGCCCACTGCATAGAAAGTACTAAATAAATATTACCTGTTACTTAACTTTTCGTTATCGTTATCATGATGGCTGTGTTACCCAAGTCCTTTATTTGTGGCTGAATTCCAAGAAAACAATTTTATCTTTACTGACATGCTTTCCCTATTTAATTGAAATCTTTATTTTTCTTAGGCAAAATACCTTTCTCTTTATGGGGCTTTAATACCTGTAACATTATTAGTCATTTTTTTTTCTGTCCCAAAGATATAAAGAATAATTTAAAAGGGAAATCCCAAATAATATCATAAAATAATACTAGTCATATTGTGAATAGGTTGAAAGCACCCAAATAAGGCCAGATTATCTGGATCCAAGTCTCAATTCTATCTTTTTTGGCTCTGTGGCCTTGGGCAAATTATTTAATATCTCTGTGCCTCAGGTTCCCCATCTTTAAATGGGTATAACAGTACCACCCATGTCACAGGAGTGTTTTGAGGTTTGAAAGCATTACTACATAGTACATATAAACCACGTCTTCTTTATCCATTCACCTATTGATGGACACTTGGGCTGCTTCCACAGTTTCACTATTGTAAATAATGCTGTAATAAACATCGGAGTACATATACCTTCGAATTAGTATTTTTGTATTTTGGGGGTACATACCCAGTAGTGTGATTACTAGATTATAGGGTAGTTCTATTTTTAACTTTCTGAGGAACCTCATACGGTCTTCCCCAGTGGCTGCATGAGTTTGCATTCCCACCAACAGTGCATGAGGGTTCCTTTTCCTCCACATCCTTGCCAACACTTGTTCTTTCTTGTGTTTTTGAGTTTAGCCATTCTAACAGGTGTGAAGTGATTTCTGCCATCAAAAAGAATGACTTGCCTTCTGCAAGGACATGGATGGAGCTAGAGAGCATTATGCTAAGCAAAATAAGCCGTCGGAGAAAGAAATATACCCTATGATTTCATTCAAATGGGGAAAGAGAAACAAATTAAAAGAGCAAAGGGGAAAAAGAGAGAGAGACAGGTAAACCAAGAAATAGACTCCTAACTATAAAGAACACACTGATGATTGATTACCAGAGGGGAGGTGGGTGGCGGGATGGGCAGAAGAGGAGATGGGGATTCAGGAGGGCTCTTGTGAGGAGCACCGGGTTATGTATGGAAGTGTTGAATCACTAAATTGTACACCTGAAACTAGTATTACACTGTATGGTAACCACCTGGAATTAAAATGAAAAAATAATCTAAAAATTACAAGAATAAAAGTGTTAATACATGTAAAGTGTTTAGAACAAGTCCCTGCCACACAGTAAGCACTCAATGAATGTTAGTTATTCTTATCATGGGTACTAGTCAGGCAAGTGTTCATTAAATAGTTTTCTTTAAAAATACTCCGACACCATAATCATATTTAATATGTACTTTGGATACTCTGATCTGATGTAGTGATTCACACATAGGCCACTATCTTTGCTGTGACAATTTTTGCTGAAAAGTCATGAATAGAAATGATGGTAAAACAAAAAAATGTACTTACACATTGATTTTGGTATTTACCCACGAAATGGTCTGAATCACACCCATTTTCATTCTATAAACACTTTGGTTAGAAAGATGGGTCAGTGGAGTTCTTTAATGAAATGCGAGCCTGCCATTTTTCTAGAAAAGGCCTAAATCATTTACAGGATTCAAAATATGTCAGCATTGTCTGAAAACTGGGGCAAAATGCTATTACCAGGGATCAATACTCGGTTCAACATACTGAACACCAACTCCGTGCCGGACAAAATGCCAGGAGCTAAGAATTCAAGGGTAATTAAGAAAGATACAGTCTACTCTCAGAGAGCTTCCAGTAAATATTGTCTACATTACAACAACATTCCTAGCAAGGTATATCCCCTTCTTTCAAAGGGAATGAGGCTTGTATCTACAAAATCTTTACTTTTCCTCTTCAGGTACCATTGATGATGGAGATAGAGTAGTCAAACTGACAGGGTATTATATGCACCAGACTTTGCTGCCAGGATGATTCATGCTTTTTAAGAATGGCCATGGGGATCAAGGACAGCGGCACATCAGACTGACCATGAATTTGTTGACCGATGCTGCAGCCCTGCAAGGACCGGTGGGAAGGTCTGGTGAGAATGGAAGGAGCTGGAATCAGGCCACACTACCTTGAAGGCACCAATGCTTTCCCCCTGGTAACCGCTTAGTACCTCTTACGCAAGCACGGTCGTTTGAACCCAAAAGGAAACTGCCAGAAGGTGTGGCGTCAGGAATATTTCTGTCTCCTTTGTGGATGTGGTCTGACTTAGCTGGAAACCATGCGTTTTGAGGCCCATGTGCTGGCAATCATTTCTGGTTGGTAAATACGAGGACAGACACAGAGCAGAACTTCCACTGTTTTGTAATGATTACATGCATGTTGTACAACAGCCTTTGGAGAAATCAACAAGGGGGGGAAATAAGCAAAACCAAAGAAAAAGCGATTTTTAGCAGAGAACAGGAAATTCTCTAGAGACTCTGAGACCACCCACGGGGTGGAGGGAGATGGAGCAGAGTCCTTTCCCCCAGCTCTGTCTTTCCTTGCCTCAGTCACTATTAGATGTTCATTTTCCAATTAATGTTTTATTACTTGCAAAAGTGAATTTTAATAGGGGATTCATGGAGACATAGAGCCCTAATCTTAGACAGGTATCTAGAGATCAATGGAATTTGACACCTGATTGCAAGTCAGAAGAGAATGTAAGTGGAAGAGCATCCCTGGCAGTCAAAGATTTCTCTGTTGACGTATTCGAGGTCTGAATACAAAAACCTGCAATCTCCCCCCAAATTCAAGGAAATCCCTGTTGCCACTTTTATGCCTCAGACCCGTAGAATCCACGGATTTCCATGATCCTACTGTCTACACACACCGTGATTCAAATATTCTCTCCATGACTGCTACTATTATAAAAAAAGAATAGATAAAGATATTTTCAATACATTTTGATTGGCTATAGGAAACTGGGCAACTCTTTCCTCCTCTTCTTCTTCTTTTTAAATCATATATGTTGAGAAAGCAGCCTTTTAAAGCAGAACAACAGAACACCTCTCTCTGACCTCGGTGCATCCTTTTTTCAAAACTAGAGAGTGAAGTGGTCATTTAGTCAGTGAAGATGGAGCTCACCACAATTTAGCTGTAACTGCCTCATTCTGGAGACATCATATTTTCTTTTCTTTTCTTTTTTTTCATTAATAAAGATTGAGTCAGTCACTTGCACAACCCTTTCCCTTTAATGACATTTGTTCTAAGGAGTCAACGAGACTAACTGCTTGTCCTTGTCCACTATTAAAGCTCTTGAAAATACCATTTACAACCCTGCTGCCCCGGTGACAGGAATGGCTCTCTGCACTTCACATGCACTCTAGCTGGGAGCATTTCTCCAGAAGTTTCTGATGTGTTCCTTTACCGCAGAGTTTCACGCCTGTAATCATGACAAATGATTACAGTCTTGCAGACACCTTCCGTATCTCTGGCCGCAATTTCATTTGTGTACCATGGTTTAGTTAAAGGGTGGTATAATAGAAAATGAACGTATTTGTTTCGGTCCCAAGAATGTGGATAAATTAGGAAAATCTACAATGCATTCTTTGTGTACTGATAACACCTAGTCTACTCTAGCTCTATAGATGAATTTAATTGTAAGAAAGATGGTCCTTTGTCATTAAAATATGATTATGTGAACAATATAACCGCCATCAAAATCTGTCAAAATCTGTTGGTGTGCTATTTACATCATTTCTATAAAACCTTATAAAAATTTAGGAAGAATTACTTCATGTGGGGTAATTTTAAAAAATTAATATGATAAATAAAATATAAGCTCCTGAAATGAAGGTTAATTGTGGGCATCCGCAAAGGTAGTACTAAATATGTGTTTTTGATCAAGAAGGGAAGGTAATTAAGTCTTCACGTTTGAAGCCATGATATCCATTCAAGTTTTCAAATTTACAAAAGACGCAGCTAAATTACAGATCAGATGTCAGGCCCACACAATCTACTCGTTATGTTACAGTGAAATTTATTTCACTTTCTTGAAGATCACAAAGTAAGTGCATATTTAAGAAACACTAGGGGTCGAGAAACTAGAATTCTCTCTCTTATTTCCAACAAGTGATGTATTATGCTTCCCTAATACATTCACATTTTCATGTAGATTTAAACCCTGGCTACCTAAACTGCACGTATTTCTTCCTCTCATTTAAGAAAAGCTGCATTTCCTATCTCTAGACAACAGCCAAAAAATATAGACTAATTTTTAAGTTCTATTATCGTAGTGGGGTTTGTTTTGTTGCTTAGAATTTTGGGCATGCAAATAGAGTTTAAGAAGCAGTGTTTCTATTACTGAGATGACATTAAATATGCCTTCCTATGGATTGTGCTGTATCATTTAGTAGCTCTTCCTAATGAGACATTCACAAGCAGCTCTCAAAAGGCAATAAATCACCATTGTATTGAATTGAATCATGATAATAATTAAGCACATTCAAAACAACCGTGTTTGTTATGAATTATGGAAAACCTATCTTAATTTCTTTACACCTTTTCAGGGATAATAGCTTTATTCCAAGGATAAAAATAGTTGTAACCAAACCTTTAACCGTATAATTAGAAAAAAAGGATGACTACATTGCTACGGAATGTATTAGTGGGTGGCATGGTAATTTGTGCCATTTTTTTTCCGTATTGCTTTTTATCCCATGTTTTATCAATCATATATAACATTTGAACTGACTCATAGGTTATATGATATTCTGAAATATGGTGCAACTATAAGACTAAATGCACTCTGCTTTATTCAATTACTTAATAAGTTCTCAGAAGTTCTTCAGAAGCTTAACAGAATATCCACTTATAATAGGACTGCCAATTACAGGGAAGATCTGGTTTTCCTGAAATAGGAAATAGTCATCCAACTCAACTTACAGACAAATGCTTTTAACTGCTAATCAATGTGCAAATCCTCTCACGGAATGCTAGTATGCTTAAAATCTGTAACATCAAGCAAAAATACAAGAGATAGTAGAATGGACAGCTTGTTGATCCTTATGATGTGCCCTCAACATCAGACTTCATTTCTTTTATTCTTTGAGTAAAGAAAAAGATTATTGCCTCCCTATTGTGCACATTGCATTGAGCCTCTTTGGCATTTTTAGTCACCCAAGACAATGGTAGAGAACATCTATTTGTGACTGATGATCTTTTGTACCACTAGTTCTATCTTTGGGACGTCAAAATTGATTTTCTTCCACTTGTCACACGAAAATCTCAACTCTGTCCTTTCTGTTACACTCTCAAAGAGTTCAGTGGTGTGGGGATCAAAGGATTAGGAAGCGCAGCTTTAAGGGAAGCAAGCAGCATGAGAAGACTTTGTGGAGGCAGTTCTGAGCATTTTATGTAAGCAATCTATTTCAGCTTCAGAGGAAGCACTGGCTAAGTGGGTGAACCACATGTAAAGTGCTCACTTGACATAAGTTTTTTTTTTTTTTTTTTTTTTTTTACAGTAGTTGAGACAGCCTCCAATGGCTGACTTTTATTATTAGTCAGAGCCCTGGGTACTTGAGCAGGGGGGGCCACGAGGCGCCCGCAAGGCGACCGGGCACGTTCTTAGCTGTCCCTGCCATATTTGTGGCCGCCCTGCTCTCGTTCACGTTGTTTGTTGCATTCACCACCCGATGCTCCAGGTATCTGATGTTTATCTCTGGAAGCAGTGTGGGAGCCACGTGGTGGTCAAGTCTGGACTTTAACTGCAAAGGGACACATTGCTGCATGCTCCCAGGGAGCCAGGCACAACTCAGGATTGGTCTGGTTTCACTTGGAAAATGTGCAGAACTTTTGAAAATGCTATGAAAGAGACAAGGGAATCCCCGTCCATTTGTATCTCTCCTTCCATGTGTTAGAGTAGTCTAATCATGAGAATTCAGAAAATGCATATTTATTGCTAGCAGTGGAGAGACGTGGATGGGGTTTAGTTAACTGTGCATTTTAGTTTAATAAGTATCTGTTAGAGCTCCCATTTGCTGTGATTCATATGTGCTAGGGTCCATGCTTGCATGCTTTACATACAATAATCCATTTAATCCTAGCAACCGACATTCCAGTACCTGTTCTATCTTCAATTTACAGGTAGATAAACTGAGGCCCTGCAAGGATGAAGGAATTTGTGCAGAGTCCATCGTAAATAAAGAACCAACTTCCACGGAATTCAAAACAACAGGTACATATATTTGAAATAAAATGAATTTCCTTTGGTAAATTAGAAAGCACTTCAAGAGTGTATACTGCATCTGCCTCATCATGAGGAAATTAAATGTTTTCAGCACTGCCAAAAAAAATTAATTTTAGTACACGTTCTCGATGCAAGGATTCTGGATCTTTTAAAAAATTAAGAGGCTGAATTATTTGATAATGATTTTTTTTATAGGTGGCAGTAGATTTAATTTCTGAATAATCTACCAAGTCTTAAGTGGTTAACATTGGGGGTTTATTTTCATATACACATCAAGTTTCTTTTCAAATTCAGTTTCAGAATACAGCCTATATTTTAGATATATTCCTGTATATAATTAAGCAATTTTAAATAGAAAAGGAAGCCACTGCATAAATATAAGACATACTGTGGTGGTTAATATTTAATTATGGCATAATTAATCATAGACGCTCATATGAATCTAATTTATTAATGTTCTCCCCCAAAATGCCATCTTCGATTTCTACCAGAAAAAAAAGACAAAAGTATAAAAACAATGCACGCACTATATTTATACTCCTTGTAAATGAGAGCCACATCTTTCCTTCATGGGTTCAAATGGTTTCATGAATATTATCTCTACCCTTTAAAAGAATCCTGGCTCTTGGCTGTTGCCCAGTTTTGATGGCATGTTGTCTGAGGATGGGATTATAAATCCAGAAGAGAGAGTGAGGGGCCATGATAGTGGAAGGCCAGTGTTGACCATGGTTGGTCCTGTCTGACTCACCACACATCACCCCACTTACTGGAGGTCACCGAGGAAGTGGATGGCTTAGACATCCTGAGTGGTGGCCCTTCTGGGGTCACGTGCAGACAACAGACGTCAGATGAGATGCCCTATGCAAAAACGCTGTCCTTCTCTACCTGGCCAGGTCATTCTTTTTGCTAGGAGGCAGAATCTATGGTGTGGGGGTGTCTAGTTGAGGAAAGAGCATGGGTGTAAGTGTGGAGTAGGGGTGGGGGGACGAGGGATATGTGCTTGGAAGAATGAGTGCAGTTTGGGGATCAGTGGGAAATGAGTTGAGAAACAGAGGCTCTGGTACCAACCGGGTAATAATGAGCTTTAGTAGGTACTGAGCTTGATGAACAAAGAGCTTTAGACAACTCCTGTGACAATAATACATAAAATTAGAGAGGGAGAAAATGGAGCAAGACTTCTTTTAAAAATTGTGTGCAAACCCATGACATCATAGCAATTAGATGACCCCCAGGAAACATAAATATAAAATAAACATAATCGCAATATTACATAAGGTAAGAAATAGAAAATAATTAAAATAACCAAATAAAATATTCAAAGGACTGGGATGCCAAACACGGAATGGGGCAGAGTGAAGAATAACTGCCAAGTTTTTGGGTTTTGAGATGAAAATCACAGGAAAGCCACTGAATAGAATGAGTTACATGGGAAGACATGTATTTTGAAGGGCCTTTTTTTTTTTTTCTTCCAGTTTTGATAAATTGAATTAGAGGTAACTGCTCAGAATCCAAGTAAAGTTGGTTTTTTTGTTTTGTTTTGTTTTTTGTTTGTTTGTTTTTGCTTCTCAGACCACTGAAAATAAGATGTTTTGCAGGTAAGGGGTCAGAGCTGAAGTTGTAGATGTGCAGTCAACCTACATGGTGAAAACTGAAGGCAGAAGAGCAGGCGGGTTTGCACAGGTAGAAGAAGCTAGAAGAGAGATGGGGGCAGGTGCAGCACACGGGGCGGGGAGGGGCAGGAAGCACCACACTTTGGGGCTGGGGCGGGTGAGGGGGGCTGGAGGAAGCAGAAGGATCTAATGACAGAGGATGGGGAAGGAGGCAGGTTAAGGGGTTGGTGGATGACAGCTGTGAAGCCACGTCCCATTCTATGTGTCTTGAGCAGCCAGGGCTTGGAGAAGTCACAGACTGAGACACGAATTAGTTCATTCTGCCCCACCTGCTCCCTGGGAGACTTTACTCACCCAGGTCTCATCAGCTGGGAAATAGAGATCTGGTCTTGGATCTCACATTCTTTTGAGTACTTAATACACTTTAGGACACACAGGGGCAGATATGTTCATATGTTCAAATGTTTCAGATTCCAGCTACCTCTCAGAGCCCTGGACTCTTGCCCCAAGCAAGGGCCTATTCATCTCCCATCTTCTTAAGCCTAGTCAATACTCCCTTTAAATGGTGTAAGACACATTTCCAAAATGACTAACAGAGTCTGAAGAAATAATCTACAGGATCAGGTAACATTTCTTTCAAGGACCTTACCCAGCTATATCATGATAGGAATCAACAAAGGGGAGATAATTGGCCAAGGGAGGGCTTGCAACCAGTGTCAATGATGTGGAGAGGTCTGGGGCAACAAAGACTAAGGATTTGCAAATTTGGGGTGTAGTTTTGATAGAATGGTGAGGACAAGAACTGCATTGTAGAAGGACGTGAAAAGCATATTGGTGGTGTAGGCAATGAGCATGGAAAGTACATTTGCAGTGTCTAGCTTTGAATGGGGGTAACGGGATGGTAGCTGGAGTACAGTAGGGTCAAAATCATGTTTGTTTTTTTTTTAAAAGGGGGAAGCTGCTGTAGCAATATTTTTCTAGGTATGTCTCTTCAGGCAAGGGAAACAAAAGTAAAAATAAACTATTGGGAGTATATTAAAATAAAAAGGTTCTGCACAGCGAAGGAAACAACAAAACTAAAAGACAATGGAATGAATGGGAGAAGATATTTGCAAAGGGTTAGTATATCCAAAATATAAATATAAAAGAACTTATATAACTCCACACTAAGAAAACAAATAACCCAATTAAAATGAGCAGAAGACTTGAACATTTCTCCAAAGAAGACATCCAGATGGCCAACAGACACATGAAAAGAGGCTCAACATCACTAATCATCAGGGAAATATAAATCAAAACTACAATGAGCTATCACCTCATACCTGTCAGAATGGCTAAAATAAAAAAACACAAGAAACAACATGTGTTGGGGAGAATGTGGAGAAAAAGGAACCCTTGTGCACTGTTGGTGGGAATGAAAACTGGTGCAGCCACTGGGAAAAACAGTATGGAGGTTCCTCAAAAAATTAAAAATAGAATTACCATAGGGTCCAATAATTCTACTACTGGGTACTTGCCCAAAGAATACGAAAACACTAATTTGAAAAGATATATGCATCCCTATGTTTATTGTAGCATTATTCACAATAGCCAAATTACAGAAGCAGCCCAAGTGTCTATTGATAGATGCATAGATAAAGAAGAATTGGCATATATACACAATGGAATATTACTCAGTCATAAAAAATAATTAAATCTTTCCATTTGCAACAACATGTAAGGATCTAGAGTATAATGCTAAGTGAAATAAGTCAGTTAGAGAAAGACAAATACCATATGATTACCCTCATGTGTGGAATTTAATAAACAAAGCAAACAGACAAAGAAAAAAAGAGACCAAAAAACAGATTCTTAACTATTGAGAACAAACTGATGGTTATCAGAGAAGAGGTTGGGGGGGGAGGGAATGGGTGAAATAGGTGATGGGGATTAAGAGTACATTTATCATGATAAACACTGAGTAATGTATAGAATTGTTGAATCACTATACTGTACATCTGAAATGAATATAAGACTGTATATTAAGTATACTGGACCTTTTTTTAAAAGGAGGGGGAAGTGGGAGCTGAGCCAATTTGAAGGCTGAAGGAAAAGAGTCTATGGGAAGGGCAAGCTGGATTTCCTAAAGATAGGGGGTATACTCTGCCAATTAAACCAAGGTTGCAAGAGCAACAAGGAAAGACAAACTCAGATGAGCTTGAGAATATTCAGGGAGGCCCGAGGATCAGCATGTTCAATAAACCAATTCAGTGATGGGTCACCAGACGGTCCCAAGACTGCACTTTAAGAAAAACCACATCCTAGAGGAGTCAACCCACTACTGTCTTGGGGTCAAATCCAGCCTGCTGCCTACTTTTGTATGGCCCTTGAGATAAGAAGGGTTTTTACCGCCAGGCATCGCAATAGTTTTGATGCTAGAGAATACGAACTTTGAACCCCAAAGAAATGTTAACTCCTCCACAAAAGACCCCATTCATCCCAATAGTAGACCTGTATTACAAAGAGTATACTTTATTATTATTACTACCATATTTTAAATTTTGTCAAAAAATATTTGTGGAGGGGCGCCTGGGTGGCTCAGTCGTTAAGCGTCTGCCTTCAGCTCAGGTCATGATCCCAGGGTCCTGGGTTCGAGCCCCACATCGGGCTCCCTGCTCAGCGGGAAGCCTGCTTCTCCCTCTCCCACTCCCCTGCTTGTGTTCCCTCTCTCGCTGTGTCTCTCTCTGTCAAATAAATAAAATTTAAAAAAAAAAAAAAAATTTGTGGAACTTTGTTTTCTCTCTTTTGTTTAGTACCTACATACTATCCTTGATTTGGAATCTTGACACACAAAGCCCCAAATATTTACACTTTAGCTCTCTTCAGAAACAGCCTTCGAGCCTAGATGAGAAGTAACCTTTACTCTCCAGCCCAGAGAACCACAGGCAGATTTATGGAGAATGAACAATGGGCAGATTCACAGAAAATGATGTGGTAGGTACATTCAGATTTGGCATCTGACTTCTTTTTTTTTTTTTTTTAAGATTTTATTTATATATTTGGCAGAGAGAGACACAGGGAGAGAGGGAACACAAACGGGGAGTTGGGAAGGGAGAAGCGGGCTTCTCGGGGAGCAGGGAGCCCGATGCGGCGGGGTTGGGGGGGGGGGGGAGCTCTATCCCAGGACCTGAGCCTAAGGCAGACACTTAACGACTGAGCCACCCAGGCGCCCCAGGCATCTGACTTCTTAATAATGTGATTGCTGCGAGATTATCTGATGCTTTTTATTTTGAAAAGGCAAGTTCCTTTACTTATCACAAATATTTAACATCATAAAGCATTCATAAAGTACAAAGTCTGTTGCTAGAAAAAGGCATGTTAGACATGAACTCTGGGCTTAAGCAGCCTGCATTATTAAAAAAGGCCTACAGTAGACAGGAAAAAACCTACTTTCTTTTGCATCACTTAGGTTTTTAAAGCTCATGGACCCGGCTGTTGTGGGGAAACACACTGATATCCCACTACAAGGGTATTCTCTTACAAATCGAGGCAGCATCAGCATTTTTAACCAGATGAACGTTTAGAAATAACTTACAAGCAACCACTTAAACTGATGGGGAGGGATTTCAGGCACAGCTGTGATGCTTCTTACACAGAAAGGAGGTGCCAAAGGCAAAGCGTTGGGTAGAATACAATGCCACACAAAAGATGAAATGTGAAAATGATGACAATAATAAATTCCTGTTTTTCTAGAAAAGCAGCATATTTAGGGACCCCAACAGTTAATACACTTAAATGACCTCATCATATTTTCCCAATCTTTAACATACTGCAAAATTTTTCAGACATCCCAAATCTGCTTTAATAATGGTTCTTCGAAAGGCTAACAGAACTTCTTAGTTATTTCTTAACACACCCTATGTGATGTGTAAGTTACCTACATGGCAGCTTCAGTTTGTAATGTGTACTTCCAAGAAAACCACCAGGAACATTGGCTATAATTTACATAACAGCTCTACCACACTACAGATCTTTTTGTGTGGACTGGAGTCGGGGGCTGATGCTCACCTTGAGCTGGGAGCATAAATGCTGGAGTACTGTTTATATAAAGCACTTATGTTAAAAAAAGGAAGTAAATAACTTTATCTGTAAGTGTAAAAAGCTCCCAGCTTAGTTATAAAATATGACATACCAAGTGAACCTCGAGCTGCTTAAATAAGTGTTTTACATTTTCCAGCAGGCTAAACTATAGAAAGCAACAAGCGGACATTCTCCCCCTGGAAGATAATCATTTTTATTGTTGCCAGGTCAAAGATTGAGATTCCACAGAGCAACCTCTGACTAAAGAACAGCAAGTCCTTTCAAGTCAGAAGGTCCAATATGGAGCCCCCTCAGAAGCAGAGCATAATAGTCCTAAAATAACAAGCAAACATGTAGCTTTCTTAATTTGCCCGGCTGGATTCCCGTAATAAGTACTTAACAACTGTAGGCCTGAGCAGCCCAGCAGACATCAACAAGACCATTTGCCAGATGATTTAGCAAACAAATTTCTGAGAGTCTCACACTTAGGCTGAGTGCATAACATGAGAAAACATGCAGGAGACTTAGAGATCATAATAGGAGAGAGGAGTTTTACGAATTTAAAAAGAAAAGAGAGGGGGATGGAGAATTTTAAGGTCCAGAGAACTTAGGCAGATAAGCCAAAGTCTCTTTCTAGAAAGAAGTTCCCTAAATGGATACTCAGTAACTCCTGCTAATTTTGTACTCCTTGAGCAAATAAGCTGAAAGGACAAAAGAATCTGGAACTGGCTTCCAGGGAAGGAAGAACAGAGCAGAAATCATGAGATTTTCGAGCATTAGTAACTGACATGCGGCCAGGACAGAACATGAAAGGTTCTCAACAAATATTTGCTGAATGAATGAATCCAAGTCTATGATACATATGGGAAATAGCCCCATCATAAAGAATGCTGGCCGAATTCTCAATGAATAAGAGGGGTTAGGAATGGGGGTTAGGCATTCATAAAGGAATCACTCTCCAGTGTCTGGAATTCAAGGCCTGAAGATTGGAAGAGGGAGACATTTTCTCGAATCACAAGTAAGCAGCCTCCTGGTTTTTTCTCACAGGACTGGGCCAAAAGAGAGTCCGCGATGCTTCTAAAGTGGGGAGAATCAGGGTGACAGGAGCCCTTGCCCTTTGAAGAGTGAGAGCACACCGTGAGGAAAGTAATCAACAGGAAAACAAAACTTACAGCGGAGCAGGGCTGGGCTTCTCTAGTCCCTACAGTTGTGGGCATGAGGGACCTAGGAAATCTGTTCTGAGGAGCTAGGGTAATCATCCCATCAGGTTAGATCACAATTAAATCGGGCTCTATTTTCTGAGGGAATGTTTTTAAACATGAATGCAGACATTTTAAATGTACGAAAAATTCAAGCAACCATTTTTATGACACCCCATGTTAGTTTGGCCCCCCTTTTTTTCTTTTCATTTTATGTATTCCTTCTTTCAATGAATTGTCCAAACCAATGAGTTGCTTTTAGGTCTTTTGGCCAGCCTCAGGGAAGAATAAACCCAAGGTGGTCCACATTTCGAACGTGAAGCATGATTTCTCAGGATTATTTGTCAGTGGGTTTAACTGGGTAATAGTCTACCTACTGTATGTTAACTTGCACAAGGGTATGAAGGGAGCTTCCGAGCCTGATGTGAGTTGAGGGCATCCACATCTACTCCGCAGGGTCTCCCCTGAGCTTGCAGGGGGAAAATTTACATGGGGCCCCGAGAGCAGCCAAATGTGACAAGAATTTACAAATAAATAAATGACAGATAAATAAAACTGTTCATGACACGTCTACATGAAAACAATGTGTCAAGGGCACAATGAACAGAAGTGAAGCTTTAGCATGAGTTAGGTTGCCAGATGCAGCATGGTGATTTGGGGAGGCCCGGGGGAGCACCCATGAGGAGAAAGGCTGGGTGTAAATCAGTCCTACAAATGCTCCGCTGCACCCGAGGGGCCCGAAGGAGATAGAGTCCCAGTGAATTCGGAGCAGGGTGCCAGGGCCCCGGGATCAACCACACGGCTGGGGGCGGGGGGAAGAGGTGGGGGGAAGGGGGCCTATCAGATGCACACGTGAGAGGTGGGCCGGAAGAGGGGGGGCCCACGTTTCTGTAAGTGATCACGCAAATAGCTGAAGTCAGTGGCTTCGACGATTTATTAATCAAATGTAAGGAAGCATTTAGCTTATGTGAACTGTCTTAAGTTGGGACAGCAGTATTCCACAAAGGAAGGAGCAGTTGTGAAATGTATTTGGCTGGCAAGAGGGTGAGAGCAGAAAAGCTATAGGAGAGTTTACATTTGTTTTGTAAACCATGGCCAATGTGCGCGCTCAGAGTCCCAGCTTAAGTCCAAATTCTGTGACCCAGTGAGCATTACAGAATTATTTGCAAACTGTATTTTCCTGGGGTTTTTTCCCAAATCCAGAGGAGCCAAAGAGAATGAACAAGAGTGTGAATCCTATGGGACTAGGAATCAGCTGATCCCCGGCTGCTGAAAACTGAAGAGTCACAAAGCTTGCTTGGAAATGGGGAACAATACGGACTCAATTTTCATTAATATCTTATGTGAATTTATTTTTTAGAGAAATCGCTCACCAGGTCATTTAATACAAACATATATATTTGGATGAAGAAAGAGTAAAGCTATAATTTTAATTGAACAGAGAGTTCTGCCTTTTTTTTTTTTTTTTTTTTGGTAGAGTTCTTTCCAATTTGCATTTAATTATTATTTTCCACGAAAGGGAATTTAACTCTTGACTTCTGTATAAGCCTTGTAGGAAGACGTTTTTGGGAATCTGCAAGAGCCGTTTAATGTGTCTCTTATTAAAATAATGGCCAGGAAAGTCAATGAATGAATGGAAAGACAGTAATGTGTTGATTACATTGAGTCATCAAGCAGAACAGATTGGGACACAATGATTGAGAGAAGCCGAGTCAAAAAGAAATGGTGAATTAAGACACAATCGCGTGCACAGTGTCTGACAAAATCCTGCAGGGAAACTCAAACGTGATCACATATTTACTTCAAGTGTATTTTCAAGATGAACTCATTCCGAAAAAAATGAACTCTTTCCAAATAAAATAAAATAAAATAAGCCGAGTATGAATCAGTTTGGAGTAACTGTTTTCACAGGTTTTAGGCTTCTTGTACCATCCACACTTAAAATAATGCTCTTAAACATTCTGAAAATATTTTAACTCCTTATGTGAGCCTAAAGATAACACCCCGCCAGTTAGCGTTAGCGTAACACCCTCTGAAATCTGTATCAGACTGAACTCTTTTCTTCCCACACTACGTCCAGCTGTCTCTTTGTCCTTACTTTTTGTCATCATAGTGAGGCTCAAAACCTCACCAGACCCTTTGACCCTCTTCTTTCTTTCGTCCCCCACAGCCAACTAATTACTGAATCCACTTGATTTTGGTCCTTCAGGATCGCTGCCCTCTATCCATTTCTAGCGGCTCGATGATGCTTCATTAGTGTTTAACCTTGACAGCAATAGCCTCTGAACTTCCTCCCTCCTTGAATCCATTTTGCACCTTGGATGAAATTAATTTTCTTGAAACCCTGCTCATTTTTTCTGCCATTCCCCTGCTCTAAAACTTTTCATGACCTCAGGAGGTCTTTTGGGCTTCCACCATATTCGGGAAGGAGGCCTAGGGCCATATGCCCGGGCCATGGTGAAATTTAGCAGCAGATGTCCTTCCGGAGGGGCTAGGAGGCTGTCCCCACGGCGAGAGGCCACCTGCCAAAGACAGTCCACCGGTGCAGGAACTGCAGCAAATCCCTCCAATGCAGCCATGGAAGCCCACGCTCGCGGCCTAGGGGGATAGTGAGTTCTGAAGGAAGGAGGAGGAAGGCGTAGCAAAGCTGGGGGATGTGGCCTCTGAAGAGCAACCTCTGCTCAAAGCCAAGTCTGTTGGCTTAAACTCTTGGCCCCAGAAACAGTAGCACAAGTCTCCCAACTGCCTTTGTCATTTATTGAAGACCTTACGGCAGCTCTCAGGGCTCCTTAAACCATGAGGCATTTGCCCTGTGTTCTTTGGGAGATTTCCTTCCACTACCTTCCCTTCTACCAGTGTGCAAGGTTGGGAGGGGATGTGTGTGAAGGAAGCCAAGACTCAATCTCTTTCTCTACAATGCCCTAAACATTAACCACGTTTAGTCAAACCTACCTGTCGCCTTGGAGTTGGGGGTGTGAGTTTATGCTGTTAATGGTTAGGTGGGGGCAGGAGGAGAAGGGACAAGACATTATATTTGAACCTCTTTTAATAATGACGCCACTACCTCCCAAGGCTTAGGAAAGTCATGCAGGTTTTCCCACCCACCCTCTTCTTCAAACCCTCTTGATCTTTCCTCTCATTGCCTAGGCTCCGCATGCGTGCCTGGTCTCTCTGGATCTACCACCTACATTTCCTGTCTGTCTGCCTGTGGGCTTGCCCGTCAGCATCCTCTCTGTCTTCCAGCTCCCAGGCCCCGCTCCCAAGCAGAGGTCAGGGCACAGTGGAGAAGGCAGGACTGAATACCTAAGTTAAAAAAAAAAAAAGTACAGTTCACACGCCTTGGTTGCACATTCAAAATTCACCAGGAACTTCCAACTGCTTTAAAAAAAACTTTTAGTTTCCCCTTTGCAACCCGCTTGCCAGACAACCAAGTATCTGCCAGATAGAGCTTTCAAATTCAGCTGGATCCTTCAGCTGGAATCAGCTCCTGGTCTGACGGCACTTGTAACCTAGCACGTGTGACACAATGTTCCCTCTGATGAATGAATGGATGGAGGAACAAATGAATGAACGTTCCCCACAAACCGAGTGTTTCTGTTTACATGGTGTAAGCAGAAGCACAGTTCATTTTCCGTGATTGCAAACAAGTTTTGGAGACTGTGTAGACACACCGAATCTCCATCAAATGTCTTCAAATGCGGAGTTATTATTCGATTTCCTACAAGACCCGTGGGCGCTTTTACTCAATTTTAGTGCTTAAATTGGTAAGACGGCACGCCTCATACCGATGCACCCGATTCCGTGTTTTGGAATTCAGAGGCAGCAGTTTCTGAGATAAATCCACTTTTTATAAAAGAGCTCTATGATGAGATACGTGGTCCACTTGTTTCCCACAGAGGGGAGGGCTTCCGGTGGCAATCGGGCTCTCCCCTCCAGACTGAAGTCCCCCCCGTGACTTCAGACCACCCTCCTGCTGCTGCCCTCACTCTGGGATCTTTTGCTCCCTTCCTTTCGTCCCCAGTTGGCCCCACATTTCAGCTCTAAAGCACCAGCTCACAACCCCACAACCCCCCCCCCCCACGCCCTATTTTGGATAAGCATCTCTGGCTGACCTCAGCCCTCTCTCTCGTACACAGTCCTGGCATATTGATCCTCTGCTCACAGATGCTGTTCTGTCAAAGGGCATCAGTCATGCCTATGTCTCAGGAATGTCAATCGTAATTGAAAATGTGTCAGTTTTACTAACATAAACACTGAGATAGCTTAATCCAGCTTCATTGTTATCAGCTAACTGTTTGTTTTTCCTTAGAAACTGGAGATGCTTTCTTACTCCAAAAGAAAACTTGTAGCGAATATAGATTTAAGAGGTTCCTTGGGTGAGACAGTCTGTCTCCCAGTAAGGGGACTTGCAAGATACTTTTGCTAATGTATTCTTTGGCTGCTTAGAGTTGCCGTTGTCTCTTCTTTCATTACAAAGGAACGCTAGTTTCTAAGGTTATTCTTCTTGGCTGGTTCTGTTTTGTAGGGACTGCTCATTACATAACAATTAACATTACATATGGAATCCAGGATACTGGAAGAAACAGTGCGCATTTTTAATTTTTCTCTATTAGTCTGTCTGTATTCTTCTAATCTACCATGCCAGGAGCAAATTTTCTAGGATATGTGTTCTTCCTTATAGGAGAAGCTTAGAGTACAAAAAAAAGAGCATCCTTCTGTAGAGAATAACTTAGCCAAGGACACCGTGCTCCATCTTTCTGATGACATACATATTTCCCATTAAAAGGCAAATCTGTCATTTTAAAAGGTTGAATTGGATGTACTTTAAAAATAATTCCAGCTGGTTAAAATGAGAGCATTGAAAAAAAGCTCAATAAGAATGTTCTCTTGGTCTGTAGTATTTTCATTTTCCTGAAGTGTGAATTGGATATATTTTCTTTTATTTTAAACCTTTTATCCTCAGTGTTTGATTCTGAGTTAGTGGAACAAGTTTTAAAGATGAATTGGGCTCAATAATACTATTGCTAATACTTAAAGTTTCTATTTCTGTACTATTATCTCTAGCAAAAAAAAAAAAAAAAGGACTATGTGACCTGATCCTTTTTGCATGATCATGCGGGAAATGTTGATATTTTCGTATATTGTTTTGTCCCACATGCATCATTTCTAGACTTTGTATAGCTCTTCCTTTGACGTCTCTGTCTGTTTAATATAATATTTTCATAAGCTAAATATCTAATTACATCCTGGGAAAACGGAGACAAAGTATAAGGTATATATACCTTAAACTATGTGATGATGTTTTATAAAAGCCATCTACTTATGTTTATATTACGTACGTGCATACATATACTAGTAGTATACATCCAGTGATTTGAGGTTTGTACCTGGATTCTCACACCCATAGTAAACTTGGATGCTGAGCCATTATTTTTTCCAACAAAACAAACAGAAACAGTAACACAAATAGTTTTCCACCAATTTTCAACTCATTTAAAGCTTTGTCTATGTAAATGTAATTTTCTTCACTAACCATCAACGATTTTTGCTTCTAAGTTATTGAATAATGAAATGTGCGCTCTTCTTCCTCCATACCTGATCGACCACCATCAATTATCCACGCTATTGTTTCTGAGGTTTATGGTGACGTTTCTACGGGCTAGCTTTCTCCACTGTGTCCCAACACTTCCTAAAATACACTTAAATTTTTCCTGTAAATGTGAGTAACATGCACTTTCAGAGAGTTTTCAAAATGAGATAAACACAGAAGTAGGCAAGGGCCCATCATCTTCCTGTACCTGTTCGGAACTTTTTGAGGTTGTGATAGGACTCTGGTTTCTTCCTGCTGGAGTAGATGCCCCTCGTCCCTTCAATCTAGCTCTTTCCCACCTCCCCTGGTACCTTTACGTTATATCTCAGACCATGGTTCACACATCTCTCAAATCACATTTTTATCAGGACTCCTTTTCTTCCGTTTTCTCTGTCCTTCTCTGTTGGCTCTTCAGTGTCTATGCAGCTTGGCCCCGACTGAGCTGCTGAAAACATCCTCCCTTCTACTCTGCACCCCTGACACCTGCCTCCCTCTGTCGCTCGCACCCATCCCCACTGCCGTTGAGGTTGCTCATCGGCTTCATTCCCCTGCTGTCTGTCACCCATGGCCACAAGCCATTTAAATTTCATGCTATTTGTCTTTCTCTGCTCACCAAAGTGGCAGGCTGTCAGCAACATTCCCTCACAGTTCCCACCAACACCCGAAAGGCCTAGTTGGGCCTTAAAGCCAATCCAGCGCCCGCCCCCCCAAGCTGACCTGGCTGGCTTTGGCACTCCACCTGGGTGCCCTTCCTTCTCACTGCCTTGACTTCACATACGGCCTCCCCTCACCTTGCCCTTCAACAGTGCCCCTCTTCCCTCAGTAAAAGTAATCTGATCACCCGGTTAAAGCAACACACACTAAGGTGTACATGACTGATAAGCTGATAAGCCATCTCTACAGGAAGTCCTTTCGGGAATTTATTAGAGCAAACGAATCTCTGATCTGTAGAATGTATGGTGGAATAGGGTAAACATTCTGGGATCAGGAATCTACTCCGGGCCTCTCGCTGATTCTTCATCTCCTTGCCAAATAGGAGAACAGCTTTACGAAGCCAGCACTGCATTTCTACGAAGCCGTGAACCCCTACTGAAAGGCCACCCCAGATTATAGGCAAGTATGTAGCTGCTCTAATACGTTAGATGAAATAATTAAATTAAGGTTATTGTCACTATTTCAACCATTTATATGCAAAAGATCCTTACTTTTACCCTAGTACCCGCTGATGGCCCTTTATAACGTTTTAGGGGGCTATCTGAGCTGCAACTTATTATTTCCTGATGCCATACCATGTCGGGATAATTATTTATCGAGTACTTATTAGGTAATTAAAGCAGTGGTTGGGAGACTCTTCTTTACCCTCTGGATAATATCTGTGATGAAATGAACTCTTAGGGGGTAAAAAGCAGAACTGCTCTTGTATGAATGGGGAGTGCAACTCCCAGAACACAGCTGGCTGTTCCCAATTCCAGCCTCATCTGGCTGGAGAGGGTCCCATGACATAGTCTTATCCCCACTGCCAGAGCAGTTACTCTGGCTCTGAGCCTCAAGGCAGGAGAGACTTGGGGAAATAGTGATGTGGTGCCACGGAAATTCATTCCTCCCAGCCTCCTTCTTCAATGCAACCTCTGTTAAAGATTTTGTAGAAAGTAAAAATAAGAAATTTGTACAGGAAATAGATTCACAAGGAAAGCAGCAGGAGGGCAGAAGGCAGATTCCAGAAGCTCCTGGAAGGAATTTAAGTGGCTGACTTGTAACATGTTGACACTGATTGCATGGGGGCTTCTAAGGATGGGAAAAATTGTGACCGAAGGTAAAGAAGCTAAAGACGGACTTCTCGGCAGCCAGGTGTGGAGTCCCTTTGCCGCGGTAGAGACGACCAAAACTGATACTTAGCATGTCATAGTGAGAGATGCAGAAACCCAAAGGCCCAAGGCAAGTAACGATATTTGGTTTGAAAGAAGTGATGCTCTAAAGGTTTTTTTGTTTTGGTGCGGAGATGTGAGACTAACAAGGTATGACTGTCTGTAAAAACTTCCTGGTCTGTTTCTTTGAAATGTGTAGGAAATGATATATATGAAAGAGTCTTCAATGATCAGAATTGTCCTTTGAAAGTAACAGGTTAGCTAAAAGGAGCCGCTAGAAATCTTTAGCAGAAGCAAGAATGAGCCCTCTGTTCTTTTTCCAGCCCTACTCACTTCAGTACCTGAGGACTCCAGTCCATATGGAGCGTTCCATACCAGACAGCAGGATCACAATGAAACAGAGACGGACAAGGTGAGGATCCCAGTGCGAAGGACCAGCTTACCTCCTGCCACCCTAGTCCTTGCTCATAGTGATCCCTGAGAAGGGGCTCGTCCTTCTCGTTTGCTTTATTTCCTGCTTCCCAGATAAGATCTGGCCTATTCCTGACCTTCTGAATTGGTAATCCCACAATGACTTTCCGGATGCCACACCGTCAAAGTTGTCCTGCAACTGGACATGCTTCAGTTCTCTGACCTATCTGAATGTTATGTCTATTTTATTTTATTTTATTTTTTGAAGATTTTATCTATCTATTTGAGAGAGAGACAGAGAGAAAGAGCACGAGCAGGGTAGAGGGGCAGAGGGGGAGGGAGAAGCAGGCTCCCCACTGAGCAGGGAGCCCGATGCAGGGCTTGATCACAGGAACCCAGGATCCCAGGATCATGACCTGAGCCAAAGGCAGACGCTTAACCAACTGAGCCACCCAGGCATCCCTGAATGTTACATCTAGTAAATAGATGATCTTCAGCAACTCTATGCAAAAAGCTTTCACTTTGGCTCTGAGCCTCAAGGCAGAAGAGACTTGGGGAAACAGTTACATGGTGCCTACCACAGTCCAAGTAAATTCATTCCTCCTAGGGGATGCCATGAGAAAGAACACACTGTTCTCTAGCAGTCCCGTTCAGGGAGAAATATTCGGAGGCCCCAAGCAGAGAAACACCAGAGAAGTAGAGCCCAAATAGGATTGTTAGCTCTTTTCTGGAGTTCAATCCAAGATAAGTTCTCTTTCTAGGGCAGTTAATCTTGGCCCTGAAAAGAAGTTGCCAGAAGGGTTATTGATTTCAAAGCTACAAGCTGCTTGCAGGAGTTGAGGTCTAGCCAGGGCCTTGGGTAGGTTTTCAAGGTTAGAGATTTTTCTGAGAATATAAAGGAGAACCATGATTTCCTTCATAAATAGTAATAATTAGTGTTTGAAGTTAAGTGAGTTAATGCTTACAACAAATGCAAATCTTTTATTTTTTTTGGCATTTGCATTTCTTTTAAAATGTCTTTACACAGCATAATGACACATTAATTTAGGGTTCTGATTAGTAATTAATATTCAAAATGTAGTGAAGCTGTATTTATACTGTTATTTCAAGAGTTTTAAAGATATTTTTTAAAAGCCATGCTTTAGTGTGGTATTGCACTTTAAAATATTCTCTCTTATTCACTTCAAAAGAACAGGTTGACCAGCTGACCCTCCCCAACAACCCGGGCCCCACCATTTAGAAGAGGGCTATCACTGACATGGTAGGGTGCAGGAAAAGACACTTTCCATGGGATTTTCCTTGCAAATCAAACCCTTCTAAGAGGTGGCATGTACCATAAAAAGTAATGTATCATAGATTGCTCATCTTACACTGACCCCCTCAAAAAGAAACAAAATTTCTCCTATGTGCCTTGTTTGAATGAAACTATTATAAAGAAGTCCTTCTGAATATATGTGTGAGTACACATGTGTACGTGTAATTGCATTCATTACATTTTATTTCATCTGACTTGCAGTTATAACCACAGTCTAAAGTGACCATATCTATTATGAATAGTTCCAGGGTAAAAAATAAATTTCCTCACAACAGAAAACTTTTAGAAAAAAAAAAATGCATAACCAGCCTAACCTTTAAAGGTCAGCCAGGAACTAAAATCTTTATTTGAATTCATTATGAAATCAATGGAACCTTTGGTTAAGATTCATGTAATTATAAATAACACAGAAGACCACGAGGAGGAAAAAATGTTTCAGTCATAAATCTTTCATAATTTCTGAAACTTCACTACTCATTATCACATGGCTACATTTTCCACACCCAAGCAAGACTATTGTGCAATTGTGGATTATTTAGTCTGGCTAGCTGGCATACTGCCCAAGCTTTTATGAGTTAAAAAAAGATCATATAATCTGTCTTTTGATATTTAGGTTCATGTTTTTCAGCAAGCTTGTATCTTTGCCAAGGAATGCATACTGAGGCAAAATTCTCTTCTTCACACGCGCCACGCAAGAAGTCATAGGTAAACTAAAAGCATGGGGAAAGGCATTTCTCTTTCTCAAGAAAT
The DNA here is from genome assembly GCF_964656455.1 of Halichoerus grypus. NCBI lineage: Eukaryota > Metazoa > Chordata > Mammalia > Carnivora > Phocidae > Halichoerus > Halichoerus grypus. Next base: position 195,018,285 of record NC_135714.1, read on the forward strand.
AGAGCAAGTTCCAGTTTCCGAATATATTCTGGTTACTCTACAAATTCCAGGAGGGGAAATACAAATGGCCTGGCAACATTACGCGCATCGATATACACCAGCAAGCATGCCACAGTGATTTTCAGCAGCATTCTGTTTAGTTACCAATCAGAAGGATCACTTAACAATTCTGCTCAGAAACAACGAGGACAAAAAGCCTCTCGGATCAAGGATACCGTTTGATTTGCCTGCACTAATAAGTGCCATAAATTATTTACAGAACTTCAAAGTCTTGAAACTGGTGAAGTATACCAGGGCAAAAGAAGAAGAATTTGTTTGTTTACTATCAATTATTTACACAGTATGTTTTACAATATCAGATGTGTAGAAAAGGCATAATCCTGAGGAATGGCATACAATAAAAAGTATATTATGTTAATTCTGTGAAAGCTTAACATGGGCCATCAAGTTGTGGAGGCCATTTTATGCAGTATTTATAAAGGTTTCAGTAACCATCTCAATAATACTAAACTCTAAAAAAGCATTCTAAAATATATATTTATTTATAATGTCTAGGTATGTAAGAATCCCTGCACACACAATTTCTTGCATAACCGTAATAAGAGGATTTCAAATCTATGACAAAATGGTGACTTCAAGACAAAACAGGATTCTTGCTCGACTAATAAAATATTTGTAACACGGGGTCACACACAATAGATGAATCAAATCCACATCTACCCAAATAGGTCAGCCAAAAAATAAACATGTCAATCTTCTTAATCAAGCCAGCACTTCAAATCTAATGTAGTAATTATAGATGAAAATGTTGTTCAGATTAAGAGCTATACCCCTGGGATGCATAGAATGTGTGCCAGGATGCCATTGTTTCTAATGTGCCTCCGGTCAAATGTGGTAAACTTCACACTTTTAACCAGTGCTGTTTGTAATAGATTGAATGAAACAGGTCTACAAAAGAATCAATAAATGTAAAGACTGGAAAGAATTAGAGAGGCTTGCAGACTTGTACCTATTGTCTGGGGGAATTAGATGTCAGTTTGAGTATTATAACTCTGACAAAGGTTTCCGAGCTTTAATTTACTAGAACATATAATGGGCAAAGAAGGGGCCAGGAAACATAGTCAGTCTGAATACATTATTTAACAAACACTTTAATGAATGTTACACACTTTTTTTTTTTTTATACTGCTGACATATTCTTCCCATTCATTTTTCAGAACCTTGTTTATCAATGAAACATACTTCCCTAAGAACAGTCTCCTAGGTTCCTCACATTCCAAGCCCTCGATGGTGTACTTAATGGCAAACAGCGCACTCGGGGACACACATACAATGCTTACCTTAATGTCAGGATAAAAGGAAGACTGGAACCCTATTGCTAAAGTTGAGCAAGCAAACAAAACATGGTAATGATAGGAGGATTAGGTGAGTAATTCCTTGTTCCATACCTATGCCTGAATAGAAGGAGATTTCACAGGAATTCTGTCTTTATTTTTCTAGTGACGGAGAAAAGTTTAGGATCGCTTGGCGGCTGGCCTACAGAAGAAAGATCCAGGGCCTCTTTATTTATTTACTTATTTTTTTTTTAACCTAAATCCGTGGACTTAACTGTGCTTAGCTCACAAAGCAGTTGCTCAGCCCTTACATACACACCAGATGCAATTTAGATAGGTTGCATCCCCCACACTTATCTTGGGAGAGGAGAAAACATTCCATTAATCAAAAACTAATGCAGAAACCCCCTTGGGAATAAATGGAAACCACATTGCAAAGTGAGAATTAGTGTTTTCTGTAAAACATGAAAGAATGACATGTCAGCAAAGTAGCCAAAGTAGCCAAAGAATAATCAACATGTTGCAGGCCAAACATTACTTGGGTCTCTGCTGACTTTCACTTTATGCCCATTGGTAATGAAAGGCACAAATCTTCTTGAAGTAAATAGCCCTGTTTGCTGTTCCATGGGGCTCTGACTTGCCTTCCAGCAAATGTCAACCAGCCGATCAATAAATCAATATTTAAGGAAGTGCCAAAAAGCCATACCTTCGAAGGGGCCAGTGGGAGACAGAAAGACTGCCCTTGTCTTCAAAGAGTTTACAATCTAATAAAATGTCTTCCAGGGACTCTCGAACAGGGTGGAAAAACTTTTCTATGTAAAGAGCCGGAGAGTTAATTAGGCTTTGGGGGTCACAAGGACTGTCACAACGCTACAGCTCAGCCCTTGGAACACCAAAGCAGCCACGGACAATATGCAAACAGACGCAGGTGGCTATGTTCTGGTAAACTTAGTCATGAACGCTAAAATTGGAATTTCGTGTGATTTTCCCACGTCACAAAATATGATCATTTTTACAATTTCTTTTCATCTGTTTAAAAATGAAAACTGATCCTTAGCTCAGAGGCCGTACCCAACAGGTGGAGGGCTTGATTTGACCTTTGGGCCATAGTTTGCTGAACCTTTCTCTAAAATAATTATGTAATACCATAATGATTTCTTGGCTCATACCACCATAAAATTTCAAGTGTAAGCCATCAGGGATGCAAAAGTAGATTTACTATAGTCTAATCTAAAAGGCTGTTATCACCCCTTTGAAGACAATACGGTTATTCTGGTGGCAACACTGGAAATGGAACCCCAATACAAAAAGGGCTTTGGATCTTTGATATATAGCAGAGTCCCTGGCATGCGGTGGGAGTATTCAGGCTCAAGTTCAGCACAGGAGGCTGGAAATCCATATTGATTTCCCCAAAATTGTGAAGCATTTATTGGTCACCATGATGTAGAGGTGAACTAGCAGGAACTGTTCCTATAGTCTAGGTTTCCAACCATCCTAAAAGGATAAACAAATACTGGTTTCAATGATTCTAGATAAAACCAACTGCATGAAGTTTAGCCACTTAGATATAACACGTGCTGGGAAAGGATAATTCCCCATGGGATGATTTGTCCTGCCATTTTAAGGGAGGCAGCCATTGAGACTGGTGATCATGGGCATGCCCTTGAGTGGAGATGAAGACAAGGGGCAGTCTCAGCAGAGGAAGGATCTTGAGAAAAAGCAAAGGAATGGGGAGCACACAGTAGTCAAGGAAGACTCAGAGCACCTCAAGGGCTGAGTTGGTAGTAGGCAAGAAATAAGGATAGATTTGTATTAAAGAGGGCTTTGAACACTACCCGGAAAAGTTTGGACTCAATTTTTATGCAAATGAATGCCAAGAATTTCAAGCTCTTCTTATACAAATGAAATTTCAGGAGAGCTGAAATCTTCTTTACAACCCAAGTTCAATAATACTCTAATCACAAAATGAAAACTTTCATAAAATAATTTAACACCATACATTTATTTCTAAAATCCTTCTGGTACTGCTCTGAATAAAAATCAACTTGGCTTTTATAACACAGGGTTAAAACAGTTGAACGAGGTATCTGTGGATTTCTGAATAGGGCCCAGCACAGAGCAGGTGCTCAATAAATAGGTAAATAATTTTATATTACCTTTCAGATCTATGCCAACGTCAGGCAAATGAAATAAAATCTAATTTTGAAGTTGAAGAGAAACTAAAAGAAATGTTTTCTTCGATATGATATGAAAATCTTGGAACCTCAAATAATCCCCATTCTCAACATATTTATTTGGATAGGCAAAGTGTAAATTACCCCACAGTTATTTCATTGATGATATCGCCCTTAATTTTTTTCAACGAAAAATTTCGTTTAGTAAGACACGGCACATAAAAAAAAAAAAAAAAAAGCTAGAGCTTAGAAACAGTCCTAACATTTAAACTTGTCACCTCCAGGTAACTTTAATTCTCAAATATCCACTGGTCTGTTCATTGTCATCAGAGTACAGTTATAAATGGATTATTGGCTTCAGCCGCTGTGTGAACCTTGTTACCGCACTGTACTATAATAAACCATATGAAATGACACGTTTTAGAGGACGTCCAATTATAACTCCACTGAATGAGAGGCCAGGAATTCTATTTGTGTTCCCATGTTACCGCAAGCTTTCAGAGGTCAGGGGTACATAGGAAACAGTGAATATTTGTTCAACTGCTTGTGTGCTGATTTGTGACTCTGTTTTCTGTGCTTATCTGAGTTACTGATATACCCAGAGCTATACTAGAAATACTTAAGAATGTCTGTACTGTCAGGGCAAATTAATTTAGGAAGTATTTGGTGAGCCTATTCTAGGCGTCTAGAATTAATGTTTAGGGGAAATAAAATTGAAGGACTCAAATGAGGGAACAGTAAGTTTCTTTTTCTTGAAATTTGCGACTACATTCATTTTTTATTAGGAAGTGTCTATGCATGCCATGATATATTTATAGAACTCAAAGTATAATCTTCGTTAATCTTCCCATCTCATTAGTCATTTTTAGTGATTTTTTTAAAGGAAACCATAAAACAGTTTCTAAGAATAATTAAAGTGCTTAAAAAGAAAACTTCTTCAGGGTAAAACCCCCAAAAGTGAACTTGAGAAGGTAAGATACCTGCCTTCCCCGCTCATAAGTCTGACTCTGAGTAGGTGACAGAATTCTGGACGGAGAGGACTTGAGCATCACTCGGTTCGCAGTAAGGCCCCCTACCGGGCCAGCCCGCCGTGTGGGCTGTGGGAGCACACTCACGCAGGCTGGCGTGCGCACGCACACACAACACACACACACCGACACGCGTGTGCGCGCACTCCAGCTGAATTACAGGCATGACTAATGATGCAAAAACTGCAGTTCACACCCTTTTGCAAGGATTCCAGACCACCAAATGCACCAACTTCTGAGATGTGTAGGGGGCGAACCGAAACCACGTTTACCCGGACCCGTGCCTAGAAAATCTTCAGTAATGAGTCTGGGGCGAGCCTGAAACTTTGTGCCACACACAAAATCGGGCTTCTTATCTCCTGGTCACACATCGCAAAGTCCCCAGGTCTGGTTTCCTAGTGGATCTTCTCCCTCAACTTTTGACTTTCTTATATACATACATCTAAAAAATCTACACCTTAGTGTGTCTGGTTGTGCTGTAATACTATGGGTGTAGTGTCTCGAGTTAAAATTGCCCACTCATTATGGAGTCTATGTGTCATACAACTTTTTTTTGTTGTAGGAGACAAAACTGTAAAGCACTGATGTACTGGTGACATGTGAACGATCATACCCACTTAATCCAGAAAAACCTCACCAGGCTGGACTTACATAGTCTTCCAGTACAAGGAAAAGGAGGACCACCAAGAATCACACATCAAAGTCGCCTGTTACACTCTAGCATGTGAAAAAGAAGACGAACAACACTGGTATGTCACAGTAAATTTTGGTGGGTTTCAAACATACATAACAGAACTACATCAGTTTTAATGTTTTGATTTTTTCATATTACAAGATTCTCAATTGACTTTCATTCTCACAAAGTCTTACAGCTTTTCCTTAAATATGCTTTACCATATAAATATTGAACACAATCCTCTCTTAATTATTGCATCCAGTTTTTAAAAAGCTGCTGAGTGATTAGCAATTAAGTTCAAGTTTCACATGGACATGACATACGGACATGTGACAAGCAAAGTGGGTGTAAGTCAATCAGCAAATAGTCATTGCACATCTAGAATACTCTGCAGGACTGAGTGCTTTGGAGAAGACTGCTGGCTTGCCCCAAGGAGCCCTAATTACTAGAGGTCTCACGTACCATATCATGCTTTCCTCTTTGCAATTACTTAGAGTTTTGACACCCTGACCATTTGATACGGTCAAGTCATTACCCTTTATTTCTTGTCACTTTCACTTTTTTTAATCGCTCATTTAATTATATGCAAAAGCATAGCAGCTCACAAAATTATTCTCAATCCAATTCAAAATAGCTACCCCTAGCCATTCTTTGCAACATGTAAGTGATACCCACCTAGAGTAGGTTACACACCTCTGGGGGACAAGCACAGGATTTTACTAGGGCATTAAGTGTCCTGAGAGACACTGAGCCATTTCTGGGCTTTTAACTTAATGTTGGAAGATGACCTGAATACTAATAAAAATCTGGAGGTATCCTGAGATTTTCAAAGAGGCATCCAATCCTCTCATCTACAAAAATGGAAACTGAGGCCCAGTGAGTTTAATTGACTTAGCTAAGAGCATACATTTAGTGACAAATTGAGTTAGAATGCAGTTTTCCTGACTCTCAAAAAGTCTTTCATCGTAGTTATCTAAGTTTTAAAATACCTATAACAAATCATGTGAGGCAGAATAAAAAAAATATTTTTACACACATATATATTATATGTGATACATAACATGTGTATAATACATGCTTACATTTGGTTATATCTCATTTCATCTCTCCTAAGTTATCGAGGCTTTTACAATTATATTTTAAAACAAACTTTCAGAGTTAAACATTTAAGTATTATATTACAGTACAAAAGAGCCTTGGAAACACAAGCTTAATTTTTGGTGCTGTTTCGCATAGGTTGTTTTAACATGCCCAAGCTGTAGACACTCAAAAATACTGTTTAATTTTCTTTAATCCATTTCGTTTTATGGATCTAAAATGGCCATCAGACAATAATACAGCAGTTTCCATAAGGAATAAATTGTTACTGCTTGACAAAAAACTCTTTTTATGCTAGAAGAGGGAAATATAAAAATGTCTTTTTCATATAATTATATTAAAAAATGTGCTAGTGTGTTCTCTCATATTACAGCTGTTAGAACGTTTTTTTAAGCCACTGACTTAAGAGCTTTCCTTTCCTTCCTCATTTTTTCCTAATTAATTTCTGTTCAACCAAAGAATTCTTTCCTTTTATGGCTTCTGCTATCATAGCAGTGCCGTCATAAAATGAGCAAGCCCATTTCTGAGCTCTACTCTTCAAATAAATAAATAAATAAATAAATAAATAAATAAATAAAATAAAACAGGCACAGAAGGTAAAAAACGTTTCTAAGAAGGGTACTTCCACATTTAGGTGTTGCTCTTCCTTTGAGGAGAGTTGAAAATAATTATGATCCTCTAGAAACATTTAGGTCTTTTGCTCTTCAAAGAGGGACACAGTGTTCAGAAACAGAAATGTAACCATTTTTAGATATTAACAGCTTCACAGACTTGGTCCTATAGGGAAGCATCTGCTACTAATAAATTTACTATATGACTTCTGATAATAGCTTTGCTTTTGTTTATAATTATTCATTAAAGTGTTAAAAAAAACCTAGAATGAATTCAGAATGTTGTTTTCTTCAAAAAGTTTCTGTTCTTGTATTTTCTCATATTTATTTTAGATTTTAGATTATACTTTAAATATCTAGAATTAATGAGGTTTCCTTATGTATTTTGCAAAGTTTACAGACCATTACTTTTAATCTCTTTTTTCTTTTTATGCTTTGAATAACTGCTTTTCTTTTTAAAGAATAAGGGAGGAAAGTCTGTTTAATTAAATAATATAGTCAAACAACTGCTCTTTTTTATACTGCAATTGCTTCACTATTAAAAAAAAAGGCAAGGCATAGAACTCAACTAATTAATTTTATTAAAGATCTGAGGAAGCAGTGCTCTCTCTGCCAAAACCTCCTACCTCCACCCTCACACCAACTGCGTGGATATTAGAAAAATCTGGAGAAACGAGATGCCTAACACAAATTATTCAACAGGGTAAAATTCTATATAAATATATATACTATTTATGAGATACATTAGTATATTTCCTACCCAAGCTATTTGAGCTCATATAAACAGAATTAAAAAAAAATCTCACTGGCATGAATTGGCACTCAGTTACCACAACTGTAGTGATCAGTATTGAGCAAGAGGTCAATAAATTGGCTGCCCTGAGACCCGTTCATTCTGTGCATGTAAGTGTGGTTTAGCTTTACTTACATAAGCAATACGTAATAAATGTAACAAGTTCCAGAGAAGTAATTTGTTATTAAAAACAAGCAAGTAATCATCTATTATTAAAAACATAAGCCTGTTTTCCTGCAGCATAAATTCAGCAGTATTGATCAATAAATATTAGAAGTTATTGCTTGAAATAGGAAAATTCTGTAGAAGGAATAATCTAAACAATGTACATATTTTAAAGTGGTACTATATCAATTTTATCAAAGTACTATCTCTTGCACACTTAAACCTACCAACTTTGCCTGCCTTTTAACAGATACCGACAAAAAGTTAACACGAGTGTTACATCTCCTATGGACTGTCCACACACACACACGCACGGGAAATCTGATCATCATAATTCTTGAGGTCAGAACCACCATTTAACAGAGAAAGTTTTTCTTTTCTTTGAATTAACTGCATCATTTTCCCATCTCAGCTCCCATATATAAAGGAAGCTTAACTATGTGCTTACAATTATAGTTCAGGCTAGACTCCATTACTTTAATTATCTTACAGTGAACAGAAAAATCTAATGTACGGTAAGTGTAGCTCTCTTAATAGAAAAGCAGATTTTAAAGGCATTTTCATTTTCAAAATAAGCTGGACCCACTATAGTCAGGTTTTGTCTTTTCTATATACAACTGGTATTTCATTTTGAATTACTTGAGCACATTGCAAAGTGTATGCACTGTAACAAGAGGTCAAGTTTCACTCAGTGAATCGATTCAATATGAGAAGCAGAAATTTCCACAGAGGGAAGGAAATTGCCTTAAAGTCAGTTGGCATCAATTTGTTTCAGCTTCTTGCTCTGAGTGGTGGGACCAAATGCATACAGCACTCTGCACCGCTCTGCACTACTTAGAAGAGCACGGGGCTTGAAGGGCTGTTAGAAAGAGTAATGATGGAATTGTAACTGATGAGCTCTCTGTCTGGTGAGACTACCCAGAAAAGACTAACAGGATAGCGATGGCTAAAGGGCCTTTGTTGTCTAGGTAAGAATGAAAGTTGATTTGTTTTGTTTTGTTTTTTCCTTTTTGATTTCTTCACTCAAATGCTGACCTCAAATTCAGAAAAGCCAAAGATTCAGTGTGACTCACACCGCCTTTGATCAGGTTCCCACTATAGTCTAAATAACAGATCATTGTAAAAAATATGTAAAACAGTTTCTGTTCAAACAGTGCTAAGTGTTTGAAAAGAACTCTCTGTTTATGCGATGGTGCCATCAACTTAAAGCTTTGTTCAGCTGCTGATCAGAAGCCAAAGATGGCAGTGAAGTTAATGGAAGTGAGAAAATGGGTTATTTTGCTTCAGTGACCAGATAGATACAAAAAAGAGTAAATTAAATGATACTGAGACTGCTAGAAGGTACGGGGCCCCTGGGTGGCTCAATGGGTTGAGTGTCTGACCTTTGATCTCAGCCCAGGTCTTGATCTCACAGTTGTGAGTTCGAGCGCTGCCTTGGGCTCCATGCTGGGCGGAGAGCCTACTAAAAAAAAAAAAAAAAGAAAGAAAGAAAGGAAAAGAAAGAAAGAAAGAAAAAGAAAGAAAGAAAGAAAGAAAAAGAAAGAAGAAAGAAAGAAAAAGACAGAAAGAAGAAAGAAAGAAAGAAAGAAAGAAAAGAAAGAAAGAAAGAAAGAAAAAGAAAGAAAGAAAGAAAGAGAAAGAAGAGAAAAAAACTGATGGAATATACCCCAAGTGCCACCCTTCTTTTGACAGCTTCTGTCCTTCCAAAGATCCGAATGAAATAGATGGTTTCCACATGACTATAACACACTTAATTTTAAATCAAGAAAGAAAAGAGACTAATATTTCCATTTGCCAAGACCGTATCATTTCTTTTCTGGGAGGATTATACAGGAAGTTCAACCTATACTTCCTCCAAAAGAAGACAGCGAATACTGGGTAATATAATGGCAAATAATAGAAACAGACTGGCTCTGTTTATTTTGAAAAGATTTGTTTAAATCTTCAAACACACTTTAATCTTTCAGACACTAAAAATCTGCATTAAAGCCATCAGAAATCGACTCCTTTTCTAAAATATATTCAACCATACATCCCTTTATTGTCGTAATGCTATTTTCAGCATCATCAGATACGTTTTTTAAAGTGCTTACATCTTTGATATAATGGTCATTTTTAGAGATTTTTGGTGCTTTCGTATGATCTTATCTTGCTTCTATATCCAATTGTAAACTCTTTAAGGAAAGAAACATCCCACGTAAGTCCCCAGAGGCCCCGTAGAGTGATTTGCATACGCAATAAAAGGATTTGATTAACTTCTATCCCAGAAATTTCAGTCTTAAAAACCTGGGGATCTACTGGGAATGCAATTGTAATAATCTTCTAGTACAGCCTGTTTAAAAATCTTTGTTGTACAAAAATATTCTGCTTGTCTAACCTAAAGCACTCTTGTAATTTCAAACCATTTCTTACAATATTGAACTTTTTGAAGTTGAGGAATCAAACTGCTGGTCAGCATTTTACAAAATTTATAAAACATTTATTTTGGAATAATAAAATAGGCACAACTACCATTCTGTATCAAGATGAAAACTTATAACTATTGGTTTTTTTATATAAATGTAGCAAACTACATTTTTAGTTTTAATATAGAATATATTTTCAACTTTACTATAAACTCAGATGCTGGGGGATACTTAGGTGTTTGTTATTTATTCTCCACAAAAGATCAAGTACACTAGACCACTTAAATAAAAAAAAATAGAAACAAATATTTAAAATAAATGCATGCTGTAGTAATAGATTATGATCTAGGTAAGGTTTGCTGGTTTTTCAAAAAAAACAAAAAAACAAAAAAACAACCCTACAATCTTGGCATGCTTCTACTCAGGACAGTTCTGTAAATATGCACATGGTTCAGGACATGGTAGAAATGAAAATGCTGATAAAAAAATGGACATATGTTATCTGGTCTCTCAGTATGTTAAACTTCAGCTGAAATAACTAGAAAAGAAGGAAAGGAAATTATCCTTCCCCAATCCATTTCTTATCATTCTTGGAGACTTCCCCTGAGTTCATGGGAGTAGAAATTATTTCTATCAAAGTAGTCCTTGGTTCTGCAACTGCATATTAATGAATTATAATCAAGGTCCTTTCCTCAACCAAGAAATATAGACAAGGACCTCTATCTCCTCCTTTTGGAGCACAAAAGCACCAAATCCTTTAGGTAACTGGTTAAAAACAATGCAACATCTCCTAGGTGGGTTCCCTAGTGATGAAGGTAGCTTTTGATTATTTCTCAGGATATTCTGGTTTCCTCTAAAATGCAGTTTTAATCTTTGAAAACCGATTTCACCCTTAATTTTCTGCAACTCCACACTATTTCAGTTGTTAATATAAGTTAACTGTTCAAGTTCCATCTAATATTCTCATCAAACTGATGGATATTCCTCCTCATGGGAAGAAAGATTCAGTTCTATAAACATGTTTTTATTCATCTAGTCTTATTTTTCTATAGATTACAAAAGCAAACCAACCAAACATTTAATTCAAATTCCACAGCTTTTTGGCATTTCCTATAGTGATTGCTATTATCTCTTTTTTAGTCTCCTGAAGTGAAAACATTTTGGAGAAAACAATAAGTCACACATCATGAGGTAAATTGCCTCTAGTTGGGTTTAAGTTAAACATGTCGTGTTTAGAAATGTGATGGCACCTCTGATTTCTCTTTTTTTTTTTTACTTTCAGCTAGTCATTTAACCCCTCGAAAATGTTAATAGTGATACTTATACAGGTGAAAAATACTGAAAGAAAATGTTTAAAATATTATAATTAGTAAAATTGCAGAATATAGAAGTTATCTCTGCAATGAATCCTGCTTTGCTTAGGATTCACTAAAGAGCTGTCACAAAGTCAGATGAAGTTAACTAAATGTTCTAACCTCTGGTGGGAAACCTCCAGATGTCTGACACCGAACAGCAAGCTTGTCCCTGAAGGTATGATGAAATCTAATATTTTTGTGTAACAAATCACAACATATGTAGTTTTAAGTTATTCCATTCTGGACCACACTTACTTGATTATCTTTGGAGTTCAGTCTTTTGTTTTTCCTCATTAAAATAATTCCATTAAAAAGAAACCCATATGCAAGTATGAAAAAGGGTTTGTCTTAGCTCATCGTAATAGATTAGTGGTATGTTGCGTTTACGTTATACTGGCTGTTTGTCCGCAACATTTGGATAATCTGAAAAGTCAGATTTAAAATAACTAGCCATGCGCCTGGTAGGGTCTTTTTACACACACAGTCTCACTTCATTCTTCCAACGATCCTAGCAAGTAGGCATTTTACAGAGGTGGGACGGAGGCTCATAGATGTTACCTGCCTAAGAACACACAACAGATAAATAATGCAGCTTGGCTCAGAACTCACCCAGGGGGTCTAAGTTCAGAATCACGCTCCTGAATATCGCTGCTTTAGTGCGCTTTAGTAGGCAAGCTCATACTGTTTGCCATTTGGAAGAACTAAATCACCAAGAGATGCACGTAATCTGAAAAATAATCCTGTCAGTCTAGGAATGCACTGTTGCTGTGCCAAGGACTTGCCACAACAAAATTTTCTATTAGGGCAATCTTATTATTAGTGATGGCCCATTTTCCCCCTTTGGTACCCTTATTCTACCTCCTGGAACTTCTACACAACTCCAAGAAATCCATGCCTTCATGTTTTCTGTACTTTATCACCCTGAACTTATTCTCTCCTTCACGCAGGACAAAATTCAATACTTAACAGTTTCAAAGCTTAGAAATAAGTGACCAGAAGATATTAGACATAAGTGACCAGGAGATATTAACATTTTAATAAGGAGTAGTTCATTCACACAAAATAGGAATGAAATTCTATCGGGATAATTTAGGCATCACAGAATAATACAAGTGGTTCTGAAAGGAAGGAGTTGCCCTTCAAATGATATCATATCCAAAGAAAAAAACAAAAAACTGGCCCTTTGTTAGAACCAAGTCTAAAATTTTCGTATCCTTTCTCATTGCTGAACTAGGAGAGTACAAATACCCAATTGCACAATGCAATATTTTTCATCAGCAATAATTCTTCAAAAGGAGAAACTGAATTTTATACATGTATGCTAGGATCTCCTTAAATCAGTCAGATAACTGTGTACATCTGAGCACACATACATGAGACCCCTGATTTACATTCTAAAGCCAAAGCACATGCTACCTAGGTTAAATCCCTAATTTTTTTTTATGACCAAATTAAAACAAATAAACAAGCAAGCAAAAACATTGACCAAAATCGTAATGCGACATTTACAACTGATTTATTTTTAATGAAATAATATTGGTGATTATGCATTGTACTATATTTTACACTTGTCAAAGGTGATATGAAAATAAAGCAATGTTGAGCATAATCTGACACAATCTGATACTCATATTGTAAACAGTTGCCTTAAATTTATAAAGATGACCTACACATAAATGAAGGAATCCATTCAACCTAACTGACCGACTGACTTTGATGAAAATCAGTTAATTATTTTTAACTAAACACCCACCACAGGGTCAAACTATTGGAATTTTATATTATATTCTGGAATTTCCTTCCAGAATATTACATTCTGCTACTTTACTTTTTTTCTTAACAGGTTTGATTAACTTTATAAAAAGGTGGTCAAATACTGACCATATTAGAGGTTTGGTTTTGATCTCCTCACTAATACGGGTTTTGTTAAGAAGCTGAGCTCCGTGGCTCCCGCAGAGAAAAAAGAGGAAAACAATTAAAGACTCCCACAGGAGGCCCCATCTTTCAGCAGAAGATTTGGGGAACATTCTCATTCATATCCAGTCACAGCCAAATGCCTTTTAAGGGTGTTAGTTTAGTGAGCCATAGCAGGGCTTTGGTTTTCTATTATTTCTTATTGTTAGGTTCAAGGTTCAAGGGGAATTGTAAAGGAAGAAATGAAATAGTCCTGATTAGTTTATGTATACAGAATACTAGATTGCAATTCCTGAGAAAGTTGTTTTATTCTTTCAAAATCTTAATTGCCTTGTTACTTTATTTGGTTGCTGGGTTTTGATTTGTTTCACAAGCTGGCTAATTCATATATCCATGCAGATAAAAAAATGAGGTTATCTCTAATAAATTTTTTAAACAAATTCATCAGGAAGTTTTCTAAGACCAGATGATAGCCCATAAGTGAAACAACAGAAGAAAATAAAATAAAATAAAATAAAATAAAATAAGATAAAACAATTGATGTGTTTCATGAAGAAGAACAATGAGATTTCATTAAAATCAAAGAAAGTGAAATTAAGTGTAACTTAACAAGTGTTAGGTTCCTAATAAAAATACTCCTGGAAAAAAATGACTGCTATCAAGGAGCACAATAGAAAATAATTTATATGTTACATGCCTACAGCATCATATTGAGATAAAAAGGCCTGGACATTTATTCACATACAATGACTTTATGAAACTTATTCAATTTAAAGAAGTATAAAAAAATGCTCTCTCTACCATGTAGCATCTGGAGATGCTATAAAGGAAGACAAGAAGACTTAATCACTGCATAAATGTATGCTAAAGAAAGATGTCAACGTAGGATTTCGAAAAGATAACTAAAGTATAACAGCAGATAAACATCACATTAACTCGACGCTTGGGGAAAAACACAGGCAAGCAATGCAGACGCATGGGTGGGATTATCATTCTCCATAAACATGTAACTAAATCGCAACATTTTCAAGTTCAAGTCATTGGGTAGAAACCAAGGAAAAACAAGCATTAAAATGTTACAAATGAAAACAAACCTTTCAAAGCCACATTTTCCTAATTCAAAGTTCACATTATTTTAAGAAGAAAACCCTTCGGTGTTTTTTTTGTTTGTTTTTTGTTTTTACCCTGAAAGCAGGTTTTATCCAAATTTCTAGTGTGCGTGCAACTGCAACTATTAAGGACCTCAGTCCCACAAATACTTAAGTAAATACTTAAAACAAGCTGTAATTTAGTGAAGTGGATTCCTACCCACAATACAAAGCTGAGACGATCCAACCTTCCGGGGGAAGAACACAAAAGTGGATCTGAATGTGAGGTCTGAAATAATGACAAAGGTTAAGGTTTCTTCACTAAGCCTCAAACATACTCAAAACTCATGTAAAAGCCTAAAATTAAAGAAGCATTTTATCCCATAATATCCAAAGTGACTTACTGTGTTTTAAAAAGAAACAATATTTAGAAGACAGAGATCACATTTAAAAACTTCGTATTTCACACATACACATACACGCACAAAGACGCTTTTTGAACTTGAAAGTTGAATCAGAGGATTAAGTAAATGTATTCTGTGAGAAGGAAGTGACGATTTCAGAGCGGAGAGTACTTTGAGGTTTGCGATACATTTGGTTATTCTACTGTATAAATTACCATGCCGTAGTTCATAGTAATGAAATGTTTAATAGCAGACATTGATTTTTAAAAATTCCTGTTCTATTACATATTGTTATTACACAGTATTTATTCTGAAGTTTGGATGCAGCAGTTGAATTAAGAAATGCCTCTGCATTACTTTTCTCTCATTCCAGCTGTGGGACGGAAGGATATTTTAAAATTAATTCAAGGAAAAAACAAGAGCATGCACGCTGACACACTCTGGTCGGGGTTCATCTTGGCCATACATTCCAAGTGAGTTTAAATGAACAGGCATTATGTAAATAGGCATTGCTAAATAAAAGGCAGCCCTCGTGTATTAATCCAAAGCCTGGGGTGCTTTTAGAGCAGGCTGGAGACAATCCCAGACACCTGGCTTTTGAAAGACCACCAAGAGAATAAGTAAAAGGGGTCCTTAAAAGCGGTTTGAAAGTAAATCTAACTTAAATACAAGATTTAGATACATTTTTGCTCAGCATTTTTAACGATTTATTTTAGTTACTTAATACAAAAATTCTCACCTTGAAGACACTAAACTGTTCTTCAGTCGGTGAATACTTAAGAATTAAAATCGTATAAAGGACATGGCTGAGAACAAATGATTTCACTTACTGCTATAAAATAGATACTCTGGTACATTTCCTTCATTCCAGTACTGACTTTCGCTTGTAACTATCTGGAATGAAAAAGTTACAGGTACGTCTAGATGAAGTATTATAAGCACATCACCTGTGTAAAATGCTGATCTATAGACATTAAGTAGAAAAAAAATTTAGGATGCCTAATTGGTCCCAGGATAAAATAAGTAGTCATAATTATTTGGGAAAAGTGGAAAGATTCACAGAAACTATAGGAAAATGATTATGAAATTGTTTTTTTTTTCCAGAGAAACAAGTAATGAGCTCAACTTATTAGTGTTGTTAAACCACTCAACTAACATATTCCATAGCTAACAAAATTAGCGTTATTAAATTTAGAAGGGAAACACGCATGTTATGAGAAATTAGAAGGCCTACAAAAAGAGAATTCCTGAACATGTAAGACATGGATTTTATGCAGAGTTAGTATGTCTATGTGTAGGTTCATATTTCTTTAATTCTATTAAACTTTTCCTTGGGGTTTAGCTACCGTCACATTGTTTGAATCACTGCAAAAGCCATGGAGAAGATCAACAGTGCTGTGAAGGTAATGATCTTCCACTGGCCTCTCTGGAGCTGGTTGTAAAATTTATAAGGCAAGTTCTATCCCTGGCCTACATAATTTTTTGGAGAGGCAGTAGAAATTGATGCCATCTATCTAAAAGAATAAAAGTGGGCAATTTAGTTATCTCAACGTACTCAGCCTCCACAAATCTCGGAGACATTGGGGGTTATGAGAGGCACAGAAGTTTAAGTTACGGATGTGTGATTCCATCATCTGTTTATCGAATAGCTGATATGTATTAAATATGGTGCTCTGTTCTGTAGGATGAGAGATAATTACAAAATACCATTCTTGGCCATGGAGTACTTGTAATCTGTTAGGAAGATACGTACATTCTGCATACATAAAACACTTAAAAAGTGTTTT
The DNA here is from genome assembly GCF_964656455.1 of Halichoerus grypus. Lineage (NCBI taxonomy): Eukaryota > Metazoa > Chordata > Mammalia > Carnivora > Phocidae > Halichoerus > Halichoerus grypus. The sequence continues at coordinate 195,035,117 of NC_135714.1, forward strand.
AACAGGCGCGGACTCTCCTCAGAGCAAAAACTGTATACCAAAGTATTGTACGGAAGCCTGTGTCTTTTGCCCATAGACTAAATCGTACGACTTCCCTGGAATAGTTTAATTGTTGGCTCATCTGAACCTCAAAACTTTCTTTCTTTCTTTCTTTCTTTTTTAAAGATTTTATTTATTTATTTGACAGAGAGAGGCACAGTGAGAGAGGGAACACGAGCAGGGGGAGTGGGAGAGGGAGAAGCAGGCTTCCCCTGGAGCAGGGAGCCGGATGCGGGGCTCGATCCCAGGACCCTGGGACTATGACCTGAGTCGAAGGCAGACGCTTAACGACTGAGCCACCCAGGTGCCCCAACCTCAAAACTTTCTATACACAACACTGATTAAAGTAGTTTTGAGAGCAGAACAAAAGAAAACATATATGCCTAATATTTTATAATGTTAATAAAAGAAAAAATCATCTTTTATTTCAATTATGATTTGAAATCACCTAACTTGAGACTTTTCAGGGTGCTTTCATAGCAGAAAATTTCCCCAAACACAGTGAATCAGAAGCATCAGCTTGGCTGAAGCCAAAGGATAGTGGGTGGAAACAGGGCCTGGAGACGTGATTCTCTGAGCAGCTCCAAGTGTAATGCTGAGTGGGAGCTCCAGAGTCAGCTGGGCAAAAGGATTTGTTAGATCTATTTTCACATTGAGAAAAGGAAAACGTTTAGGACTCCTTCATCTGGCTCAGTTTTGGATCATCCCAAATGCACATCAAAAGCAATTTAACTTATCATTGAGTCTCAGTGCTTTAATCTGATGATAGGATGGTAATACCTCATACAAGGCAAAGCGAAACAATGAGACTTTATTAAGCACCACGTGAACACCAGCACTGGCCATGCTGCATGAACATGGGATAGAGTCCTCTGCTCCTGGCTTGACCCCAGGGGGGCCTCTCATGGGCCTCATGGCACTCATGATTGATTCTCATAGGTCACCTCTTCTTCTGGGAAGTAACTTTAAAATAGTCATCACTAAAATCTGAACATCTCTCCTGCCCATCTCAAAAGGCTTGAAAAGATGGTGTATTACATTTAAAAAATATATATGTGAAAAGAGTTCTGCCAACTATAAAACACCACTCAAATGTCGGTGACCATTTTAACAAACAATTACAACAGTTTAAACTTGTGATTCTAAAAAAAAATATTCACTTTCAAACCAAAGAATATTCTATGTATTCACTTCTATAATATTAATAAAAATAGTTAACACTTATTCAGCATTAACTATGTGCCAGGCATGATTATAATATCTTTACATGTATAAAGTCGTTAAGCCTCACTACAAATCTATGAGGTAGATACTATGATTATGTCCACTTGAGGTACATGACATTGGACTACAGAAAGTAGGTAATTTGCCCAAAGTCATATAGGCAGTAAGTGGCAGAACTGTAATTCAAATACCCACACTCTTCACTACTATTCTGTATTACCTCTCCCATGGGTCATTTATATAATCCTTCATTCTCTTACCATTTATTACATGCCTCCTGGAAACCAGGCTCTATCCTAAGCATCATGTCTTTTGTGTATGACGATGCTGGTCTAATAGTACGCGGCCACACGGAATGAGACTTATCCTGTACATTTCCTCAGACCTAACCATTAACTACAACATCTAATGTGTTTAAGGCATTGTTAATTTCGGCAAAATAAACCATTCACTGTGCAACACACAAAGGTGGAAGCAATCATACAGCAGTTCATTAACTGTTGGACAGGGGGTCACTTCAGTTGTGTAGACAAAACCATATTCTCAGAGCCACGGAGGCATCCTTCCCGAGTTCCATAAGCACTCGTGTGCACCTATGTGCGTTAAGACTTGCAAAGGCATGTTGGCTTTGTTTAGAAGACGATTAACTCATTAACTCAAATCTAGGGGCTCTGCAGACCAGCAACATTGACTTTCCCTACACTGCCCTCATGAAGACAGACTTGGCTAAGCCTTACAGAAACCATCACTGTCCATGGACACATCATTCTAGCACCGTATGTCCTTACACCAGGACAGAAATTGACAAGTCAAACAGCTAACAGCTCTCCTGGGCTGCCGGTGTCTCTTTGGCAGAGGAAAATGTAGGAGGGTCTCCTCTCAAGTTATTTTCAGATGTTTTAAGTAGGCCATACTCCTATGGGCCTCTTTCTTCTGGTGGCACTTCTGTGCAAGCACTCGGAGGCATTTTGTCTTGATTTTAGAATTAGGCAGTGGAATAGGAAAAGAGCAGCATTAGAAAAAACAAACAGACAAACCAGGGTGTGAAATATTTCTGTATGTTCACTAGCATATAGACTTTTTGTGGTTTGCAAATATGTGTGTATGTATGTATATGTATACGTTTATATACACATACATATATTTAAGTTAGGCAGACCAGAGACCTGAAGTGATCAAGGTAAAACAGAAACATGCCTCTAAAGTGTGAGCATCAGTAACTCAATACAGGTTCGGGGCTTGGCTCGTGACATCCTTCAGAAAAAATACCACAGTAGCTTGTGAAGAGTCACTCATAGAATTAATATCTAGAGAAAAGATAAAATAGATTCGATCATGTTATCTGCTTTAAAATGTATTTTCGGAAACATTGTCATGTGCCAGATTGTTCCTAGACAAATTTAATCCTCACACCTTGCAAATCCAGAGAATAGATTGCAAGCTCATTAAACTGTTTGCTGTCTTTAAAGGTTTTTTTTTTCCTACTTACAGATAGTGTGTAACAAATTAAATATCCAATTGAAATAATGAAAATGTCAATACTTGTAATAAAACTTTTCTTAGAAAAAGAAATTAAAAAATGAAAATGAGTAGAATGAAAATGTTTTTTCTTTTTTTTTTCTTTTCTCCCTCCCTTTAGACATTCTTTCAATTAGAAAGGAGACCAAACTTAAATTATAGCTACCAATTAATTTTCCTGCTCTGGAAAGTGAAATAAGCATCTTTCATTAAATTGGATATTAAAGCTCATTGGTTATACAAGGAACCTCCAGATTAATGGACTAGAGTTCTTCCATTTCAATTATTTTCTCTACTTCCTAATTTCAGTTCAACTGCCCCCCTCTCCCTGGTGGGGTTCAATCTGACTCCTATTGCCCCAAAGTATTTAACTGACTCTTTCCACTACAGTGGGTCACTCAAGTAATCTGAATTGGAAGGCTACAACCTCTTTGTTAAAAGGTGTGTGTGTAAAAAATAAATAAATAAATAAATAAATAAAAATAAAAGGTGTGTGTGTGCACGTGCATGCGTGAATTAGTAGCTAAGGAGGTTTTCTTTAGATGAAATCATAAGACAAAGCAGGAGAAGAAAAAATACAAAAAGAATGCCAGCTATGGAATGAAAGTAGGCAGTTATCCAGAACTTCTGCTTTGCAGCCATATACGCTTACATATGTGTTTCAAGAATCCCAAAATAATAAGGAGGGAAATTAAGAAACCAGTTCTAATTTTATACTGTACGTAAATTAAATTTCTAATATGATATGTAAGCTTGCTTTTATTTTCAAGAACCTATTAATTTAGGAAGCAATTCTTACTCTTACAGATACTGCCCTTGGCATCAAAGTTGATTTAGTTAACGGGTCAAGAGACATTTCCTGAGACAACATAATTTGGTCATCAAGATAAACTAGATACACAGATCACAATCTCTGAGTAAATTAATCTTTATTTCTGAGTTATCAATTTGTATGAAGTGTCCTTTTCAAATGATGCTTTATGATTTACAAAAAAGTAACTAGAACATAGTAATAAAAATAGCAATATTTTTTCAATTTAGTACCACCAAAGAAGGAATCCGAAAGTCAAGATTTAGGAAATATAATGTTAAAAATCTTAATCAGTACTCCAGACACGGCCAAGGAGAACTATTTGTCCACATGTTATTTCTAAACCTCTCACAGATACTCCACTTACAAGCTGTCACTCTCCTTTTACTGTTGGCTTCTCGTAACAAGCTATATGTACGATGCCCCCTACTTCCCATATTCCATGTCTCATTGTCACCCACTGGTCCTGGAGTCCACAGGCAGAAGACAGCTCTTCCCCCCTAATCAAGGAGGAAGGCTTGCCTCCAAACTTCTTCTTTAGAGTCTTTCAGTATTATCTCTCAATCTTCCTGTTTTGAAATTTTCAGGTGACACAGGCCAATGTCCGTGCATGTGACCTTGACGCTTTTCCAAACTCCGTAGACATAAGTTCCATTCCCAAGACTGGCTCCTCACCTTTTCATGGCTCCCTCATTGAAGGCCGTACTTAAATTTTCGTCCCTACGACCTCGTTTTTATCTCTTTCCAGAGACACTTCCACTCTCAAAGCTTAACTAGGACTTAGCTTCTAAATGCCTGTCACTAAAACATCTGATGTATTTTCCCCAAACTCTTGTCGTGAATTTTCAAATCTTCCTGGATTTTTACTCTGATGTCCCACCGTCACCTGCAAAGGCAGGAGGGCAGAAATGTCTTGAAATTTCAGTTCAGAGCCCTAAGTGTCCCAAGTGCTGTTTCTTAGGTGCTGAATCCTTATATGCATGGTACATTTGAATATTTTAAACACTGCTTATCATTCTCCATGCTTATTTGATAGAACCATGAAAGTTAGAGAGATTAGGAATAGAAATAACTTTTCTTTGTTTTTCTTTTCCTTCCTTTTTTTTTTTTAACATTTACTTTCAGGACCTAGGACAAAATCTAAGAATCTTCTCTGGGTTCTTTTTCATCCCTATTCACGTGGTCATGAAGTCTAGACAACTGTGAATGTTTATTCATGTTGATATTCAGGACAGAATTATTAAATTTAGTCCCCATCAGGCAAATCCACTTCATAATAGAGCAGTAAGGATTCTCCAGTAAGTTCTAGTATATAGTTCAGGTAAAATATTCAGCAAAACACTATAGTCATTACATTGGGTTTGGACTCTGCTTATAATATTTTAATATGAGATCTTCACCACCTTGTATGTTTCTATTTCTCTTTGTTCCTAACATGGGTGTTTGCACATAGTAGGACTTGGTAATTTAATGAACTTAGGAATAATTTTAAATTTACCTAGTAACTTTATGATTATAGATTTCTCTTTTGCGGGTTCCTTGATTGCCAGTGCCTAAAGTAATCAATAAAATTTTTTTGGACACAGGGTTATTCCCCAGTATAAATTAGTAAACTGATCATTTGTTTAGTAAAGAATATCTTGTGCATTTGATTTCCACAGCCAGGGAACTGATGCAGTCAATTTCTATAAGGTTGATTACCAAACTAAAAATGGGTGGTAACTCTATTCAGAAATAGCCTAAAGCAACAATCCAACTTCATATTTTATTAATCTTTCTAATTTGACTCCGAACTATATATTATTTTGTATTGAAAACTCTAACAGGCATGTCTTATCACTTTGAAGACTGTCCGCTGATTATGGGTTTCCTTCTTAGCATTCTTTCCATCTCCTCTCAGTTCTGTACTGTGTATCTACTAGGTCTGCAGTAAATACTTCTTGAATAAATACTCAGCATTACGCCAAATCAACATGTTAATACAAATTCAACATAAATAAATATAAATTCATATTTTTAAAAAAACTGAAATGATATCCTATGTAAAAGGCATATATCATGACAGACATTCACAAAGGTCTAAATAAATATTTATAATGGTATACTATAAAAGTCAATTCAGATGTCTCTGTTAATATTTTTAATTATGTCAGTTCATGAATATTTTATTTCAAATCATTTCTTTCTCCTTGCCAAATGGAAATGATCATAAGACCTCTTTTGAAGTCAAAGTAGACCCTTTGCTAATAAAGTAGAATGACAGAAAATTATCAAAGAAATAGCAAATTTTAATGTTTTCTGTATATTTGTAGTAAGCCTAAGTTCTGCTCATAAAAATCAGTAAGCTACAAAAATTCATTTTAAACTATTTAATAGCCATGTGATACCAACTCGCATGCTTTTACTAAGACTTCACTATTTACAATACACACTATTTATTAAATTTTTCATTTTTTAAAATGCTTTAAAGTGAAACAGACAAATGATGAGAAACATGATCTTTGATGTGGAAAACAGTTGGTACTGAACTGTGTTGTGATTTACAACAGATCTATCTGGGTTGTAAATTTTAAATTAAAAGTAACAATAACTTTGCGGAAAATAAAAAAAGCTGCTAAATATAATTTGGAAAACAGAAGTGGGATAGCACTTGGCTCATACAAGAAAGAAGGTTCCCATTAGGGAAAGGGATTGAAAGAAGTACAAAAATGCCCCAAATAAATGTCATCAGTCCCCAATTTAGTCCAGGACTCTGATAGACTACTTAAACAGAATAGTATCTACGTAACACAGAGAGACATTACATTTTAAAATTTATTAAGTTCACCAATTTAACAAGTTGTGTAGGTTTATTTATATTGCATATTTTTGCACTGTTGTATTGTTGGCTGAAAAGTACTTTGCATCGTGTTGAAAGTAGGCAATACTTATATGTAAAATTTTCTAGACACTTTTTACCAACTCAATGAATTAAAGGTAATTTTCAAGTTTTTTTTAATTTATAATGGGTTTGTTGAGCCTGATGATCATTCTACTATAGCTTTTACATGAATAACACTGAATTTTGTTATGCAAATTATAGACAGTACATTTTAAAAAGTAAGAAACATCAGAAGTCTCATTAGATTGCCTTAAATTTAATTAGAAAAAAACCCACTTTAATATATTTTATGTACTAGCTCAACATGACACATGTACATCATCACTGAAATTTTACTTTGCCACTTAACATTTTCCATAATTCGTCTAACGAAATTAGCTAATGTGATTTTATTATTGCTATTTCTGTTATAAATCTTACAGGTTTTTTTTAACTTGGAAAAAGATCAAAATACTTGCAGATTTCAGACTGCTATTAGACGTAATAATTATACACTAAACTAATTACCACTAAACCAAAACCTGACTTACAACTAATTAAATTTTATTACATCAACATAGAGCATAGACTTCCAATTTAACACAGGGCACAACTATAAACACAAGAGTCTAGCAGCCTGCCTATTTATTTCAAGTAAAATGTCCAGGTCAGATTTATAAAGTTTGAACTTGGCAGGACTTGTAGACTAATTTGTCAGTTTCACAAATGTACTAATTTGCCGACTTCTAAGGAAAAGGGAAAGGTGCTACCTGCAAAGTGAACACACTTGATTATGCCAAATAATTTACATAATAGCTAAATGCACAATATACAAAGGTTATTATGTTATGGAAAAATGAAAAGAAGGAATCATTTATTTCAGGTCAGACACGCATTATAGTTGTGACATCACTGATTCTGAGATTACTGACATACAACACGGCTGAGTCTTGGTTTCTTTTGTGTAAGATAGAAATAAAAACATGCATGTTATCTTAGAGGAATGCAAGAAGCGTGAAATGCAGAATCTTTAGTTGAGATGAAAGTACCCAATTGTTGACTGTAAAAGGAGCTAATGCGGATTCAGCTGCAACACCAACTGCAGCCGGTATTCATCGGTATTCATCTCGAAATGGTGGATACAGAATCTCCATTTATTTTTCATGAAACTACATTTGAATTTATCATTTGCAACAATTGGAAAGTATAAGAGATTCACTTTATAAACTTTAATTTTATAAAAAATGTTTACTTTCTACCAGATGGTAAGATTAAATTACATAAACACTGTCAGCAAGTTGAATCCTCAGATGTATTCATTCCCACCACAGAAGCTTCAAAACCTGTCTATAATTTTGTTACTGATGTTTAGAAACAGCTGTAGCTGACATAGCTACATGTTATATATGTCAGCTTTAAAGGATTAAATATTCTTAAACCCCAATGGAGAGGTCTTTTGCTGTTAACAAACGCTAGTGTAAATTACACCGGAAGTTGTAATTCCAGTAGAGAGAGTTCACACTACGTATTTGATAAACACAATGGTCAAGGATCAAAAGTTTTTCATTATTACTGGAAATTGATTGGGGCAAGAGAAAGATTTTAAATGCACAGCACTTCCTCATAATATAAGATAAATCCTCCTCTAAAAAGCCCCTCACATATATCTTCATTAATATTTTAGATGGTAGTAAATTATATATTTTTCTCTTCAGAAGAATTCAATCTGCCTCAAGAGGCTTTTTTTATTCCTGGTGCAGATTTTTACTTGACTTTTTGGGAGAATCCTGGTGTCTCTTCCATTAGAGTTTAAAATGATCTTTACAATAAGTGTTCCAAAATGATGGTAAAGTCAGCAGGGTTTCTGGAAATGCTGCCCTGTGACTCTTGTGCTCAGTTAATCTATCTAAGAGAGCAGAATTAACCAACCTAACTAGCTAGACTGCAGGCTTCAAAATCACTTGATTTATGAATTAATCTAATCTAATTTTCAAGAAGTGTTGATTAATGGCAGTCAAATGTACAGATCTTTGGAGATGATATTCATCAACACAAAAGTACACACACACACACACACACACACAGCCCCCCCCATATAATTCTCGTTTTTAAACTCTAATCACTATGGACTTTATGAATAATTTTAAGCCTATAAATATACATATAAATAAATGTTCTGAAAAAATTGGGCAAATACAATTAATAATGATACATAGTATGTTCTTTTTTCAGAACATGTAGTAAATGAAGAGTGGCCCACATAAATGAAAAGATAAAATAGGCTGATTGATTAGCAGCAATAAAAGAGGAATCAGTGTAGAGAAGAAAATTTCACACAAATTACCAAAATCAGAGCACACGCTTACCCATATAATCCGCATTGCCTGTAAAGTTATATTTTACATACACTATAATGACTTTTTGAAGATGACCTTTTTTTTTCTTGGTTAGTTACAATATGTTAACAACAGAGACATTCATGGATACTGAAAGAGAGCTGGAAGATGATGTAGTCAGTTTCACGTGCAGCTTCTGAATCTTGTCTAATTTGTAAGTCTAACTGTAATCTCTAGCTGAGAGGCATAACAACATCAGTGGAAATTCAAGCTTGTTCCTTGTCCTACATACCATTATAATAATATCCAAACTTATTGCCATGACTGATGTCCTCTCTCATAGAACAAGAGTGGCTGCACAAGGGAAGTAACAAGTCATTTCTTTGAAAGACTCAGGTAAACCCCAGAGTTCTTTTTTCCTCAGTGTGTCACTCCCATTCTTGATCAAATTCTACCACTGATACACTTCCTGAATCTAATTATACACTTAGATTGTGAATTAGGATAATCCATGTATTGCAGCAAGATATTTAACAGAAAAAGGAAGTTAAGCTCTGATTTAATACAAAGGAAAATATTTATTTCAACCCTGCTACTCATTCGACTTTCTAATTATGTGAAACTTACATTTTGAAGCATAATTGGATGAAACAAACTTTTTGTAGTTTTTAAAAGGAAAAAAAGGCATCCTTTCTGATAAATGTCTTCATTTTGTACTACCAGATGTCTTTCTGTATCCTCTCCTGCTTCCTAATTTTATTTTTGTAAGTGTGAGAACAGTGAAAATGCCAGCCATTGTAGTCAGTCAGCTTGAGCCCCAGCAAAGATTGCAGAGTGAGATGTTATCGTAGTGGTTTTACATAAATACTGAACTCCAAGTACACGTGGCTTTCTTGGGATCCAGTCAACCATAGAGCACACCGAAATCCACATTTGAACCCCATTTTAATTCCAACACCGAATAACATCCACAAAACAAATTTAGCTGAAGTTAGAACATAGTTTGCTCTTTCTCTTTACCTTTATGCGATTTTCTCAGTCTTCAAGAAATGAGAATTTAACAATTACACTAAATAATCACACAGGAGTAAATATCTGGATTTTTTTTTTTAAAAGGGTAGCAGAAATTTGATTAGAAATAAATGTCAAAGTCCATTATAAAACTACTCAAAGGTATTACTCCCATACTCTAGGCATTTCTGTTGAATGTTTTGTGGTTTGGGGGGGAAGTGCCACAGAGATTCCCCTGGCAGCCACAAAATGATGGCAAAATCTCTTCCAGCCTATGACACCACTAAAAAGGATATTCCAAGATTCCCGTGAAAGGCTGGACTCGGGGGTGTCATCCTCCCTCCATGTCAGCGCAGAAGCAGGGTGAGGGGCGTGGGTCAGTGCCGCTTCCCTCTGCCCTTAGTTACAGCATCAGTGCTGAAGCGCCCAAGAGTGACTTATAAAAAGGTGTATGTGATGTTGTCTGCCTTTTTAGTTTCCCGTGGAAAGCTACAACTGCCTGAAGAAACTGTTTTAGAACCTCCTGTTTTCCCAAGCCTGTGGAGAAATACCCTTGCAAAGCAACTACACTAAAATTTGGTGATCTTTACTAAGGGGACAGTGGAGTACCTGGGTCAACAAACACATGCATACATTTAAGAAGGTGCTTTTACACCCGCCGCGGCCCCACCCCACAGACTGAGAGCAAGAAGAAGTTACCGAGTGTGCATTTTAGTTTCGATCAGTTTGCTGCATCTACAACAATGGGATAAAAACTTTAGGGAAGATGTAGCAGCGGGATGAACACTTCCTAAAAGCCTCAGAGCTTTTGATGGAAAGTGGGTTATCTAAGTCCTATAAGAAGACATCTGTCCCTGCTCCTCCTACCTAAAGACAGAGCATGTGAGGGCGCTTGGGGGGCTTAGTAGGTTAAGCGTCTGCCTCCGGCTCAGGTCATGATCCCAGAGTCCTGGGATCGAGCCCCGCATCAGGCTCCCTGCTCTGCGGGGAGCCCACTTCTCCCTCTCCCTCTGCCACTCCCCCTGATTGTTCTCTCTCTCTCTGTCTCTCTGTCTCTCTCTCTCTTTCTGTCAAATAAATAAAATCTTAAAAAAAAAAGAGCAAGTGCATCTATGCCTCAGCTGATCACGTGACTCAAGAGAGCCCAGTAGAGGGGCAGGAATGAGATGGGACAGATAAGAAAAATTTGCTCTGTCCGATGGTAGAGGCAGTCACAAATCAGAAGGCTGATGTTGGCTCTTTACCTGTAAGTCTTTGCCACGTGACAAGCAGTCATCAGTTGGATCAAAGGGTAGTACCAAGTAACTTCTCAAGCCTTGGCAACTTTCTGAATATAATGTACAATCTCAGCCCTAATGGGCCTTCAACATATGAATGGAAATCCTAAAATAATGAAATAAGTCTTGACCTTATCATTGCTTCACTGCACACTACTAAGTTCTAAGAAAAAAAAATGAGCCATCTCTGAGTTTCCCTGGAGGAGATGGTGTTTGAGATGGCATCTGAAAGATAGTTAGGTTCAAAGCACTGGTTTCTCAACCCTGACTATGTGTTGGAAACCCCTGGGAGGCTTTTTAAAGTTACAGATTATGACCAGGCCCTAACCCCAGAGATTCTGAATTAACTAGTTTGGGATGAAATCCTGGCATTGGTATTTTTTGAGATAGGTGATTCTAAAGTGTAGTTGTGGTTGAAAAGTACTGAATAAACAAAGTGTAGATGGGGATATCCTGCTTTCCAAAATGAGAAAGAAGAGAACAGTAAATAATAGAATGGCATAGCCTCCACGTTCAGATGGTTAAAAGCTTTTGGAGAAAAAAAGAATATAGAGACTCTAGAATTAGTAGTCTGAAGTCAGGTTTTAGAGTCCTGGATCTTTCATTCATTTGGTATTTATAAAGGACTATGTATAAGGTACTATGCACGTTACCGATAAAGCGAAGGGGGGCAAAGCCAACAAGGTCCCCAGCTTTATGGGCTTTACAGTGAAGTGTAAAAGGAAGATGTAAAAGGGGTTTTGTATTATGTATTGTGTTAAACAAGGAATGATATGATCCTTTTGCATGCTTGAATAATCACTCTGGCTGGGATGCGGAGAGTGAGTTGGAGAGAGGTCCAGATCGAATGCCAGAGGATCAATTAGAAAGCTAATGCGGTAGTCCAGTCCAAATGTCATGGGCACTTGGATTTACGTGGCAGTGGTGGAGACAAAAAAATGTATATGGTTTCAAAGAGGTATTCAGAAAGTAAAAAAAAAAAAAAAGTAAACTAGGTATTGTGATATATGGGATGGGATAAAAGAAACAGCCAAAGATGCAGTCAAGATTTCTTTGATGACTTGATGGATACTCATGTCATTCACTGAGTCTGAGCCCACCCGGAGAGGCTGAGGTTTTCAGCGAAAGATCACAAGTTCACATCAAATGTTTGTGTTAGGAGCATTAGTGAAATCCAAGAGTGTATGTCAGATGGTTCAATGTACCTACGGGAACCACAGGGATCTGTTGGCCCAGGACAGTTCATACCAGTTGTCCTGGCTTCCTGACATTTGGTGCCCACTTTCACTCCAAGCCTCATTTGGATGACAGATTATAAGCCCCCCACACCCCAGATATGTAGATCTTGAGTTAAGAGGAGAGCTTTAGAGTAGAATATCTGTGAACTGTCTGCCTACAGGGGATCACTGAAGCCCTGGGAATCTCTGACATCACAGGGTTGGGAGAGCGGCCACAACGAGGACGGCTAAATGTCTAAGGGCTAATTTCTGAGGAACTCCAGTATATGCAGACCAACTAGAAGAGGACAAGACACCAATGCAGTAAAGAGAGACTTGCTAAGATGCAGGGAGCAGCGTGCCACAGAGCAAAGGGAAGCTCGAGCTTCTCAGGGGATGCTACTGAAGTCAAAGGCAAGGACGACTGGCAGTACACACTGGGTATGGCTCCTTATTTATCCCAGCCTCAGTTTCGTCCCATTTTAAAATCAGGTGCTTCACCTGTATGATCTTTTAAATTCCTTCCTACTCCTGGAACATTTTCATTCTATTGAACTAGAAGACAATGCAGAATGAGCTAAATGATATATAGGTGGACATATACTATGATAACAGTATAGGAGAGAGAGAGAGAGAGAGATGAACAATTAATTCTACTGAGAAAATCAAGAACAATTTCACAGAGAATATTTAACCTGGCACAGAGATGGGAAGGCTTGTCTGGTGCATGGGGAACTAGCCAGCATATCAACCTGTGTAAAAGCATGCTGTGCACGAGAACCCCACTGGGAGGTGGGCTTCACAGGGTCTTGGCTAGACCATGAAGAATATACCCCGACGGCCACGCTAAGGAGTTTGGGCTTCACCCTACAGAAAAAAGAGAGCCACTGTGAGTTCATGAGCCAGTGACATGACCAGATCAGGACATTAGGAAGAATATTCCCTGGGGGCAATCTAGAAAAATGGATGGGAGAGATGTGAGTTGGGTGGCAGGAAGCCCAGTTAGAAGACATCATTCGTAATGAAGATGAGGGATGATGAGAGCCCAGAGTAGGAAACTGGCAGTGAGGATGGCAAGGAACAGCGCACTGAAACTCAGCAAAGGGAGAATCAGCAGGATCTGAGGACGGGTCAGACGTAAGTAGGGAGCAATGGGATCATCTTGAAGATGGCTATTAGACTTCTACCTTGTGTGATCAAAGAGGATGGTGGTGTGGATACTGAAGGGGCAGCTGTAGTCCTCCAGCCTGAAAGAAAAGCCGCCAAGAATATTGTCCTGGAAATGATGAAGTTGAAGTGCTAGAGAACGGCTCCCACCCTACACGTCCCTCTCTCTTCCTTGAGTTCCTGTGGGGTGGACAGTTTGCGTGACATCTTCAGATTTCATTCTAGCTCTGAGTTGTTAGTACTCCTGTCTAATTAGCGCCTGTTTCTTTGGGGCTTCTAAAATATACATCCTCTTTATTTTTGCATCCCTTCCTCACAAAGCCTAAACCAATGTTAGACTCAAAACAGATGCTTTATAAATGATAATGTAATAAAGACATCAGAGCTAAAAAAGAACACAGGCGGCCACCTTCCGTTGCAGCCAACGAACATTTCAGACAAATGTTTAAAATTTGCTTTTCAGCAAAACATTGAGAAATCCACTGGGCTAACTAATATGCTAGTGGATATGTTTTGTATCCTATCTTTTTGAAAGAAACAAACAAGATATATCCAAATGCTAAGTAATTCTGTTAATTAAACGGAAACATTTTTCACTACACTCCGGTTTGTTTTGTAATTATTTCTACTTAATATATCAATAGGTTTTAAATATATGTTTTAAATTTGAGCACAAAATTTCCATGAGAAGTTTCCTGGCATCTCTAAATATTACAATTTATATATAATATAGAAAATAATTTATAAATATATAATGCATATCTATATAGCTTATTTTTATTTTTTTATATTTATATCATATTATTTAATTAATGCTATTTATTATTCTTTTATGGATATTTTTATATACATATATAATTCCAACAGCCATGGAAAAAATGACTATTTTCTTTTTTTCTTTTTAATTTTTTTTAAAGATTTTATTTATTTGACAGAGAAAGACACAGCAAGAGAGGGAACACAAGCAGGGGGAGTGGGAGAGGGAGAAGCAGGCTTCCCGCTGAGCAGGGAGCTCAATGTGGGAATCGATCCCAGGACCTTGGGATCATGACCTGAGCGGAAGGCAGGAGCTTAACGACTGAGCCACCCAGGCACCCCTACTTTCATTTTAAAAATACGAACCAGAATATACTTAAAATGCTGACCCTGTCAAAACGGGTTCGCCCCCCACACACAAAATAGTCCAGTTATCTGACATCATTAAAGAATGTGTCTTCGAATAAATTTTTAGAGGTAAGTCTTATTCTCCTTGAAATGTCAAAAATCTTTTCATCCTTTTCCTATAAATGTTTGTAAAATATCACAGACATTGCCCTCTCTTCCTCTTCAAGTGACTCTGTACCATCACGATGAGCGTTCACGACTCTCATCAGCGCTCTTGCGCACGCTGCTCTCCGATGGGCCCTTGCGCGCCGTTACTTTGCTGGCTGTCCGCAGCCCGCACCTGAGCAGGGTATCTCCACTCCTCCTCCCCCTGAACTTAGCACTTCTAATCAGTATCGTGGCAAGCCAGAGAATGAATGTTGTTAAAAACTGTCCATTAATTAAGAGAGATCTTCTAAGGTGACAGCCCAAGTAAAGAGAAGAAGCTCTGTCACTCCTGTTTGGTTCTTCTTGGCTAATTCGGAGAGCTGATATTGCAGTGGTCTCGCTGCTGGGTAAGCGTCCCCTACTCTCTTCCGTGCACATAGGACGTCTCACGACACACCGGACACACCACGTGATCCCTCTCTGTGCTTCAGCTCATTTCATCTTCTCACCTACCCCTCAAGTGGGTATGTCAACAACCCCGATTTTTGTATGCACCGTGGTATCTACAGTGTGCAGGGCTCAGTACCAGGCTCTCGACAATAGGTAGCAATGCCACCAACCATTATTAGCCATCCGTTGTTCAGATAAGGAACTGAGGCTCAGAGACAGGGTGGCTTTACCCAAGGTCACACAGGAAATAAATGACAGAAATGCGATTAGAGCAGCCTTCTCTAGTTAAATTCCTCTCTAGAATTAAAGTGTTCTTTTTTATTCAATTAATGTAATGGGTATGACCTAATCCAATATGTCATCTTTAACTTTGGATTTTCCTCTCCTATAGAATTTAGCATCTGGATTCAGGTAATATTCAAATGCTAGTAGAAAACGAGATTAGCTACAGCTTGCTCATCGTACATTCAGTCCCTGGTGGGCGGAAGACGGGGGACTGGGAGAGAAGGATCTGAAGGATCTGAGTGAAAGGTCAAGAGTATGGGTTGTAACTGCTACTGTCACTTAACCCTTTCCTGACTTAGCACGAATAATGCTTCTAGAAGGCTTGCTGGCAACCTGAGTTTCTGTTTCAAAGCTGGAAAAAGTGTACCACAAACTGCAAACATTTTTTTCCCTCAAAAATGGGTAGAAGAGGATGACATTTAAGATAATCCACAATCTGGGCCCAAGCTCTCTCTCCAAGCTCATCACAGATTTTTCTATGGGGGATCCTCTGCTCCATTCCTGCTGCTCACCCACGATCTCCCAAAGACATCATGCAGATCTCTGCATCTACATCACAGGTTGCAAACTGGGGGCCCAACTGCCAAACGCAGCCTGCAGACGTGTTTTGTTTTATCTGTGTGTTTTGTGCGTTGCCTTTTTTTTTTTTTTTTTAATGAGCCAACATTTCAAAATCTAGAAATTTCACATAATTCATATTCTGGCATTTCTTGAAAATTCTTGCAATCTGGCTACACTGTTTCACCCCCACATGGTAACAACCAGTCTAGAGGTGTGACGTGGTGTCTCCTTTTGGGCGAAGCGTGTGTCCTTCCGTGCCCGGTTCCCGTCACCCCGTGTCTCCGTTTCTGAGGCAATGCCAACGCTATTTATTATCAAACACGCTCTGCTGCTTTTCTAATGGTATGGAAACATTTCTCTGTGTGCATGTCTCTTTCAAAAGTGGAAAAATGAAAGACAAAGAGAACTACATATTTTAGGAAATAGGAAAGAACGTGTATCTGTGTAGAAGCGCAAATGCCATACGCAACTAACAATGGCCAATTCCATTCATCCCCTTTACCTGCCCGCATTGTCATCACCTGTTCGCTAATCTGGGCTCGCTGTGCTTGATTTCTGTTGCTCATTCGGTTTCCCTGTCTCGGCATCCCCTCACCTGTCCGTGTCGACGGTTAATTTTTTTCAGAGATCTATCCTCTACCGTGGTATCTTTTGTTCTCATTTGAATGCCAACAACTTATTGTTGGTACTACACACTTAACATGAATCACAGGCAATCTTAAAATAACAGAATATACACTTTGAGAATTTTAGTGGTCCTAGGGGACGACCTAAGTCTAGAGACCACAAAGCTTTTGTAGGGAGGAGTTATTCTTTAGCGAGGACACTTGACACTGACATGCAGGGAGGGAAGATTTCATTCCCACGTCGCTTGTTTACCGATGGGCCAGGCACTGTGCTCGAAACTAGCTGTGCTGAGAACGAGAGAGAGAGAGGGAGAGAAGGGTCTCTGCCTTCGCAGCACTTTTGTGGGTAAGCCTGCAACGAACATTGCCAAGTTATTCCACAGGGAAGGAGGCAAATGGCCACTCTCTGTTCTTCCCAGGTCCGTGGCTCTTCATGATCCTTCTTGATGGATGTCTACGGCCATGCCTGTGTGGAGAAGTGTTAGGCCCATGTTCTGATTCACTCGGCTGTCTATCCTTTTAAACCCTTGTGAACCCCAGGGCACTTCTGTTGTTTTTCAGTAGTTACTGCCTCGTGTCCTTCCCAACGTCCATGGAGTTTCAAGGCTCTGCTAATGTCTGTAGGCTGCAGGAAAGCTGTGTGCTGAAAGCCTTAGATGCTGTACTCCCTTCAGTTCTCTGCCATTTCAAAGACCCATGGGCTATTAGAGTACGATGTGCCCAAAGCAGTAATTCTTCCAATACCTCTTTCAGCTTTCTTAATAACCTTAATAACTGTCTGTTATCTCTTACATCATGCCTCAGCTAGAAGTGAAAACTTCCTAGGGGTCTGAGATCATGTCTTGTTTCTTCTAATCTTCCCCAGGACACAGTCACTTGGACACAGAACACTGACAAAACACTTGGGGTTTGATTTAAATGAATCGGGAGAGGGAAAAATGCCTGTGGAAGTGAGGCACACGTTAAAAATAAAGATGGACGTTCAAATCAGGGCAGACCTTTACTACATCTGCACAGCCTCGTGATTTTTATAGGTTCACTGGCAGCAGTTCACTATTAATTTCTATTATATTAAATATAAAAGGGGAAAATTTTCAAGTTTTGATGGGTAAGCAGTACATTTCCTCCCCTGAACAACTCCCAAAAGCTTTCTGGAAACTAAAGCACTTTTTCCTATTTTTGCTTTTCATTTTGAAGACCTTCTTCCCCAATCAAGACGCTTACATGAAAAGTGGCAGACCATTTTGCTATCTTTTTCAAATGAAGCCTGATTTATCCCACTCCTCATCCTGCCCGCCCTGTTCTCCAAAGAATTTTTATCAGGCAACAGATATTCTCTAGAATCTCAAATGAGAGGAAAACAAAAATAATTGTGTTTCTTTGCAATATCTTTGACACCTTCCTAAAAGTAGTAAGTATTGAACTCAGTCATCTTCTACATTTTTCTAATCACAGAAAGTACCTTTACTTATTCCTAGAGAGAGCCAATCCCACCATCCACAGAGATGGAAACATCCCGATAGTACAAAAGAGAGATATTATAAATAATGAAGACAGGTTGTCCTTAAAAGTTGACACACTTCACATTTCTTAGGGTTTATATATAGCTAGTTTCCAATTTTGTTCTATAAATAATATTAATGCAAGCAAATACGTTGAATTTTCTCCAGAAAGCACTCTAATTTCTTCAGGGTTATATCACTGTACATTTGTTAAGTGCCCATGTGACATCAATCATTCTCCAATTTGGCACATCCAAATAAATGCGAGGGATTAATAAATCTCTCTCTACAATGTCATCTTCTAATGGGTTTTTAAGAAGTGAAAAAAAAACTATCATATTTTGCTTAGAGTTTAAATTATGACCATCACTGTAGACACGTGACCCAAAGAAATATGGAAACCACTTGATTCGGTGGTACTTAACTCCATAAAAAGGTACTCGTTGTAGAGAAATTATTAAATTTTCAGTGATTTTTATTGCCAAACATCACTGAAGCTAAAGTTGCTGGGTTTCCATCTTTGCAATTCTTCCTCATAACCACTGACATAACAATTTGAAAACAAATAGAATCACCCATGCACCTGTAAGCAGCCCGTCCTCTGCCCTTTCATCTTCCTTTATAAGCATTTATAGGAAATGAGGTGCACAAAACACATGTATTTGTAATTACATTTGCAAAAAAAAAAAAATCCTCAAACAGCTGTGGACACAGCAAAGATTAGAATCTGATAGTGGCTTAGAATAATGAAGAAAGAGATTGTAAGGGTTCAGCTACAGAGCTGATGAAAAATAGAAAAAAAAAAAGCCCCTGCTCCTCAAAATCCTTAATCTGTATTACTTTTACATGTGAAATTAAAACACATATATTCTAAAAATTAAAAACAGGAAACAAGATGACAAATGTTTTTCAACCAATTATTTTGCAGTGTATTAAACCCTGTGTTTTCCTAAAAATAACAAATTGGAAATCTGGACAAATATCTACATAAAATATTTTAAGCTATTAATTAAATTCTTCTAAAAATCTTATGAAGTATTTGAAACTTGGTTACATCTAGCTAGTTTCCAAATAGTACTGTTTATTTTTTAACCTCATATTTATACCAATTATAAAAGCCTAGAATCTTTTATGAAGGTTTACATAATCAATTGTTTTATTAAGGTGATCATTAAAAGTGATATTTTTTAAATAGCTTTTCATAAATATGTTCTATATAATATTTAAAAATAAAACCATTTTTTTAGATTCATATGTCTTCCGCAATGGATATATATATTTATGCATGTATCAAAGTTTAGGAGGCTAATAACTCAGAACAGTAATATTAACATTATAGAGTCATCTTCTGAAGTTTACATAGTATGATTCAATGAATAAGTATACAAAAACTAGAATTATTTAAATTGCAAAAAAATTTACTTACTTCCGCACTCTGCAATTTTTATAGTAAACTTTGCCATCTTTTTTAAAAAACTTTTAAAAGCTAGTAGGCTCAGAAATAAGAACCCATTTATTAAGGAACACTAATTTTCTAATAAATTATGCTTTATGTGGCATCACTGCATCCTACAGTTAGTGTCTTAATTAACCAATATTTGATACTTGATTATTTAATAGGCTGAATTGACCATTCCATTTTTAATATATTTCTTTTACTAAAAAAAAAATCTTCCTAAAATATGACACATTTTTTATCATACTTTTAATGCTCTGCATGAAATTATTCATGCTAATGGGAATATAATCACATAACAAAATAGTCATTCTTTTTTTTTAACCCATAACCAAAGCATGCTATGATATGCTCACTTTTTGCATACATGTTCAGAGAAAATTAACTAATAATATGTGATGGCTTCATTTTTATACGCTGTTATTTCTGTCTCAAGTTGCTTTGAATATCACTAACATGGGAAAAGCTTACAAGGAACTTCAATCAGGTCACGGACCCTGCAGACTGGACTGAGGAGGCAAACCACTTAAGTGACTGGGTACCTCACAATAATCAATTCACTTGTCATTTGGCATAAATGTAAAAGCACCCTTCCCAACTTTTCTGGCTTCATTATCTTGCATCAAATTATTAACCTCTGGATTTTAGGAGTTGGATCTATTAATGCCTAGAATGTATATTTAGACTAAAATTCTACATAAATATTAGATTTAGGAAAGGAAGCAATTAACTTATTCAAGGAAATGAAATGATGGCCAAGCTAGTCCAGTGCTACTTGATAAAACCATTGTGTAACACATTCTGGGATCACAGATTTAGGGGAGAATGCATAATCCTTCATCAAAGAGTGGCAGCTTATCCACAAAGCTTCCTATTCCTGATGGGATATTCTTTTAAAAGTAATAAGGAGGACTTAAAAACTATGTAACACTCTTCTACCAAAATTAGCCATTTATACCAGTGCTTCTTAATCCTAAAAGAACCAGAACCTCACCCAGAAAGCCTTGAGAAACTTTCCTTTGGGAAAAAAAAATACATAATGTGTACTAATAATTGACATCTATTCCTAAGTCAAATGTTTATGTTTCAGACTTAAAATTAAGTGATAATACCACAGAAGGTACAATTTTTTTTTAAAAAAGGTAAAAGCAAGGTAACAAAAAAATAATGCAGTCCCTAGAAGGCTTACATTGATAACAATTTCCAAGACTGAGAATTACTAGTACTTTGCTTTCTTCAACATTTAAAATTTTTAATGTGAATTACAGCCTTTTCAAAGCTCAAGTGGTAATTACACTACCAATTCATATACCTTATATCACATTTAAATGAAATACGTGATACATTAATGATTTGTTTTAAGTAATTCGAAATTAGCCTTTGCTCATAGCTTAATATGAAATTCACCAAGCTTGATATGTTAAAATTCCTATCTGAAGTATAATACTGTTTTAAATGCTACTTTCATCAGATGATGTGAACAGAATTAACTGATGGCATCTCTTAAAACAAGCACTCGGTCCTCTCCTTCAGATCTCTCCTTTGTCAAAATCTCAGAAAACACCTGCACAGTGGAGATGAAGTATGTCACTGGAAAGTGCAGGTTTTATATAAAACTTGAAGTAAAAAAGATTAGACTTCTGCCATGGCTCTACTGACTGAGGGCTGACTCAACTTGCTAACATCATACTTAAATGAAATGAAAGATAATATGGATTTTATTGAGATAACTTTAAACCAGAATACCAATAAATGATGTATCTTAAAATGTAACTTTTATTTTACAAATGCATTCCTGCTGTCTGACTTAAAGAAAATAATATCAATACATCATTCATCTTTCAGTTTTGTAATAAATAACTTTTTGGTGACCTGTGTGGATACTGCATACATATATATTAATGAATAGTCTCCCAGTGTCTAGACTATGTAAGATGGGGATATTCATTAGTGTTTCTATGATATCTAGAACACCAGATTTACCTAATCATCTTAATTTCTATTAGGCTCTTTAAAAACTTATATTGGAATTACTGTTTGTTTTGATTACTAATATTTTTGGATTTCTTAACTGTGGACTATAGAGCATAATACCGATTTAAATAAAAATATGAAGTTCTGATTGGTGGAACCATGTAAAAGATAAAAGCTGTAAGTGTAAATAATTTAAATTACTGAGATCTAATTATTTACATCATCAATAAAACAGTATTTGAATTTGAACATATAAAATGAAGATTTCTGTTTGGCACTGCATTTTTAACTATAATGTACTGTGCTTCAAATCCTATATGGATAATTTTACATTTATTTAATTTTTAAATTACCTCCTTATTATCCATATTATTTTCCTTCAAAGGTAGAACACTAAACATATACTATACCACCTAATATCATACAAATTGAAACACAATTTAAAAAATAATACCACAATCAAAACACAAGAGAGAAAACATTTAAAAAGTTTTCTTTCTGCCACACATGTAATGTTTAAAATTAGTAACAAAGAAAGAAATCTTTTTGGCAAATCAACTTAACTTGCCAATATTGTTTATAAAATTTTTTGTAATGCCAGGTTCTCATTCAGAGATTGTATACTCTAGGGCAAAAGTAAACGGTAAGGGAGAATTTTGTTCCATTTAATTTTTCAATCACAGGAAATGCAGAATAGGCTATTCTATTTCTCTTCGGCAAGAAAAAGTTAGAAGGGAGCATAAAAATTACTCTGAATGTGAGGATTTAATTCTGGTTTGACAGTACACATGACCTATGAGTAAGAACTTTAACTTTTGTTTAAACTGAAATTTATTTTAAATGTTAAATATGCTAGCAGCGTCATCAGAGAAAGACTGGTTGAAAATTAAGATCGAAATATCCACTTAGAAATATATTACAGATGGAACACGTCTGTTCTAATTTGAATGATAACATTCTGGCAGAAGTTCTCCTCGACCTTCACCCCTTTCTGAACCCAAATTCATCGACAGCTTTGTAAGGCAACAAACATCTTTTTGCTGGAAGGCATGATTATTTTCGAGGGCTTTCTAATTCTCTAGAAATGTTTCCTAAAGAGAACATGAAGAGGACTAATATTTTCGTTAATTTGATTGTGTCAAGTTATCCTCCAAACTATTATTGATGCTATCATAAAATTCAGCAAGACTGCTGTAGGAAGAATGTCTCATTTTTGTGACAATCAAGAGACAAAATACGGTTGTGTACAATAGCTCTTACTCCTTTTCGATATTACAGTGAATCACTTTCGGTATTTATTTAAATTAGTTATGACTTGCAGTGTTTTTGTCGACATTTATTATCCTTATCATTACACAAAATTAAGTGAAAAAGTTTACATTTTAAATATTCATTTCATTTTTTATTATAAACATAGAAAAAGGTTTAAGAGACTTTTTTCTGTTGTTCTTCAGAGGAAATAAAAAGTCAGGTTTGCTCTTCAAGAACTATAGGTCTGACAGTTTTCTTTAGCTGGAAGTTATTATAAATTCTGAAGGAAATAAAATTTACAGCTGTCTTCTGGCTTTCATAATTATTTTAAATGACAAGCCGTGTGCCAGCTTTTTTTTTTCTTTTTGAAAAGAGCTATGCAAAAAGGACCAGTCCCTTGCCAATTTTTTCCACCTACATGTTGACAAATTTCAAATTCTCTGATAAAGGTATTAGCATAGATGTCACATTTTAAAAGAGCATTTGGTAGACTGAGAATAAACAAGTACACTTTTCAGTAGGATCGCTTTCATAATCACCGAAATAAACATATCCCAATATTAACATATTTGTAAGTGCTTCGTGCAAACCCATTAAAATACTTCATGCATTTCTCATTGTAAATTACGTTAATTCCGGTCCTGTCTCCTCAGTCTCTGCATAACATACCTTCCAACGTGCTGTCCCAGCATTTTAGCTCTCCTAAGGTAGCTCCCTAGTACGGAAGCCAAATGCTGGCCACAATAGGGATGCTAGAGCTTCCTGGGGGAAGGAAGGACCTCTCTTCGGAAATGCCCCTGTCATCAAAAAGACACCTCACTTCCTCGCAATGATAGTGGGTCCGCAATTCTAACTGTAAAGTATTAGTTGAACTTAACTGAACTCGAGATGAAATAATCCACTCTCATAAAAGAATACCTTTTCTTCCTTCCTTTCTTTTTTTGTCATCCTACTATTTAGAAGTGGTTCAGACTATGGCTGAAGGCAGAGAGTCATTACCAAGCTGTTATTTCTTTCTAAATTATGGCAATCTGAAGAGAATTATCACAAGATTCTGGTAAGTGTAACTAATAATGGAAGAAATGACAGAATGACTAAAATCTATTGATTATGAGCTTTATCTTCAAAGTGACCTTGTAAGTCACCTCCTAAATTATCATTTAAAATAATCAGAATGTTTGTTTTTAAGTCTATATAAATCTGAGAATTATAAAATTATAATTTGGTGTTCAGTCCCATATACAAAGAAAATATACCTATAAAATAGAACTGTTAACACATTTTCTTTTCTCTGTCAATATGAAGAACCATAAACAATATTTGGAATTTCTTGGATTAATTTTTAAAAACTAATGATGCTCGTATTCTTGGATCTAAAATGCAAATACTTAAAAGTGAAAAAATTTAGAAGTTAATTTTCTCCTGTACTTACCCAATTAACTTGCAATGACCAAATTTGCCCCCTATAGATCGCCTTTCCTGTCAAAAACACTGCTACACACAGAAAATGCTCAAAGAACCATCACTCTTTATAAACGATTTTCATGTTCATATTCTCTCTTCCTCTTCTTTACTTCTCCCTCTCCACCTCTTTCTCTCTCTGTATCTCCCAGTGGTTTTGAGGCAGAGACCCAGTAGACCCAGTTATAAAATAGCTGCTTATTATTAAATAATATGACCCCACCCCTGGGCAAACCAAATCACAGCATCCCACTGCTCCCCAACTTCTGTAATCGAAGTAAAAAGTATGCCACCATACTGGAAATCACTTTATCAACAGAGAGCATCTCACAGGAACTTTTATATAATTGAATATGACAATACAAGTGTGAATATGGGCACTTGATTGTCTCAAAACACTTCATTTTCAAAACTGCCATCTCTCCATAAGTGATCATCCACTCCTTAACTCACAGGAAAGAAGATGACCATAGTTTGGGGATGTGGTACGCTGTATTCTACAGATGCTGCAGAAACATTAAAGCCGTCTACTACCTCCTTGAAGTCTTAGAACTCAGTTAAGACTGCCACCTATCCCAAACTTGTTAGAAAAGTCAGTACTACCCTAGTGCTACCTCTAGACTGCAAGGATGTCAACAGGGTAGTAAAAACTCCTTTTTATTATTATACGGTTTCAATCATATATTCATGCGGCTGTGAGTACGTTCTAGGATACTGACATTAATTTGCTCGGTAACTTATCTGAAGTAGAAGGAAGGAGGTTTCAGTAGATTATTATCTTTTACAGGAATTCTACATAGCTATTCTAACTACCCAGTCACCTGAGTTATTTAATCGAAATCACACACACACACACCAACATTCCTTCCAATGAAGGAATCCTATTATGGTTTTGGTGTTTGAAACAGCTCTATATCTTAGAGCATATTTCTGCATTTTGAAAGTTTATATTCTAATGGGGGGCTAAGATGATGCTTTGAAAATGGCATTTTAAGTACATTATTTTAGCGTTTCGAACTGTTTTTAGTGAATGTTTTTAAATGGAACAACACTAATTCAGTGTACATAATCTATCATTACAGTGAAGAAAATTAAAATATAATAAACATATTTCCTACCAAGTTTTTTTTTTTTTTTCTGAAAGCAGAAAACAATGCACTGTGGGAACTTTATATTCACTATAAAGCAGTCACATCTTTATTTAAAAATTCTAGAGATGATGGCTATATTAGAAGAGTTATCTATATTAATCTTCGATTTTGTGCTTTTGATACTTTATTTTATTGAGACTATAAGCATACATCACAGTAAGCAATGCAATGTGGACCAAAGTCCAAGAAAATCTTCACACGGTCTTTCGGAAGAGAATAAAATGCTGATAAAGTTGAGACCAGACACAGCTAATGTACAAACGCAAACATCGTCGTAGGGATGATCATAGGCTCCATCTTTCCAGGTTTCCAAAGAGGATAAAGAATTACCTCCACATGCATTACCTTTCATTGTCAAGATTATACCTACCACCTTATAAAATAAAAGTTGTAACGCATGTGCAAGACGTGGATCTATAATTCTAAGAATTCCTTGAAAAACTCAACTAGAATATTGATATAAACAAAAAAGGAAATAACCTAGTTGTATAATGTTTACCATTTATGACTCCAAAAGACCACAAAGCGCTTTGACGAACAAGAAAATACACCTGAGGCATATTGTATTTGGAAGAAAAAAGGCTATTGCAGTTGAATATGTATTAATGAATTGCTTCCTCATGCTTTATACAATTCTTAGAGAAAGTTCAAATTAAGTCCCCAAAAGGATGTTTTAATTATAAGAAGCAATATTTTAAAACTCATACAAGCCATCACACTTGTTTGGAAACAAATGACTTCTCAAGATGTAGAAGTATTACTATCAATCACCAACAAGTTAATTCTACATAATAAGGCAGGTTTGGATGCAAACTGACCCACTGTGGAATGCTGTATCTAAAATTGATTACAACAGCACTCAAAATGAATGCAGCCCTCTAAACCACTTCTTTGCTCAGAAACATTAATCTCAATTAGAAGGAGAGCTTCATAATGGTAATGCTTGGTATATAAAAAAGTATGAAATAAATCAGTTTTTATAAGACACAACAATTAATCAGTTTTGAAACTTACAAGTTTTTTTTAAGTACAAAATGTCCATCAGGATTCTTAAAACATCTGTTATCTCCAAAATAAGGTTTTGAATGTGTTCTGAAAGAAGCTAACATGACATAATTTTTAGGACTCGGTTATTAAAACTTTTAAGTAGCATAACATTATTATGCTGTCTTTTCAGTACACTTCTTTATTTTGAGTGGGTGTTAAATTCTTCTCGACTATCATTAACACTGGCTTTAACTGAAAATTCAAAGAGATATATAATTGGGTGTGGATCAGAGTAAAAGTTTGATAGCAAATTACTGTATTTTTTGCTCACATTCTCAATTGAAGTAAAGAGAGTATGTTCTAAAAGTCAAAGTAGACATTTGGCTATCAAATAAAACACTGGGTAGATAAGCAATGCGTCAATGGACGTGCCTAACAGGTTTCTACAGCACATCTTCAGGAAAAGGGCAGACAATTCATTAACACTGCTGAATACACTGATTCACGTAAGTAAAATACCTTGATGACATTCCTCAGCTGCCCAGAAATAAAAACTTTAAAGGGATAAATAGAGCTTAATAAAAAGGAGGTAATGTATTTATTAAAATGATCAATATTAATAAACAAAGTTGTCTTTATGGTGCTTTTATATTAGACTATGACTATCTTCAGGACTTACTTCCCAAAACCATTGTAGGCAGAACAAACTTGGCTATTTCCAAACATGCTTTCACAGCAATGGGAAAAACATTTTTGGTACATGAAGCTCAAAGTTGATCAAGTATTCCTGATAGGTCATTCTACTCACAACGATAGCCATACACTTTTGCCTGGTTTCTTATCTGCTTGACTCTCTACAAAGGAAATAATTTTAACTCTTGGCTTTCAGAAGCAAAGCTAAGGAAGAGTAGCTTGAACTTGCTAACTGGATTATTATTGTTTAGCTAGGTTTTCTTTCCGAATAAATGTAAAACTTTTCACTCTATTTAGGTGCTTTCTTCTATTCAAAGATAAGCATCCTTATCTTTCTTTGTCTTCACCCTAATAAAGCAGGTTCTCTTTTCTAACCAAAAGACTCATGACACGCCTACAAGATCAGAGTAAGAAAAGCCTCTATAATTTACCTATAACATTTCTTTCTAGAAAATAAACTCAGCCATTCAAAATGATTCAATTTGGAAAAAAAATTAGTCAGAATTCTACTATAATTTTATCTGCTTTATTTTACATAATTAAGAAATCCTCACTAGGGTCGATACTCCCTGTCAATGAGTTGCTAACATTAATGCTGTTGGTATAGGATACTAATGTATTTTTCAAATATATAAGCACTGGTATAGTTATTAGTACATTTTCATAAAAATTGTGTAGTATATGTAAAAATATACCTGTCTTACTTAAAGGAACTACTTTCTCTCATAATATATATTCTCTTTTAAATTGTCTAAAATAAAATATATTGACCACTAGCAAAAAACAGTATCTTTGAGTTAAGAAGAATACTAAAATTCAAACAAGAAAAAAAGGCAGATTGTTAAGGAAAATGCAACAGGAAGAGAGATACATTCAATCCTGAAATACACAACAGAATAACTTAACTAAACTCATTATAAACCCCAACTTTGAAGAATTTAGGAATAATTTGTGAATGCCTTGACATTTTAAAGTGGGATTAGCAAGTCTTATTACTGAACTAACCTCTCACACTTAGAGCAAGAATTAAATAT
Organism: Halichoerus grypus; assembly: GCF_964656455.1. Lineage (NCBI taxonomy): Eukaryota > Metazoa > Chordata > Mammalia > Carnivora > Phocidae > Halichoerus > Halichoerus grypus. Next base: position 195,063,259 of record NC_135714.1, read on the forward strand.
TTGCTCTGCATTTAGAATCACAAATCGAAAGTTTCAAGGCTCTTACAAGCATTTCATATATTAAGAAATAAAAGCTAGAAGTTTTAGATAATTAAGAATGTATTAAGGAGTGCACAAAGCAAGATCGTTGGTGTATTTGTAAAATTTTTGTTTCAACTGAAATATTAAAATCTATAATGAGTTTTCATTATATTCTCAACTCTGTTCCTAATATCCTAGATAGACCACAAATACTTTTCCAGGTAGGCACCCGGGTGGCGGGGGGGGTATGCATCGTATTCTAAGCAAATTCACTAAAAGAATCAAATCACAAGTTCTGCTCAGTTGCAATACCACCTTCTGGGGTACCCTTCCAGGCTTTCCAAAGATGCTAGTCCTGCCTTTTTGTTTTGTTTTGTTTTTGACAACAGAAAGGAAAGGTAATGCCTGAACATATTTGTATTTCTAGTGAAAAGACCACCCAGTGGATTCTGCCAGAGCCACCAAATGTTTGACAAATACATTGTCAGAAGATAAGAAGTAAGAGCATTATGAAGAGACAGTCCTGTTCTCCGGAATCCCAGCTGTCTGGGGCCCTGTAAAAAGTGCCTGGACAGCCCTCACCCTTTCACTTCCACAGCACTTACCCAAAAGTACCTGGAAACTTTTCTCTAGCTTTAGATTATCATGACTTCAGAAAACAAATGTATCTGCTGCATTGCACGGTGGAATTACCTGGTACCCTTCCTCCTCAGTAAGAATTAGTAGCAGGTTACCATTACAACTACCTTAAAGGTGAGGCAGTAAGAATGGAATCCAAACTGCATCATAAGGTGTTCAGCAGAGATCAGATATAGCCCACCTCAACCTAAAATATTTGAAGCTTCTTCCAGTTGGTTGGAAAACACCACACGGCCGGAGATTGAGTTGCAGATTCGTAAATCTGTAATTGTTCAAATGCCCAGTTCAGGGTATTTGTTTGTTTCCAGCCCCATCCGGAGTTTCCAGATGAAGTTTCAGTCGAGATCTACCCCTCCCCACGGCACCCCAGCCCCTCGTTCCCGTCCTTCTCCATTCCCAACTTGGCTGCCTGGTAGTTGAAGCCTCATTTTCACTTGCCCCGGAAAGTGGTGACATTTCAGGGCTTCCCGCTCGCTGGAAGCCCCCAAGATCTTCTCAGACACCTTCTGAGGACGCGGCGCCCCGCCACAAAACTGGGGATCACCCCGACCAGAGCCAGACGGGCTAGGCTCCCTGCCCCCACTGAGCGCCCAGCCCCCGGGGCTGCCTTTCTCGGGTTACCCGCGAGCCCGGGGCTCCCCGGAACCGCAGCGCCGTGCGCAGCTCCTCCGGCGCCAGGCGCCGGCGAAGTTCCCACCTGAGCAGGCAGCCTGAGGTGTCAGACGCGAGGGAGGGGCGGGGACGGAGAGGCCGGGACTGGGAGGCCAGACCCGGGGCGACCGCACGCCGCGGAGATGCTCCCGGGCCACCCCGGGCTGGCCCACCTGCTGCCGCCTGCCCGAGCAGCGCGGGGAACCGCGCCGCCGCCCGCGCCGGCTCCCGGCCGCCCGCCCTCCCGCTCCCGGCGCCGCGGCCCGGGCACTAGGACCCCAGAAAGGAAGGAGGGCGCGCCGGCGGCGGCGCAGCACTTACCGCGCTCGGCTCGCCCGCGCCTCCGGCTCGCTCCCCGGCCGCAGCCGCCGCGTCCACCCGAGCAGCGCGCACACACAGCACTTGGCCAAATTCAAAGGAGCCGGGCGCGGGGGAGGGGGCCCCGCCGAGGGAGCGGAGCGTGGGAGACGGGGGAGGGTGGCGGGAGGGGGAGAGAACAGCAAGTGTTACAACTTCCTTCCCTGCCCAGCGCCCGGCCGCGGCGGGCGAGGGACGCGGCGAGGGGAGGGCAGCGCGCGCCGGAGCGCCAATGAGTTCACTTTCTTTTTCTCCCCCGCGCTCTCCCCCTCTCCCTTCCCGCCGGCCCCTCTAAGCCTCCAGCTCAGCCCGAGAGGCCGCGCCGGAGTTTTCGGTTCTCGGCGGGGGAGCCGGAGGACGGTGGCGGCGAGGGAGGAGGAAGAGGAAGAGGAAAAGGTGAGGAGGCGAGCAGGGCGCCGTGCCAGGGAGCAGCATCCAGGACCTTAATTGTGTGACGGGGGGACGCGCCGGGCCGAGTGTGCCCGAGACAGGCGCGTACACGTGTCCGTGTGTGTGTGCGAGTGTGTGTGCGGGAGGAGAGGAGCCTACCATGCGCTTCCCCCAGTGCAGATCGCGGGAGAGCCCAATCACAGGGCGAGCTGGACCGGGCTGCGATCATTTATAATCCTGGACTCCTCCGCTCCGCCACTTGTCAAGATGACAGGTACTTTATTTCTTCTTCTTCTTTATTCAAAAAAAGAGATTCCCCGTTTACTGCCTTTTTCTGTCAAATGGGATTTGCCGGACTGAACCACGTTCGCCGCCCCTCCCTTCTTCCCTCCTCCCGGCCGCGTCGGGTACGGGAAAGCTCCAAGGCTCCCATGCTGTGACCAATCAGTGCATCTACTACTCTTGCCGTGATTTAGGGGTCATCCATGAATAACACTTCACCCTGATGAATGGCTCTTGCCGGCTTTCGGCTCTGATGAGGGGTCTGCCCGCCGCTGATTGCAAACACTAATGAACTTACAGCGCCATCTGAAATTCACACGCACCTACAAAGTGCAGGGGTACGTGCGTGCCGGGGAGGGGGGCGTCTGTCCTTTTCTTCTCTGGGTTGCGGGATGGGGGTGGGGGAGAGGGACGGGGGAGGGGGCGGGTAATTGCTTTGGACCAAAGTGGAAACACTTCTCTATGTAATCACACCTCTAACCTTCTTAGAAAACTACTTTGCTTGATCTTTCATAGGGTGGGCATTTCAGGTCAGCGGAGTCACCCGAAGAGGTAGGAGTGCAAGACACTGCCGGGAAGATGGATTTCGAGGCAGAAGGGTGTAATTAAGGATTTCCACTCTCGGTAGGCGGCCCGTCCTTTACAAGAGGTTCTGAAAATGACCTGCGCCTTCCCTTCCAGAGTGTCCTCTCGTCCGAAACTGAAAAGCGCAAATGACCTTCGCACGCGGGAAGGGGCTCTGAACACCAAGATTCCTTGCAAGCCCCAACTCGGGGCTGGCGGAGAACAAGTGTCTGCCCTCGGGTTCAAGCACCAGGTCCTCCCCAACAAGCGCGCAGCGGCCAGGGGGCGGATTCTGGAGTCCTCTAAAGGCTCCACACCCCGCATTCTCCGACCCCCCATCCCCGTTCTCCCCTCAGATTAGCAGCCAAACGCTACCTCTACCTCGACTTTGTTTGCTGTGGGAGGAAAATAAAAGTTTACTGCTCTCCACAAGACGCTGCCACTTTCTACTCGCTTAAGTTCCCCTCAGCACCCTCGCTCGCGACTCCCCAGCCCCTCTGCCCCGGCCTAAAGGAAGCCCACCGAGGCAGATTGCAGTTCCGGCTGCTCCGGACTTTTGGAACACCCAATCCGCGACCTTCGCGGAGCCGCTCTCCGGCTCTTTGCCGCTCTGGAACCTGCTCGGCACCCAGCTGCAGCAGGGCTGGGGCGTGCGCGCTTGGGGCGGACCAGCCCGATGGGCTCCACTCCGGGCACCCTAGCGTCCTCCCCCCTGCCTCCCCCTCCCCCGGGAGGAGCTCTGAATTTGTTCCCCAGGCCTTAACGGGGCGCTAGCAAACTTGACCTAGGAAGCGTGGCAGAGGAACTAGCGAGCTCTCAGCCTTCTCATTCCATCTCCCACTTTCAACTTCAGAGCAGAGGATTCCAGCGACCTGCACCTAACGGGGACTCGGGCTGGAAGGAAAACACCTGTATTTGTAACTACGTGCAGAACACGAAACAGACTAAGCGCTTTGAAAACAAGAGCAGTGCCTCCTAGGAAAGCCTGAGGCTTCAGGATAGAGTTTCTCCAAAGTTTTCGGGAGAACTGACAAGGAGAGTCCCTGACCTTGAATTAGTGTGCCCAGTCCCACCACCTGAGTTCCCGAAGTTGTCAAATGACCAAACGCACTTCACCTACTCGTTAAGAAATAACGGTAATGCGTGACCACCACGACCCCATTCCTGGGGCGCCAGTGACGCTAAGCACTACAGGAATCTAGAGTCGCCCTGGGGTGGATCAGTCTCTTTCCTGCTTTGTGTGTTTCACACTTGAAAAAATAAAATAAAATAAAATAAAATAAAATAAAGTAAGGCAGCGGGGGCAAACGAATGATTATTCCCCTCTCATTCTAACCATCCTCATTGTCTCAAGAAAACTTCCTGAATTGTGGAGGCATACCCCAGATATTATATGACAGTCACACCAACTACTTAAAATTTGCATTCCTGATGTGATCAAAAGGAAACTTGATGGGTGTTTCATAAATCACCTTTGTGGCCCAGTTCCCAGAAAAACATCTTAAGTGTTCAAAACTTTGCTAAGTGTCCATGTAACACTCCCCCTTGCTCTTTCGTACCTTACTATCTAGGAATACACACAAAAAAAGAGATAAGACACATCCTAAAGAGGCCAGAACAGAAGAACTAAATTGCTGGTAGAACAGGCAGGAGGTGGGGTCGGGGGAGTGGCATGTTTCTTCTTTGCAGCTCTTTTCTCTTTTCAGCCCTCATTATAGCTAAAGCTGGTAATGAGCATAGGAAACAATAGAACTCATAAAATTTAGAAATGGTAATAAATCTTGAAGCTTGTCTCTAGCCCAGCTCCCTGTTACACGATATTCAAAGTTTTTCAGTGCGGGATGTTGAACATTCACACGAATTGTATGCAATGCAGACAAAATACTCTAGAACTCATTCATACAGCCCCGTGCACTCTATGGCAGGCATCACTGGTGGACAAAGCGCGCAGGGTGTCCTCAACGACCGTCTGTGAGCGCAAGGCGAAGCCCGAAATCCAGGCAGTTTATGTGTGCTAAGTTTGAGGCTTCGTGGGTTGGGTTCCCACCCCCCCAACCTCTACCCCCACTAACAAAGAAGTTCCATCATTCGAGGTCCTTAGGAAAAGCTGATGTTGTACAGTGCCAAACTATACCAGACGCTTTCTCCTCCGAATGCATCCTTGGAAAGCAGAGAGGCAGCCTGCTACGTGACCATCAGGCTTTTTGCCTCGCTGAGCTCCTGTCATGGGAGGGCGGGGATGGTGGGTAGATCACGCCGTGCCCTCGGCTGCAATAAAAACTCGAGCGGGAGAAGAAATGCAAGACGTGGCTGGCTGTTTTGCAAACCTCTGGCCGCTCACAGCAAACTCTGCCGGGCGCGGCTGGTGTGACTTTGCCGCGTGAAGGCAGCCGGTCTTGCACAGGATAATGGGGCTGAGCTGGCGGCATCGCCCTCCCGTGGGGCCCCCTTGTCACAGTGATACGCGGCTCTCCGGAAAAAAAAAAATGTTGCCGAGCTCCCCTTGCAGCCCGCACCCCACCCCTGGAAATGCATGCCTGTGGCCCTTGCAAACCTCTACAGGATGCTTGGGGAGGAAGATAATGGACCGAACCACTTTGGGATTAGGAACTGACCATGCCCTCAGGACTGAGGTGGGGTGGGAAAGGGACCGGTGCTTTGCCCTGCTGCGGAGGCTGGGCCCACAGCGCTGTTCTGTCGCGCCATCAACTCCCCACCTCAGGCGAGGGTCGCTCCCCACTCGAAGGGGATGCCTATCCATGTAAGTCAGCATCACGGAAGCCTTCCCTGGAGGCTGATGTTTTGGGGACTGTCGGTTTTCTCCAGGTCGAGCCTGAAGCCGCCGCTTGGGCCTCCCTCCCGTGGGGCGCAGCGGGGCTCCAAGGCTACATCCTCCTTTGACAGGCGGGGCTTTCAGGCGTGCAGAAGGGGGCACGGGTCAGGCAGGTAGGAGGCTCTCCAAGGAGGCTCCTGGGCACCGCTCCACTTCATGGGCATTCTTGGGACTTACTACATCGGCTCTAGCAAACGGAGGCAAGAATGGCCTGACCGTAGGGCTCAAATCCGGCTGCAACCTCTCCGGCCTGAAGGGTTCTGGCACTGAGAAGGAAGGCGGGAAATGACTGAAGGAGCCATAGTGGGGACTCTTAGACCTTCCCACTGACCCTTTGAAAAGATCAGGCAAGCCAATAATCTATATACTTCCAAAAGGAGGTTATGTCTCAATTGAGAACAGTAAGTGATGAGCAGCTTAAAACAGCCTGAAGGCTGGCAGTCAGGAGAAGAAGGTGAGTCCCAGGCACTTGGAGGATGCTGGTTAAACAAATCAGTTTGCAGGTAGCAGACCACTAACCTAGAACAATGCACAGCACTAGAACTTAACTTTTACACAGAAGCCTCTCGAGTAGCTCTAAAGTTACTGTCAGGTGTTTGTTGTTTCTTCTCCTGGGAAAATAATCAACTGATTTCCCTTGGCCGTTAGGTTGAGGGAAACTGTAAAACAAATATTCTGATTTGATCACTGATCAAGTCATAAAGTTAAATGACTATTGGCGGTGGAAAACAGGCTTTCATTACCTTCATTAAAGCACGACAGGCCTCTCTCAATGCACATGCATTTTGGAGCTACCCAGTGAACTGGTGATCAGACAAACCAACCTTTAAATGCGGCCCTGCTTTTCCAGTACATTGGTTTGTGTTCCACTGCGTAAACAGAGCCTCCACGTGGCTCTGATCTCTGGTGAAAAGGCATGCATGGAACCCAGCCCCACTGCTGACTTGGTTTTGCTTCAGTCACATAGAAAACCCAGTTCCTCGAAGGATTTTGGACGCAGAAGTGTCTTGCCACACGTGGCACTTTCAATTTTGGTTTCAGTCCACATGTGTGTTTAAAGCATGCCACATTTTCCCGCACTGAAAGATAAAAAACCTTTAAAATTAATAGTTACCATGGAGTACCCTTTAAAATCTGTCATGTTTTGGGGCGCCTGGGTGGCTCAGTCGTTAAGCGTCTGCCTTCAGCTCAGGTCATGATCCCAGGGTCCTGGGATCGAGCCCCACATCGGGCTCCATGCTCCGCAGGAAGCCTGCTTCTCCCTCTCTCACTCCCACTGCTTGTGTTCCCTTTCTCACTGTGTCTGTCTCTGTCAAATAAATAAATAAAATCTTTAAAAATAAAATAAAATCGGTCATGTTTTCTGTGGACAGCTTTTTGATAAGCAGTATATATACCATATTTACGGTATACGCTATATACATATAGTCTATGGTGTATTTAAGGCAGACGCTAGCTGTGCAAGGCTTATAAATTCATGACAGAGGACAATTTTGTTAAGAATATGATGTCCTTTAGATGTTTCGGGATCCAGTCTATAAGTTAACTTGCAGACAGAGATGAAAAACGTAGGCATCAAGTGACTACGTTCAGCTGCAGACCCACTGAGCATCTTCTCATTTCCCAGGAGTGTCCTACTCCGTCCTCCCTTTGCCGACTCCTGAGTCCGGGACGTCCTGTACTCTCAGCCTCTGGAACTCCTATTTATTAGAGCACCCATTAAGCCCTTGGAAGTGCTTCCATAGTATTTTCTGCATGTAATAAACGATGGCACTATTTTATTAAATGGGCCTTTTGCAATAGCTCTTTAAGACCACAGGGTCCAGCACAAAGGGCTGCCATACAGAAGATGTTCATTAAGTGGTTGTTGAATGAATGAGTGAATGCATGAATAAAATATTTTCACCCTATTCAGTCATTCCAACTTTTTTTTTTAAAGGATAGGTCATAAATAAAATTGACTTCAAGAATATACTTATTAAGTACCCTTTCCACTTTTCTGCCCATCCATTTTTTAATGGCACATCATTTAAAAATTCCAGTTATGATATCAAGCCACATCAGTTCACCTCTGCACTTGGTTGACTTCTCAGACACACAGTTTGAAGTAAAGACAAAAATAATGGGGAAAAGGAAAGAGATCAAATTTTGTGTTCCTCTTTTTCAGTAAGACGTAGCATATACGGAAATTTGGAAAAATTGGTAGTGAGCACTGATCAAATGCAGATACTCTAAGTATGTTCCACTAAATATGATCCTATGACACCCTTATTGTTTACCGAATTCCTTTGGACTTTTAATGGTAAGAAGTGTAGAGCCTAAGATGACTGCTTTTCATTTCTTCAAGACAAGGGTTCAGCTGGTATGGGGGAAACAATCTCTGTTTGTTCCTCTCTGCTCAGGAGGACTGTTTCTAATTGATCTGGCATGGAATTTAGTTGGAGATGTGTATGTAGCAACCAAAGCACAGAGCCTGTGTGCTTTGTAAAGTGATAACCATATGGGCCTTATTTGAAACATTTGAGGATTTTCGACATTAACCTGGGTTAAATTGAGCTATAAATTCAACTCAAATGTATACGTCCTGACAAATTCATCATCACTTTGGATAGATCCAATCCGTGCTCCCCTCAGATTAATAAAGATGATGACCACTTATCACAAACGCGGAGGTTCTTTGTGATAAAGTACCATAATGTTGTACTTTGCACTGTTTAAATGCAAATTGCCCTTATTAAGCAGACATTTTCTACTGTTATCACTTTCAGCAGAATGGAAATGTTTAAAAATGATCTCTGGGTAAAGAAAAAGATATATAGTCAAACCTATTTCCTCTTACACAATTTTCAAGTGCACTTCGCTATCATCATGAAGATTTAATTAAGCAAGCTCAGCTACGCTAAAAAGCAAAGCGGCTGGAAGTTGCTACTTATGGAAACATATTCAGGACTTATACAAAATAATTTATTTGCTATTCCTCATTTAGGGATCCGCACAATCACAGAAGGTTCACAACACAACAGAATCCTAGAGCTTCCTTCTCCTATTTTTGAATATCAAATTTAGAGTTCACACTTTGTTACAGATAATAGTACTGAGTTATGGATGTTGATGGTCCTTCTTCCCTTGCAGCTTTAAATTGCCTTGAAAAAGATACAGTTTCTTTAATTAAAAAAGCTGCACAGAACTAATCCCTCTAGCTGAAAAAAGAAAAGTTTTAAGCAATCTCTTTCTGCTCTGAGAGAGAAAGGCAGACAATACCATAACAGATCAGAAACATAAGCCATAGTGTGCAGCCAGGAGCACAGCAGGGAACTGAATACTGCTCCGACTGTGTCATTTTTTAATCCCCCATCCCAGTTTTCCCCGTCTGACCTCATGCTGAGATGAAGTTATCACAGAAGACAGCTTTACTCTCACCAATGAATCCAACCCTGGATCTGTATTATCCTTAGCAGATCAAAACACCGCTTTCATCAAATAGCATTATCTGCATAAAAGGCATGCAATTGCCCGATAATTTCACCCAAACTATGCTATTCATTTAAAGGACAAGAAGAGAAATGTAATTCATTCCTTTTGGGGGTTGGCAGAGAAGAGTGAGACCTGGGGGAGAGCAGGGGCTGGAGAAGCTCACTTTCCCCCCTTCACTCATGGGAACTTTCCTGTTTTTAACACAAAATCCCAAGAAGGGGTCCATTTAAAAGTCCCCCTGCTCCTGCGCTTTAAGATTAATTGTTGGAGCAATTTGGTGCAGTTTGAGTGACAAAAGTGTAAGTTGTGTAGAAAACTGGCAGTGAGAAATTACAAAGCTTGCTGATGTCATTAGCCATGCTTCCCTGAACCCCAATAAAAACATCATATCCAGTAAAATTGGAGAAGCATAAGAATTAGCTGAACAATTGGATGAAGTTTAACACAACGTTGTGTGTAGAGGGGGGTTCTTACTGGAAGATCTTTCTATGCATTATTAGAACTTTGAATCCTTAGATTGGGAAGACAAAGACATATTCCACAATTTTGGGTTGATATTGTGAAGAATATTTTTAAAATCTTAGGAGTAAAGACTAGTTTTTTGTTTTTTTTTTTAATTTAGAAAATACTTAGCCTCCTTCAGGTTTTCTTCCCCATTTTTATGTTTAAACAGTGTTCTCATTTGCATTGTAGATTGTATAAAATGTTATAATGGGCTTCTCTTTAATGGATCCTAACTTCTTATTGAATGACATCAGTTGTTTTGTTCAAGGTATCATGATAGGTTAGAGCAATCAGACAAAACCATTTATGTCAAGTAAATGGAATTACTAAGAAGTACTAAAACTCCGCTGTGGGTGTGGGTGACCTATTAGGTGTATGTTAATATCCTCCTAAGATGCATTACTCACCATAATTTTAATGATTTAGCTTGAAAATGTAAATCATCTGCTCAGTCCTTTCTGAATTTACCCTGTAAATTGACCTTGTAAGAAACCCAGCTTAATCCCTACCTTCCATCATCCAGACAACATCTACACACAAAAATGTGTAAGACAAACAATCAGAACTGCTTGAAAAAAAGAACAACCTTCAAAGGCTTCAAATCGGAGGCTAGGAATACTCCTGGGAATTCATCAGACAGGTGAAGGGGCAAGAATTTTCCCTTGAAAGAAAGACACTGGTTCTGCAAGAAATTAATCATGGCACTATTATTTGTCATCATTGGCATTTTAATTACATGTATGTATTCTCCAAAGCATTTAAGTATAATTAATAAATAGGTATTTTTTCCACACCAACTTCCTGCAACTACAACCCAATACCGAAGTGCTCTGAGGCTAAAAGTCTAGGTAGATATATGGTCTGCTCAGTAGTAAAGTTCGCATTCATGTTTCCAAAATACAGCTTCATGACATACAAATTATCTCAAATGTAATGTGATTAAGCATTAAACTATGGCATTTCCTTGAATTTAATGACAGTACTATTTTCATGTCAAACTTGATTACAAGAACCAGCTTTCAGAGGGCACTGTTTAAAATCCCAAATCATTAACAGATCACTTAGGGTTCAGGCTCACAAAACGTCTTGTCTGTGAAATATCAGCTAAAGACATGTAAGCAGAGAGGTGAGTCTCATATTTTGCCTACGGGTGTGTGTGTGTGTGTGTGTGTGTGTGTGTATGTGACTGATTTCAGAAGTCCCATTTCTGTCTGAAAATTCCAGGAAGGAGAAGCTGTTTACATCACTGATGCTGCTGCTACTCCCAACATGCACATTTATGATGCAGTTCATGTTCAGACCCTCTTTTCTCAAAATAGCAAGGCATATCATAGACCATTGTACCCACTTGAAATGGAGATGGTGAGACACATGGCTTCCTTAAGACTTCAGAAAATTTAAATACACACAGGATTTTGGTATTTTGTGTCTTCTTTATTTTCACTCCAAGTCTGTGTTTGACTCAGAACTGATTTCTCTAAGAGACTGAAACTGGATCATTCATAAACCCAGATTTCACAAGTAAATTAGATCAAACTCACATGAGTTTGTGTCTGGAAGGCGAAGCAATCATTTTCATGGGTTGTGGAATTGTTGATTTGTTTGTCTGTTTGTTTTAAAGATGACACCCGAGATAGCATTACTTTCAGAGTACAAGCTTTCCCAATGGAGCACGGAAAGGTATTTCTAACAACATTTTAGGTATTCTTCTGGCTGAAACTTCAGTGTACTTGCCTTACACTACATTAAGACAGCAAACCCTGGTTTGCTCAGTGGTATGATAAATCCCTAAGAGAGGAGGATTGTAGATTAAGGCCATGAAATGGCTACAGGACTCAGATTGGAATAAGCAAGTTCTGACAGGCCATATGATCTAAGTTTTCATCTCCCTGAGGAAGATGTGACTCTGGGTTTTGTTTGGTTTAGGGAAAAATGTAAGAAGCCAGCATTTCTCAAGCAGACTGGGAGAAGAGTCCGGGCCGGCCATTGGAACCATCCAAGTTTCTCTCTGTTTACCTAACACTTTTTTTTCCTAGCCCGTGCCTCCAGATCCACCAGTTTTAATCCACAAAATCTATGAAAGGCCAGGATGTACCCTCCCCTATTTTATCCTTGGATAAGATATCTAGGAGAGAAAAAAAAAAAAAAAAAGTAGGCCATGAGAAGATTATGAGCTAAGAGTCTATAAAGAGGGAAGAAATTGGCAGAGAGAGAATCTGAGTTAGGGGAGAAAGAAGGGAGAACCAGCTTAAACTGAAGATAAACCACGAGGATGCTGAAAGGTAGAGAGAGTGTGTGTGAAATTCGTAGGTTAGAGTTCTGGTTTAATGGAGTTCTGCATTCACCTTTGGTCTATTTACACCGATGAGTGAGTCCTGGAAACTTGCCTCAAGAGTTTATAGTGTTCCTTAGAAGCTACATTTAAATCAGGCCATGGTATGAGTAATATTTATTTTCAAACTTATTAGAAATCAACCTTTATTATACTCTGAAGGAAATTGTGATAATAAAGAGGTTCTATATTAAAATGTGAAGATTATCTTGATAATAAACAGGGTGACAAAATCTATGGTAGCCCTAGATCAACAGTGTTCTAATTGCGACCTTTAGACCACCTATATCAGAATCACCTGGGAGTTCTTAATAACATGTACATTCCTGGGTCCTGCCTCAGCTCTATGGAATCAGAATCTCCAAGGATGCAACCACTAAATTAGCGATTTTAACAAGGCTTCCAGAGTATTCCTATTTGCAGGGAAGTTTGAGAAGTATTGCCAGGGCTCAATATTTTGCATAAAGCAAATAGATATTTCAGTTTTTATCATAAGCCTATTAAAGAGAGGTTGTTGCAAATAAATGTAGTCGAATTATTTTCAAAAGTGACACATTTCCATTTAAGGAAGAAACCAAAATTTACAATATTAAGAGGGTGAGAATATCTGTCAGCTGAAAATTCAGTGACACTTCAAAATTAGATCTTGAATCATTCTAAGAGTAGTAAAATCAATAAGTTGTAAATTCAAATAGAATTTTCAATTCTCTTCTGTAGTTGGATTATTGGGTACAAATTTTTGCTGACTATATTGTTCAATAGCATATGTATGAGACCAAACTTATATAGATTTTGAATGAAACTTTAAATATGTATTAGTTCTATTTATTACTGGAAATTAAACAATTCTTTGTGTGAGATGGTATAGGAACTGACTCAACATGTGTAGCTTTTAAGAGAAATTTAAAAAAAAATATATATATATATAATTTATTTTTTTAATTAAGAGCTAGGAGAACAATGTCATCCAGATGGCAACACAGGTTGTTCCTGGCTTCACTCTCCCTCACAAGAAGAACAACTAACAACTATTCAAGAACAGGACATCACTGAGTAAATTCTAGAACATGGAGGCAGGGGGGTGAGGCTAAGCCCATCTAATAAGCATGACCAGAGAATCCAGGAAACCATGGAGTCCATTCTTCAGCCTCATTTGGGTAGGGAACCAAGCTAACAGTCCTATCCAATTCTTCTCAGCCAGTGGCACACTGCCATATCCCCATCCTCAGAGCTCGAACAGTTCCTTGCCCCAAAACAGACCATAATAGCAGGCCCCACTGGCCCAAGGGTATTACCGGTAGACACACCTAGAATTCAAAACTAGGCTGACTGGTGAAGGACCGTTTCTGTCAAAGAAAACCTATAAAATCTGGAAGAGGAGCCCCATTACTCAAATGCAGAGATAACCCATGTAAGGAATTGAGTATCATGAAAAAAATCAGGTAAATATGACACCACCAAAGGAAGCTAATAAAGCTCCAATAAATTGACCCTAAAGAATTGGAGATCTATAAACTGTCAGACAAAGAATTCAGAATAATCCTTTCAAAGAAATTTAGTGCATTACAAGAAAACACAGAGACAACTGAATGAAATTAGGAAAACAATATATAAACAAAATGAGAAGTTCAACACGGAAATAGCAACCATCCAAAACACACACACACACACACACACACACACAGGAATCTTAAAGTTGAAAAATATAATAACTGAGCTGAGAAATTCAACAGTGAGTTTTAAAGGTAGACTCAACCATGCAGAAGGATCAGTGACTTGGAGGATAGGGCATTAGAAATTACCCAATCAGAGGAGCAAAAATAGAAAAGAATAAAAAAGAGTGAAGAAAGCCTATGGATTATGGGGCACAATGAAAAGGAACAATATTCACATGGTGGGAATTCCAGAGGAAGAAGAGAACGGGATAGAAAGCATATTTAAAGCAATAATGGCTGAGAATTTCTTGAACCTGGGGAGAGAAAGGGACATCCAGACCCATGAGGCCCAAAAGACCCCAAATAGGTTGAACCCAAATAGGGCTACACTGAGACATATTATAATTAAATTGTCAAAGATCAAAGACAAAGAAAGAATTTTAAGAGCAGCAAAAGAAAAGAGAGAAGTTACATACAAGGGAGCCCCTATAAGGCTACCAGTGGATTTCTAAGCAGAAACTTTTCAGCCTAGGAGAGAATGGGATGATATATTCAAAGTACTGGAAGAAAGTAACTGTCAACCAAGAATCCTATACCTCGCATAGCTGTCATTCAGAAACAAAGGAGGGATAAAGACTTTCCCAAACAAACAAAAGCTGAGGGAGTTCATTATCATCAGACCTGCCTTACAAGAAATGCTAAAGAGAATTCTTTGGATGGAAGTGAAAGAATGCTTTAATTAACATCATAGAACCACAAAAAGGTAGTGTAAATCTCCCGGGTATTGATAAATATATAGTCATAATAGATTGTGCAATATAGTAATAGTGGTGCATAAATCATTTACTACTTTAGCTTTAAAGTTAAAAAAAAGAATGTAATAAAATAATTATAATTACTATAATCTGTTATTAGTTACACAGTATAAAACAGTAATAACCTAAAATTGTAACAGTAATAAGCTAAAATGTGACGGGGAGAAGTAAAAGTATGAAATTTACAATTTCTGTTGTAGTAAAGTTGCTATCAGTTAAAGTAGGGTGTTACAAGTTCAAAACATTTTATGTAGCCTGATGGTAACCACAAGGGAAAATCTTGTAGTTATTATACAAAAAACAAACAAACGAACAAACAAACAAAAAACCACAATAAAAAAGTCAAAGCAGGATAAGAAATAGGGAACAACGAATCTACAAAACAACCAGAAAACAATTAACAAAATAGCAATAGTAAGTAATTACTTTAACCATAAATGGATTAAATTCTATAATTCAGAGACACAGAATAGCTAAATAGATTTAAAAAAAATCCAACAACATGCTATCTATCTTAAAGACAATGTAGACTGACTGTGAAGAAGTTAGAAAAAGGCACGTCAAGCAAATGGTAACCAAAAAAAAGCTGGGGTAGCCATACTTACATCTGACAAAATAGACTTTAAACGAAAAATGGTAAAAAGAGACAAAGAGGGTCATTATGTAATGTTTAATAAGTGATATCAAGGAGATATAAGAATTGTAAATATTTATGTGCCCAACATTGGAGGAAGCGGGTCGAAAGGTCCAAACTTCCAGTTGTAAGATAAATAAGTACTAGGATGGAATGTACAACATGATGACTATAACTAACACTGCTATGTCATATGTATAGGAAAGTTAAAAGAGTAATTCGTAAGAGTTCTCATCACGAGGGAAAAAATTCCCTTTTTCCTTCTTTTTCTTTCTATTGTATCTATATGCAAAGATGAATGTTGGCTAAACACATTGTGTTAATCATTTCATAACATATGCAGATCAAATCAAACCATGCTGTATACCTTAAAGTCACACAGTGATATATATGTCGATTATTTCTCAACGAAACTGGGGCGGGGGAAACTTAAAAGCTTCGTTTGGAAGCTATGCATTTAAAGGTCAGTATCCCACACTATTTCTAGGATGGTTTTCAGAAGTATTGCTCACATTAAAAGTCTTTAAGTTTTAATGTATATCATTATTTCTACCCTGCCAACATCACTTCCTTCTCTGAAGGATGTGACTTTTAACGAAGTGCTATTAATATATGAAGGATGTGATGTTGTTTTCCCTTACATTACAAATTTAAAGTCCTTATTGCAGATAGTGGGGAAAACATTAAAAATAAGTCTTTTTATGTTGTCTTTACTATAATTATTGCTAGTGTACCTGGTCCTCTTTCTCCTCTGACTCCTCCTGACTCACTGTGCCTGCATACATTCAGACAGTGTGCTGAGCATGTAACATGCATTATCTCACATAATCCTCATAGTAACTTCAAAACTAGTTCCTATTATTTCCCCATTTTAAAGATGAGTAAATTGAACAGTAAGCAATTTGTCCAATGTAAGTAGAAGAGCCAGGACTAATAAGCTTGATTCCAGACCCCAAACACTTAATAATGACATATACTTCCTCTTTATCAGAAATAGAAATAGAATCAGTTCTGATCATAAGTTAGTTTACCTTTTATTTTATTTAATTTTTTTTAAGTAGGCTCCATGCCCAATGTGGGGCTTGAGCTCATGACCCTGAGATCAAGAGCCAGATGCTCAACCAGGTGAGTACCCAAGTGCCCCAGTTAGTTTACCTTTTATACACATATATAAAATCATATACCATCAGAAATAGAAACTTGACCTTAATGGAAGAGAATTACCTCTTAAAAAAAAAAACTCAACATGACCCTAATGAGAATTTCACAAAGGTGATATCTTTTTGTTGCTTGAGTCTGTTTTTGAGAAAAGTTAGTTATTTTACAATGTGAAAAACTGAACTTGACAAATCTTTAGGTCTTGTTCCACAGCAAGATTATTCATCTTTCCATATTTTATGTACTGTACAGATTTAAAATAAAATTGCCCCAAATAGAATATATTTCACAATTCCCCTATTTCTCTAAACAAAATTACTGCAACCATCAGCACATATTTTAAAATGATGGTTTAAGGCTAAACCTGCAAAAGCTTTCAGTTCCAGAATGATGGTTCTCTCTTTAATAATCTATGCAAGATAGAGTTAAATCACTGTTTTAAGGAATCGATATAGTTTTGGGATGATAAACATTTGTGACTCTGATACAACATTTTCAGGAAGGTTGTTGCTGTTCCAATGGCTTTTAACTTGCAGAAGTTGGTAAAATCCTCTTTAAAGGACAGGAAAGTTAAGCAGAGTGAATTGTAAGCTTGCTGCTCCTTGAAATTACAAATCATTGAAAAACTGTCCATGAGAACACCTTAGGGAGTAAATGTGGATAATAATGGTTTATATGTGGTTGCAAAACAATAATGAACCTGTCTAATCAATTGTTCTGAATAGCAATAGATCACAGTGGAAAAAAAATACACGTCCTTATTGACCCCTTGTGCATTCTGTTAGTATTCATTCTTGTGACTTTTGAATGGTTTCCTTTTGTATTTAATCATGTAGTAACAGATTAACCCTAAAATTATTACCCATAGCTCTTCCTCAAGGCAGAATTTAGTATAAACAACTGAAACTGGAGTAGAAAATAAACACATTATCTTTGCTTTTTTATGGATATAATATCTGATGATGGGAAAGTTATTTTACAAAGGACTTAGTAAAAGAACAAACATAAATTGGAACAGAAGTGAACCATGGCCTGATCTTACTTTATTAATTTTGATTATCTTCATAATGGATGCATATTAGTACAGATAAACATATTTTGTTGTGATCTGTAATTACCAATAAACTATTATATGATTGTACTGGCCAACATTACCTTTACATGTGACGGACATGCTGTATGTTCAGAGTTAAACTGGAGAAAAATAATTCCTCTGTCTGCTCTTCACTCCCTCAACACCCCCCACCTTTAGATTTACATTTATGTTAACACATTCATGTAATAGAGAACTAGTTAAAGGGTTAGACTAGTTTATGAAGATGATCATGGCCAAAAATCCACTCGATACACCAATGATCACTATCATCACCAACACACTGAGCTGTTTGTCAAATAACAATTCCATTTCATCTTGGGGTTCAATTTACCACACAAGAAGTAACAGAAAGTCCTCTCTATACCTGCTTATGTCATAAGATATCGTGAGAACCAAATGAAATAGCAATTTTAAGTTTTAAAGGGTTAGAGTTTATTATTGATATCTTTCATTTGCTAAGCAATTTTTCTTTCATTCAACTCATGTAGCAAAAACCAAAATAAAATATTTTAGGCCTAGGGTTAATATAATAATTTGTGCGAAGAGATGCTACTATCTTTCAGGTTTGTCTTAATCTTAAACATTTATTTAAGACCATCTGCACAGATCTAAAGGTGCAAAACAAAGCACACAGGATTGATAAACTTGTTCTCTCTTCCTGTAATGATATATTATGTTGAGCCCTCCATGCTCATTCCACAACTTCTTTTAATTAGTGATGAAAATGTGCCACCTGAGTGAGTTTAGTATCTTGGACTAGGGAAGTATGCTTCTCAAAAAGTGGCCTACATAGCATTTCATCTGAAGCCTTAATTTATTACACTATTACTCAAACACCTGGTATGACATTTTGGTGACAGTTAACACTGTATGGCTGAGTATTAATCAGTTAGAAAAAGAAATGTGATTTGTACGTATGTGACTTTGATCCATTTAATCTTACTGGTACTGATCTGCTATGGGTTATCTTTTTTTATACCAAATTTTGGTGAGAATACCAGTAAAGGAATTTTTTTCATGTTTATTTTAAAAAACTGCCTTGCAGTTTAGTATTTTAAGTCAGTTAAATCTTTATCTAGAAGTGCCATCATTTCTTTAATTTTGATAACTAACTTGTCCCTGAATACAAAAATCTGGGTTCTGATCAAATTGTACATTATTTTTATAAATATGATTTCTCAGACCTCTCTCTCTTTTTGAAGTATATTTAAGAAAAAAGTTTATTTGCTTAAACTTAGAAAAACAATACAATCTAATTGCAGTGGTGAACTATTCTGATTACGGTTTTATTTCCTTGAAATATTATGACTAGGTTAGAAATTTTACCATTGGACCAATAATAGCTAACTCAATATAAATTTGAATATTTGGAGATGCCCACAAATATGCATATATATCCATGTGTGTGTGTATCTTTGTGTAAGCATAGATAGATAGATAGATAGATAGATAGATAGATAGATGTGTTATATCTACATTTCTAGAATAGTTTTTGTTTTTTTTTTTTTTTTAAGATTTTATTTATTTATTTGAGAGAGAGAGTGAGAGAGAGAAAGAGCACAAGAGGGGGGAGCAGGAGAGGGAGAAGCAGACTCCCTGCTGAGCAGGTAGCCCGATGTGGGACTCGATCCTGGGACTCCAGGATCATGACCTGAGCCGAAGGCAGTCGCTTAACCAACTGAGCCACCCAGGCGCCCTACATTTCTAGAATAGTTTTAAAGTTAACCTTTGTTTTTAAATAAATTAAGCTAGCCCAGTCTCTTGGCAGCATATAATCTCTTAAGGAAGATGCTTTAAAAATGCTACAATTGATAATCTTTAGGATTTTCTTAATATATATTTACATGTATAAAAGAATCAATGCAACATAGAAAATTGTCAATCTGATTTCTTTGTAAATCTCAATTGTTTCAAAGCTTTTTTTTTTCAGCAAATATAAAGTAAAATACTAACATTTATGTGGGATCCACTCATTGATTACCCTTTTCCAGTCATCTATTCTTTTATACCTACAGTTTTTAATTTCTGGGTTTTTCCTAATGGATGATGTATTATACTCTTTCAAACAAGGTGGTTCTGTTGATGTGTTTGAGAATTTCAATTACTCTGTTTTGGAATCTTTTGATCACACACAATATTGTACTTCTTAAATTTTGATTCTTTTTCATTCAAGAAGCAAGAATTCTGCAGTGAATTATGATAAATATTTGACAATACAGATTTGTGGTGCTCTAAAAATACTTATGTCCATGTTTGCCTTTTCTTTGTATTACACATTACGGAATATAAGTGGATTTCCACATTTGTAACATAAATGTCCTAAGCTCAAATTATTTATGCTTAACAAAATATATACACTGCTTACTGCTTTGTTTGACTATTTACCTTAGCAACCTTTTTTTCACATGGTATTTATTATGTGAATTCAAAATGACTGATAGTTATATACTTTGTGGAATGTTAGCTGTCTGTCACCTGGGAATATAACCCTTATTCTCATCTTTTCCACATGCTTTGTTGTCACAGATTTTTCTGGGTAACCTCAAATTAAAGCATTTTTCTCCCTCATGACCTGTTGCAATTTTTTTGTAATGTGAATAATTGTGATGACAGAGTTAATTTGTGTATGAAAATATGAGGGAAAAAGTCATTACACTTAATTCAAATTAATTGTTAATTTCGTGAACTGGATAGTAAGAGCTAACGAATTTTATAATGTCAAATCAAAGCTAATTTCTCAAGTTGATCTTATCAGTTTTTCAAAGTTTAAAATAGTGTGAGAGATGAATTGAAAAGTAACTATTATTACTTGATGATAAATATAGAAGAATGGTCAATTCAAGGCATATATATACTTTACATCAAGATTTCCAAAATTCTGAAATTTACTAAATAGATTCTTATTGTTATACCACAGGCTAATGTCTCATTTTGGATATACAGAAGGAGAAAAATAAGTTCATGTTGAACTGTTCTCATTAAAGAAAACTTGAATCTCAACAGGCAGAAAGAAACAAAGGGATATTTAAAGATGTTGGAAAAGATAAAAGTACATCAAAACGCAAATTTTATTAATGGCTCTTCTGCTAATAGCATAACTATAGTTGGTACTGAAAAATGTCTAAATAGAAGAAAAACAATAAATAGATAACAATCATATAATAGGGAAATGAATTATCATATAAAATAGGGCTTTTGAGAATTTTTCTACAGATTTTATTCAATGGCACTTTTGACCTAAATGAAAAAAATAATTAAAGCATTATTAATAATACCACTTGGTAATGTGGACTGATGAACTATATTATGAAACATTACTGTAATATTAAGTAAACCTATAATTCTTCATACTATATATTATTGGTTTCAAGTCACTGTAATACATAAGCTTAACTTTCTGCTTAAAACTGCCTAAACTTTCTAAAAACAAATTAATTTTTTTCACCGAGGGCAAATATTCATTTAATAACTTATAGCTGATTTATTTATTATACATATCCTGCCTACTTTATATTCAATTTTCTTACTATTCAGATTTGGTCACAGCAAGATATACTTTAGCAAAAGAAAACTAAGAAAAGGGAGAGTATTGTATGTTTTTTTTTTCCATCCCAAGTTAATATCCTTTACTGAATATTCTAGTTTGCATGCTATATAGACTATGTAATATTTAAGACTAAATTTCAAAAGCCCTGCTTACTTGATGACTTCGTTTTTGAAAAAGAGTATTTCAGTAAACTTTGTCCTGCTTCTGGAGAACAGAGCTCCTTTTTAAAATGCAGCGGATAGTTTCAGCATGATCTTTTCCTTTAGGTTTTATTTAAAATGTTAATGGAGTAAATCCACAATTCACATAATTTATTTTGAAACACTTTTGTTCAGAATAATGCATTGTAAGAACAGTGATATACAGGCAAGTTCCCTTAAAGAACATGCATCAATTCAGTTCCCTTTTGAAGCATATTGCAAATGCCCTCTAACAGGGCACACAACATTACATAAATCATCTTATATGAAAAATTAACATGACATCAAATATTTATAAATATTAATGTGTATGTTAATATAACCAAAGCTGTAACAAACAATCATAACCTTGCCAAGTTTCCTAGGACAGGCGCCGCTGATAATGATATCCATTATCTCTGGAGGAACGCACAATTATGAAAGTTATACACAGGATGCTATGTTCTTAGCTGCTTTTAAAATTATCCATTAAATGTCTACCTTGTATATAATATTAACCCTTTAGGCGCACACTCTTAAGAAACAGAAAGGCAGCTTGCATGGGTAAATATTTTTGAAGTCATTTTTATTTAATCATGTACATGGAAAGTCCTTGATTTTTCATATGATTTTATGCATAGGTGCAGTATGTGCTATCCTACCAATAAGTTCCCTTGCATTGATTTCATTAACATGTGTTTATTACCACATATGCATTTAAATGTACATATGCTGTGCCTTGTTTGAGAAAAGCACCCTTTGTAAAAAGAGACTGGTGATTTGTGGTAGTATGAAATGTAGTATGCTAGCTCTAATCTGCCCAGGAAAGCTCTCTTTAGAAGCGTCTGTGTGGACAATGTGGTGGGAGTGGTTAGTTCTTGGGCTTCCCTGTGCCCAGGGGTGTCAAGTCTATAGGTAGAGTTTTTGATCAGACTTTATGGGTCATGGTCATGGTCAACCAGGCAAAGTTTTGTTTGGGATTCTTTTTGGAGATTCAACTCAATGGTTAATTTCATCCATGGACGTTAAAACAAAGTGATTTCAGATGAAAGAAAAAAAAAAGGCAGCCATTTTATCTATGTGCATAAGGTCCCGGCTCAGCCAACCGATTTTCATGGGCAAAGCAAGAAGATAACTTTATTTTAGGACAAATATACTTTCGGATTGAAAATGTTTTGCTTCCCTGAAAGAGAGCTCAGTGAGAAGCCTCCTGAATCCACCTGATTATACCTACACCCAAGCTAGGACATTCTTCATTTTAAAGCACCTGCCTTCTCTTTCCAGTCTGATTCCTTGATCTTACAAATAGACTTTTTCGTGTGTGGTATTGGACTCTAGAAAGAATCTGCTCGATGTCACTTAGGGTGGGGATGAGATTAGCCGTGAGTGTGCTGGAGAAGTGTGGAACTGTGTTTTCATTTTAAAGTGTTGTGTCCGGCTCCTGGGTCTGGGGTTGAGTTTGGGGCATTTTTACTTTGGATAACAATGCTGACTCAACCTATTTTACTTTCTGAAAAGCTAACTGTGGAATGAGTAATGTCGCAAGTGGTCAAAAATGCCACTTATAATTACAGATGCATTTTATTGCAAATCTTTAAAAATATAATTGACTTTAGATGGTATGTTAAGCCTCATACACATTCAATATTAGTTATTTTGATCAGATAAGAGATCATTATTTAACATGTATCATTCTTAAGTGGATCAGAATTTTGAATGGGATGCAAAGAAAAAGGGTAAATTTGCAGACTAGACCTTACTTTGTCACTTAGTAATTAAAAATTTCTTTAGACATAGTCTTTCAAATCCCCCAAAATATGTTATCATACTTTACTATCAGCAATTTCACCCTTTTGTCAACATTATCAAATCACTTATTTTTGGCCATTTTCTTAAAGATGTAGTTATTTCTTCCATCTTAAAAAAATTGAAACAACAACAACAAAAAGTCCTATCTTGATTCCCCTGCTAGCAGCTGCCTCTTTTTAATTAAATTTAATTAACTAATTAATTAATTAATTAATGCTCTCTCTGTAGGAAAAAATCCTTACAGGATTTCCTATACTTGATGTCTCCAAATGTTCTACATCTGTCTTCCTTAAATGCAATCAAGCTTTCATTCTTGCCGTTTCAAGAAACCAGTCTAGTCAAGGTGACCAGAGATCACCACGTTGCTAAATCCCAAGGTCAATTTTCAGTCTTCATTGTGCTGAGTCTATCTGCAGCATTTCACACAGTTTACCACTTCCCTCTCCTTGACAGATTTTCCTCTTTCAGGATACCATATTCTTATGATTTTTTTCCTAATGCCCAGGCCACTCCACTTCAGGCTCCCTCACTGATTCTTATTCCCAACGTTTTAATCTTGGAGTATCCCAGGGCCCAGTCCTCCTTCCTCTTTCTTTATCTTTCTAGACTCATACGCTTGGGGAACTCTCCAGTCTCGAGGCTTTAGTACCATTGATATGCTGACATGTCCCATGCTGACATTTCCAGTTCAGATCTCTCTCTCTCTTTCTCTCTCCCCTTCCCTACCCTGCTTCCTGAAATTCAGATTCATATATGCAATTATCTACTCAACATTTTTACTTGGTTGCCTAACTAGGTAATTTTAAATAAATATGTGCAAAACAGAACTCCTGAACTATAAAATCTACCTCTGCAGTCTTTCCCAGCTCAGCCAATGGCACTTCCAACACTTTCAGTGACTCTAGCCCAAACCTTTGGTGGTCATATTGGACTCCTCTTCCTCTCTCTCTCCTCCTCCTCTTCCTCTTCCTTCCCCTTCTGTAGCCTATGAGGAAATAATCTGTAGCTCTACCTTAAAAATAGATCCAGGTTTTGAGCTATTCTACACTTCCACTGTTACGCTGAGCTACAATAATCTGTTGCCTGTTATTATAATAGCCTCCTAACTATTCTTTTGTAATTACACTTGCCCCTTACTGTCAATTCTCAACCCAGCAGCCAGAGCCAATCTTTGAAAATATAAGTCAGATAATACATCTTTGCGCAAAGTCTTGTGGCTGCTTCTACGTCACTCAGCACAAAAGCCACATCCCAATAATGACCTTCGAGGACTTGCATGATCTGAACGCTTGTTACCCCTTTGGTCTCTAAAACATTCCTTCTTTCCATTCCACTGTGCACATCCTAGTCTTGCTGATCCTTAAACTCACCAGGCATGCTTGGCACCCTTCACTTGCTCAGAACCCATTTGACTGACACCCTCACTTCTTTTTATCACTTCCCTGAAGTCTTTATTCCAATTCCTTTTTCTCAATTAGGTTTCATTTGACTTTCATATTTAAAATTGCAAATCACTCTTCCCCTAACCACTGGTACTTTTGATCTCACTTACTCTACTCTGTTGTACATATTCTTTTCATCACTCTTAATACTTTATAATAGTCCAGATAATTTACCTATTTTTTATGTCTATGTATATATACACATATACCACACGTACGTATGCATTTGTTTGTTTATTTTTTTAGGTCACCTCCACAAGAATGTAAGGACCATGGGATAGAAATCTTTGTTATCTTCACAGGAGCATCCTAAACATCTGGAATGGAGACTGGCACAGAGCAGGTACACAATACGTATTTGTTGAATGAACTGATTTCTATCATAGGATCTATCAATTCAACACAATCCCAGTCAAAATCCCAGGAAGTGACTTGTGGATATTGACAAACTGATTCTAAAGTTTATGTGGAAAGGCAAAAGACCCAGAATAATCAACACAATATTGAAGGAGAAGAAACACACTTGGAGGACTGACCCTACCCAACTTCAAGATTTACTATAAAGTGACAGTCATCAAGACAGTGTGGTCTTAAAATGGAGAAATAGATCAATGGGAACAGAATACAAAGTTCAGAAATCCACATAAATATAATTATCTGGTCTTCAACAAAGGAGCAAAGGCAGTAAAATAGAGCAAAGATAGTCTTTTCACCGAATGGTGCTGGGACAACTAAGCATCCACATGCAAAAAGATGAATCTAGATACAGTCCTGTACCTTTCCCAAAAATTGACTCAAAATGGATATAGACCTACATGTAAAACACAGAACTACAGTAGTCCTAAAGGATAACATAGCAGAGAACGAAATGACCTTGCATATAAAAACGGTGACTTTTTAGATACAACATCAAAAACATGGTCCATGAATAAAATACTTAATAAGCTGAACTTCATTAAAATAAAAAAAAAAATAAAACAGCAAACTTGTGCTCTGTGAAAGACAACATCAAGTAAATGAGGAGTCTAGCCACAGACTGGGAGAAAATATTTGCAAAAGACAAATCTGGTAAGAGACTGTTATCCAAAACATAGGAAGAACTCTTAAAACTCAGCAATAAGAGAATGAATAACCAAATGAAAAACTGGGCAAAAAACCTGAACAGACACCTCACCAAAGATGTACAGTAGTAACTGTACATAAACTGTACAAAACTGCAAATAAACATATGAAAAGATGTTCCACATCATATGTCTTTAAAGAATTTCAGGGGCGTCTCGGTGGCTCAGTTGGTTGAGTGACTGACTCTTGATTTAGGCTTAGATCATGATCGCTGTGCTCAGTGGGGAGGCTGCTTGTCTCTCTCCCTTACCTTCCTCCTCCCCCTACCTGCTCACATTCTCTCTCTCTCAAATAAATAAGTAAATCTTAAAAAAAAAAAAGAAAATTGCAAATTAAAACAACAGTGATATACCGCTACATATCTAAGAGAATGGCTAAAATCTCAGACACTGACAATACCAAATGCTGATGAGGATGTGGAGCAACAGGAACTTTCATTTATTCTCATTCTCATCATGATTAATTTTACTTAATAAAAATGTATACTATTTACACATCAATTATATGCCATTATATGTGTACATTTATACACAGGTATATGTTTCTTACTGAGAGTCACTTATTTTATATATGCATATATCATATAAACAGTCTTTAGTGTCACCTTATTGCAATTTTCCCTTTGTCAGTCTCACCCCAAATTTACACTGAATTTCATATATGGAATTCAATGGTACAGCAATTTGGACTATGATTAAGGGAAAAAGAAAGGAAAGAGGATGGGGAAAGGAGGGGAAGGAATTATTTTAACTGGTTCAAAGTTCCCAGTCTAAATTCTCTGCATTTCACTCACAAGAACTTTTTTTTTTTTAAAGATTTTATTTATTTATTTGACAGAGAGAGACACAGCGAGAGAGGGAACACAAGCAGGGGGAGTGGGAGAGGGAGAAGCAGGCTTCCCGCCGAGCAGGGAGCCCAATGTGGGGCTCGATCCCAGGACCCTGGGATCATGACCTGAGCCGAAGGCAGACGCTTAACAACTGAGCCACCCAGGTGCCTCTCACTCACAAGAAATTTTAAAGTTCTTTCTCAGCAACTGCTTTAACTTTGTGTATATTTTTAATAAACTTCGTTATATGGGTTTGAAAGGTGTAGTGGTTTAGAGAGAAAATTAGAGAGTCTACCTATAGGCATTGAAAAGAAGAACATTGGGCACCTGGGTGGCTCAGTCTGTTGGGCATCTACCTTCCACTCAGGTCATGATCCCAGGGTCCTGGGATCGAGTCCCGCATCGGGCTCCCTGATCAGCGGGGAGCCTGCTTCTCCCTCTGCCTCTGCCACTCCCCCTGCTTGTGTTCTCTCTTTCAAATAAATAAATAAAATCTTTAAAAAGATAAAGAAGAAGAACACTGACCAAAAACAATATTAAAAGGAGACAGTTCTTCAAAAAAGCTGGTTGTCTGACTTTAGTTAAAATAAAGGGCAACTATCTGGACGTTCTTCAGTATCTTACAAGAGCGACATTGTGCGATATTTATAATGATGGCCCTGCATTCCTAGGAAAAGGTTACATTATGTATATATCTCAGCATATTCTGGTTAAGACATTTGGAAACAGTTCATTTAGAGAAAGCCCCATCAAAATGGTTAAAAGTAGTCAGAGGGAATCACTTCTCGATGTCTTAAGAGTGCAAAAATTTAACTTTCACGCATTCTCTCCTTTTCCTTCACCCTCTCTCCCTCTCTGTCTCTCTCCCTCCTTCCTCTTCTACACACGCTCACACACACCCACATTTTATTTTATTTATAGTACTTATTTGATGTTTGACTTATTTCAGACTAACTTTGCTAGCACGGTGGGCTTATATTTTAAGAAAATACAAATTTAATAAGATTTTACTTCCTTAAGAGTAATCTCACATTTTTATTTATATATTAAAAGATGCCTTGGTGTATATTCATTATTCATTTAAGTCCAGTCAATTCTCAATTATCTCTGGTAATAGAGAGTAAGTACAGAATGAATGGATGGAGTCTATTCCTAGTCCCAAAACACAGCTTTCAATCTCTTCTCTATGAGTTCCTTACAAGACAGCAATACTTCCTTTCCCCTGCTTTGTAGACTCATTTCAATTGTAGAATGACCTTAAGAAAAGCAACCCAAGAGAGAAAAAGAAGCAAAGTACAAGATGATCTTAAATCCTTTCCTAAAATGAAGATAACAAATGAAATCTCTAATGATTTATCAAAGAAAACAAACTGGGATGATTTTTCAAATACTGTCTCTGGAAGTATGGGTCATTTCTAGATAAAAGTTGATTGCTCTTTATTAAACTCTGCCAACTATTTTGCAAATCATAAAATCATTTTAAAAGCCAGCTTCTTATAAGATAAGCATAAATGTGCCTTAACCTTGAGAACAGCAGTTAAATTTTAAAATGTGAATATCATTATACATTTTATGATCTGCAGATGAAGAAGACAAGCAAGTCTTTATTTAATAACACTGTTAAAATAGAATTAACAAAGTCTGACAAACATATTATCCATACTGTCATTATTAGAACAGGCTTCCTAGCCTTTCCTTAACTAGCAATAATATTGGCCTTTTTCCTAAGTATGAACAGCATTTATCCAATGAGGAATCGATATCGAGCTGAAACTCCAAGGTCTTAACAGCTAATCCTAAAGAACATCACTGAGTGGAGATTCTGGATGGTGATTAGCATAAAAGTAAAAATGAAATGACTGTGTGAAACAAATGTGCTCAAATTTGTATACAGTTTTTATATTTGATAATTATTGAACACTGAGGAAAATGGGAACCAGAACTAGCTTCCCCCCCCAAAAAATCTTCACTAAATAAAGAGTAAAATAAAATCCTTTCAGACACATAGAAAAGTACACTATAATTTAACACCCATTGTGCTGTGGGATGTCAATAGTCATTGATCACTTTCTTTGTGAAGACCCAGTGAAATCCTATGAACTAGCGTTAACTTTGATGCTACAAAGGGTCAGAATATTTTAAAACACTGTTATTGATGGTGATTTTTTTTATTATTATTCATCTGAAGAACCTAGTCAGGTGAGTAGTGTGTACAAAACTGTGTTCCCCATCAGATGATGAAGTTGGGGAAGTGGAGCTAGTCTGTGAATGTGCTTTAAGAAACTGCTCCCAAAGAGAGGACAAGGCAGCCCCCCCGGGTAGGGAATTCAAACTCTATCTGTGGTCATGTCAATAAAAAGTCAAATATTTGAAAGAAAGGAGAAAAATGTAGTAATTTTATTGATGTAAAATAGAAGAAAGAAAAAGAGATATGGCATTGTATATCATGGGTAGAATTTCTCCAGCTTTATAGACAGAACTTTTTTAAACCAAGTAACTATGTTATTTGTGACACAGCCTGGGGTCTATATGGTCTGGGAGACAAGATGAATTAAATGTTAATTCTATTTACAACAGAGTGTTAACTGATCTTTCCTCTATTACTGTACCCTCTTGAAGCTATCTGTTATAGCAAAGTAAACTTGGATCTTCTGACCTGTCCTGACTTCTGCCAAGACTTCTTCCATCAGGAACTCTTCCAAACTCATTTTATAAAGCCAACATTACTTTGATATCAAAGCCAGATAAGGACACTGTAAGTAAAGAAAACTATAGGTCCTGGTGAATATAGATGAAAAATTCTCAACAAAATGCTCCTAAATTCAACAACACATTAAAAGGACCACACACCATGTTCCTACCTTGGTTCCACACCAAGGATGGCTCAACATACACAAATCAATAAATGTGGTATGTCACATTAACAGAATGAAAGATTAGAACTATATGACCATCTCAACTGATGCAGAGAAACATTTGACAAAATTCAACATTATTTCATGATAAAAACTCTCAACAAACTGGGTATAGAAGGAACACACCTATAACATAAGCCGTATATGACAAGCCCACAGCTAACATCACCATCAATGGTCCCCTAAGATCAGGAACAAAAAACAAGGATGTTCACTCTTATCATTCCTATTCAACTTAGTACTGGAAGTTGTAGCCAGAGAAATCAGTCAATAAAAATAAATAAAGCATCCAGATTGGAAAGGGAGAAATAAAATTGTCTCTGTTTGCAGATGACCTGATTTTATACATAGAAAACCCTAAAGACTGCCAAAAAAGTGTTAGAATTCATAAGCCAATTCAGCAAAGTTGCAGGAAACAAAATCAATGTACAAATATTAGTTGCATTTCTATATGCTAACAACATACTATCTGAAAAAAATGAACAATTACATTCACAATAGCATCAAAAACAATAAAATGCTTTTGAGTAAACTTAATCAGGAAGGTGAAATTTTGTACACTAATAATGATGACACTGGTGAAAGAAATTGAAGAAGATGCAAATAAATGGAAATACATCCCATGTTCATGGGGTGGAAAAATTATTACTTTTAAAATGCCCATACTATCCAAAGCCATCTATAGATTCAAGGTAAGCCCTTTCAAAATTCTAATGGCATTTTTTGTAGAAATAAAAAAAATCCTAAAATTTATATGGAACCACAAAAGACCCCAGATAGCAAAGGCAGTCTTGAAAATGAAAAACAAAGTTGGAGGCATCACACTTCCTGATTTCAAACTATCCTGCAAAGTTATAGTGAATAAAGCAGCACAGTGCTGGCATAAAACAGACAAACAGACCAGTGAAACAGATCAGGAGCCCAGAAGTAAACCCATATGTATACGGTCAACTAATAATGGACAAGGAACCCAAGAATACTCAATGGGGAAAAGAGAGTTCTTCATAAATGGTGTCACAAGGCTGGAAATCCACATGGAGAATGGTAGGGGGAAAAAAATGTAGGGAAAAAGATCCTTGACATTGGTCTTGGCAATGATTTTTAGATACAATATCAGAAGCACAAGTAATCAACAACAACAAAAAAGTAACCTACAGAATGGGAGGAGATATTTGCAAATTATATATCTGATAAGGGTTAATATCTGAAATATATAAGGAACTCATAGAAAGAAAAAACAAAACTAAAATAAATGATTGAAAAATCGGCAAATGCTCTGAATAGATATTTTTCTATTTCCGTTGGTTAGCAGGTACATGATAAGCTCAACATCACTACATGTCAGGGAAATGCAAATCAAAAGCACAACGAGGTGCCACCTTACATCTGTGGGAATGGCTATTATCAAAAAACAACAAATATCAAGCGCTGACAAGGATGTGGAGAAAAGAGAACCGTCCTGCACCACTGGGGGAATGTGGTGCAGCCACTAGGGAACACAGTATGGCGGGGCGTCCAAAATTTTTGTATAGAACTACTACATGATCCAGCAATTTCACTTCTAGGTTTTAACCTGAAGGAAATGAAAACACTAACTCGAAAAGATATCTGCACCCCCATGTTCATTGCGGCATTATTTACAGTAGCAAGATATGGAAGCAACCTTTATCTGTCAGTGGATGAATAGGTAAAGAAACTACAGTGTGTATATATATGAATATGATTATTATTCAGTCACAGAAAAGAGGAAAGCTTGCTATTTGCAAAAACAGGGATGGACTTTGTGGGCATTAGGCCAAGTGAATTAAGTTAGAGAGAGAAATACAAATATTGTATCATCTCACTTACATGTGAAATCTTAAAAAAATTGAATTCTTAGAAACAGAGAGTAGATTGGTGGTTGCCAGGGGCAGGCGGTGGGGGTCGAGGGGAAATGAATGATGATGATCTAAGGACACAAACTTCTAGTTATAAGATGAATAAGTTCTAGGGATGTAACGTATATCATGGCAATTATAGTTAATAATATTATATACTTGAAAGTTGCTAAGAAAATGGATTTGCCAAGTTCTCACTACAAAAAGAAAAAGTTTTGCTATGTGAGGTGATGGATGTGTTAACTAATCTTATTATGGTAATCATTTTGCAATATTTATGTGTATCAAATCATGCTACACACCTTAAAATTACACAATGTTATACTTCAATTATACCTCAATAAAGTTGAAAACAAACAAACCAAATACTTTCCATTAAGAAAAGAAAACGAATCCCTTGCAGCCTCCTTGAAATGGGGAAACTCACTTTAGGGGATGGTAGCAGAATCCCAAAGGCATGTTAGGAAAAAGCTCCTTTGTCATGTATCCAGAGAAGCATAGCTATTTGGGGGTCAACATTTGTCTCAAAATGTATTATCTTTCTATCACACATGCATCCGTAAACACTTTCTCTCTGTTCTTGAACATGAACATCCTTATTCAGCTTGGTGGATGCCATTTAAAAAGGTGTTCTATGTTTGGCTTTCAAGAATCTGGCCATTCTAGACGAAAAGGCACCAGAGGAGTTCTTATGATTTATCATGTCTATGATACATGAATTAAAAGGCCTTGGTGAGTGAGACCATTATGGTTTATTGCTTCTGGGAGCCAAGTACTACAGTGTGTGTGAAGAGAAGTTGGCATTAGTGCCTGAACGATAGAAGTCCCTAAATGTTGATTTACCTGTCAGACTAAATTGGCTCTGAAGGAATGCTAATTAAAAAAAAAAAAAAAAAGAAAGAAAACTTGTAAATACAGATTTAGAGTCCTTTTCTTCCAAAAATTTCAATGAAAATCTATATAATTTTCCTATGAAACTATGAGGAAAATTGTATGTAGCCATTTGCATTCCATTATTGGTGGACATATTTTAGATCATGAAAAGTTGAGAATGCCTACAAAAAATTATGTGGAAGCTTTCAGTATGCTAACAATGTCACTTTCACTTCTTAGCTGATTAAAGGGCCCGGAAAGTATATGTTTTCACAAAAATCATAGTCTAAGAGTTGCTTAGTCTAAATAAGTTATAATGGTTTTAGAGTTGCTCTGGTATGGGTCATCTCTTCGGTCCTTGGATTCAGCCCTGCCTCTTCAGGCAAGCCTAAATCTAGATTATGCCAAATTGCTGGTGTCTGTTCAGTCTTCTCACATCTTTAGAAAATTCCACTATTTTAGTCCGAAAGCACATCAGGCATTATACTAACATCACATATAGGAAGATTTTTCTTATTACCATTACTCCCCCTGCCAAAATTGAAGACCCCATTCCTTAATTCCGGATTAGGCTTTCTAGATCCTAGAAGAGAGGCTCAAATTATCTGTCTTCTTGAAGAGGGGTCAGCAAACATTTTCTATAAAGGGCCAGATAGTAAATAGTTTTTGTCTTTGCAGGCCATAGGATCTCTATCACAACTAGTCAACTCTGCCATAATAGCATGAGAACCATCATAGATAACATATAAATGAGGGAACATAGCTGTATTCCAGCAAAATTATACTCATGGTCACCGAAATTTGAATTTCATATAATTTTTACATGTCAACAAAATATCCTTTTTTTATCTCCCACCATTTAAAAAGTGTAAAATCTATTCTTCTCTCAGGGACTTTACAAAAACAGGTGGCATACTGGATTAGGTCCATGGGTGATAGTTTGCCAACCCCTATTCTTGAAGATGCAATTACAATGAGTTCAAGCCTCATCTACTCATGTTATTTGAGAGGAAAGGATTATTAATTTTAATTCACCTTCGTTTGTAAATCACCAACACATTGTATAGGGTACTTTCTATGACAAGATATATATATTTTTAGATTTTATTTACTTATTTGACAAAGAGAGAGAGAGAGAGTACAAGTAAGGGGAGCAGCAGGGAGTGGGAGAGGGAGAAGCAGATTCCCCTCTGAGCAGAGAGCCCGATGTGGGACTCAATCCCAGGACCCTGGGATCATGACCTGAGCCGAAGGCAGACACTTAACCGACTGAGCCACCCAGGTGCCCCTGTGACAAGATCTTGAGGACAAGGAGGAAAGTGAAAATCCAACCTCGATATGGTGTCCCGACTTCCGTCGCATAACCAAGGCATCTGAGAGGTGCACATGTGCACCTGTCCTAGGCTACATTACTGTAGCCACACTGGGGAAGCGATAGTGTATCTCTTTTCACCTTGTCTTTACGCTGAAATGCACTGATTTCCTTATCAGTTCTTTTTCCCAAAATTCTAATTAATTACAGTTGCTTTCATAGTGTGTGAGGTTAAGTTTAATTTTTTTTTTCCTGTTGTGGTAAGAGTGTACCAGACCTGAAACTATTTGTCTACGTTGTCCAAATCTCACTGATTCTACATAAATTACAGCATAATCACTATATTTGCAACATTCTGATATGAAATACTTCCTCGTCAAAATGTTGGTAAAATCATCCAAAATTCCATTTACTACATGGGTATTTTGTAGAATTGGGGCCTAATATGTTGGCTGTATCAATGAAGTTCAGATTCTAAAGCTAGTATGATAGGCATGCTAATGAAATAATTAATATGAGAAATATTAGTAGACAGTAAAATACTTTAGGTATAATAAATTGAATTAAATATGACCATTAATATGCTTTTTGATGATAAATTCTCTATTTTATGATGCTAATGTGAAAACAAAGTAAGAATATCCCTTAGTTAAAATGATTAATAATGACAGTTCCTAGGTTGCTTAATAAAAAGCACATAAACAGAAAGACTTCAGAGGTTATATTTTGAGTCTCACAAGTAGTTATAATTTCCATCCTACAACCTCTTGGTTTTCTCTTTAATCCTTTTTGAATAGCAACTGGCCAATATATTTGGAATTATTTGCTTCTATGGTCTACCCATCCCTCCCTATATTAGCCTACAAGCTCTTGCAAGGGAGGGCATCTGTCTTACTCATTTCATACTCCCAGGACTGAGCAAAATGCTTACACTGGTGAAATGCTTAACACGTTCTTATAGAATGAGTGAATTGCATTACTTTGCGAGTACCCTTATTTGGATGAATCGCAAGACCAGCTTATATTCTCGATTCTACCTTTTGATAGAGCAAACAGTGATCCTGACTCGGTTGTTTTGGCCTAAGAGTTTCCATGAAGCTAAGGACAAATTCCCTCTATCTCAAGTTCCTTTATTAGAGTCTTACCATCAAGACTTCATAATACAGGTATGTTAAAGATCTAAATGTGAACTGTCACAACCGTAGACATTTTAGCAGCAGGTACAAAGTTTTCTGTAACTTCTGACTAGCCTGTGGGTGAGAGCAAAATGTGGAAGGCAGAGGGTACCCACATGCAGCCCACTGCATGTGCCGAGACTGGAAACTTTCCTCTAAGCTGCCAGGTCTGAAGAGATTCAAGCTATTGGAGGGGTTAATGCACAGAATCAAGAGCTACGTCGCTTGTTTTCCTCGTACTATATATGAGGTGCTTCTTCGATGGTGATAAAGTACAGAAAATGTCAAAACAAATGTAAAGTGACTTCAATAACTTTGATTTATGCTCCTTGAAAATGCTAAGCATTTCATTGTAATGCACTTACCTATCTAAAAAATGGGTAAAGTAACGATTGAATTATTCTAAGGGCTGCACAGCTATTTGGAAATAAGTCCTTTAGTTACACAGTGACTCCCACTGAACCTGCCTCTTGAAGTTAAGCATCATAAGGAGAATATCTAAGCCTACTCAGTAAATCAAGAAACTTCCTATCAGATTTTCTTTAACTCACTCAGAAAATGTCATTAACAGGAAAAAAAAAAAAAAGGTACGTGTCACAGATGGGCTTATCCTTCATTGGAATAACAAGCTGTGTGACTCCAGAGGGACAAGGTTTCTATTTCTTGTTCAGTAAGGAAAGGTCCCTATGGTAGAATGCATTTCAGATGACTACAATCTAGATGCAGAGGGTCAAAAGTTGGGGTGAGCCAAGAAGTGTGGGTTTGAGTCCCTGCTCTATGCAAGCAAATCTTAGCTTAATCCTTGTGGCTGCCTTGTAGCAGGGTCCTTGGGCTGACTCCCCGTTTTCATCCATGATCTGGACTATGGTTCTGGTTTTCTTGCTGTACATAGTAAGCCAACTCCGGCGGTTTTCCACAGCTGATACTACTCTTAGCAATTTTACAAAGCACTTACTATGTGCCAAGCTTAACAGGTACGGAGATCTGGATCTGATATTTGATATTTTTATTAAATAATCCTGAAAACTCTAAACAACCTATTTTAGATCTTGGCTCATGGATTGGTACCACACAGAAGAAACAAAATCTGAGCAAACCCCTCACCAGCCTCAGGAGATAGGTTCAGCTACAGCAAATTTATTTTAGACGGCCAGGGAGCTTTTTTCAAAGTCAAAAAAGTCTGACTCCGGAGGGAAGGTCGAAGTTACTTTTTGAGAGTGTTTTGCAAAGAAGGTGGGGGGTATGCAAGTAAAGAGTATAGCCTTGCCTTGGAAGAAGTCTGTCCTTTGCCCTGAAGGTGATCTTTGTTTGCCTGGGGACCTTGGGCTGGCAGATAGTAACAATGTGATTTAGGTGGGAGCTGACTACACCATAGGGTGGAGGCTAGGCAGCTAGAGAGACCACCCAGGGACTTAGGGTGAGAGTTTTGGGTCAAGAGACGTGGAGACTGAGATAACCATGCGGGGCAATCAATCCTGCCTATATAATGGAGCTCCAATACAATACAAACCTTCCTTGGTTGGCAGTAGCCATGTGAACCGTCACACATCAATACTGGGGAGTCCTGACTCTATGGAGAGAGGACGGTGAAAGCACCGTGCTTGGTACTTCCTCAGCCTCTGCCCTATGCGCTCTTCCCTTGGCTGATTTTAATCTCTATCCTTTCTCTGTAATAAACCATAACTGGGTTTTTGCTACTGTTCAAGTGTAATAGTTTTCAGTGAGTTCTAGGAGTCCTTCTAAGGAGTTATCAGAAGTGGCAGAGGTTTTGGGAACCCCCTGAATAGGCAATTGGTGTCAGAATTGAGCGTAGTCTTGTGTTCGGTGTTCCCTTTAAACTTCCCAATTGATCAAAACTCTTCCCAGTGGGCCCAGATTCAACCCCCAGGAATAGAAGTCCCTGGGGTGACTGTTTAAAATGCAGCTTCCCATTGCTTCTTAAACCTCCCGAATCAGAAGGGGGTTGGTTGGGAAGGTGCATTATTAGCAAGTTTTCCAGATGCTCTCTGCAGCTGAGTACCACTGTTCCAGAGAATGAGGACCCAATCCTAGAAGAAATTAACCTGACCCACTTCAACAAAGATGCCAGAAAATCCTGGGAAGAAGGACTCCCAGCATCTTCACCTGTTCCGTTTCCTGGGTCATGTCAGTGCTTGGAAAATAATCCAACGTGTAAAAGAAGAGCTAAAGGTGATGACCCTGGGTGATCCGGTAGAAAGCCTCCAGGGAAGAGTCAGTCCTTTCTCAGTTCTCTGGCTTTTCGAAGAAAAGGGGGATAGTCACTTTCTAGGTCCCTGCTTCACCTACAGTGGAGATATTTACTGAGCAGAAATAGAAGCAGCTGGACTCTGCTTCAAGGGATCATATTGAATCATAAACACCTGGTTTCACTGGGGTTTCTGGTTTTCCAGTCTGAAGTCACGTTTCCCACCGGAACACACTGGTTCAGGCAAGAATTTGGGTTCCAGCCAGTAATGTGCTGGCACTGGTTCACAGCATGTTTGGGAGCTGACTGATTGTGTGTACGTATCTTTTGTATAGGAGATGTATCTTTTCCCACTCTCCTGTTCAGTGACATCACATGGAAGGTTGACGTTGGTCACAAAAATGGGCAAATTGTACACAATCAGGCCCCAACCCCACTGGCTATTAAATATTTACCAGCACTTCACCCGTGCAAGCCTGGCCTGGTGCCAAAGGGAGGCATTGACATTTTCCCATCCTCTTACACGCATCGAGTGAGAGAGCCGTGATTTACTTTCAAAAATCAGAATCTGACTCCAGAAGAATGCAGAGTGCAGTATCTGCAAACAGAAAGGACACCTGCCACAATAAAGGTCGTTTGCATATCTGTGTCAATCTGAGGAAGACAGGGCTCATCTTAATTTTATGAGTGACATTACAGAAAACTTGAAAGGGGTCATTTGGATATCAAGTATTATTTGTCACTCAGTATTCTTATAACCATTATTATAATGGTACAGCCGTAATCATTTAAAAAGAGCCTTAACAGTCAGGCTTTGATTTCAAAGGGGGGAGTTTTTCTGAAGTTGATTGAAGGGGACTCCTTTCTTTTGGCTTTGCTGTCAGCAGAAAAAAGGCCCTCCTAGAAGAATGTGATAAGTGATGAGGAGACTTGGACGGCAGGTCTTTGAGAGTTAAGTTTTGTCTAATAGTGAAGATGTAAGTGAGCCAAGGGTTGTATGTTCACTGGGTATTCCATCCTATTTCATCTTTCATTGTAATTTATAAGTTTGAGTTAAGAAATTTCATTATCAGGGCGATTGAATTCAAAACTAATGCTGTTGGATAAATGTACAATTTTTTTTTGCACTTAATTATGATCTTACAGGTGAAATGAAAGAAAAACTGATTTCTGCCTTTATTCTTACCAGATTTTAGTATTTAAAATATTTATCCAATGCCTTGGGCAATATTAAATGTGTGTCTTACTTGGGCTTACATTTTAATTCTCTGAAATGAACTCACTAGGCATATTTATATGACCAGGGACTTTTTAGATGGTGAGTCTACTTCTTACAAATTGTTCAGACTAATATATGTATTTATAAAAATTTTACAAATATCATCGGTCGAGTCTAATTCTATGTTAGCCTCTCGTCTCTTGTGAAATACTTTTTTGAAGTGTGTCAACTTTTAGACTTGTAAAAAGAGATTTCTTTTGGAAATTCCTTATTTTTAACTGAGAAAAACAAAAGTTGTCATAATTTTTCATAAAGCTAATTCACTTTAATGCCATCTCCTTAAACGGCCACTCCTAATATGGTTTTCTGGTGTAAAAGATAATGCTGTTGAGAGGATAGGGAACATTTATTGAGCACTTACTGAGTGGGAGATGCTCTCCTAAGGACTTGATGTAGCTTTTCTCAGTTAATCCTCCCATTAACCCTCGGAGATAAGCACAGTTCTGATCGCAATTTTCAGATAAGGGGACTGCAGTTTACAGAGGCTAAGAAACTGGCCAAGGTCAAACAGATTCTGAGAGGCAGAGGCAGGCCCAACCTAGACAGTCTGATACCCAAGCTTGTGCTCTTAACTCTCTTCCTAATTCATCTCAGACTCCAGACCCTATGGCGCAAGAGAAGATCCCAGAATTGATTCACCACATACGTGTGATTCTGAAACAATTTTAGCTCACTTTGAGGAGTTTCTAGGAAGGACCTCCCCTGTATCATTTGCTAAAATGAGATGAAATTCCTAAAAAGAGCATTTTGAGTCTTGGCCATGATGTTAGATGAGGCATCCCAAACACTCAAATATCAATCTTTGTCTCCTAATCGTTGCTAGTGATTAATTGATGGATGGATCAATCGACAAGTCTAGCAACTCAATTGCATCATTCTCATGGAGTTTCCAATCTCGTGAGGACATGTGGAAAGATAACTCCCATTAGAGGTTGTCTGATTGCCACAGTCAAAACTGGTTTCACCTCTCCAGAGCACCAACAGGCTATGACTCTTTTATTTAAAATTTATTCATTAAATATTATTATGATTATTATGAATAGTAAGTATCATTTATGACTTTTATTTTAATGAACTGCTGGAGCCTCCATTCTCTTACTAGCTGGAAGGTCAAAGTTTCCTTCCACAGCCTACTCCCTAGAATTTTCTTAAAGTCTTGGGCACCTGCACAGCTATGTCCCACCGATGATTGC
This sequence comes from Halichoerus grypus, assembly GCF_964656455.1. Taxonomy (NCBI): domain Eukaryota; kingdom Metazoa; phylum Chordata; class Mammalia; order Carnivora; family Phocidae; genus Halichoerus; species Halichoerus grypus. Next base: position 195,102,422 of record NC_135714.1, read on the forward strand.
AGTCACGTAGTTCATATCCACATGTTCAGTGTCAGATACTGTTCCTGATTGTATGGTGCTGTACTAGGGTGGCTGGACCCCAAGACACTTTCAGCCTCTGCCCAGGCTCTATGAGAACTAGCTCCCCTCCCCCCAGGAATGCTTCAGCCTTAGAGTTGAGCTCTGGATGTACCAGCCAAGTTGCTTCTACTTTTGAGTTTCCCTTTGGGCCACAGTGTATAAGGGTAGATCTGTAAACCCAACCCCAACTGCCAGACTCTACCCACAACAGTCTTAACTGTTCTGATGTCTGGCTCCCATAAAAAAAGGTCTGGAGGGTTGGGCTAAGGTCAGAGGGTGGGAGGGCAACATGCTACGGAAAAGAGCTTAGAGTTTGGGCTTCACTCTATAAGCAGTGGGTATAGTCATCGACGATTTGGAGTAGGGGAGATACATGAAGAAATGGATGTTTGGACAATTTAAACTGAAGTTGTAAGATCTCATCTTGGGTGGGAGCACTGGAATGGAAAGGAAGAGATGGCTTATGATCCTTAATTTCAGAGAATTGGTAAACATTTCACCAACCTCTGCAGTCATGCACTCAAATCAGACTTTATCATTGGTGGTCATGGTGACAGAGTCAGGGGAATCTGGGGTCAGAGAAGAGAATTAAAGCCAAGTTATGTGTTAGACTTTTTCATGTTATCAGAAACAGAGTTGTTCTTAACTTATCCCCAGTTGACTTGGAGTTTATTACATGGAAACAGAAATAAGATAGAAGACTAACTCTGCCATAGTTAACCACTGTAAAACCACTGTAGAGTAACTCTTATGGGACAAGGGTAAGTAGTGTTATGTGCTCCTCTATAATTATGGTACCTCAGCTCCTCTTGCCTTCTCTTCTACTGTTCCTGCTGCTCCCAGGCCACCCTGCCTCTGCTCTGCTCTTTATTTATCTATTTATTTATTTTATTATTATGTTATGTTAATCACCATACATTACATCATTAGTTTTTGATGTAGTGTTCCATGATTCATTGTTTGCGTATAACACCCAGTGCTCCATTCAGTACGTGCCCTCTTTAATACCCATCACCAGGCTAACCCATCGCCCCACCCCCTAGAAGTTCCCCTCTAGAACCCTCAGTTTGTTTCTCAGAGCTTCTGTTTGTTCAAGGATTCCACTGCCTTACTGCTTCTGGATTACTACCCTTTTCTCCTTTTTCTTTAAATTCGCCCATCTATTCTCTAGGCCAGGAGTCACTAAACTTTTTTTCTAAAAGGTACAGATTTTAAACTTGATGGGTCACATGGTCTCTGTTGCAACTATTCAACTGCCACTGTGTCACAAAAGCAGCCACAGATAACATGTAAACAGATGGGCATGGCTGTGTACCAATAAAACTTTATTTATAAACAATGAAATTTGAATTTCATGTAAGTTTAACACATCACAAAATATTACCCTTCATATATATTTTTTAATCATTTAACTATGTAAAAACCATTCTTAACTTGTGGCCCATATAAAAATTGATGGCATACATGGACATGGTCAGAGGGCCGTCCTTTGTCTATCATTGCTCTATATCCTTCTCTAATCCACATTCTTATTTTCCAACAGGGAGGATATTTATTGGTTTAACTAGTGATTATGTTTAGGTTCTTGGGCTCTGATGTTGAATTGCCTGAGTTTTAATTCCAGATTTTAGCACTTATTTAGCTGTACAATCCAAAGCAACTTATTTAGATTTTCTGGGCTTCATTTTTTTCTTATGTAAAATGAGGATAGTGTTAACACTAATTCTGTGGATTGGTGTCAGAATCACATGAGATACAAAGGTGTTGAAGTGCTTAGCTCAGTACGTGGCACAGAGTAAACACCCAGTAGATATTAGCTGTGGTGGTGGTGGTGACTCTCAGGGCTCTCCAACAGGTACAACCTATGAGCCTACGCAGTGTAGGCTCAGAAGAGAAAGACCTTGGTCTGTGTTGTTCACTGCTCTATTGCATGGTATTAGGAACTTGGTAAGTATAAGTTGAACTAATCTATACATCCTTAGTTCTAGCAACTATGAGTAGGGCAGCAGAGATCCATGAAACAAAGCAAAGTGACCTACATATAAATTGTTCCAGGTTATAGCTCTCTGAGAAGGGGTATGTGGGCAGGCCAGTACTCAAGCCATCATACTGGGGTCTATGAACATGACTCATATTCATTGATCATCTAATATAATAAGGAAGAGGGGAACAAAAAACATTTCAGAGGATGGAGCATAGGGAGGTATGGAAGGGGTAGAGTTGTTGACATTGACATAAACAAAATTGTGTTAGCAAGAGAAGTAACAGCGAAACAGAAAGCTGCTTTAAGGACTTTCTAAGTTTTAAAATCTTTTCATTGTAAAGCAAAACAGAGACACAGAAAACACACAAATCAAATGCACGGCTCTATAAATTATTATAAGGTGAACAGCGCCCAGGTCAAGAAATGGAACACTAGCAGCCCCCTAGAAGGCCCTTCCATGTGACCCGTCCCAATCATAGTACAGTCTCTTTCACCAGAAGTCACTATTTTTTTTTTTTTAAAGATTTTATTTATTTATTTGACAGAGACAACAGTGAGAGAAGGAACACAAGCAGGGGGAGTGGGAGAGGGAGAAGCAGGCTTCCCGCTGATCAGAGAGCCCGATGCGGGGCTCGATCCCAGGACCCTGGGATCATGACCTGAGCCGAAGGCAGACGCTTAACGACTGAGCCACCCAGGCGCCCCACCAGAAGTCACTATTACCCTGACTTTTATACTAATCTCTCCCTGGAGCTTTCTTTTCATAGTTTGATCTTGCTCATGTGCATTCCTAGAAATTGTAGCTTAGTCTTGCCCATTAAAAAAAATTGATATGTCTTTTAAGTCACTTTTAATCTCTAGGTTTCTCCTAGCTCCCTCTCATTTTCTTAACGCTTTATTGAAGAACGTGGGCTGTTTAACCTGTAGAGTTTCCCATCGTCTGCGTTTTGCTGACTGGTACTCTTGGTGCCGTTCAACACGTTCCTCTGTTTTTTGAATTTCCTACAGATTGGCAGCTGAATGCAGAGACTGGATCAGACCCAGGTTCGATCCCTCTGGCAAGACTGAAGGTGTCTTTATGTACTCTAGTGTTCCTTCTAGTTTAGTCATCATTTCCATAATGGTTTTTGGCAAGACTGTATGAGGCACACAATGTCTGGTTCTCTCACTTTCAGTGATCTTAGCAGCCAATGATACTAAATGCCCATATATACTCATTCATTCATGAAGGCTGCAAAAATAGTGCTAGTCTGTCATTTTATTTTCATTTATTAGTTGGAATACTTATATAGATACTTCCCTTCATCTGCTATTTAGCTACTCAGTGGATTCTTCCATTTATTATTTTTCAAGATAATGAGTTCATTCCTTATCTTCAGAAGATAACCAATGTTTTTTAAAAAAATTATCACAAACTCATAAATTTAAACAAATCTTATGAGTTTAAATCTATAGCAATGATTATCATTATTGGAGTTCAATTTGTCTAGTCTTTGGCTGGTGGGGCCTCTTTGCTGGCCCTTGAATCCTTTGACATGACCTTAGTAGTCTTTGATAGCTTCTTTACTACTTCCTATTATAATATAACATATTCCAGGTTGATCTTGTACATTTCTTCCCCCTAGCCATTTGTCCCAGAAATTCTAGATCCTTTCAGTGAGAAGAGATATTCAAAGCCACAAGGCACTCACTGCTACTAGACTGATCACTGTTTCTAGTCCTTTTTAGTGCACAAAACTAGGAAATATATACAGACATTTAAAGATAAAATATTTTATGAATTCCTATTTATACCTTAATTCAAACTTGAGATTATAGAGCTTGTACTTAACTTCTTTATTGTATCAATATCTCTTCCTTTCTTTTTGTAGGTGCCTGTCGATTATACCTTATTCCTTTTTTAATACCTTGAATTTTAATTCTTAAAGACAGATCAAATGATAAAATTAGAAAATCCCATAATCACGCACCTGTTTTTATTTCATCACACAACAGTCTCAAAATAACAACACATATATCACCTCTAATGGGATTACTGAAAATTAAAAAAAAAAAAAGTTTTTTGCATATGTTCTCCCGATACTCCCCCCACTTTTTAATAGTCGTATCTACCTTGTCAGAGTACATAACCATTATACAATGTACTCTCTGCCTTTTAACCCTCATTTCCTCTTACTTTTCCAGGTAAATATATATTTAATGCTTACCACTAGCCCTTAAGTTAATGTCTCTCTAGGCATAAGCTCATTCTCTCCATTCGATTCTTCAGGAAGGGCTCATGGGAACAATATTCTTTGAGTTCTTGTATGTTGATAACAGTTTAACCATGCCCTTTATACTTGAAAGGCAGTTTTGCTAGATATCAAATCCTTGGGTCACACTTTCTTTCCTTGAATATTTTAAATATGCTACTCTAATTTCTTCTGGCATAAAGCATTGCTATTGGAAGTCTGATGATAACCTAATTTTCTTTTCCTTATAAGTCATGATTTTTTTTCTAAGATGCCCAAAGGATTTTTTTTTTCTTTATATTTACAGTTCAGTAATTTTGCTAAACTCTGTGGTGATGTTGGTCATTCTGGATTCTCAGGAATGCAGTGTGCTCTGTCAAGATGCAGTTCTAAAATTATTATTTCAGGGAACTTCTCTTGAGTTAGTGTTTTCAGTATTTATTCTACTTTCTTGTTTGCTTCTTCAGAAACTTCCTATTGACCATTTGTTTGATCTCCTTTTCTTCTCTTCAGTATTGATCATCTTCTCTTGAATCCCTTTTTGTCTATTGTCTATTTTTTCATTTCTTTTTGATGTTTCAAAATTCCTCTTTTTCACTTTATCCATTTATCCTGGAACACAGTCTATTGTGTTGATAAGCTCTCGCATTCCTTTTGGTTGAGTCTTCGTTTCTGATATGATTTTTACTTTAATTTAGCATTCTTTCCTAAAGTCTGTCAGCTCATTTCTGAGATTTTCTGGTTCTGATTCGTGTTCCTTCATGTACTGGATCCTTTTCTTAATGTCTCTTAGCTTATTTTGAAATAGCAGGTTGCTGTTAGGATCGTTTTTGAGGACACATCCTTCTAGTGTGCCTTCATTGTCTGTTGGGATGTTATTCTGCTACTTGTTCTCTTCTTTCTCTCATCATAATACTATGTGGGATTTAACCTTGATACGTTTCTGTTGTGTATTTCTACCTGAAATTAGTTTTCTTAAACTTCAAGAAGGAGGCTGCATTCAAGGCAGTTTTTCTAATTTCACAGAGCTCCCTCTTCTGTTGCTTTTCTGTATAAGTATGGTGGCTGGCTTTCTGAGAGGTCCTGGCTCTCTTCTCATCTCGCCTTGGGTCTGAACTTTCCTTGACTTCATCTCTACTGTCCCTGTCCTGCTCCCCATGGGTCACACCCCCAGCTGTTTCTACTCTGAAGGGGTCCCGGGGCTGCATTATGACTTCTGTGAGCCCCAGGCCTTTGTGAGTCCCTTCCTCCACTAAAAATGTCCAAAACTATATTTTACAGCTGTGTTGATATGAAGATAAATATCTTAAGACATTTTCTTTGACCTAAAAGCACATTTTTTTTTTCCTTCTGATCTTAAAGAAATACAAACATTCCACGGGTACCTAAAAGGACAGTGGGCCCTTGGCACGGTGGGGCTACTGTGCCTGGTGGATGACTTGGCCCTGGATGGGCCCTGTCCTAGAAGAGTGCCCCAGTGGGTCATTTTTGAGCCTTCCTAGTGGCCAGACCGCCCAACCCCTTCCAGCCTGTGGGAGCCCCTCCAGTCACCTGGTGTCAGATTGTGCCAAACTCTCTCAGTTTCAGCTGCACCTCTCAAAGTGGTCCATCATGCCTTCCAGTGAATACAAGTTGACACATTGGCTATCGTGGGGGTACTCATGTTCTCAGGTTCCCCAGATGCCGCCCTGTCTGTGCACTCTGTGTCCCTCTCTGCAGAAGTTAGGACCCTGCACGTCTTTGGCTGTCAGGGGCTTGTCTCCACCTGCTTGTATTGCAGTGTGCATGGGATAACTCATCAGCCAGCTCTGCGGTAAATGTTGTCCAGGGATTTTTGGTTTTGCTATCCAGTTGTTCTGTCTGCTTTTACGTGTGGATTTAGAGAGACAGAAAACCTGTACACTACCACCATCCTTCTCTTTTAATAAACTTCCAAACTCAATAATTGAGGAGAACCTCCTCACTTGCCAATAAATCCAGAGTAAGACTCGATGGCTCTCCAATATGCCCTCCTTTCTAAAATTCTGACAATAAGGATTGATGTGGAGTTACCTAGCATACTTTAAGATGCAAGTATCTTTGAAATGGTTACAGGAGAGTAATCAGTTAATTCCTAACATGCAGCGAATTGTTTTCAGAGAACTTGGCTTTCCTATCTGAAGAGTGGCATTAAGAGTTGAAGGCGAGGGGGAGATGAGAGATAATTTTGAAGTTGGGACATTTGGCAGAGATCCAGCCTCTGGGTACACAGTGGACAAGGGGTGGGGATTTTAAGATAAGCATGGATTCACTAGACATACTTTATATTCTTTGAATTTTCCCTATCATCAGCCAAACCTCAGAGTGCCCTACATACTTGAAAAGCCTTTATGCAGACCAGAGGTTTCCACCTTAACTTTGACTTGTAGTGCATTACGTCACTAAATATTTTGTACTGACTGAAGATTGCATTTCTACCCCTGGTAGTTGGAATGGTGGTTGCCTATATCACCCAGCGGGCAGAAAAACTCACAATGCACAGATACCGGCTTACTCTTGATGTTTTGTGCCTCCTCAAAAAATGCAGTAATCTATTTAACTCGCCAACTGCCAGGCCAAATGGTAGATCTGCAACTGTAAACCTGGCTATGACCTGTCTCTTTAGAGAACAAAATCAAGTCCAGGCAAGTTGTTTCCATCACAAATGCATGCTGGATATTTACCAACTGTCTCTGGGCCTCCAGTGCCTTCCACATTTTTGCTTTGTGGCGCCAGGTGTGGGAGTCTACAAACTACATTTCCCACACTCCCTTGTGCTTGGCTTCCTGTAAGGTTCTGCAAATGGCGGACAACTGGAAGGCAGGAGGAAGGGAAAAAAACCTTGCCTTCTGATCCCCAGATCCTGTTAGCACCAACCCAGTAGAAGAAGAAAGCTGCGGCTCCAGCCTCCAGCTTCTTTTGGCCCTGTCGGATCAGCCATGCTGAGCCCTTCAGAGGTACCATTGCCAGCTACTTGCTCCTTGCTGCTGGAACCACCACTCTACTGGTTTACCTCAGGGGTGGAACACCACATGTGCAGGGCCTCTCCTTTCAGCTGCTAGGTTGCAGAAATGTCACCTCTTTCCTTTGGTCCCCTAGCTTAGGGCTGCAAACTTCTTTTTGTAGTTACTGTTACCTGGACAACCTCAGCTCTGGGGGCTATAGTTGTTTCTAGTGATCGCTGTTGTTCGGGTTATCTCAGTATTCCCTTCTTTGCTTTTCATCCTTCCCACTAATTCCTCATATGACATTTCTTCAGTTCTAAATACCCAGTATAGTTTTTGTTCTCTTGACTGGTTATTTGAACTGGTTTTGCAAGAGCTACTGGTTTTTCAGCTGCTCTTCTCAAATTGGTCCTCCACACTTTCCAGTGGACACATGCTGGCGTGCTGGCAGGAAGGGCAGACTCATGCCCTTCTTTTCACTGAGTGGGAATTACGTGCTTCAATTTTCCCCATTCGGATACTTGGGCAACTGATGTGTGCTTAGTGAGAGCTTTTATAGACAGGTATCTGAATACTAAATATATTCTCACAAAGGGAAATTATAATTTTATAACTCAGTACTCTTAAATCATCTTAACATACTCAAGCCATGATACTAAGACAATTAGATTTAGGATAACCATGCTATTTTAGAAGTAGGACAAAGGGATTAGAAGATAAAAACCTAAGAAGAAAGAGTAAATAACTGTCATTATTTCTCTAAAGAAGGCAGAAAGGATGTTTAATACTAAAATTATGAATGACTTTCTGGAAGGTAATAAATAACTAGTCTATATATCCATCATAGAATGACACCTGACTGCATTTCTGCTGCTGAATGTGGAATAGAGACTGAATAACAATGGATTCCTTATAGTGAAGGTTGTTGGTAAAATCAGCTAATCAGAATTAATGGTCATCCGATTCCCTGAATGGAGGCACACAAACATAAAATATAAACACACACCACACACTATATGTGTATATATATATATATACATATAGTGAGTGTGTGTGTGTGTGTGTGTGTGTGTGTGTGTATAAATATATATATATTTCTTGTCTGCCGGGGATGAGTTATTAGAGTCCTGCCAAGGGCACGGTATGACCTGCTAACCTCTGTATGGCTTTCTCAGGTTTTAGGACTGTACTTCCAAGAATTTATGATCTCCTCAGCTTTATTCACTCTTAGCTCTTGTTTTTGTTGGTGAAAAGCATACCCAGGGATCTTTATTCAGTTGGAGGGGCTGCTAATTGATTAAAAAAAATGCATTTTGTCCCTGGTCACTAATTGACTGATGGAACAGCTGTTGGTCTGACAAAAAGCAGGCTGGAAAGCGGTTCCCACTATGGGGTGGTCTGTTGCTAAACATGACTGCTTTTGCTGTCCATTGCAAAAGCACACCCTTACATATTCCCAGGGATGGGGGTAGTGTTTTATTTAAAAGTATTTTTTTTACCAGTCACTTCAAGCAATCATTAGGTAAATGTGAATTAACCTAAGATATTATATAAAGAATTTAAAGTTTATTGCCATTGAGCATTTCTGAGTTTAAAAGCATGAGCTTGAACATCAAATAAATAATTCTTCAGATACTGAAAATCTTAAAGTCTAATGAGATTTCAGTTGGTTAATAATAAAAATGATTTTTTTTTTGTTGTAGCCCAGTATCAGATAGACTGAGTCAAAATTGCCTTTATAAATACGATAGCATATTAAAAGTATTAAATTTTACTATGAAGTAATAAACTGTTTTTTTCTCAAAGATACTTATAGCTAATACTATATATGGGGTGTGTGTGTGTGTGCATATATATATATATATATATATATATATATTATATAGTTTATATTTGGTAGCTTTGGCTAAAAACTCTTAATAAATAATGTGACACTAGATAAATATAATACTGGTTTATGAAAATAAAACCTCATGTACAAGTAGTATCAAATTGAAGGGTATAATTATAAATTAAGCAAAATTTTGTATTTTGGACATCACGGAATGAAGTAAAACAATATCCTAGCATCCTGAAGTAACTGAATGATTGTATATATATTTTAGTAGCCATAGTAGCCATAGGGTTAAGAAGCAGAAAAATTTTGTGTTTTGCAGTATGAGAGAGTCATAGTTTTTAAACAGTCAATGAAGTCTCACTAGGCATGAGCCTCTTGCAAACTGTTGTGACTAGCAGGGAGTGCAGGTCAATGTGACTGTCTTAGTTGATTATTAGTTGATTTTTAGTTCCTTTTTAGTTCCTGTGGTCATAGCTGTAGAGATTCATGTTGGGGTAACCCAGGCTAATCTGTGAATGTCTATTTTTCTCTTGCCCGTTTTCGTTGTTGTTGTTGTTTTGTTTTGCTTTATTTTTATTTTTGTTTTTGTTTTTTGTTTTTTTGCTTCCTAGGTAAGCTATGACTGGACCAGGAGCCAAGAGACTTGATTTCTGGTCATGAGTCATACACTCCATAGCGATGTGATGTAACCTACAAAGCTATCTAAAGTCTCTGTGCCTAAGCTTACTTGTTGGTGAGAGGTGTTCTCTCTCTCTCTCCTTCTCTTTATATTAAAAATTTTAATATTTTTAAAGCAGTGGATACTGATGTTCAAATGCATTCTTACAGAAAAGCCCAATGCATTACTATATCAAATGCACTGAAGTTAACTTTCTCTGTTGAAGGGGTAGACAGAGCCTGAGTGCCTTAAACACTGCCTGTGTCCCTTTATCTGTCTTCTTGCCTCTTGATGGTCCTTGAGGTACATGGAGAAACCTCTATGTGATAAGGAATACCTTTTGAAAACCATAAAGTCAGATGATCTATATGTTCCCTTCCAATTATAAGATAGAGTTTTAGCTTACATCTGATCCAGAAAACCCTATGGTTATTTTCATATTCATAACAAAAGTCATTTGTAAATATAAGGTTTAAAGTATTCAGCATCAGCTTATTATAGAAAAATTCACTATATGTTTTGTCCGGATTTGCTGCCGTAAAATTATTTTTAGAAATGTGTACATACACATATATCTTCAGGTATGTGTCTATAACTACAGGGGGATAGAAAGGAGATAAGAAGATCATATGAAATGGTTCAGAATCTGACAATGCAATTCAGTTCAGTTCCATTCGGTGAGCATTTATGGAGCACCTACTGTGCAAAAACTACTGTGCAAAACTGTATGTAAGGCTCCCGAGGGTTACAGAGATGAATGGCAGACCCTTTCCTCAATTTACTTTTGAAGCATTTCCTGTCAGAGATTTTAACTTTTTAATACATTTTTAAGTATAAGAAGTGTGAGGTATCTAGGGAAACATTGGCTTAAAGTACATAGAATCAATCAATCAATCAATAAATGACATTGAATAGGTCAAACATCTTGTGGCCATGGATGGGCAATGCAGACCAAGGGTCAAGTAAAACTGTCCCTTGAATGGAGAGCTATTTTGTCCTTCTTGTTTATTAATGTCGATCCATCTATACTAATGGATTTAGCATGAAAGGAAGTAAGGTGGGGTCGGGCATTGACAGTCACTAAATCTCAGACTTCCATCCTTCATTAATATTAATGCTTTTCTTCAACCGGTGCATGTTGGCACAACATAGCCTAAAAGCTTAATATAAGAAAAATAGTTCTGAGGCTTCCTTATTATATATTCATTGCCATCAAGCACCAAATGGTTTCATATTGTATCATGTGCCCTCATTTTTATCCATTGCAGAGGAATTTCCCTTCAGTTATGAACAGGTGACAGTCATGGTTTTGGTGTTTCCCCCAAAGTGTACTTATTTAAATTTTTAAACAATTGCCCCATGTACTGACCCACAATATCCTTAAATGAAAACAGACTTAGCTTACAGGACTAATTTCATAAATCAGCATAAAATAAACAGTTTTAAAAATCAGTGCATTTTCATTTGTATTCTTTGAATTCACTCATGGGAGCTATAACCCTGTAGCCCACGAGCATGAACGTCCTGCGGACATGAGGAAATTTGGAATGTATCTGAGTGACCTGCTAGAGGATTCATGACTCTATCCATGACAGATTAACAATTCTGTCCTGAATTTCTTTGTGAAACACAAGTTAAAGAAAAAAATTGTGTTATATTTCTTCCTTGGACCAAATACACTTGGGTAGAACTCAAAATATTCACTTACAATATTAGAATAATCTTAGAAATAAAGAACCAAGGCCTACAGAGGTTGTATGACTTGTTCACAAATACTCAGTGAGTAACTGGCCAAGTTGGTAACTTCCAAGACCTTCTGCCTTTCAGTGCAGCGGTCTTTATATTTAGAAGATGTATCTTAATTTATCTCTAAGAGTGCTCAGACCCAAAACAAAGCAAGCGAGTAAGAAGGTTTTTGCAACTATAACCTAATCCTACTGCGCTTTATTGCTGTACCTTACCTGTAATCTACCACTCAACCTTCCTTACTCAACAGCACACTCAAACCTAGTTGATGCCAGAAAAAAACCGACCAACCAAATAAACAAACCCAAGATAAAACAAAAACCCAACAACCAAAACTAAGAGAAAACACCATCCTATAAGCACATAAAATGAATTTGAAAGACAACTAATGAATATATTTCAGATCTTCCCAGTTTTCTTCCTCAGCCAGGGCTGCTTTGCTGTTGTTTCATGCAGTATTAAAGGGGCGTGCGTGACGGCAAGTATACTCATGCACAAGGAAGAAGAAACATGGAAGGTAGCAAATTTTTCTCTCCCCTTCTTCTTTTCTTTTTAACATTAAGAGATTTTTAGAATTTGCAAATGTTAATCCTTGGGTAATGGTGTCTTCACTAGCATCCTGCAGGGTTGGGGCCCTGAGGAGGTGTGTGTGTGTGTGTGTGTGTGTGTGTGTGTGTGTGTGGTGTCTGGGAGATGTCCTGTTTAGGTGTGTCACAATCTGTATGTGACTCCAGAGAAGGCTTCTCTGGGAGGCCTGAGTCAGGGTCAGGCAAAAGACAATTCTTGCTCTATGTCTCATTTTAATAGTTTAATACTTACATCTATGTGTTTCTCCCCAAATAAACAACCCCCCCAACCACCTTAACATTTTTTTTTTCAGTTTTTTTTTTTTTTTTTTTTTTTAAGTAGGCTCTATACCCAGCTTAGGGCTAGAACTCACGACCCTGAGATTAAGTCACATGCTCTACTGACTGAGCCAGCCAGGTACCCCTCAACCACCTTAACTTTTGATGCCAACCCATTTTGAAGGAAGAACAACTATTTAGAAGCCACTTATGCTATTCAAACTTAAAAGCTATTATTTAGATTACACATTTCAATTCAGAGTAATTCCTCGAAGTTCAAGAGAAAAGTTTGCTAAATATGACAGAGGTTAGAAAGGGTTGGGGGATGATTTTCAAGATTCATATTTCTTGTTACTTTTAAGGGATAAAAGCAAGCAAAGCATAAAAAGAGAAATGGTTTTTAATACTAAGTAGAAGAATGCAATATATATGTGCAAAATAGATGCTTCGTTTGAATTAGTATTTACATGTTTTGTAAGCGCAAATAATATATGTTTTTCATTATTTTAGTAAAATTAAAGAATGGGCATTCAGCTATCTTTAAATTTTCATATTGCTCACGCTAGTTTAGGCACGCCAGATCATTTTGGTATAATAAATCCCTACATGGTTATTGCACGGATACTAAAAGACATTGCAATATTTTTCTTTTAAACGTAAATTGAGGAAAAATATTAATAGATAGTTACATTTTTATGTCAGCCATTATTAGAATTTACTAATGAGCAATCTGACATGCTATGTCCTATTGCTTTAATATGTTATATATTATAAAATGTTTTTCTACATTATAGGCGTTAATTGCATAATGTGAAAAAATTCTTTGCAATTCTGTGTGATTTATGGGCCTGCCACTGGTGACTAGGTGTGGGAGAACTTTGGCTTTTGTGGGCTTGTGGGGGGAACGGATGTATGAAAAGTCGAGGAAGCCCAATTAGAGAAAGGCAGTGAGAAAAATTTTACAAAATCCATCCTGCTGAGAGGCAGGCATTTTTTCTGGATGACAAATGTCTGGAGTTCTCAGTTTTACAAAAAAGGAGTGCTCACCCCTGGCCTCCTCTTCTTTTGTCATGTAGGTAACCTAAGCTGGGGAAAAAGACCATCTGGAAAGAATCCTGCGGTTTCACAGAGCCTACGGGTCTCTACCCCTTCCTCTTCCTCCCTCATTATGGACAGCAGTGTTCGGATGACAGATTTTGGAAAATTGTCTTAGGAGATAAATCCTCAGGCAGTTAAGGGTGTATTGGTATTTTGGATGCTTCTGTGCATTCTGTCCTACCGGGAAGGAGGCTGATGGGCTTTTTGTGAACCGCTGAGCTTCGAGAAGGCTTTTATCTTCCACTCAGTTTTAATTGAGGAATTTATGGGATTTTGCCACCTTGAGAGGTAAGTTAGGCATAAATGCCGTGTGATTTATATGTGAACGATTTGTCATTGTGTATTGACATAAATCTTATTAGTATACTACACTTCGCAGATGCCATGGTCAACTGAAGAAATTCTTCACCAGTTTTCCTTGTGAGAAATGCAGTGCATTCTTCATGTTATTTATTGCTACTCTATACTTAAACTTTATCACGATATCACTTCACTAGGTTATCACCTTGAGCGGCATTCTTTTAATTGTTCCAGGTGGAAAAAGCAAGGTTTAATAAGGAGAAATACAGACATTTTGCAGCTTTCATTGTCCTAAAAAAGGTACAATATTTTTAGCCAGTTAGTGGGAGCGGAACAACGATCTTAAGAAAATAAACCTACGACCGAACACTACTTTTAAAAGGCATCTTCTTGACAAGAACCAAGTGAACGCTATCTCTAAAAATCTAATCTGAAGGCAAAACAGATTTGTTAGTGTGATTATTAAAACAATTGCCACCTTCTGGTGTAAAGTGATGTCAACAGTGAGCAATCAAATAATGCCCTTTGCTTTGGTACAGTCAAGCGCTCAAAGCTACCGTGAAATAGGATTGGACGGGACCTTTCATTTCATATGAGAATTAATTCTCTAAATGCAGTGGAGAGGAGGCAGCTTATTTTTTTCCCCCCAGCAAGCAGCTAGAAACAAGTCTGCGGGAGACCATATTTTTTCTTATTCATTTCTTAGTGTGTGCATGTATATGTTACCAAGTATTATGGCAATTAATTTATCCTCTACCTAGAGTTGCATCAGAAAAGAAACAAAATATGGCAGAATTTCCCCCAAACGTTTTAGGACTCAAAAAAAAAAAAAATATGTACGGTTCTCCAACTAAATTGTTTATGAAAGATTGAATTAAAGGTCACATTTCTTCAATTGCGCACAAGCTTCCCAGCTGCCTTGGCATTCTGGGTTTACTGCGAATCTCCTCTGAAAAAGCCATACACTTGTAATTTGTGGTAAACCTCAGTAATGAAGGCTTTCTACTCTTCTCAACAAAGTTAAGTTAGTAGCCATACGAGAAAGAAATGCCACATCTATTCCATTATTGAATATCCTGCACTGTGTCTTAAAAGTGTTCTGAAAGTAACAATTCTACAGCATAGTCCCTTGGATTTAAGAATCGTAACCACGTTCCATGGTGACAGATGGCAGCTACACTTGTGGTGAGCCTAGCAAAACATACAGAGTTGTTGAATCATTAAGTCCTACACCTGAAACATTATGTCAACTGTACTCCAAAAAATATTTCTAAAAACAACAACAAAAGAATTTACCAGCCTAAAACGAATTCAGAGTTGAGGATCAAATATTAATTATGTGATTTTATATGAAAATTTCTGTCTTCTGCATCTCACCAAATTATCGTCGGTGTAAAATCTGTTAACTATGTCTTTAATTTTTAAATTGCACACATTCACCACTTCTTGAACTTCTATAGTTAATAAAGCAAATACGAGACTTAGAAAAATAAAAGATTAGGTGATCAATAACACATTTCTTCTCCATCAGATTATTTTTTTTTCATGTACAAAATTCTTGTTTGATTTTTCAATTATTCATAATGTCAGAGTGATAGATATAAGAGAGTAACCAGCTAACTAGGGAAATCTCTGCCTAATAATATTCAATATAAAGATTCAGAATGATGTTTCATGATGGATTAAACTTTCCCCTGTTCTGCCTCATTAGGGTTCTCCCAATTTGACCCAATCCAAACTTATTACTTAATATATATCTAACAGTAAAATTGCATAAATGTTCACTAGTACAATAGATGCTAAATGAGCAGTTTCAGATAATTTAATTAAGTTGTAGGTCTTCTAATATAATTCCATAAGTATGTGAACTTTTAACTTGTGTTAACTCAATTTCCTTATGCTTTCATTTACCATTTGTTGGGGACATTACAGTGATTAGCCAAAGTCCTTCCAGCTCCTAATGTTCTCCATAAATTCTGATTTAAATTGACTGTCACTTTCTCACTATAATAAAGTAGGTATTTGACATCTCAAAAAAAAGAGAACGGGTCTAGTATATTACGTTGTCAAGAAGTAGAAATTTTTTTCTCTACTGCACAAAATCCGCATAAAATTCACCATAATAAAGTCCATTAAGTTTAGTCAGAATGAAGTGGGTTGAGTACTGTATATTCATGGGCATGTTTATGCTTTGGAATCTCTTGAAAAACATAGGTTCCTGTGTGCCCTTGGCATCGAAAACACAGAGAATATCACGTTCCCATCCAACTGTTGTATATTTGGAGGCTGTCAATGTCCAGCTGTTGAGTCTGTGGCATTCAGGAGCCCTTGGTAGTAAGACTGGCCAGTAACTGCTGTATATTTCATTGGAGGTCAAAGACAAGATTTGCCGGACCAGCTCCAAACTCAGATGCACCTCCCACACTTTTCCAGTCAGATACGAAAGGGGGGAAATTATCTAACTGTGCTTCGGAAATTTTCAGGGAATATATTTGTTTTTGAACATAGCCCTAAAAAAACCTATGAAATTATATTTCCACAAATATAGATTTACCCCAAACTCTCTTTCATTCCAACAAAATGACAGAGCCAATAAGGTTTTGTTTTTATCAATTACTGTCCTTGAAGTCATCAAGGACAGTCCAAAAATAGAGGCCCCAGTTCAGGGTAGAGTGACCTTAAAAAATCAGGCATGGAAAAACGTGCTTTCCGGGTTGAGTGCTGGAATTTCTGCACTGGGTTGAGTGCTGGAATTTCTGCACTGGATGGATCAAGAGTCTGTGGGCAGCCAGAGCTACTTAAAAGTATCAAGAAGGCTTAGAGATAATTGCATGCAAGGGGCAAGGAATGTCAGTCCCTCTGGCTAACGATTCCCATAAACCACTGCTTTTACAATGTGCTTGGCATCAGTCTTCCCTGGAGCCTGCCTTCTTTAAATTACTTTTTGTCCAAAAAATGCAACACACCAGTGTAGAACCTTTTTGACACCTATTCAAGATGAATATAACTTTAAGTCCTAGTGAGGTTAACTAATGTTTATTGGGAGCTTACTATATACAAAGAATTTATAAGCACGTTTTTCATCTATTTGGGTAACGACTCTAGAGTAAGCAACTATTAGGATCCCTGTTTTATAAATGGGACACCTGAGGCACCAGGAGATTAATTAAATTACCAAAGGAGGCAATGCAAGGCAGCCCAATTTTGGAGTCAATGTTCTCAGTCATTACACTAAATTGGCCTTGTAATGGTCCTGTTTCACCTACTGGATGGCATTATGGTGAGGCTCCCATGCATATTTATAAATATTGAGTGCTAGATCTTAAGATATATGTTTTCTTGTAGCACAAGTAGTGCATGATTGTAAGAAATTGAGATGAGAGAATCCAAAAGAAGAGAGTAAAAATTGTTACTAATTTCACTACCCAGAGGTGACTACTTTTAGGATTTTACTTTATAGTCTTCAATCCCTTCTCTATACCTCTTTGAAGACTAAAAATTTAATCATACTGAGCATATTCTTTTATAATCTAGTATTTGACTTAATAATTTATCATGAACATCTTCCAAGGTTTTGAAATATATTCAACATCTTTTAAAATGGCTGTGTACTTGAATATTTTGATTCTGAGAACAGTCAAGGTACCACACTTTACAGCCTCAATCTGCATTTCACCTCTGGTCTCAGGTAGAACTATTGTCACATCTTTATTTCAAGAGAGTTTTAAAGTGGCGGTTTTCCAGAGGGGCGAGGGGATCAGGAGGATATTGCAAGAACAAGTACAGCGCATGGACACACATAAATACTCACTATTCAAGCTTATTTTTTTCCTTTAGTATTTTTTGCATGGAAAGAAAAAGGGACATATTACATATAACAGTATTGTAAACGGGCACTCGTCGGTAACAGAATAAAATAATTGGCTAAGAATGAAGCGGTGTGAAGCCTTGGAAGCAAGGGGTAGAGGATTCTTGACCTTCCGTTGAGAGCCGTGGTTCACTCAAGTTTCTTTTGCTTTCCTCCCTGACTGTGCCTGAGGGTAGAGGGAGGAAGTGACATCTTTACTGAGGCCTCCCTGGTCAGATGCAATCAGATTGACTGAAAGCTCTCAGAGAACTAAACAGAATTCTCTCCACACTGGCCGGAGAAATGACGCATGAAGAGTCACTCTGCACTATTAACGGACAACCATTTCAACATCTCATTTAAAACTGCAGTGAGTTAAGGTGGCTTTTGAATTATGTATTAAACTCAGCTCCCAAATATAGCTTTGGTTGACTATTTCAGCTAAATGTCTCTGAGACATCAATGTCCACATATCACGGCTCTGGCTCTCTTATTTGCTGGTCCGGTTGTCATTTCCTATTACATTTTACTCTTGACCCTGACATTCTAGCACCGAGGGTTGAACCTTCAGTACTTAACCACCCTCCGCATCCTTAGCCTTGCTCTTCAGTCTTTGTCTTGAGCCACAAAAGCTGCCAAGGTCTCCAGTTTTCTTCAAAGAATATGAACTCTGTCTGCAGTTGTGATGAAAGCATGCATGGGTACTCGTTGTCCAGTGGGAACACTTAGCTCTATCCATTTTTCTCCAGTATCAAAGCCTCAGTGATAACTCTCACTAATAATAATCACTAATGGAAGTGGTGGTGCTCATCGCAGTCTCCAGATTCATCAAGATCAGCGTTTGTGACACTCCCTGGGGGCTTAGACCCTGATGCTAAGAGTAGGTCTCCGTGCCTATATTTCTTTCTAATACAACCTTCCGATTCCTCCCCACCATCACACCTTTTCCTCCATTCGTTTCTACAACAAATAATGAGTATCAACAAAGTCTTGTTAAAACTTTAACAAGTTTTATATATATATAAAGAGGAGAGTAATACCTCCTAAATACCTACAAAGTTGATTTCTCTCCATTCCCACTGCTACTCACTGCCTAGCTCCAGCCACACTCACCTATTGCTTGGATTTCTGCAATGACATAGCAATTGGCTTCCCCACAGTGATACCATTCCTCCTCATATCAGTTATCCACAGGAATCAAGTGATCTTTTTAAAAAATGTATTGTGGTCATGTAAAAATCTTCATGTGACCTATGAGTAGGATATCAATACCTCCCAGTTGTCTGGAACCATACCAGTTTTTGCTTGCTGTAATGATTAAGAATGCCTCTGTTGCTCTCAGGAGTGTTGTGTTTTAGAGAATAAATTATATGGTCATATTACCTATGAGACCTCACCTCGGCCGGCCTCTGTCTGCCTCTGTAGCTGAGTCCTTCTGAGTTAATAGCTGCGCTGCCCAGCAGTTCCTGGGATGTGCCATGTTCCCTCCCACCCAGAATTTTTGTTCATGCTGTTCCTTCTTTCTGGAATATTTTCCAAACCTTCTTTCTGTTCTATTCAATTTTTATTCATTCTTCAGATCCCACTAGAAAACAAGCTCAAAGAAGGCAGGGACTTCTGTCTGTTCAGATCACTGCTGTATTCCCAGCACTTTGAACAGTGTCTGACATATATAACAGGCACCGACTAAATATTGTCTGAATGAGTCCCGACTCAAGCATGACTTCCCCAGGGAAAACTTGCCTGCCCTTCATTCTGCCTTTACCCCAGGATTTGTTCAGTTTCTTTATGAAATATTGTTATAAAGCCATGCACCTTGTTTCAGAGCATTTATCTTAGTTATGATCTTTCAATCATTAGTTCACTAGACTTTGACTTCGATGGGAACAAGGACTCTTTCCATTCTGCTTAATTTTGTGTCTGTACCACATACCGTACTGATCTAAAAATATGTGTTGAATGAATAAATGAATGAACAGTGACAAGAGCACCATATTAGGCATTTTAGCAATCCTAAGAAAAATTGGATAAGGTCTTATTCTCTAGAAGCTTATAATTTATGTGAGGGAGAAGAAAAGACAAAAATACACAAGTAGGTGGCAGCACAAGATGATGGATTGACTCAGAATTTTAGAACAAAGGACCCTAGAAATAATATAGATCAGCCCTCACTCATCATAGCAGCATTAAGTGACTATCACACAGCGAGTGTGACAGTCACATGAAGTATCTGGATAACAGTACTTGAGAGGTTCAGAAGTGAAAAATATTGCCGTGTCCTTGAGCGGCAAGGAAAGATTATAAAAGAAGTAAACTTGAATTGAGTTTTGAAGGATTCACTCTTTAACAAACATTTAAGTATCTATTATGTAACAACAAGACTAAGACACAGTCCTTGCCCAGGTAGATTAGGCGTTGGCAAACTGTAGACCTCAGGCCAAAGCTAGCTACCTATTTTTGTAAAGAAAGATTTATGGGAACATAGTCACATCTATTTATGTACATCTTGTCTATGGCTGCTTTCCCACCACAACAGCAGAGCTGGGTAGTTGCGACAGAAATCACATGGCTCACAAAATGAAAAAAAAAAAAAAATTACTGTTTGGCTCTTTATAGAAAAGGTTTGCTTACTGCTGAGTTAAAATCTCCAGGTTGAATGTGAGAGATAGCCATAAAACACCAAAAATTGTATGAGATATGGGCTGAGTAAAGCTATGTCGGAAGTTTCATGCAAGAGTAATTAAAGAGGAAGAGCTTAATCAGGAAAGGGAGTCCAGGAGTGTGAGTGAGGTCTGGAAGGATCAGATGATCTGTAGGGAACTGATTATAACAAAATAAGAAGGAAAAAGAGGATACACTAAGAACTAAGGTAAGAATGCAGTAATGAACAAATCTCACTTGGGGGTGGGGAATAAACATAATTTCCAATTGGGATCCCAGGTTCCCATTGGGAAATGCAGGGTGAAAACTTCGTTGAATGAGGCTAAGAGAACTATACAGAGAAACTTGAGTGTAAGGCTGAAACATTTAAAATTCACCATAAAGGTAATGAAGGGACTCTTGTTTAGTGCAATGATACAAAGGAAGGGAATAGATTTTTGGAGTCTGAGTCTGATGACTTGGATCAGGAGGTAATCAGGGAGACCACAGAGGGGGACAGAAGAAATTAGAAATCTGAGAGTAAATTTCACCTATAGACAGGTCTTTGACCACATGGCATTTGAACATTAAAAAAATATATAGCTGTACACATTTATTAAAGGATATTTTACATAAAAATCTAGCTTTGTATGGTTTCTTAAAATAACCGAGCATCTGGCAACACCGGGCCTGCATTCTTTCATGCAGCAATGGATGGGAGCTCAGCAGTGCGGTGTAGAGTTGGCCGGAGTAAGCCCCATTTAATCTTGTAACATAACCCCTGTGGGTATTGGGACTTGGGGCTTTAGTCCTTGCCATGTGAAGTTTGACATGAAGTTTGACAAAGTCTTTAACTGGAATGGAGCCACCACATTCACCTCTCGCTTTCTGCCCTGAACTCGTATCTACTGACTTCTTCCTGAAGCTTTCGGAAGATCTACCTCCTTCATTTGTAGATGCTGGGGATTTCTGAGCCCTCTCTCCATCCTCTAATATTATAGTTTCCACCGATTTCTTCTTTTGTAAAGAACCACAACAATTTCATTCATGCTTCCCGGTACAGGTGTTTTTTTTTTTTTTTTCTTAAATTTACTTCTTCCAGTTTCACTAAGAAATAATTGACTGCATAAGTAATCGCTGCATAAGTTTAAGGTATATAGCATGATGGCTTGATTTCTGTGTTTTATGAAATGATGACCCCAGTAGGTTCTGCTAACATCAGTCCTCTCATATAGATACAATGAAAAGAAAAGAAAGATGAAAAGGATAAAAGGAAGAAATTATCTTCGTGATGAGAACTCTCAGGATTTACTCTCTCACTCTCCAGTATATCATTGGGAGGTGTTAGCTGTAGTCATCATGCTGTACATTATATCCCAAGCACATATTTATTTCATAACTGGAAACTTGTACCTTTTGACTCCCTTCTTCTAACTCCCCCGACCACCACCACCCTCCGCTTCTGGTAACAAGTCTGATCCCTTTTTTCTATGAGTTGTTTGTTTGTTTGTTTTAGATTACACATATAAGTGAGATCATACAGTATTTGTCCTTCTCTGTCTGACTTATTTCACTTAGCATAAGGACCTTGAGATCCATCCATTTTGTTGCAAGTGGTGGGATTTCTTCATTTCTTAAAAAAATTTATTTGACAGAGAGAGAGCAGGAGAGCACAGGCAAGGGGAGCGGCAGAGGGAGAAGCTGGCCTCCCCACTGAGCAGGGAGCCCAACGCGGGGCTCGACCCCAGGACCCTGAGCCAAAGGCAGAGGCTTAACCAACTGAGCCACCCTAGTGCCCCAGGATTTCTTCATATTTTGTGGTTGAATAATATTGCACTATATATATATATATATATAAAAACTTCTTTTTTTAAGATTTATTTATTTGTTTTAGAGACACGGGGTGGGGGGCTGAGGGGCAGAGGGGGAGGGAGAGAGAAAATCCATGCAGACTCCCTGCTTAGCATGCAGCCTGTTGGGGCTCGATCTCACAACCCTGAGATCATGACCTGAGCTGAAATCAAGAGTCAGTAGCTTAACCGACTGAGCTACCCAGGTGCCCCATATACCACAACTTCTTTATGCATTTATCCATCAATGGACACTTACGTCATTTCCATGTCTTGACTATTGTAAATATGTTGCTGTGAATATGGGGATGCAGATGTCTTTTTGAATTAGTGTTTTTGTTATCTTTGGGTATAGTCCTGGAGGTAGAATGGCTGAATCATATGGTAGCTCTATTTTTAATTTTTTGAGGATTCTCCATAGTGTTTTCCATACTAGCTGTACCAGTTTATAATCCCACCTACAGCACACATCCATGCCAGCATTTGTCATCTCTTGTCTTTTTGATAATGGCCATTCTAACAAGTGTGAAGTGATATTTCATTGTGGTTTCAATTTGCATCTTCCTAATGACTAGCGATGTTGAACATCTTTTCATGTACCTGTTGGCCTTTTATATATCTATCTTCTTTAGAGAGATGTCTACTTAGGTCTTTTGCCCATTTTTTAATTGGGTTATTTGTCTTTTGCTATTGAGTTTTATGAGGTTTTTTAAATGTTTTGGATATTAACCCCTTATCAGATGAATGGTTTGCAAATATTTTTTCCCCATTCTGTAGGTTGCTTTTCACTTTTTTTTTTTAAGTTTTATCTATTTATTTTAGAGATATATAGATAGAGAGTGTGAGCGGAGGGAGGAGCAGAGGGAGAGGGACAAGTAGACTCTGCCCAGACAAAGTCTGAAATGGGGCTCAATCCCAGGACCCTCAGATCATGACCTGAGCAGAAATCAAGAGTCGGCCACCTAACCAACTGAGCCACCCAGGCGCCCTGCTTTTTCACTTTTTTGATGGTTTCTTTTGCTGTACAGAAGCTTTTTAGTTTGATGTAGTCTTAGTTGTTTATTTTTGACTTTGTTGCTGGAGCTTTAGGTGTGATATCCAAAATATCATTACCAAGACCCATATCAAGGAGCTTTGTTCCTATGTTTTCTTCTGGGAATTTCATGTTTTTGGTTCTTACATTTAATTCTTTAATCCATTTTGAATTAATTGTTGTGAGAAGTGTAAAGTAGGGGTCTAGTTTCATTCTTTTACATGTGAATATCCAATTATCCCAGCACCATTTATTGTAGAAACTGTCTTTTCTCCATTGAGTATTCTTGGCCCCCTTGTCAGATGTTCGTTTACTATATATGCTTGGGTTTATTTCTGGACTATTGATTCTGCTCCATTAGTCTATTTGATTGTTTTTATGCCATTACCATACTGTTTTGATGACTATAGGTTTACAGTATAGCTTAAAGTGAGGAAGTCTGAGACCTCTTTGTTCTTTTTTCAGGATTTATTTAGTTATTTGAAGTCTTTTGAGGCTTCATATACATTTTAGTAGTATTTTTCTACTTCTGTAAAAAATACCATTGCAATCTTGATGGGGATTATATTGAATCTATAGATGGCTTTTGGTAGTACTAACATTTTAACAATATTAATTCTTCCAATTCCATGAACATGGGATACCTTTCTGTACCTTCTATTTCTTTCATCAACACCTTGCAGTTTTTAGTGTAGAGATCTCCTTAGTTAAATTTATCCCAAGTATTTATTGTTTTTTAAGCTATTATAAGTGGGACTTATTTATTTATTTATTTATTTTTCAGAAATTTCATCGTTAGTGTACAGAAATGCTACTGATTTTTGCACGTTAATTTTTTATCCTGCAATTTTAATGAATTCATTGATTATATCTAACAATTTTTTGGTTGAGTGTTTAGTATTTTATATATATAACTATAACATCATGCCATCTCCAAATAGAGAAATTTTTGCTTTTCCCTTTCCAATTCTGATACCCTTTATTTCTTTTTCTTGCCTGACTGCTCTAGCTAGGACTTCTAGTACTATGTTGAATAAGAGTCGTGAGAGTGGGAACCCTTGTCTTTTTCCTAATCTTAGAGGAAAGTTTGAAGCTTTCACCACTAACTGTAATGTTAGCTGTGGGCTTGTCATATGGCTTTTCTTATGTTGACATATGTTCTTTCTATGCCTAATTTGTTAAGAGTTTTTATCATGCATGAATGTTGAATTTTGTCAAAAGATTTTCCTGCATCTATTGAGATGATCATATGATTATTTTCTTTCATTCTATTAACATTGCTTGATTTGTGTATGTTGAACCATCCTTGCATCCCAGGCATAAAACCCTCTTGATCATGGTGAATGATTCTTCTAATGTGCTGCTGAATATGGTTTGCTAGTATTTTACTGAGAATTTTCATATCTATATTCATCAGGGATATTGGTGTGTACTTTTCTATTACTGTCCTTTTTTGGTATTGGTATCAGGGTAATGCTACCCTTGTGAATGAGTTTGAAAGTGTTTCCTCCTCTTCAATTTTTTAAGAGTTTAGAAGGATTGATGTTAATTGATCTTTAAATATTTTGTAAACTTCATCAGTGAAGTAATCTGGTCCTAAGCTTTTTTTCATAGGGAGATTTTTGATTACTGATTCAGTTTTCTTATTAATAATTCGTCTATTCAGATTTTCTGTTTTATCCTGATTCAGTCTTGGCATGTTGTACGTTCCTAAGAATTTTTCCATTTGTTCTAGGTTGTCCAGTTTGTTGGTATATTGGTGTTCATAGTAGCCTCTTATGATCCTCTCTATTTCTGTGATATCCGTTTTTTTTAAAGATTTTATTTATTTATTTGACAGAGAATGAGAAAGAGAGCACATGAGCGGAGGGAGAGGGAGAGGGAGAAGCAGACCCCCCACTGAGCAGGGAGCCCGATGCAGGACTCAATCCCAGGACCCTGGGATCATGACCCAAGCCAAAGGCAGACGCTCAATGACTGAGCCACCCAGGTCCCCCTCTGTGATACCCATTTTAACGTCTTCTTTTTCATTTATAATTTGTTGATTTGGATACTTTCTTTTTTTCTTCATCTAACTAGGAGTTTGTCAATTTTGTTTATCTTTTCAAAGAACCAATTCTTAGTTTTCTTAATCTTGTCTATTGTTTTTCTATTCTCTCATTTATTTCTGCTCCAATCTTTACTATTTCCTTTCTTCTGCTAACTTTGGCCTTAGATTGTTCCTCTTTTTCTAGTTCCTTAAGACAGAGTTATGTTATTTGGGTTCATTCTTGCTTCTTAATGCAGGCATTTATTGCTATCACTTCCCTGTTAGAGCTGCTTTTGCTGTTTCCCATAAGTTCTGCTATGTTGTGTTTCCATTTTCATTTGTGTCTAGAGACTTTTTTTATTTCTCTTTAATTCATTCTTTGATCTATTTGTTGTTCAGAAGAATGTTGTTTAATT
Source organism: Halichoerus grypus (assembly GCF_964656455.1). Classification (NCBI taxonomy): domain Eukaryota; kingdom Metazoa; phylum Chordata; class Mammalia; order Carnivora; family Phocidae; genus Halichoerus; species Halichoerus grypus. Next base: position 195,127,959 of record NC_135714.1, read on the forward strand.
TCCATATGTTTGTGAATTTTCCAATTTTTCTCTTGTTATTTATTTCTAGTTTTAAGCCCCTGTAGTCAGAGAAGATACTTGGTATGATTTCTATCTTCTTGATTTTACTAAGTCTTGTTTTGTGGCCTAACATAGGTCAACCCTGGAAAATGTTCCATGAATGAATGCTTTAGAAGAATGTGTATTCTGCTCTTGTTGGACACAATGCTTTGTATCTGTTTGTTAGGTCATTTGGTCTATAGTGTTGTTCAAATCCACTGTTTCCTTACTGCTTCTCTGTCTGGATTATTTATCCATTGCTGAGAGTGGGGTATTAAATTCCTTAACTATTATTATATTACTGTTTATTTCTCCTTTTAGTCTGTTAGTTTTGCTTTATATATTTAGATGCTCCGATCCTGCATGCATAAATGTTTACAATTATTATATCTTCTTGATGTATTGATGCTTTATCATTATATATTGGCTTTCTTTGTCTCTTTTACCATTTTTAGTTTAAAGTCTATTTTGTATGATGTAAGTGGAGCTATTCCTGCTTTTTTTTTCTTTTCCTTTTGGTCACCATTCACTTGAAATATCTTTTTCCATTCCTTCACTCTCAGTCTACATGTGTCTTTAAAGCTAAAGTGAATCTTTTGTTGGCAGCATATGTTGAATCTTATTTTATTATTCATTATGCAATTCTATGTCTTTTGATTAGAGAACTTAAGTCTTTTATGTTTAAAGCATTTACTGAGAGATAAGGACTTGCTACTGCCATTTTGTTAATTGTTTTCTGGTTGTTTTGTAAATCCATTGTTTCTTATCCTCCTGTCTTTTTTTGTGTGTTTTGATGTCTTTTGGTATCAGTATGCTTTGATGTCTTTATCATGTTCTTTTGTGTAATTACCACAAGATTTTTCCTTATGAGGCTTACAAAAATATATTAAACTTGTAACACCCTATTTTTAGCTGGTAATAAATTAACTTCAATAGAATTAGTATATTTTATACTTTTTCTTCTCCACCTCAAATCTTAGGTTATTGCTGTTACAATATACATATTTTTTATATTGTGTAGCTCATAACAGATTATTGTACTTATGGTTATTTTTGCTATACCCTTAAAAAAAACTTTTAGAGTTGTGAGTTATGCACCATTATAACCATATTACAGACTCTAACTATGACTATTTACCATTTTCAGCAAGATTTAGGCTCCTTTTTTGCATTTTTATGATGTTAATTAGCATTTTTACTTCCACTTAAAGAACGCTCTTGAGCATTTCTTGTAAGGTAGGTCTCAGGGTAATGAACTTTCTCAGCTTTTGTTTGTTTGAAAAAGTCTTTATCCCTTCTTCATTTCTCAATGACAACTTCACCGGGTATAGAATTCTTGGTTGATAGTTACTTTCTTCCAATACTTTGAATATGTCATCCCATTCTCTCCTGTACTGAAAAGTTTCTGCTTAGAAATCCACCAGTAGCCTTATGGGAGCTCCCTTGTATGTAATTTCTCTCTTTTCTCTTGCTGCTCTTAAAATTCTTTCTTTGTCTTTGACCTTTGACAATTTAATTATAATATGTCTCAGTGTAGCCCTATTTGGGTTCAACCTATTTGGAGTCTTTTGGGACTCATGGATCTAGAGGTCCCATATTCTCCCCAGGTTCAAGAAATTCTCAACCATTATTACTTTAAATATGCTTTCTTCTTCTGGAACTCCCATAATGTGAATATTGTTCCTTTTTATTGTGTCCCATAATCCAGTAGGCTTTCTTCACTCTTTTTCATTCTTTTAGATTTTTGCTCCTTTGACTAGGTGATTTCTAATGTCCTATCCTCCACGTTACTGATTCTTCTGCATGGTTGAGTCTACCTTTGAAACTCGGTTGAATTTTACAGTTCAGTTATTACATTTTCAACTCTATGATTTCAGTTTTTTTTTTTTTTTTATGGTTACTATTTCCTTGTTGAACTTCTCACTTTGTTTATGCATTGTTTTCCTAATTTCATTGAGTTATCTATCTGTTTTCTGGTATTTCACTAACTTCCTTAAGAGGATTATTCCCAATTCTTTGTCTGACAGTGTATAGGTCTCCATTTCTTTATGGTCAGTTATTGGAGCCTTATTAGTTTCCTTTGATGTCTTTGGTGGTGTCATGTTTACCTGATTTTTTCATGATCCTTGACTCCTTACACTGGTATTTGTGCATTTGAGTAATGGGGCTCCTCTTCCAGACTTTATAGGTTTGCCTTGGCAGAGACAATTCTTCACTAGACAGCTTAGTTTGGGTTTCTGGGTGTGTCTGCTGGTAATACCCTTGGGCAGATGGGACCTGCTATTATGGTCTATTTTGGAGGAAGGCAACTTTGAGCTCTGAAGATGGGAGGAGGGTATGCTACTAGCTGACAACAGTTGGATGGGATTGCTGGCTTGCTTCCCTATCCAAGTGAGGCTGAAGGATGGGTTTCATGTTCCTTGGATTCTCTGTCAGGCTTACTAGAGGGGTGGGGCTGAGGACTATATTCCCTACTGAACGGGGCTAAAAATTAGCTTCCCTGCCTTGGCAAGGCAGCAGGACGGGACTCAGGGCCTGTACAGCTTACTGTTTGTGGACCTGAATTCTCTGGTCAGGTGAGGCCACTGGTTTTGCTCTGCACCTGGGGGGAAGTTACAGGCTGTGCTCTCTGTTCAAGTGCCACTGTACGTAGGACTGTTGTGTGGGCCATGCAGCTTCCTATGTGCTTGGGTTAGGTTCCCCAGTTGAACAGACTGAGGGCTATATTTAGCAATAAGTAGGGCTATGATTTAAATGCCCTGCCCAGGCACAATGAAAAAAGCAGCTCTAAAACTGGTAAAGCTTTGTTGTCTTAACTCAAGCTGACCCTGTGCCCCCAGTTCCTTGGTCAAACTGGGCCACTGATTTGCTTTGCAAACTATTGGCTCTGTCTTCCTTTCTTTCAGCTCAAGTACTGCTGGGCTGTGCAGCTTTCACTAGCCCTTCTGGTGGGACAGGTCAGAAGACACTCTCTACAGCAGGTGGGGCTATGTCTCAGTTCCCTGTCCTGGGCAGGAGGTGGAGGGGCTGCTCTAAGCTACTCTCAGTTTGCCAAACAGGCTCTCTCATTTCTTTAGGATTTTTTTTTTTTAATTCATCCTCAGTCAAAAACTATTCCTCCAAGAAAGTTTTTTTAAAGAGGGTAGCTTATGGTACATTCCCTCCAAAATTATTTAGGATCCTTTTCTCCCTTTGCCTGGCTGTTAAAGATAGACTACAGTGCATTTCAATATAACTTTTGATGATAAGTGATTCCAAGGGAAGGAAGTGCTATAAATGGTGGTTAATCTGCCCTTCTGCTGAACTGGGGTACTTCCCTGTTACCCCTACCTGGGACACTGAACTTACTGTCGATGCACTGTTTTATAACGAGGTAGCAGACCCTACGTTGTATCCTGCCGAGCAAGTGTTATAGACACATGTGTACGTATAAAGCCTGGTTGCGATCCGCGCACATGTATTTTATGTTTCAAGAAAAATGATTTGGCCCTTGCAGAGCAGTTCAGGCCAGAATTTTGTGTCAAAAGCAGGCTGTTACAGAGTTGGGATCCTGCCCAGATGACTTAATAACTAATTTTTAGTGTTTTATAAAAATGCATATTACAGCATTTCTGAGCTGTTGAGCACCCAACACTTTGGGCAAGGTCTCATCCTAGTTGGAAAAGGATAGCCACTGACCTAATTCTGACCTTAACTTTCCCCTGTCTTGTCTGCATACTGAATGGGTTAAAGTGGATGATCCTCAGGTGTTCTATGCCAGCTGTGAGTGAAGAGATGGATGGTGGAGCTGTATCTGTCCACAGGGAACCTAGGTCTTCACGATGCCTGAGCCACAGTGCCTGGACCAAAAAGCTGTTGAAAGCCCCAATTTCTCCCTGGAGTAAGGATTTCGATGGGGCAAGACTGAGTGCTTATACAGAAAGCCTGTGTGATGAAAAAAATGTAGGCTTTGACCTCAGACACACTGAGGTCCCTATTTGAGTTCTTCAACCTCATGTTGCTTATTCAATTTCTCTGCCTTTTGGTCTCCTCTTTTGCTAATGAGGCTGATACTTACTGCATTAGTCTGCTTGGGCTGCCACAAACAAAATACCACATGTTGAACGGTTTAAATAACAGAAATTTACTTTCTTACAGTTCTGGAGGCTAGAAATCCAAGATCAAGCTTGGTTTCTGGTGAGGCCTTCTTTCCCGGTTTCTGGTGACACCCACCTTCTCCCTACATCCTCATGTCACCTTTCTTCTATGCATATATGGAGAAAGATGTCTGGTGTCTCTCCTTCTTCTTATAAGGACACCAGTCCTATGAGATTAGGGCCCCACCTTTATGACCTTATTTAACCTCAGTGACCTCCCAAAAGGCCCTATCTCCAAACACAGTCATTTTGGAGGTTAAGGCTTCAACATATGACTTTTGGGGGGGGGGGCACAGTTCAGTTATCAACACCTCTCTTGGAGTGCTGTTGTGGAGATGAGACAGAGCAAAATGAGATGACATATGCAAAGCACCTGACAGAGTTCCTGGCTCCCTGCACAGCCCCAAGGAGCACATGAACACCCCAAAGGATGTATTGCTTAAGAAAGCATTCACCCTCATTATATACTTAAGACAAGAAAGCAAGCAGCAATCAATAAATTTGAAGTTTACTATGTAAAATACCTGATTGTGCCCATAATAGGGTGTCTAATTCTTTAAACATTGTTGAAAATCATTTCTTTTGGTTTATTATTAGTAATTAGAAATTTATTCAGCTTCTAGACTTAGTTCGTTTTTCTAAGACAAGAAACATTGCATAGAGGGATGCTGTCCAGTGCCTATCCCTTTGCAGTAAACAGCTCTTGCTTCTACAGCTGGTACTCTGTTAGCAGGTACCAACTGACAGTTGTCCGCCCAACTGGGGAGTGTAGCCACATCATCAGCTCATCTGAGGCCTGCTACCTGATTTTAGGAACAATGTCTACGCTATTGTTTTCCATGAGAAATAATGGAAATAATTAAAGCCAGTATGTCAACATCTCTCTCTCTGTCTACAGAGAGACAGAGACATAGAGAGAGAGAGAGAGAGAGAGAGAGAGAGATCCCAGATGGACTTGACAGGCTTGATAGTTGAAAATTATCCCAAAGGCAGTTAAGTAGTAAAGAATACCTCCACAGAAAGAAAAGCATTAAGATAAGACAACTGGGGGGCCAGAAATGTCTTCAAGCTGTGTATGGATAATCAGACCATGATAGTATTACCTATCATTTTTGCTGAAATGAACTCCTAATGAGTAAGAAAATTTTTCTGCAATGTGTTGATACTGACTCAAACATTAAGGTTCTTCTGACTTCTAAATAATAACAAAACCCCCATCATTTGAATATGATTTAGCTCTCTGTAGCCATAAGATCACATTTTAAAAGTTCTGAAGTATAATAGTTGGGCAAAAAAAAGAAATGATTAAGAAGAGACATTGAGGGTGTTCACTGTTTAAATCTAGAATAATGGGAATGGACAGAGAGAAGATCCAGACACATGTTGACTCTGCCATAAATATGCATGATTAGGCAGGATCCAAGAGGTGGCTAACCAGGTATTAGAATAATTACAATTGTTTACATTTGGAGATGCCTTGAGCCTTTCCTGAAATAACTCAGTAACCCTGATCTTCAGTGTAGATTTATTAGTACCAAGCAATGTGGCAGGCACTGGGTAAAATGAGAACATGTTTTGAAAGTAAAACAGCCATCTACATTAATGTATCAATACTCTTTGCAGTCAAATGCTCTACCACTGAACTATACCCCCAATGTATCAATACTCTTTGAATAGTATGCTCTTCCTGAATTTATATTTGCAGAGTTTTCTTTTTCTCTTGGGAATAAGGGACCAATGTTGCCAGTAGCTGGCTTTGAAAGGCGATCCTGAGATTTCTGGGTTCACCACCAAGACAAAGCTAGAGCACTGGCTGGAATGAAGGCAAAAGGAGGTCTTAGGTTCAGGTCCTTGGAAGAAGCAGAGAGCAGACCTCTCCAACAAAAAACAATGGATGAGGGCTTGTCTCAAAGGAACCAAGAGTGGATTCAGGAGGTGATGAATAGAAGCAGTGGCCAGGTCACAGAATGAGAGCATGCTGGGACATACCTGCATCCGACTCAGACCAGAGTCTGTCTTCCAGATAATGCATTCTACCATTATTGAGATTCAGAAGAAGAAGCATCATTTCTCAGAAAGTAATTGAATACCAGTTACAGGTTATTTACTTGTTTGTCTTAAAGTTTTTATGTAAGTTCCAATTAGTTAACATACCGTGTAATATTAGTCTCGGGTGTACAATATAGGGATTCAACACTTCCATACGTCACCCGGTGCCCATCACAACAAGTGCCCTCCTCAATCCCCATCTCCCATTGCACCCCATCCCCCAACCCTCCTCCCCTCTGCTCAGCCTCAGTGTGTTCTCCATAATTACATTTTACTAACCGGAATTCTCCATCTTTGGATCTTAGAATTTTGTGTGACTGACTCATCTTCCACTGCTTTAAAGTACTTTTCTCCTTCTGTGTTTTTATTGTCTACGTGTATTCTTAATCTTCAACTCAATACCTTCTATTTGTAAAGCATCAGCTGAGCTATGCAAAAACAAATAAGATATTTTGCCTGTGCCTAAAGCACTTCGAGTCAAGGGGAGAAGGATAGGAGGATAACAAAGAACAGGGGGTTGTCCCTGCCCACAGCTGTAGCCTGTCTTCCCCGGCGGCCCATACTCCGAGATTTAGCCATCCAGAATTTCTTGCAGTCCCATGATAGAGTGGGTCACGTCCTGCCTCTGTATCTCCACACATTCTGAAGCCCCCGCCTAGCAACCTTCTCAGCTTCCTTCCTGCCTCACCAAACTCTGATTTAACATTCACCTTCAATCTGACCTCTGGGAAGCCTTTCCCTGACATCCCAGGTTGATGTCAGTGATCCTAAATATCAGGCTGTGTTATAATGCCTTGGATGACAAAGGTCTGTTTAATAGGCTGTCTTTACCATAAAGTATAAGGGGCAGAAACTCCTTTATCTGCAGTCCCAGCGTCTGGTGTGTAAGGAGGTAGGAGGCTTTTCAAGATTTCTGAGTAGAGGGAGGGTTGTCATGACTTGATTATCTTGTATGTGCGAAGTGTGTGTGTGTGTGTGTGTGTGTGCGCGTGTGTGTGTGTGTCTGCATGCGTGTATATATTTTTCTGAGATTTTTGGAATACAGGGAAAAATTCACATTCACCTGGTATATAACACAGCTGGCAAACCTTGGATATAAAGCGTTTGCACACTAGACAAGTAAGCAAATATGGGGTGTGCATTTAAATTGAGGCCCCAAAAGGAGGCATTAGTGATATATAGCAGAAAGGGGCTGGGAGGATTTCCTGGAAATTTGGTTCTAATCATGTCCTTCCTGCGAGGCTCCTCCAATTACAGTGAGCAAGATAAAGGCCAGGGGAAGGGGGCACTGAGAATGGTTGAATTCATTTTACGATGTTAGGATACAAAACAATGTAATATAATATCAAATACTGTGCGATGGAATGCTGATATTTCAATGCCATACCTGAAAATGGAATATTCAGCTCCCTATGAAACAAATTGTACTTTTGCTTCCTCATTTATTTTTTTTTTCCCCAAAGTTATCTCTGGAAATACTTTAAATTCATTTTTTTTTTACTTTGCCTATTACTAGGTCCATCACTGACATGGAACTAGTTACTTTGCTTTATTACTTTTAACTGCACTTATGAAGCTTTTTTATTTTTTTTTTTAAGAGGAAGAACTCTTGCACTGATGATAAGTTGAGATTTTCTAATTCTATATTTTATTTCATCTTGCGATTTATTTCATTTTTTCTATCATATTCTTTTAATTTTTAAATCCAATTTCCATGTGGGGGCTTGTATAAAATCTAACACCTATTCATTTATATTGATTTACAACGTTGATTTCAGTATACTATAAAATGTTCATTTTTAATGTTTGTACTCATAGATAATGCATATCATCAAGTTTTAATCTAAATCATTAATACATTTATTCATCTTTAACTACCAAAGTTCTTCATGTTTATAGATTATTACTCAAATGTTTTGTAAGATTCATCAAAATGCACCGCCAGAAATGTGTTTTTATTTACAACATCTTTGTGCGTATGTGTGGGTAGGAAAGACCTATTACCAAAATCTTTTAGGAAAACTTAGAATAAAAAGGAAAGTAGAATTTATGCTGTTATTCACAAGTTAATTGAATATTCTTTTAAGAAGATAACACTGGAGCCTGTTTTCATCAAACAAGGAAAAATATTATATTTCCTGATTATTTTTTCATTTATCAGTTGCATATCGACGGTGTAATTGCCATAATGAAAACTTTCCTTAATTCTCATCCTAAGGACCAAAAGGCTTTTATTGCTTAGTAGAAGCAATCTAGGTTTTTAAAAAATGTGATTCATAATGAAACTCGACATAGAAGTCTTTTTTTTAATGTTAAAAGATAAAGCTTCTTTTATTCTCGCTTCTCAAGAAATAAGCCCCACTGCCTTTCTCAAACTCTGAATTTTGCACTCGTGCAAAATTGTACAAGTGTGGCCTTTAGGTGAAAAGAAATACGGATGTCATTGCCCAGCTCACTCTCAGCTCCAAGTCCTTTAGAAAGGTGTTTTTCTTCTACAGCAGAGAGTTTGGTGGGATGCACGAAGGCTTTGGAGTTAGACAGAAGTGCATGCAAATCACTACTCTGCCACCCACCACCGATGGAACTACTGAAACTCTCTGACCCTCAGCTTCTGGTTAAAGTGGTGATATTGTCACTGCCCATCTCAAGTAATCATCTCAGGAATGAGATACTTTGCATGGTGCTTGCTTCAGAAGGTACTCCAGCACCTGCTCATTCCTTTCCTGGCAGTCAACGAATGCGATGTAAATAACGATAGCTACAATCATGGTAATGTCACTGAACAGAACAGAAAAGAAAAAAACAACAATAAAAAAAAAAACCAACCCTAAAAAAGCAGTCCTAAATAGAGAAATCAGACTGTCAGTTAACGGTGACACAAACTTTTTAACCGTAATTAAAATATTTAAAAGTAAGTAGATTAAAATCATCCTATACTGCGGAGACCAGGAATGCTGAGTCTCTAAGCCATGTGAGGGAGTCTCAGCACTTTGAAGGGCCTTGGAGAAATCACCAATATTCCAGCAACGGAGAGTAGGCTTCATCTCAGGAGGCAGAATTAGGTTTCTCAAGGTAACTCAGAGCTCTTAAAAAGCCCACTAGGGGTTTCCTCTCTCCTTCGCAACTCCTGGGATTTAATATAGACAGGAATATTCTTTTTTTTTTTTTTTTTTTCATTATTGCTTTGGGTCCTATCTTCAAAGCATTGGTCAGGCACATTATACGTTGGTGATAACGCACACCATAGTGGCTTAATCACCAAACTCAGTAAGTAAGAGTAGCCTTCACTGAGATAGTCTAAACCCTGGGTGGGGGTTGGGGGGTGGGCGAACTTCTTTCTGGCCACCAATAAGCTGCTGGTGGCTGATGCAGCCCGCCAGCAACAGGTCCCTCAGTGAATACTCCCTGCTTGTGAGGTGGGTCCCTGCGCTAGATGTTCTATCTAACTTCTGCAGTTGTAACTCAGCATCACTCAGTGACAAACAGATAAGGTGATATCTCTGAAAGCTCCCAGACGGAACGCTGTTAGACTGTCATCACTGAAATCTTGCTGTCCTTCTTTCAGATCTGAAGAGCTGCAGATGTGAAGGGAGGATGGAGGACAGAGGAGAAAGACAGAAAGGGCAGATTGGAGATAAGAAGGCTCCCAGAACAGAGAGACCCACCGTAGGTCCCAAAAGAGCCTTGGTCCGTGAAAAGGGTTATCAAAGTGCCCCTGGAAAATGTGGCTGGTTCTGCTAATGTGTCCTCTGTTTTCAAGCGCATGTTTTTACTATAATCCTCATTTTAACATGTGCAAAAAATAGACATTAAAAGAGCCCTAGATAGGACTTTCTCAGTCTTTATTCTTAAATTTATTTCCTAATGGACTTGGCTAACAGCACAGATCTTGGCTGCAGTGGAACACAGACCAGAATCCAAACCTTCTTGTTATTATTGTTGTTGTCACTATCACTGATTTTGTTATAACTGGTTAATCTTTGTAGGCTGCTTGCTGTTTTCTTTGCAGTATGCTGAGTACTTTTTATACATAAGAACATCTGAGTTGACTTGAATAGTTATCTCTCCAAAGAAGATAAGCAAATGGACAGCGCAAGTGAAAAGTTGCTCAACATCATTAGTTACTAGGGAAATGCCAATGAAAACCACAATGAGAAATCACTGTATACCCACTTTTACAGCTATCATACACAGAAAAGGGGAAAAAGTGTTGGCGTGGACGTGGAAAAACTGGAATCCTGTGCATTGTGGTGGAAGTATAAAATGGTGTAAGCCACCTTGTTCCTCGAGAAGTTAAACATGGAATTAGCATTTGACCCAACAGTTTCACTCCTGGGTACATACCCTTCATTAAAAACAGGTACTGAAACAAAGTTCACACCAGCACTATTCCCAACAACAAAATGGTAGCAACAACCTGAATGTTCATTAACAGAGGAATGGATAAACACAATGTGGTATATACATTCAATGGAATATTATTTAGCCATAAAAAGAATAAAATCGGATGCATCTTATAATGTGGCTGAACTTCAGAAATATTATGCCAAGTAAAAGAAGCCATATTCAAGGGTCATATAATGTATGATTCCACTTATATGAAATATTCAGAAGAGTGAAAGCTGTAGAGACAGAAAACAGATGAGTGGGTGCCGGGGGCTAAGGGGGGAGAAGGGGCAATGGGGAGGAAGCTTAATGGATACAGAGCTTTCTTTTGGGGTAATGAAAATGCTTGGAAGTACATAGAAGTGCGGGTCACACAACATTGTGAATGCCCTAAATGCCATCAAATTAGTCACTAACGAACCGTTGAACACTACATCAAAAACCAATGATGTACTATATGTTGGCTAACTGAACATAATAAAAAAAATGGTTCATTTTATATGATGTGAATTTTGCCTCAATTAAAAAAAAGTTGGAAACTATTTGATCCATATGATCCACCTGTGATGTGGGCACTATTTCCCCCATTCTTCAGATGTATTCTTCCCACTGAAATATATATTAGTTCTAGCAGGACACATGGCATTATATTCAGAATGGGACTTGACAAATGATAGGAAATATAGGAATATGCCTTTTGAGGAAGGCATAAAATGACTGGCGCTTGCCACCAAGTCCCATTGGCCATTAGCATGTCGGCAGGAAGCCCAGTCCTAGCCAAGACTTGAAGACCGCCTTCCCTACCAGTCTGCACTGCATTAACCGGTAAGAAAAATGGTTGGTAACAAGAGTGGGAATAAGGGCGAAGGCGTGTCTTGCTTCATCCTCCTCTGAGCTACAGAATCTTCCATCAGTATTTGGTTTCCGAGGGATGTCAGATGTGTGTGATGAAGGGAGAAACCCAGGGAAGGACGTTGGAGAGACATTTCCTCATCCACCCTCTTTTACAAACATGCATCTCCAAGAAGATACACCATCAGGGTTCTGTTGCTGTTTGTCTGCAATGACTGCCACATACATAACTTGCAGAGGAAGGCTTCAGTGAGGAGAAGGTATACCTAGGGAGTTAGTTCCAACCAAATCAACAATTTTTTTTTTTTAATAACACCATTAGGCAATAGCTAACATTTGTTGAAAACTTACTTTATGCGAGGCCCAATGAGGCACGCTTTACATACTTCATCTCTCTTAACTTTTGCAACGCGGGACCAGCTAGGTATCACACAAGTGAGTAAATGGTAGCTGGAGAGAATAAAAAATTGTATAACTGGTGAAGATCAGAGTCAGGATTTGAACCCATGTCTGCGTGGTGTCCAATCCTGTGGTTTTAGGTATCCGTTTTGATTTTGCCCTCTCCTCTCCTCTCCTCTCCCCTCCCTTTCTCTCCTCTCCCTTCCCCTTCTCTCCTCTCCCCTCCCTTTCTCTCCTCTCCCTTCCCCTTCTCTCCTCTCCCCTCCCCTCCTCTTTCTCCTCCCCTTTCTCCTCTCCTTTCTCCTTTCCTTTTCTGTTTTCCTAAGTTCTGCTCCTCCAGTCTATCCCTAATGCCACCTCCAAGAATGGCTTCCTTCACTCTCCTGCTTTTCTCCAACAAATATCCCTGACTCTCGTCAGAAGGGTCTTTTCTTCATTGGAACACAAATGTTTTCTGTCTCGCTGGCATTTGTCTTTGCTTTGTTCTAAGCATCGCACTACTAATTCTGTGAGAGTACTAAGGAGAGCAAGGGACCATGTCTAATACTTATATCTCTGACCTTGTCTAGCACAATACCTTGTTCACAATAGTTTAGTAATTATTTGTTCAAAGATTCTTACAAATTATCTGCCAGGAGAAACATTTTCTTATATAGAGTTGTTTGTTAAAACTTCTTCATGAAATTGTATTTTATTTTCTCAGTCTTTTACTAAATGTAATTTTTGATGCTTTGGTAGCATTAAATAAATAGGGTGAACGTTAGGCGAAATATTCCTAATTTTAACATATGACTAAAGTGCTTAAAATATTAAGTGCTAAAACTTATTTTTATCCAAGTGCTTACTTGAACCAACATTGAGACTAAAGGGAAAAGAGATTACTCTTTGTAAATCTGTTACTTTAAACCTCTTATTCTCATGAGTTTCGTGATAGGTCCATATAGAGAAATTAATTTACACAAGTAGTCAGCAGAACTGCTAAAAAATGCAAGCATGAACTACTATGCACTTTTTCCTTTGTGTGACTTCTGCATATTTCAATATTCAGTTCATCACCTTTAAGATGTTCCAATTCACCAGCTGTAAGAATACTTATCAGATTATAGAGCAGCACTAAAAATAAACTGATGTTCTTGAAAATGAATGAGTCAGCACATTCTTAGCTGCATTGTTTTCTCATGTGACCCATACTACTTAACTAACTTTTTCTTTGTGATTGTTCATTTATCATATCAAAAGTTTCTTTGGACATCTGCTTCTTTGAGTACAAAAGCACAAGCTTGTTGAAAATGTTCAGTAGAAGAATAAAATAACTCTGGTCTGGATTTACAAAAGCAAGACCTTAATGAGGCCAGTTACTATGGGTTTAGCTAAAGATCCTTCTTCATTTTTTTTAAGACATAAAGGAAGCTATATAATTTTCAATGTCAGTGCAGCCTGTTGACCAAAAAAAATAATAATAATAATAATTTACATACCGCTCATAATATTAAACTTCAAAAAGCCTTTCGGCTTAGTTTTGACCAGAGGATATTTTTGATAGAGCTCATCTCAAAATCACTTGGAGTCCAAAGTGTCTATGCAAAACCATTAATCTCAGAATGTGTCTAAACACCAACCTTCAGACAGGCTGCAATTTACCGTTCTCTGTGACAGATAAATAGCTAGGGGAGCACTGTCATCTAACCCTGGTGCTTTCTGTAGTAGTCATGGAAAGAAAGGTTTTTTTCTTACTGCCTTGTCATAAAAAGACTACAAAATCCATCAACACGGTATAACTTTACATATAAAAGTAATACTATGAATAGATATTTCAGTCATCATGTGAAAAATAAACAAGACAGTCTTTAAATCAATGTCATTCACAACGAATCGGCGTGGACATGTATTGACTGATTTTATAGCGAAAATGGGAAATATATGTAAATTTGACTGCTCTATTTTGACATGGACGCTTTCGGCTGTATCTTTAACTCGGATACACCAATACCCAACTGTGAAGGAGGCTTGTATACAAAACTTGGGTTAGTCCTCTTTACAGATGCTTCAGATGCTCTTATCTTAGTGCTGCTTATGGGACACATATTCCACAAAATATAAGTTAGCCCGAAAGGCTGGCATACTATTAGGCTATGCGGTCAGATACATGCTGATAGTCCCAGTGGAGTGGATTGAAAAAGTAACCCCTGAAATGTGTCCCTAGGATACCTACTGGCAAAAATATTAAAAGCCCCCAAAATACAGATATTTATGTTTTTAAATTTTTATTTTATTGTGGTAGGAACACTTACCATGAGATCTACCCTCTTAACCAGTTTTTAAGTATATAACACAGTACTGTTGACCGACAGGATCATCAAATACTTCATTTTTCGTTTTATTTTTTAGGTTAAAAGCAGATCTAAGTAAGAAGAAAATTAATTGCGATCGATTTTGCCTAACCCAGGGACAATTACTAAATAAATACAAATGTGGATACTTCGGGGAGCATTTCATGAAATAGTTGGAGGAGGATATAATCACATTAGACTCTCATCATGTCTTGCAAGAGGGCTTATTTGTACAGTACTGAGGGTAATCAAAACTGATGTGTGAAATTCACACAAGGTCTGCGGTGACATCCCAGAAAGAAAAAAAAAGGTACAAAAACAACTTAGGAGTCTTTTAAATAACTTTGCAGTTTTTCTTTCTTTCTTTTTCTTTCTTTCTTTCTTTCTTTCTTTCTTTCTTTCTTTCTTTCTTTCTTTCTTTCTTTCTTTCTTTCTTTCTTTCTTTCTTTCTTTCTTTCTTTCTTTCTTTCTTTCTTTCTTTCTTTCTTTCTTTCTTTCTTTCTTTCTTTCCTTTCTCTCTCTCTCTCTTTCTTTCTTTCTTTTCCTTTCCTTTCTTTTTTTAAAACAATGAACTGCAGGCAGAAGTGCTCTAAGATGGAAAGTGAGTGGCTAGGAGGAAGGGAGCGCCACCTGTCCCAGGACTGGGTCTGTACCAGCTGAAGTCTTACGCATCAGCTGGGACAACTGCTCTCCATCCCTAGGTCATTGATCTTTATCAGGAGCCCACTTGCCCGTCATTAGCAATACGAAAGCTGTACAAGAAACTAGAGGTGGCCAAGATAAGTCAAAGGACAAAAATCAGCTCCAACACCATCTTAAACCATTTCTCTGCTTTTTCCTTGAAGGACTTCTGGTCAGCAGTGCAGCGCAACCCAAATGTAGGCATTTGTAGAAAATGACAATTTTATGGAATCAGGCAAGTGAAATCTCCTTTGGTTGAGTTTCACCTGGGAGACAAAATTTGAACTACATCCTGAAATTTCACAGACAGGTGACACATCGAGATATGTAACGCATTTATTTGGCCCTCAAACAGTGAGCTAACAAATACATTCCAATGCTGTCTATTACAGGTGCCACAAAGCTGAAGTAATGCGTATACCTGCCTAGGCAACATATGCTTCTTAATTTCTAAGTATATGTGATGTATAATATTTCAAGGTCATTGTTTGGGGATTGTTATTTTATTTTATTTTACTTTTTAAAGATTTTATTTATTTATTTGACAGAGAGAGAGATAGCGGGAGAGGGAACACAAGCAGGAGGAGTGGGAGAGGGAGAAGCAGGCTTCCCGCGGAGCAGGGAGCCTGATGCGGGGCTCGATCCCAGGACCCTGGGATCATGACCTGAGCTGAAGGCAGACGCTTAACGACTGAGCCCCCCAGGCGCCCCAGTTTGGGGATTTTAATTCCTTAGCAAGTGAGCATCAGAAATATGCATTTGGCTTATGTCAGTGATTTTAGCTTCATAGTATCTTAAAATTCATCTTCAGTGTGTGTGGGTGTGTAGCAAGCTGAACTTTTATAATTTGGGATTTGCTATAGAAAATGAGTTTAGGTGATTGTTTTAGGCACCTCGCGGACTATCCCTGAGAAAATGCCATCGTACTTGTGCTGAAAATATTTTCCTCAAAATGAATGGGCGCATTTGTATGTAATCCCTTATACTTTTAGTTGAACCTCCCTTCCAACAGGGCACCAAAACATTTGTTCCCATTTTATGTAAAATTACCTTAATATTTATTTTAGAAATGTTACCGAAATTAAGAAAAAAAGCAACATAGCAAAAAGAATTTGTGATTCTCTTTGTGCGTTTGGGTAAACCAGTTAGGAATTTTGACATTGATCTCCTTTAGGAGACAGGGTTTGCTTCAATTGCTGTAACAATTCACATCTTTTTGATAAGGGCAAGTCGAAGCTTAAAGAAATCAATATGATAATAAGTGTACTAAAGCTTATTGTTCTGGAAAATCAAGGAGATCATACGTTGAAGACATATGGGTTAAATTTATAGCTGCAGCATGAAGACTGCATTTAGTTGCTTATAAAATGGACCACGTTTTCAGTTTTCATCCCTCGCTACTGTTGCTGGTGGCACCCACACATCCCAGCGTGCACCACCTACCTCTCTACTTTTTTTCTGCTTCAATGCTGCTCCAGACACTCAGTGTCTGATTCTGGATACTATTTCTGATCTCTTCACTTGGCCAGCTCTAGTTTCCCAGAAAAAAGCACTGAAGAGCTAAGATTTCTTCCCCCAAATTATTGTTTTAGCTCCTTCAAAAATAGGAAAAGGAAACCTATTTCAAATTTCTATCATCTGCTTTTATTATACCCCAGAGCATCTTAATCATTTTACTTCTTCGATGATTAAAATGTTGTCCTTCGTAAACGGAAAGGAAAATTTTACTAATCACAAATTAGGAGCTTGAAGTAGTTTCTTAGGGAATGAAAAACTAACTAAAAATCAGTTTGGTAAAAAAAAATTGATGTATTTCTTAGAGGTTTAGATATAATTGAAGAGTTGAATCACAGATATATAAAGATAGTGGAAGGAGGGCATATTTATCGTTTTTATTATAGTTTTCACTTCTTTATTAATAAAGGTGCAAGGGCACATTGACTAGTGACCCATTTACTTTACTATTCAAGATATGGTGATTTTTTGGTTTTCTATGTCTGGGACCAGTTTTATGCCCAGCAAGAATCTAAAAACCAAACCGGAATTTTATGAAATATATTCAGTAAGTTACTGAATTGGATAGTATAAAGCAGGGTCAATATACGACCTAAAATCTTACTGGCTTTTTGACTCTTCTTAAACTAAGTTTTGGATTTTAAAAAAGTGCAGTTTGTATGCCACCAGAGGAAATAGACCCTATCTCTTCATTTTCATATGCAATTAATTGGTAGCCATACAACAACCTATACCCTAGAAGTAGCCCTATTTGGAGATAAAAATCAAATGTATCCCAGGGGAATTGCGTTCTTGTCTAAAAGGCAAACAAAAAACACCCATCCTCTTATATCACTAAAAAGAACCACACTGCTATTTTTGAGGGGCATTCCTTTCCCACCGAATTAAGAATTAGCAAAGCCCGAAGGCCTTATAACCTGTTCTATGACTTTATTATGCATGAAATCCAATCCTGTGCTTTTGTTAAGATGGCTCTTCCGATTATTTAACAGAGTCAGTGACATATATATCTTTAAAAACGGGTTTTTAAAATAATGGTTCATCGGCGCTATCCCTGAAACCTCCAGGCCTTTACCTGGGATACGAAGGTGCCACATTTCTTGGCAGAAACCCTCCAACGGGATTTCCAGCTTGTCTTGGACTCCTCTGAGGTGGAGCGTCCTGCTCATTAGGGTGAAATTTATTCCGACCTGTCTGATCGCCTAATGAGGCTCGTCGGGGTGCAAGTGGGGAGAGAACCACCAACAACCAGAGGTCAGATGAGAGATTCGGTTCCGGTTGGATGGAACCTCTTCATTTTCTTTCTTTCTGCGGCTCCTTCCTTTCAATCTCCACCTCCCCTCACCCCTCAAGAAATTTCTCTACTTCAACCTTCAAATATGTGATTCCTCTAGTGTCCATTCACGGCCTCTGAGGTTCAGGCTTTATTCTCCTTCAGGATCATTCCTCCTCTAAACACTTATCATCCGATGCGCTGTGTAAAGAGAATTCCCAGCGGTGGATTTTACAATGAAAGAGAAAGTGTTGAGCATCTGAGTGTTTTCAGGTGCTCGCATCCTTACCTGCAGTGCGTCCTGTTGACAACGAGGGCTATCACTGGGGGCATCCGAAACCTCTCTATTCTGAGCAGTCTTCAGAAATCAGCCGTATCTGATTGTTCTTTCAGATCAAATGGAGTAGGAAGACAAAGTGAGCTGAGCATATTCTTTCACTCTGCACTTTGTTGTTGAAAGGGGAGGAATCCCACTAGGACCCCTAACTCAGTTTTAGATATGACCAAACTTTTGTGAGAATTCCTATTCTTCCTCCCAGCCCTACCTCCCCCTCCCCCGCCACTCCTCCCCTCACTGTCAGTTCACTGACTGGGGTTGAATGAAATGTCTTTGCTCCTCTAAAGGTTCGTTCTATGCTGCTAAGAATTAACAGCGCCTAACGCCAAGGCAGCCCACAGATAAAAGAAGCTAAAGGACATTTGCTGTTCTGAGAGGAGGCCGCACGTGGCTACCTGCATTTAGCCCACAAAAGGATAACTGCCCTTTCTTAAAAGGAATACTTGCAAATTTTCTCACACCGTTCTTGGAGCTCAGGTTGTGGAGTCTTTTGGAAGGTTGCTTAGAGTGTGCAAAATGCAAAAGACTTGGGGCAGATGAGAAGGACACCAGCCTAAGCCAGCCTGCTTTATCAGGAGCTAACTCTGGCGCTGATAAATGATCTTCTGAAGAAAGATGTGGCAAAGTGCCTGCCATTGAAAACAGCAAGGAAAATAACAGTGTAGTTGGCATGCTTCTTAAAATGTATTTCTTGTTGGACACAGGAAGTCATTTTCCATCAAATTGGAACGTGTCATAATGTAACGTGTCAAAGACATTGTTAAAAAACAAACAAATTGGAATTGAGCTGTGTACCGTTAGTCTTAGATCTCTCAGTCAGTTTCACACATTAAGACGGTCGAACATGCAGGCTTATAAATTCTCCTGGTGGAGAGGTTTTTGGAGAATTTTACAAAACTCAGTGGGATCTTGGTGGGGATACTGACATTTACCACTGAGTTCTTTAATGACAGCTAAACAAGAGAACACCACTCCTAATTTACTCAAGTAGAATTCAATATCATAACAAGGCAATTGCAGAACACTGTTCTTTTATGAAACCAATTTTCATGCTATGGCTTTTAACTCTTTTATTTACCGGTGACTTCGATTTGTTTTCCAAAGCCTGCATTCTTATCCTGGGAACGAGTTTTCTTCTATCATTGTTCTGTTTACCTTCCTTCAAACCTTTCTGCTCTCACTGCATGTGTGTGTATATATGCTTTATAACACAGGAGAGTGAATGAATCAGATGGACTGGGTTATATAGAGGTAGGTGGAGGTGAGTGGAGGGGGACAGGAGAAGCCATTCCTGGCAGAGCAAATGGTAAGAGTTTCTAATCCGGAGTTGAGAAAATGGTTCGGCTTGGCTGAAACACATGGAAGATGAAAATGAATAATGAGAAAAAAATTTGAAAAGGTTAATTGGAATCAGAATGGTGGGACACAGATTTTGCACTTTACTCTTCAGGTAACTGATGGTTTTTGAGTGGGAGACTGATGCTATTGCCCCTAGAACATCTTGGGTCCTCAACCTACAGACTTGGAAGGAAGAGCATTTCTTTGCTTTAACTAGATCTGGGGTCAAAGCTCTGAGCTTTTGGTCAGACCCATGGACCTCAGAGAGAGTCAGCTGGAGCTGTCGGGGGTCTTGAATTTAGACTGAAATGAGTTCCAATGAGTTGCTGAGTCCTACAGTGTGAAGGTTCACATCAGGCCAAGCCCAGCATCTGAGATCAATTCAAGTCAGCAGATTAAATGTCTCTAGGGTGTGCTCAGTCCTGTGGTGAAATACAAAATAAATCAAAAGCAGGGTTCCCCAACCTTGAAGAGCAGGAGAGAGCTAGCTCTAATGGAGTGACCTCCACACTTGAAGGTGCGCAAGGGAATCAGGCAAAGCTCAGGTACCCAGGACCCCTCCCTAAAGAGCACTGTCTGTGAAGTGACCTGGCTACTCTGGGATCCAGGAACTAGTTTGGTCCCACTGTAGATCCCTATGGCTGTGTGTCTGGCCTGGTCCAGACACACCCAGAGAGGAAGCATCAAAGAGCCCAGATGACGGATCAGCTGCCCAGGGCTCTCGATCTGTCACTAAGAAACCACGTTTCACTGGGCAAGTCATTTTAATGATCAGCATGCCTTACCATTTCCAAACTTGGGCATTTGTTAATTTATCAGCTATTTGCTATGCATCCACTAAATGGCCAAGCACAGTGCTGAAAGAGGCCCAAATTTCCTGGGCTCATAGGAGAAACAAATGACGTAATGGAGAGGAAATGTGTTCTCCAACCATAAATCCGTGTACAGTGTGAATTATTTTAAGTTGGTAGGAGAGCCTGCAAAGCTGCCCAAAGCAGCCTGGGAGTGTTATGTATCATTTGGTCACAGAAAATATTGCTGAAATGCCATCTTTAAGTCAGGTCTTTGAGACCTAAAATACAATGAAATATACAAACACACAAGTATTATAATGTCCTAATGGAACCAGAGTCTGATCACCATGTGTACAAATACTGATTTGGGGAAATGAGTCCATATTCCCATTTTTGGTTTACAGGAGCACATTGTTCCCAATGGTCCTTCTGTTCTCATTTCCCATCTGCCATGATCATGTGGTGACTCAGGAGCTCACAGGAGAGGACCCTGCAGGGGGAAGGTTGGGCATGGTGGGGAAGTATGGAGCCAAGGGGTCTTGTGGTGAGGGCGAATGGGGAGGATCTCAGAGCAGGAGCTCTGAGGTGAAGGTCTGAATGAAATCATTGAAGGGCAAAGAAGCGTGGTTGGCAGCTATGAAAATAAAAGGTGAATCTTTGCCGCCAATAAACAAGCAGCAATGGCTGGTGAGCATTCAACAACCCAGCTGCTCCTTGAGAAATGATGCCTCTTAATTTAGCTCTACTGCTAGCCACTACCGTCTGGAAGCCCATTTTCAGCCTGTTGACTGGGACCTCAGCCTGCCCACCTCTCCAGCCCGGCAGAGTCTGCATTCTGTGTTTATTGCCTCTTTCTCTTCTCCATCTCTTTGACAATTTGCTCTTCCTTCTGATGACACGATCAAAATCTAGCTGGACTCTCTATTTAACTGGGGTGCCTGTTCCTTCATAAGGGGTAGATGAGCATCAGGCTCCTCCATGAGGAACCTTCATTGTTTGCGATTAGTGACTTATGGGGTCTCTCAACCTTGGTAGTACTGACATTTTTGGGGGGTGGGGGTGGGGGTGGGGGGTTGTCCTGTGCGTTGTTGGATGTTTAGCAGTACCCCTGGCCTCTACCTACTAGAGGCCAGTAGCATCCACTCCCCAAGAGTGACAAGCAAAAAGGTCTCCTGATATTGCAAAATGCCCCATAAAGGGCCAAACGGTCCTGGGCTGAGGACACTTACCTAATCCAACAATTGGAAACAATACTTTAGAACAACCCTCAGTGTTTTATCTGTGACATGACATTCTGATGAGGTAATGGGATTATTCCAATGATCTTAAGTACTCAAAGTATTTCAACTTTAAAATTTTGAACTATTTAATTGTATTATACAGGGCGACCTTTACTATAACTATACATTATTTGTCCAGACAATACCACATTTGTTCCTCAGAAGTAGGCACTTAGGAAATATTTGTTAAGTGAGTAAATGATGCACTTTAAGAACAGGAAAATGCCTCGTTTGCTTTTAACTCTGGTCCTAGAGGTCTTCAAAAATACTCTGTTAAATGGCGTAAGAGCAGACATGAACTAAGGATACAAAGAGTGTGGGCATTTCTCGTCCCCAACCTTCCGCTAGAAACTTCACTGGCTTCAGCCAGTGATCTCTGGAGACCATTTGAATATCCCTGTGACAAATGCTCTACACAACAGAATTTTCTTTAAGAAATTCTGCACTAATCTTCCTTTTCCTCTTAATTCCCATGGCATGTCATGTGGACTTCTGTGTCACGAATCACTTTATTTGATGTGTTTTGCTTATGGCTTATTCCCTTTAACAGACTGAGAGCTCTTTGTGGGTCAGATATATGTTTGATTCATTTTCTGTATCTCTCCAAGGCCCTAGCACAATGCCACACAAAAATAAATAGATACATATTTAAGGGTGTGCCCTTGTCTTTAAGGACTCCATTTCTGTTCTAAGCCATTTTTTTCTTTTTTTCCCCAAATGTAGGCCAGACAAAACCCGCACTTACCAATGTCTGAGTTTTAACACTTCTAGTCTGGAAGGACCAACATCAAGTTCTTCATTGTTCCTTGACTTATACATGATTCTCCCCACGAGATACTTCTGTATGACCACAGGTCTCACACGCAGACCAAGATACTGTCATCGATTATTTGCACTCAAATTCTTCTTAGATTTTCCTCTTTTTTTTTTTTTTTTTTAGGAAAGTGAGCTTTTTTTTTTTTTTCTTTTAAGTAATCTCTATGCCCCATGTGGGGCTCAAACTCACATCCCAAGATCAAGAATCACATGCTCTGCTGACTCAGCCAGCCAGGCACCCGCCGCACCCCCCCCCCTCCCCGCCCCGCCCCGGCCATTTTCCTCCTCAGCAGTGATCAGATCTCTTTTTGAGTATCACTTTATCTGGATTTTCAACTTTGGCATTTAATGTAATTGTGATCTGAAAAATCCATCAAGAACAGGAATATGGTTCATGCAAGTGCATCATACTCTCGTGCTTTGCACACTGAACTTCCTCGCTGAATCTAACGGGTGGTGTTCGAATGGGAGTGGAGCTCATAGGAGGCAATTCCAAGAGGCACTAGGTTGCTGACTGCTCTGCAGAGAAGAATAGCTGAAGTGCCTCCTCCGCCTGCCTCCCACTGTCCCTTTCCAGGATAGAGGAAAGGAAGTCTTCAAACCGGCTCCAAATTCTACTAAGGTAGGTCTTAAGGTCAAAATCTGATACAGAAGAGGGAGTCCTGATGCGGGGTTTTCTTTGCACATCTCATTCTTTGGATAAAGGCTTATTCCACTTTGTTTAAATCTACTCTAAGAACATGCTCACACCAAAGAACTTTTGTTCATGAAGTGTGTCAATGGTAAGCAACTGAACAGAGGGAAGGGATGATAGGTAGATCTGTAGCCGGACATATAAATAGACGCGCATAGAAGCCAGCTCACAAGTTGCCCAGTCCCCACTGTAGAAACTCTCCTTGAGCAACTCTGAGAAACACCAGCTGACGGCTGACTCCCCCATGCTATGTAGGTCAGAAGGATATGAGAACCCAAATATTAAAAAAAAAAAAGAATCACAGCAAAATGTACTAAGCTGGTCCTAAGGAGTTACAGAAAGCTCCCCTAATTGACCACATCAGAGGAGGGTTTGAACTTCTTGCATGAAAACAACTTAGCATTCCTGGCGATAATACCATTTACAATGAGGTTTTACTCTGCGTGTGGAAGAAGAATAGAAGCGGTATTTTTAAATAAATGCCTTGCAACATGCAGGCAGTGTTTTCAAAAGTATCACCTGCTCCCCTTTTACAAAGAGAGGTTGCTGCTCTGCTGGAAAAGTGAGTTGGCTCTTGTGAAATTTTTTCAATAAACAGTGTCTGAGAGAGATGTTTTTATTTTTTGGCACTTGAATGATATATGTGTAAAAAGAAAGTTTCCTTTATAGAGGTACAAAAAAAAAAAAAAACCTCTTACCCTGAACATGCTATTCAATCGAAGTCACCTTTGTTAATTCAGCTGAGTTGTATTATGTTCACAAAGTTGATTTTTAAAAAATTTTTGACATTTGACTCTTCTAAGAATTTTCTCTAGTGGCGTAATTTATCACTGTTAGTCTCGTCTAGATGTCACAAATCAACAAGGAGGGTGATATCTACGTATCTGGATAAAGCAAAAATCCCAATACCTGTGAACTAAAGAAATCCTATATATTCTCAGAGGAAGGGGTAAGGAGAAAAAGAGGAACAGAAGTAGGTAGAAATCCATGAAATCAGTATTTTACTTACGTATTCACCTATACTTGTAATACTTACTACTTAAAAATACTGTGTTATTATGTAACAATCCCTTTCCGGACCATCACATTTTATCACAGTTTTGTATTCATCATTATTTAAACTCTAGAATATCTAAATTTGCACGATAAGGAACTTTACTAAAATCAGGGGTGGAAACATAGGAAAAATAACTTTCAGCTCATAACATTCAAAATGATTACATGAATTCTGATATGATCAACTATTGATGAATTATCAGGGGGTGTTGATGAAGTCTCTTTAGGTCATAGTTGGATGGTAACCACAATCTCATGTGGAATATTCCCTGGGGCCACTGCTGGCTGCATGGATCCCTGGGTTCCTTTGGTATGACATTTCTTATATGGTCAGGCTTACCAGGCAAAGAACAAATCAGTTATGCTTAGAAATAACTCCATAACGGTAAAGGACGTGCGTAAAACAAAGGAAAGAGGAGGCCCTCTCTAATCAGGCTCAGTCTGCAGACACACAGAGCAGAAGGGTGGGGCGACAATGCACAAATGCAACGTTGAAATCCAAAATAGTCAAGGTCAAGTAACTGTGAGTGGTTGCCTCCACACAAGGTTAAGGATATTAGTCTTTGTTATTAGAATCTGTCTCTAAGCTCCTAGAATAGAGACCATCTGGTCTATTATTTCCCAGGAAAACGGTTCACTTATTCATCCATTGAACACATACTTATGGAACTTTTACTATGTACTTGACATTGTCCTTTTGCAGAGCTGGGGATGGAGTAGCAAACAGAACGATCGCCACCTTTTGAGTAGTGGCGTTCTCTGAAGCTAGACATGGAAGCTTAGCTTTGTTGCTATCCATTCTCACCCTCCTATTTATCAGCCTTATTTACTTCTGGTAATCTTCCAGAAAGCAGAGCTTTCTATTCCAAGTCTCACAAGAAAGATGACTTCTAGAGAACACTGGCGATTGGCTACGTTTCCTGGAGGTAAAACTTTCAACATTCACTGCACCTCCCTAAGTCTTCTCATTGCAGTGTATCCAAGAGGTAGACTGTGGCTTCCTTGAATTGTGGCTGCCTTACTAAACATAAAATAAAATAAAATAAAATAAAATAAAATAAAATAAATAAAAAAATATTCTCGGCATTGTCTATTTCCATAGTTTTCTTCCGCTCATGAAATTTAGAATTTTGCCCCTTCTCTGTCAATAAAATATGATAAAATATAAGAGCACTGAAATGATCTGTTTGTTATAGAAACACTGAAACATGGTGCCCTTGTGAAATAATTACCCCCAATAATAACAATAGGCACAACTTACTGAGTATGATCTATACGGCTACCTTAGTATAGTAATTAAGTTTTGTCTTCATAAAATAACGGTAGGGAGGTTTATTTTTTTTTTTTTTAATTTTTTTATTGTTATGTTAATCCCCATACATTACATCATTAGTTTTAGATATAGTGTTCCATGATTCATTGTTTATGCATAACACCCAGTGCTCCATGCAGAACGTGCCCTCCTCAATAGCCATCACCAGGCTAACCCATCCTCCCAACCCCCTCCCCTCTAGAACCCTCAGTTTGTTTTTCAGAGTCCATCGTCTCTCATGGTTCTTCTCCCCCTCCGATTTCCCCCCCTTCATTCTTCCCCTCCTGCTACATTCTTCTTCTTCTTTTTTTCTTTCTTAACATATATTGCATTATTTGTTTCAGAGGTACAGATCTGAGATTCAACAGTCCTGCACAATTCACAGCGCTTACCAGAACACATACCCTCCCCAGTGTCCATCACCCAGTCACCCCATCCCTCCCACCCCACCCCCCACTCCAGCAACCCTCAGTTTGTTTCCTGAGATTAAGAATTCCTCATATCAGTGAGGTCATATGATACATGTCTTTCTCTGTTTGACTTATTTCGCTCAGCATAATACCCTCCAGTTCCATCCACGTCGTTGCAAATGGCAAGATCTCATTCCTTTTGATGGCTGCATAATATTCCATTGTATATATATACCACATCTTCTTTATCCATTCATCTGTTGATGGACATCTTGGCTCTTTCCACAGTTTGGCTATTGTGGACATTGCTGCTATAAACATCGGGGTGCACGTAGCCTTTCGGGTCCCTACTTTTGTATCTTTGGGGTAAATACCCAGTAGTGCAATTGCTGGATCATATGGTAGCTCTATTTTCAACTTTTTGAGGAACCTCCATACTGTTTTCCAGAGTGGCTGCACCAGCTTGCATTCCCACCAACAGTGTAGGAGGGTTCCCCTTTCTCCGCATCCCCGCCAACATCTGTCATTTCCTGACTTGTTAATTTTAGCCATTCTGACTGGTGTGAGGTGGTATCTCATTGAGGTTTTGATTTGGATTTCCCTGATGCCGAGCGATATTGAACACTTTTTCATGTGTCTGTTGGCCATTTGGATGTCTTCTTTGGAGAAATGTCTGTTCATGTCTTCTGCCCATTTCTTGATTGGATTATTTGTTCTTTTGGTGTTGAGTTTGATGAGTTCTTTATAGATTTTGGATACTAGCCCTTTATCTGATATGTCATTTGCAAATATCTTCTCCCATTCTGTCAGTTGTCTTTTGGTTTTGTTGACTGTTTCCTTTGCTTTGCAAAAGCTTTTTATCTTGATGAAGTCCCAATAGTTCATTTTTGCCCTTGCTTCCCTTGCCTTTGGCGATGTTTCTAGGAAGAAGTTGCTGCGGCTGAGGTCGAAGAGGTTGCTGCCTGTGTTCTCCTTTAGGATTTTGATGGACTCCTGTCTCACATTGAGGTCTTTCAACCATTTGGAGTCTATTTTTGTGTGTGGTGTAAGGAAATGGTCCAGTTTCATTCTTCTGCATGTGGCTGTCCAATTTTCCCAACACCATTTGTTGAAGAGACTGTCTTTTTTCCATTGGACATTCTTTCCTGCTTTGTCGAAGATTAGTTGACCATAGAGTTGAGGGTCCATTTCTGGGCTCTCTATTCTGTTCCATTGATCTATGTGCCTGTTTTTGTGCCAGTACCATACTGTCTTGATGATGACAGCTTTGTAGTAGAGCTGGAAGTCCGGAATTGTGATGCCGCCAGCTTTGCTTTTCTTTTTCAACATTCCTCTGGCTATGCGGGGTCTTTTCTGGTTCCATACAAATTTTAGGATTATTTGTTCCATTTCTTTGAAGAAAGTGGATGGTATTTTGATGGGGATTGCATTGAATGTGTAGATTGCTCTAGGTAGGATTGACATCTTCACAATATTTGTTCTTCCAATCCATGAGCATGGAACGTTTTTCCATTTCTTTGTGTCTTCCTCAATTTCTTTCATGAGTATTTTATAGTTTTCTGAGTACAGATCCTTTGCCTCTTTGGTTAGATTTATTCCTAGGTATCTTATGGTTTTGGGTGCAATTGTAAATGGGATCGACTCCTTAATTTCTCTTTCTTCTGACTTGTTGTTGGTGTATAGGAATGCCACTGACTTCTGTGCATTGATTTTATATCCTGCCACTTTACTGAATTCCTGTATGAGTTCTAGCAGTTTTGGGGTGGAGTCTTTGGGATTTTCCACATAAAGTATCATATCATCTGCAAAGAGTGAGAGTTTGACTTCTTCTTTGCCAATTTGGATGCCTTTGATTTCTTTTTGTTGTCTGATTGCTGTGGCTAGGACTTCCAATACTATGTTGAATAGCAGTGGTGATAGTGGACATCCCTGCCGCGTTCCTGACCTTAGGGGGAAAGCTCTCAGTTTTTCCCCATTGAGAATGATATTCGCTGTAGGTTTTTCATAGATGGCTTTTATGATATTGAGGTATGTACCCTCTATCCCTATACTCTGAAGAGTTTTGATCAAGAAAGGATGCTGTACTTTGTCAAATGCTTTTTCTGCATCTATTGAGAGGATCATGTGATTCTTGTTTTTTCTTTTGTTAATGTATTGTATCACGTTGATTGATTTGCGGATGTTGAACCAACCTTGCAGCCCAGGGATAAATCCGACTTGGTCGTGGTGAATAATCCTTTTAATGTACTGTTGGATCCTATTGGCTAGTATTTTGGTGAGAATTTTTGCATCCATGTTCATCAGGGATATTGGTCTGTAATTCTCCTTTTTGATGGGGTCTTTGTCTGGTTTTGGGATCAAGGTAATGCTGGCCTCATAAAATGAGTTTGGAAGTTTTCCTTCCATTTCTATCTTTTGGAACAGTTTCAGAAGGATAGGTATTAATTCTTCTTGAAATGTTTGGTAGAATTCCCCTGGGAAGCCATGTGGCCCTGGGCTTTTGTGTTTTGGGAGATTTTTGATGACTGCTTCTATTTCCTTAGTGGTTATAGGTCTGTTCAGGTGTTCTATTTCTTCCTGGTTCAGTTTTGGTAGTTGATACATCTCTAGGAAATCATCCATTACTTCCATGTTATCTAATTTGTTGGCATAGAGTTGCTCATAATATGTTCTTATAATTGTTTGTATTTCCTTGGTGTTGGTTGTGATTTCTCCTCTTTCATTCATGATTTTGTTGATTTGGGTCATTTCTCTTTTCTTTTTGATAAGTCTGGCCAGGGGCTTATCAATCTTGTTAATTCTTTCAAAGAACCAGCTCCTAGTTTCGTTGATCTGTTCTACTGTTCTTTTGGTTTCTATTTCATTGATTTCTGCTCTGATCTTTATTATTTCTCTTCTCCTGCTGGGTTTAGGCTTTATTTGCTGTTCTTTCTCCAGCTCCTTTAGGTGTAGGGTTAGGTTGTGTACTTGAGACCTTTCTTGTTTCTTGAGAAAGGCTTGTATTGCTATATACTTTCCTCTTAGGACTGCCTTTGCTGTATCCCAAAGATTTTGAATAGTTGTGTTTTCATTTTCATTGGTTTCCATGAATTTTTTTAATTCTTCTTTAATTTCCTGGTTGACCCATTCATTCTTCAGTAGGATGCTCTTTAGCCTCCATGTATTTGAGTTCTTTCTGACTTTCCTCTTGTGATTGAGTTCTAGTTTCAAAGCATTGTGGTCTGAAAATAGGCAGGGGATGATCCCAATCTTCTGGTACCGGTTGAGACCTGATTTATGACCTAGGATGTGATCTATTCTGGAGAATGTTCCATGGGCACTAGAGAAGAATGTGTATTCTGTTGCTTTGGGATGGAATGTTCTGAATATGTCTGTGAAGTCCATTTGGTCCAGTGTGTCATTTAAAGTCTTTATTTCCTTGTTGATCTTTTGCTTAGACGATCTGTCCATTTCAGTGAGGGGGGTGTTAAAGTCCCCCACTATTATTGTATTGTTGTCGATGTGTTTCTTTGCTTTTGTTATTAATTGCCTTATATAATTGGCTGCTCCCATGTTAGGGGCATAGATATTTACAATTGTTAGATCTTCTTGTTGGATAGACCCTTTAAGTATGATATAGTGTCCTTCCTCATCTCTTATTACAGTCTTTGGTTTAAAATCTAATTTGTCTGATATAAGGATTGCCACCCCAGCTTTCTTTTGGTGTCCATTAGCATGGTAAATGGTTTTCCACCCCCTCACTTTCAATCTGGGGGTGTCTTTGGGTCTAAAATGAGTCTCTTGCAGACAGCATATCGATGGGTCTTGTTTTTTAATCCAATCTGATAGCCTGTGTCTTTTGATTGGGGCATTTAGCCCATTTACATTCAGGGTAACTATTGAAAGATAGGAGTTCAGTGCCATTGTATTGCCTGTAAAGTGACTGTTACTGTATATTGTTTGTGTTCCTTTCTGGTCTATGTTGCTTTTAGGCTCTCTCTTTGCTTAGAGGACTCCTTTCAATATTTGTTGTAGGGCTGGTTTCGTGTTTGCAAATTCCTTTAGTTTTTGTTTGTCCTGGAAGCTTTTTATCTCTCCTTCAATTTTCAATGACAGCCTAGCTGGATATAGTATTCTTGGCTGCATATTTTTCTCATTTAGTGCTCTGAATATGTCCTGCCAGTCCTTTCTGGCCTGCCAGGTCTCTGTGGATAAGTCTGTTGCCAATCTAATGTTTCTACCATTGTAGGTTACATATCTCTTCTCCCGAGCTGCTCTCAGGATTTTCTCTTTGTCTCTGAGACTCGTAAGTTTTACTATTAGATGTCGGGGTGTTGACCTATTTTTATTGATTTTGAGAGGGGTTCTCTGTGCTTCCTGGATTTTGATGCCTGTTTCCTTCCCCAAATTAGGGAAGTTCTCTGCTATAATTTGCTCCATTATACCTTCTGCACCTCTCTCTCTTTCTTCTTCTTCTGGGATCCCAATTATTCTAATGTTGTTTCGTCTTATGGTATCGTTTATTTCTCGAATTCTGCCCTCGTGATCCAGTAGTTGTTTATCTCTCTTTTTCTCAGCTTCTTTATTTTCCATCATTTGGTCTTCTATCTCACTGATTCTTTCTTCTGCCTCATTTATCCTAGCAGTTAGTGCCCCCATATTTGATTGCACCTCATTAATAGCCTTTTTGATTTCTACTTGGTTCGATTTTAGTTCTTTTACTTCTCCAGAAAGGGTTTCTCTAATAACTTCCATGTTTTTTTCAAGCCCAGCTAGTATCTTTAAAGTGATGATTCTGAACTCTAGATCTGACATTGTACTAATGTCCGTATTGAGTAGGTCCCTGGCAGTCGGTACTACCTCTTGTTCTTTTTGTTGAGGTGATTTTTTCCGTCTTGTCATTTTGTGCAGAGGAGAATAGTTTAATGAGAGAACAAAATGCTAGCAGGGTAACAACGTCCCCAGAAAATATACTCTAAACAAATCAGAAAAGACCTGAAGCAGTGGGAAAAGAAAGGGAAAGAGAGAAAAAAGAAAAGGAAAGAAAAAAAGGAAAAGAAAAAGATAAAGATAAAAACAAACAAAAGCAGAACAAAACAAAACAAAACAAAAACAGAATGTGATCAAATATGATCAGGCTGGATTATAGATCAGTGCCACACACTAGATTTTGGGTGTATTTTGGTCTGTTAAAAGAAAGTCCCTCCCAAACTTTTAAAGAAAGAAAAACTTATATATGTACAAAAATAAGGGTTGATATGATGAAGGGATGGAATATGACTGTAAAGATGGAAATTATAAAAAATTTTAAAAAAGGATTTGATAAGTTGTTTGAAAAAAGAAAGAAGAGGATTAAAAAAAAAAAAAAAAAAAGAAAGAAAAAAGGGAGAGAATGTGATCAGGCAGGGGAGTAGAAAAAAACCATACACTAGAGATTTAGAGTATATTTTGATCTGTTAGAAGAAACTATCTCAAGATTTTAAAGAGAGAACAACTTATATATATATGCCAAAAATACGGGTAACTACTATGAAGGGATAGAATATGACTTTAAAAATGAAAAATAAAAATGTTTTTTTTTTAAAAAAGGGATTGATAAGATGTTGGTTGAAAAAGGGAAAAAGAAAAATTCAAAAAAAAAGAAAAAAGGAAAAAAGAAAAAAAGACAGTTAAAAAAAATAATTAACTTTGAAAGACTAAAGAATCATGGTAAAAAAGCCATGAATTCTATGTGCAGTGTTCCCCTAGCGCTGGAGTTCTGCCGTTCTCATTGATCGGTAAACTTGGTCTTGGCTGGCTGTTCTCGCTGATCTTCTGGGGGAGGGGCCTGTTGCCGTGGTTCCCAAATGTCTCTGCCGGAGGCAAAATTGCCCCGCCCTTGCCGGTCCGGGCTAAGTAATCTGCTCGGGTTTGCTCTCCGGAGCTTTTGTTCCCTGCAAGCTTTCCGTACAGCTTTGGAGGCGGAGAGTGAAAATGGCGGCCTCCCAGTCTCCGCCCCGGCGGAGCCGAGAACTCGGGGTCCCGCTCCTCAGCGAGCCCCCAGAGAAAAGCAGTCAGTCACTCCCGTCTCCCCGGTCTCCGGCCGCACTCCGCGCTCACCCGGCCTGTGACCGCGCCTTTCTATCTGGCACCCGACCCCGGGTGGAGTCTCCAAACCCAGCAGATCCCCGCGGTGCGCTCCCGCACCTCTCCTCCCGGGGGAAGAAGGTGAGTCTCCCCGGATCTGCCGCTTGTTGGGTCCCTGCTGGAGGAGCAGTGGCCCGACTGTGCCGCGGATCACGGTTTATGGCAACCCCGAGCTGAGAGCCCGCGCCTGGGCTCCGTCTCTGCAGCCGGCTTCCCTGCTCCGATCCCTGGGAGCTCTGCCGCACTCGGGCACCCCCGGTCTTTCTGTGACCCCGAGGGTCCTGAGACCACACTGTCCCGCGAGGGTTCCACCCCCCACTTCGCCACCAGAGTGACGTCCCTCAGCGGAGCAGACTCTAAAAGTCCCGATTTTGTGCTCCGCGGCTCTATCACTTGCCAGAAGCGGCCGTCGGAGGCCCCTCCCCCGCCGTCTATCCTCCCGAATATCGCCTCGGATTCACTTCTCCGCACGTCCTACCTTCCAAAAAGTGGTCGCTTTTCTGTTCAGAGAGTTGTTGCTCTTCTTTTCTTTGATCTCCTGTTGAGTTTGTAGGTGTTCAGAATGGTTTGATCCCTATCCAGCTGAATTCCTGAGAGGAGACGAAATCCAGGTCTCCTACTCCTCCGCCATCTTGCTCCGCCCCCACGGTAGGGAGGTTTATTATTCCCATTTTACTGATCAAGAACCTCAGGAAGTGAGAAATGAAATGATATTGCCAAGTTTTCCAGGTTAGAAAGTGATAGAATGAGAATTTAAACCCAAATTATTCAGTTCCAAGGCCCATGCTGTCTTCATTATATCAAACTGTCCCCATGTAGTATTGCACTTATTTATTTGTTTTTACTGATTGGAAAACTGAAGGCAAAAAGGTACCACCTATTAGGGAAACACACACACACACACACACACACACACACAATTGTCCATAGAATCCCTGAGGAAATATTTTATCTGATCCTTGAGTTAATAAATAGACTCGTTTCCCTTTAGACCTCTTGCTTTGTCCCTCTTCTAACTGTTCTCTGCTGATGACATTTTAAAGGATCATTTATTTACTTATATCATTTTATAGTACGGTCCCTATCAATGTCCAGGCATAATCACAATGTAGTCTTTAGAGGGTCTTGAAATCTCTACTGACTTTAACTCTGTGAGGGCAATGCTTTACATCCGATATAAGATT
The DNA here is from genome assembly GCF_964656455.1 of Halichoerus grypus. NCBI lineage: Eukaryota > Metazoa > Chordata > Mammalia > Carnivora > Phocidae > Halichoerus > Halichoerus grypus. The sequence goes on from NC_135714.1 coordinate 195,160,945, forward strand.
CAACTGAAATAGTAAACTTCAGCATGGTACTTTTTCGCATGTTTTAAAGTGAGTTTGCCAATGACCTCTCTGTCTTCAACAGCTATTTCTGCCATTTCTTCACTGTCCCTGGGACAGCCCCAACAAATCCATTTTGCTCACTACCTTCTTAATACAGATGAATTGCTTTGCAATTTGAATTTATGATTTAAAAAAAGCAGTGACCATGGGCGCCTGGGTGGCTCAGTCGTTAAGCGTCTGCCTTCAGCTCAGGTCATGATCCCAGGGTCCTGGGATCGAGTCCCACACCGGGCTCCCTGCTCAGCAGGAAGCCTGCTTCTCCCTCTCCTACTCCCCCTTCTTGTATTCCTGCTCTCGCTATCTCTGTCTCTGTCAAATAAATAAATAAAATCTTCCAAAAAAAACCAAAAAAAAAAAAAAACCCCAAAAAACAAACAAACAAAAACGGGTGACCTAAAAAGAGGAATTTTTTTTCTTAAACTTCTTGTCTCTTATTCTTATTCCCCCGTAGGTTATACATTTTAGCAAGAAAATCTGTTTGTGCCCCCTTAGAGTTTTTCTTTTTCTTTTAACTGAAGCAAAGTGTCACGTTGGCTCTATGACAGAAGACAGACATGGACATCATACTTCAGACCCCCTCCTATAAGTCAGATGCAAACACGAACGGTCCAAGCACCCAATCAGTCTAAACAGTCCCTTGGGTATAGGCTTCCCAAAACTCTGCAATCAGACAGGCAGCCTCAGAAAGCTGAATCATTCTTCTCTACGTCTCAGGTCAAACAGGTGGCCTTGAACCACACAGCTTATGTCCAGGCTCGGAGAGAACCTTGCTTATTCAGGAGGAAGGGACCAAGAAGCACAGTGGAAAATTACCGCAGCGTCTCAAATCTAAAACCCTAACTTTCCCCTTGCACCAAACGCTGTGTCTACAAAATACCAAAACATCCAGATGAGAAGTAAAACCTGTAGTCAGCCATTCTGATTTTTGATCCACGAGACAGCAAACATAGAGCCACTTATAATCATCAGGGGTGCTTACAATGTGGTTTGACGTTGCTAATTTATAGTGTTTCTTTCATCTCTTCCAATTCTTTGATTATCTGCCGGATAGTAATACAATCAGCCTCCAGTCCCAGTGGCGGCAGAGAGGGACAATTCAGTTTGGGGATTTTGTGGGTTCTTTGCTTTTCCCTTTCCCTTTTGGTCAATGTTGACCCAGCAGGAAAAACAAGAGATAAAAATTTTATACAAGTCAAAGGCTGTGGAATTTTGGGTTTAATTTTACAAAGGCCTGGAAAAGGGTGGAGTTTGCTGACTAAAAATGATAGCTCTGGTTTATCTGTGGATTTCAATTGTCTATAATGGTCCCTTTCTCCACTTCCAAAGCAGACCACGGAACATTTTACATGTTTTCCATTCTTCCAACTGACTCCTTTAAACAATAGCAGGATTCCGTGCCGTGAAGTTGGGATATGTAGCCCTCGGGGCCATTTTTTTGCAAAACATTATTTTGTAATTTTTACATTTAGGAAATGTTTCTGAGTATTCATTCGGCTGACTTCAAATATCTGGGTAACCTTAGGAAATTGAAAGTGGCTTTACAATCACACTGAAAAAATACTAGAATGCCCTAAAAGCACACTCACTGTAACTCATATAAATCAGCCCAGGCCAACCCAAGAAACCTTCCTAGCTAATCTCCTAGTTTGGAGAGCAGTCTCTTTGAGTAGTTTTGCTTTGTTTATTTTTGTTGGGATCTTCTTCCCATGTTAGAAAATGTTGTTTTGCCTGATGTAGAAAGAGTTGGGGGGTCTGTGAATGCTAACTGTTGTTTCTTCATCAGGATGGATGCTGAGAGGTGTGCTTTGAAGGCTGGAGCTTACCTACAGAGCAGCGACTGTCTCGTATAAAAGTTACCATTCAATGTGTATCTCAGAGGAGCACTAGAACATTCGAGTTTATGTATTAGCTATTAAAGACTAAATGGTTGTCCTAGAGAACCTCCCAGGATGGGCAGAGTGCTTTCCGTGAACTGACAAGAGAAGAGTGCGAAGAGAGTGTACTTCAAAGACAAGAGGAGGTTGACGTGTTTTATTACCGCGGCATTCATAGGCAGCGCTTTTTCTAAGGCGAAATGCTGGACAGCGGAAGGACCCTCATCAGCAGTGGGTCGCACAAAACCAAGTCCTGCTTCTGCACTGAATACGGACTTACCTTTTTATAGGAGAAACCACACAGGTGATTACATTTCAGCTTAGAGTGCCTGAAATGAGGTGCGTGGCTCCCGTTAGGAAGAGGAGCTGTGCACCTAATTCCCGGGACACTTCCGCCATAATTTATCCCCGAAGTTTAATTTATTTGAAGTCTACTCTTAAACTACACAGATAGGTTTTTCACAGTGTGCGCCTTTGGCGTGATTCACATTTGAATGAAAAGAAAAGTCAGGGGGAGGATTTGAGGAAAATACCCCCGGAGCAACTTAGATAAATCACTTCTTATCCCGGCGATATATGATGCACATACATTTCTAGGGTCTTTGCTTCCACAGACTGCAAAACCTGATGCTACAATTCTCTGAGAGGCTCTTAAAAGAACGGTAACTGAGGAAATTTTTGAAGGTACATTATAAGTCTATTTCGTATGAACTGTTTGTTTTATCTTAACGGGAAAATCTCACCATTACCCAAATTGAGATCCAGGGAAGAGAGAGAGCCCGCATGCAGGACATGGCTTATGGTCCAGCCATTCTTTCCAGAGCTTTAGTTTCTACTCATTACCCATTGAGTTTGTAAGGATGGGTATACATGCGAGAACTTTTTTTTTAATTTTATTTTATTATGTTATGTTAATCACCATACGTTACATCATTAGTTTCTGATGTAGTGTTCCACGATTCATTGTTTGCGTATAACACCCAGTGCTCCATGCAGCACGTGCCCTCTTTAATACCCATCACCAGGCTAACCCATCCTCCCACCCCCCTCCCCTCTAGAACCCTCAGTTTGTCTCTCAGAGTCCCTAGTCTCTCAGGGTTCGTCTCTCCCTCCAATGTCCCCCCCTTCACTTTTCCCTTTCTTCTCCTAGTGTCTTCCATGCTATTCCTTATGTTCCACAAATAAGTGAAACCATATGACATGTGAGAACTTTTTTCGAAGGGTTCCCCTATCACTTTTCACTGAGATGCCCTTCAGGGAAAAGTAAAAAAGTCAGTGCCTGAGAGCGATCCTCAAAACGAGCGTAGTTGCTACTATTCTATGTTAACAATGAAACCACAGTTTGGTTCTTAAAAACACATCCTTCTCTATTCTCTTTGCCCTTCCGTAAGCTGAACACCAAAATCCTCTTCTGCAAGTGCTGAATTTGTGTCAAATTTAATGTGGGGGGGGGGGGAAGATGACCTGTTTTAGATATAAAATTAATGCAACTCTAGTAACCTGAATCTAAAATCACCTCAGCAACACACTACAGCGATTGTCGTAGACCCTTAAGAAGTAGGCACTTCACCTCTAAACTCCTGCAATGACTTTTTTTTATCTTAAAAAAGAGCCAAATATTGTCTTTGAATGAAGAACATCAAAGAGATATATGCTCAAGTAACTCAGTTTTTCTGACGTAAAAATGTTACAAATTTGTATTTCATAATTATTTCACAACTCAGAAAGTCCTTTCCTCCGTGGAGAACTTATCACTGAATTTTATATTACAAGAAGAAAAATGAAAACATCAATCAGAAGAAGGCAAAGAAACTCAAAGAACTCCACCCATAAAGCCAAAAGAGGCACTTGGTGACGGATTTTCTCCAGGAAACTGGATCTTGCGGGTACATTACTATACACACACCACGAGCAGGACACTTCTCAGGTTTTCTGTTGTAAATTCTTTTATAGCTTCCTGGTAGAAGACGCTTTTCATTCTGTGGAAACCCCTCAGAATATGGTTTTAAATGGATCCGTTCACAAGGTTCAAAAGCTTTAAATTACTAGGCTATGGCTACCATTGAGAAGAGGCACTGAGCTGTATCAAGGACAGACAGAGAGAGGAAAAAAAAAACCAGGTACAAGTTTAATTCTCTAAGGTTGCCATGTAAGTGCTGCTCAAAAAGGATTAAGATTTCCTGAGAACAAGAGAGCTCCCAAACACATCGCTTACAAAGTGGGGGAAACACACACATGCTCTATAACCCATTGCGTCTGATCCGCTCCATCTTGGTAGAAAATTCCCTCTAGTTAAAATGTAGAGATTCTGTATTTTAGAATGTCCTCATTCATCTAATTTTCCAGGAAAAAAAAAAAAAGACTGTAGAAATGCCCTTGTTTTTCATATTATCAGAAAGAATATGAAAATCAGATTAATTACATTTTTTAGAAACATCTTCCTAGAGCTGATTCATGGAAGTTAATACCTTAAGAAATGGGCTAGAGTACAGTGCAGCTTAGCAAAAGTGTATCTTGTCAAGACAAACAAGTTGTATATTTTAAGAAGCCTTTTTGTCTCATTTGGTAGGTCTGGAGACATTTTAGTGCCTGGGACTTACCTTCTCTTCTTCTTTAAAGAGGTGTTTGGTTGTCTGGGTTGTGCAGAAATTGCAAATCCCTTTGTCTTAGAAGAGCAGGAATTCTAGAATAAAGTAATAAAACATATAAACTGAAAGAAAACTTGATCTGATGTTTTGTATGAATAATTTCAGTTCGGAAACCCTTTAAATATTAAGACATGCATTATAATAAAAAATACTGATCTATAACAATTCAACATAAACAATACTAATAATCATAAAAAGAATGTGTGGCTACCCTAGTAATTTAAGCTAAAGTTTATTTCACATGTCCATGTAATCTTTTTTGCTTTTTTTTTGTTGTAGTAAAAGTAAGAAATTTATGGCATATTTATCTCGAGGAAGAGTGAAATGTTTTTGAATTTATCTGAGATCTGCCACCTTTCTATCTTGTTTAAAAGCCCCTCCCATCTCTGTCTCTGCTGCTAGTTCTGATTACAGGGCTGTGAGAATTATGTCAACAGTAGGAGATATTTTTAGTCAGATCGTATTCCCAGAGCCCAGGATTACGTTTACTACTGTGCGAATTTACAAATACTTGTTTCTGGTTCTGTTGAAGGGAAAAAAAAAATGCATGAGTTTCTTGTTTTTCCATTTTATTTAGTCATTTTAAAGAGCAATCACAGCGAAAATGCTTGAGTTTCTCATTACACAGTCCTTTACAGTAGTTTCTAAGTGTCAAACAGTCCAATTCTCTCTGTTCCCTTTCTTTCCCTTTTCCTCACTCTAAACTAAACAACAAAAAATAAAAATAAAGCCAACTAAACAAACAAAAGACATGGAGGGTTTAAGATAGGCAAAGATAAGTAAGAGATTACTTTTAGGTTTTGAACCTTGTTGACTAAGAGATAATTGATATAATCATGGGAAAAAGAGAAGTGGAGAGATAGAACTAGTTTTACAGAAAGCTGGTGTTTGTTTGTTTAAATATATTGAGGGGCCAGATCATTGTCTAGTTAATATATTAGCTGAAAAGTTAAGATATAAAGGTGGGAGTCTTGGAACGGATGTAACTCTTTAAGCGATGGGGAAAAGCTGGTCTACACTTGGGAAATACCTATTAACAGAGTGTTGGGGTGGGGGTGGGGGATGAAGAATAAGCCATAAAGGAGACAGGAGAACTGGGCAAGAGGAAGGGGCTCAGGATCAAGGAGTCACATTAGAGGCCATGGAGAGAATGTTCTGAGAAGAAATAATTGGTCCACAGTTTTAAATACTATATAGGTGGATTTGAAAGGATGAGAACTGTCTGAAGCTGTTGGATTTGATTTTGGAAAAACACTTGTGACTTATGAGACAGGTATTTTGGTCAGAGAGAGGGTACAAAAGCCAGCCAATATGAGGAGGAAAGCCAGATCATGACAGGAATGGGAAAAAAAAAAAAAAAAAAAAGTATGCTAGAGTTGACGAAAATAGTGTTTTGGTACTCATTTTGCTTTGGGCTGCTTAAGGATGGATCATCCTGGGCATGCTGATGAAACAGAAGTAAAGCCCAATGGTAAGGGAAAAGCTGAAGATGCTAGAGAAAGGTGAGGTGGGTGTGTGTGCGGGGGAGAGAAACTGTGATCAAGTGTGGGTGGGAAGTTTGGCTGTGAAGGAGGAGGGATGCCATTTGATTTGAGGCAGGAAAGAGAAAGTCATTTGTGACTTGAGAAATTGTAAAATGTGAAAGGACTGGAGAGGCTGCTTGGGCAATATGGTTAGGTGTTAAAAATAAATTAACACAAAAGTTCGAGTGGGATAGGGTTATCCAGGATCTCGTTGGAAGATTTTCATGATTTTCCCAAGAAACTGCATGAACCACCATCTGAGAAAATCAAAGTGAGGCTAACCCAAAGTTGGGGATCTACTTGGCAAACAGAAAAAACAAAACAAACAAAACAAAACAAAAAAAATTGGGAAGTCAAGGGGGCGTACAAAACGTGGAAAAGAGTAAAGAACTGGATGACTTGGAGATCGGGTTGGGGGTTTCAATCAGTTAACTAAGCCCTTTGTCTTCCTCCCTCCTCTCTCCCCTTCCCTGCCTCTCTCAGTCTTTCCTCCCCTCCCCTCCCCTCTTTCTTTCTCTCTTTCTCCCTCCCTCCTTCCTTCCTTCCTTCTTTCCTTCCTCCCTCCCTCCCTCCACTCTCTTCCTTCCTCCCTTTCTTTCTTTCTTTCTTTCTTTCTTTTCTTTCTTTCAGATATTTACTGAGTCCTTTTTTTCTTTTAGGCACTGGGCTAGGCACCAGATAAGAAAGAAGGGGGGATGAGGTAACTTCTTAGCACATTTTTCACCAGAATCATGTCAGCAACATTCATCTAGCTCCCATATATGTGTCATATATGTAAGTGTATAATATGTGTGTATATGCATACATATATAAGATAGCATTATTCGTGTCTGTGTTCTGTCTCACGTTAATTCATCTCATCTTTTCGCAGAGTGGGTATCATCTATAGGTCCTCAGTATTTTCATTTTGACCCCTCCGTACTCCTTGAGACTGACTGCTATGTATCTAAGGATGCTGTTTGCCAATAGTGTTCCAGTTGCACAGCCAATAACGGCTGTAGATGATCCCAAAGGAAGGGAGCTTTCTATAAAGTGTGGGGGGTGGGGTGGGGGGAGGAGGCATCCTGAAAGTGGAAATAATTTTCTGAGCGGAGAAAAGTAATTCAACTCCGGTCTGTGGTAGTCTATGCCTACAGATCAGTATTCCTTTATTGAAAGAAAAAAATAAAATAAAATCATCTTTTACCCAGGAAAAGAGGATTCAAGCATCTGATGGCATTAATGTTGGAGCCACCGTGCCGTGGAAAGAGAGTGAGCTGGGCGAGCGAGCGCTTTAGCGCTGTGTGGTTCAGGGGACCGCAAATGGCCCCCGAAGAGCCAGATTTTGAGGACGCGTTGTAGGGTTTCTAGAGAGTCAGATTTGGAACTTCATCTTTCAAAATGTATATTTTAGTTTCTTGTAGAGATTCCAGAAGTTTACAGCTCTGCATTGGTCTTGAACTCAAGTCTGGGCAGATGTTTCGTGTGTCACTGGGGCCGCGTGAGCCTTGCTATAGAGCATGCAGGTAGCGGGTCCAGCGAGGCGCAGGGCTGGGCTCAGACCATCAGCTCTGGGGCTAACGCTTGATGGTCTCACGGCTACTTGACGGTGATCTCTTTGGTGCTACTTTCTTCACCTCACATTTATAGAATGCCTAAGATGCAGGTTCTGAAACCAAAGTGCTGGGGAATGCGCCTGAGCTCTGCCGTGGAACAGCCAGGTGCCTAGATAACCTTGAGTAAGACACTTCATCTTTCTGTGCTTTAATTACATCATCTCTAAAATGGGGATAAAAGGACACCTTCCCTTGGGTTTGTTGTGAGGATATAAAGGGTTAATATTTGTAAAGCACTTCGAGGGCTAATATTTTGAGATACTTTTAAATTCTACACTGTAATCATTATTTATATCTATACATTGAAATACAAGTTTTGTCTTAGGTGAAATTATTGTTTTTAAGACTAGGAACAGAATCTTGATTGGTAACGGGAAATTTTCAATAGGTGGTTTTTTAAGGAACGTTTGAGATTGGTTGGATTCAAAATGAAACTACTCATATTCTTTCCAGAACCAACTACCTTCTCAGTTAGTATAGAGCATCCTGAAACACACAATGCAGGATGGAACAGTTGTGTTGAGAATGCTCATGCAAAATCGGGTAAAATAGAGAAAGTATAATGACAATTTGTATCATTAGGTTTCATCTTTTAGGGTGATTAAAAATTTCTTAAATCTTCAAGGTTTTTACGTAGTGAATATATCCTATACTCCCCGCCAGGCTTCCATTTTTTCTTGAAACAAAGCACAATGAGCATAACAATAAGAGGCAGATTCCTTCTGTGTCCATTGATTAGCTTAACACCATAGATAAGAAATAGGTGCAAACGGCATTTAAATCTGCCTATGCAAAAAGACAAATAACATCATTTAAAGAGAGTTGCGGCCTTGTTCTAGAGGGGCAGCTCACTCCTGCAGAGAAATTATTAAACCTTATTTTGCTGATATCAGACAATTACCTACTATGAAAATACAACTGATAGAAAACTTCAGTAATGTAGTCCAGAGAAGACTCTAAAACCGTACATACAAAATATTCAGTAAAGAAATTTGGAGATGGGGATAGCTTGAAATATTTATAACTCAACAGAATGAAAGAAAGTATGTAGAACTCTATTCATCTTATTTTTGTTTTTTCTATCTGATCATTGTAGATAAACATGAGGAAGACTGTTTATGAAATACAGAACATACCAAGAGGGGGGTACATTTTAGGAGATTACAGCTGTTTTTAACACAGTAAGAAATAACCTGGCAAACAACACACCAAGGTCTGCTGACTGTCAAAACCACTGCAAAAAGCAAACTGAGCTTGTTATAAAAAATATCAGCAAACTAAACAAGTTAGTCCAATAAAGTTGTGGCCAAGCAGTAAGAAATGTATTTCTACTCAGCAAATGAATAGCACTTTTTGTTTTCACCAACACATGAAAAAAAGTGAGGGTGGTGGATCCTCTAAAAACTATTTTAAAATATATTGGCTCAAGTGGTCTTTGCATGCTGGAAAGACAAAACTAGATGATTGAAATGCTAGCCTCTTATTTATTCGTTTGCTCAGCAGATATGATGGTGTGCATATGGTCAGGCACTGTTTTAGGTTTTAGGGATATAAAGATGGACAAAAGCTGACAATGGCCACTGTCCTCATGCAGCTGAGATGGATATTAACCCAACTATCACAGAGCTATAGCTGTAGACATACAACAAGGAAGGGTAAGTGCTATAAGACCACTTGGCAGAAAGACTTAAGAAGCTCAGAGAAGGTTCTATGAAGAAGTTGGTAGGGTTTACTTGAACCCAATGGTGCAAGAGTGAGAAATGGGAGTGGCGCATCATCCGGACAGAACAAAGGCCCTGTGATGGAAGGAAGGGTGAGGTTGAAGACTTGAGAAGGCCGATGGAGGGGACTCAGGTGGGGCAGCAGGTGGCCGGGGAGCCACAAGGGGGCCAGACCGGACAGCACAAGGTAGGGTACCGTAAGGATTTTAGTTTGTATCCTGATTCCAATGGGAATTTTCCAAGAGATGTAAGCAGGAGGTGTCATGGTCATATTTGTGTTCTGAGAATATTAGTCTGGCTACAACTTGGAGAGCTTGGAACTACGCCAAGCCAGAACAGCCAGAGCAGAAGCAAGAGAACCATAAAAACGACAGACACCCTTACAGATGAAAAACATGAAAAGGATTCAGGTGAAATTGAGGAGGTGACATTAACAACAGTCCATAGATAACGTCACACATGGGGAGCTCGCGCAGAATTTTCAGAGTTGTTAATTCTGAGGGCGGTGAGTTCCAGAATTTATCATCTTATGCATGCTAAAGTCTCAAAAACTAAAGTTTGTTGCCTATCCTGAGGATAAATGCTAGTACTAAAATGGCAAGTGAGATTTTAAAAAATGCCGTTGATTTTGCTGATTAAAACAAGATTGCTTCTCAGCCACAACTTCATTGAACTAAGTTGTTTATCTTGCTGGTATTTTTTCTTTTTTTTTTTTTTCAAGATTTTATTTATTTTTTGACAGAGAGAGAGACAGAGAGAGAGGGAACACAAGCAGGGGGAGTGGGAGAGGAAGAAGCAGGCTTCCTGCTGAGCAGGGAGCTGGACATGGGGCTCGATCCCAGCACCCTGGGATCATGACCCGAGCCGAAGGCAGACGCTTAACGACTGAGCCACCCAGGCGCCGCCTTGCTGGTGTTTTTGATAACAAGTTCAACCTGCTCACTTGGGTTGTCTTACCAAGTCTTCAATTCCATGTAATGCAGTAGTAATGAAATGTAAACTTTGAACTCAATATGCAGAACAAAATAATTTAAATAACAAACCGAACTCTGCGTGATTCCTGATAGAAACAAACCTTCAGGTTTCTTGATATTTGAAACTTTGCAACATGTTATTGTAGGATATTTCACTACGTTACAAGAGTATATGAAATATATTTTCTGCTGAAAACGAAGTTACCATTTAGACTGTTCATGGAACCTGCTAACCAGCTCCAATGTGAGCATTTGTCCAAAATAAAGAATGCGAGCACTTGGGTATTATGAACGATCCAACTCAACCTCAATTTTCTACTACGCATCTTTGGAACTTCTATTAGTTTCTTCTAATCTTATGATGTTAAACATATTCCATTCCAGTATATTTTCCTTTCACAACTCTCATTTTTCATGCAAATATAAGGATAACATGAAGAGTTTTTCAGTTTTCCACGTGCATCTCACAGTTTTACGAATAAAAACAGAAGTTCACTTTATAAATTAGTGACAGCAAGATTAACTACCCTAAACATTTTTGATAGAAAGTTGAGTTTAAATAAGTACACTGTACATCATTTATTTGAAGGCGGATTATAAATAAATACCACATACATAAACGTAACACAAACAAGCACTATCCAGATCCACCCCACTCCCAGAAGAATTATTCTTTCATAATTAAATTGCTACAGTGTCTTAACTTTTCTGTCCTCCTCTCTACCCCCATTATTAAACTTTTGCTGGACGGAAGTATTTAGTATAGACATCAAAAATATCCACTTTCTGGTAAACAAAACAAATACAAAATACAACAAGATGTGGGTTATTTATTTATTTGTTTTTGGTAAAAAAAATTATTATAGCCTCTTAAAAAACAAAAAAACAACATTTCTCTTAGAATCCTGATTCTGCATTTTCTTTCTGACCAGTAGTTAATCTTTAGAATGACTGCTTTTTTCCCCAGAGCTATAGTTTACATTCCATATTTTTCCTTCATTATTAAGCACATATTCAGAGAATGACATGTGTAATAGGACTGCATTATTGTAATGTTCTCTTATGGTGGGTGAAATAACATGACAATCCCATAGCAGTGAAGAATTGGTTCCCTCTCTATAAAGTGCCTATATTTTAGACTTAGAGTTCTGTGACCTCCACGGGACCTGGAATGCCTCTAAATTATTTTTTTAATTAATGCATCATATTCATGAGAGCATGACAACCAAGAGATCACAATGACAATGACTTCTGATACAGATGAGAATTTATGCTCCTACAAATTATGTAAGTGAGAAAACATTTCTTTGATCTTTAAAAATAAGCTCCCTTTGTGGCATCCTGTCCACAGAATACTCCCCTGTCATGAAATGTTCAAAACAAACACACAAACAAACGAACAAGCCTTTTTGTCAGATCCCAGGTAGAAAAACCTGCTGAGACACAATTTTCTGTACGCAGGGGGCCAATGATCGGTCGTACACACTTACAATCACTGGTGCCATAAACCAGAAGGGGTCAGTCAGAAATTCCTCCCTGTGATATAATCTATGTTCAAAATTTTTCTGATAATCAGGGTAGTTCTCTATCTCTTTGGACAAGAAAACCCAAATGTGTCTGTATCCAGGATGGCAGGAAAAACCTATCATAATTCTACCGAGGCAAACTCAAACGCAAATGGTCTTAAGTCAATATTTCCCCTCTGCAGGCATTTTCAGATTCATCAAGCTTCCACAAAGATAAAATATTAAAAAATAAATAGCAGCCACCCCAAACCCCAAGTTTTTCAAATAACAAAGCTGTTGGGGATCTTTAAGTATTGCACGGAGTGGATCGCAGTTATTGGTTGGTGGAAGTTGGAGGAAAAAAAAGTTAAAAAGAGAAACATTTTTTTTTAAAAAAAGAGAGAAACATTTTCTTACTTAAATAAATGCAGCTCAGGAGGAACTTTCATGGCATGCTTTCAGTGCCACTTCAAAGCTCCAAATAGGCTAAAACAAATAAACCACCTCACTTTGACCTAGATTACTGTTTAAACAAAGGTACATATTCTTAATTTACATGAAAAGCAATTAGGTCTGCTGCTGACAGCACTGTGAAAAATGCCTCTGCTCAGGGCAAGCTTTTATATTTGAAAAAAAAATTAAAAAGCTGGAAGAGGGCTTTTGTTTTTTGTTTTTTTGTTTTCTGGTGGTACCCCCGCCCTCCTCCCCTCAGCCACTATCCACTTCGGCCCACAAATGCTGTTAATATTGCTAAAATGGTTTGAGTGAAGAACTACTATTACAGTTTATACATGTTTAAAGTATGTTGAAAATAATTTTCTGATTCATACTCTGAGCACAAATTTCAACATTCCATGTTGCATTTGATAGTTAAGAAATGGCTAGAAAATGGTCACACTGTTTTCCTTCTCTGGAATGCTTTGTGAACAAGGTAGACTTAAAAAGAAATAAAATGAATTGGGAAGAGCATGGTAGGAATTATGTTCAGCTTTATATTTATTAAAATATGAATTTGTTAGCCTAAACATATTTTTAGAATATGTGTATTCATCTGTGGAGACCAATGTTTAGGAATTCGGTAAGTGGCTCTTTTTCTTTCTTTTCTTTTGGAACTTTTTAATTTTTTTTGTTAGAAAGATGATACATGTTCTTTCTTTTCAATAAGTACACATTTAAGGAAGAAAGTAAAAGACTGACTACTCTTAACATTTGGATATTACATTTCCCCACTTAAATTTATTTCATTCACCAAATATTCATTGTTCACTTAATGTCTGTCAGAATATTCCGAGGTGATAGGGACACAGCGGTGAACAAGGTAAGGCTCTCACAGGCCAAGAAGTCTAGAAGAACATTAAACCAGTAGGCAAATACATGATAATTACACATTTTGGTAAGTTTTTTCAGGGAAAAGAACGATGTTGTACGGGAGGGTATAACAGAGGGTCTATTCTAATTTTGGGTGCATTTTCAAGTTTTCTTGTGGAAGTTGGAATGAGAGCTGACAAATAAGAAATGCTGAGGGGAAGTAGGGCAGTGCGAGAAAGAGGACAGCAGTGTGTGCAAAAATCTTGCAGCAGAAGCTGCTGCAGGGTCAGGAACCGGCAGGACTGATGGGCCAGGAAGACATGGCGCCAGGTGAGGCTGGAGCGTGGGGGGAGGAGCCTGCCCCCATTGAGCCTTGAGACCTACTGTGAAAATTATTTTTGTTATCCTGGGAGTGATGGAAAACCACTGGAAGATTTTGAAGTTGGTAGATAACACGATTCGTGATTCAATTCCAATGATCACTTTAAACTGTTACATAGTTACGTATGTTCAAGCTGTCCCCACAGCTTCACCAGACGTTTCATGGCAGAGCAGAAGCTACGGATACTTTTGTAATGGAGCTGGTCAGAGAGCCTCAGCTCCCTGCAATGACAGAAACTGTTCATTGTTGGCTCCTTCAGGCCTCTGAGTCTTATACAACAAAGTAAAACAAACAAACGAGAAAACCCCAAAAACAAAAATAAATTCCCCTCTCCCCAAAATCCAAACATTTAAATATTTTTTCTACTATAATATTTCCAAGAGAAATGAGGTCAAGACTACAGGTCAGTTCTGGTTTGGAGGTTCAATGGCTCCTTTATTTAGTTTTTAAGTCTTCCTTTGGTGGTATCCTTTCATAACAGAATCGGTACATACAAGCAAGACGTTTCAGTGAAAAACACTGTGGGAACTGGTCTAACTAGTTGAACTGGAGGTATTGGCCATACAATGTAGTGAAGTGAAGACCCTGTGTGTAGAGTAAAGGAGGAGGTGCCCACGCGGTGAACACGCTAGTCCTCGTGCCTCATTTCACGCCCCCACATGGGACATGAGAGCACAGGATGAGAAGCAGCTCTTGCCAGGGGCGCTGGAACCAAGGAAGCAGCCCATGGGACACTGGCAGGCTAGGGCGAACATGACTCAGAGGGGATCTGCTATTTCTATGTTCAGTTCCACATGGATCTGGAGCGATGGGGGCAGATCTCCAAACCACGGGGCCAGGGGTGGCCACCACTAGGACAATAGGGTGCCGTGCAGCCAAAGAAACACCAAACAGCCACCAAACATTACACCGTCAGAGTAGTTTGAGAAGTACAAAGGGAAATACCCTAATATATTATCATGAATGAGGTAACTGGCTCGGGCAACTGGATGACGAAATCCAAATCCAGCTGTTCCATGAGCTTGTTTCCTGCGGCCCTTGCTGAGAGACAACTCTGACATCGTTGGCTTTTGGCCATCTTGGGAGGTTGCGGATGTTTGCGCCATGACCTGAACATGGCCACTTACTGGACAATCCTGGGGGAACTTTCTTCATCTTTTATAATAAAAATAGGAATAAAATCCACACAGCATTGCTGGAGAGTTAAATGAGATCATGTATACTGGCTGGCACAAGATGACCGCTTAGCAAATATTAGCTATTCTTATATCTCAAGATCTGGGGTAAAATGTGATTTCTTTGTTTGTTTGTTTGTTTATTGTTTATACAACTCTGTGATAGGAAGCGCCAAACTATCCAATCAATCTTATTTGTAAAGCACGTAGAATCTTAAAGGGAATGCCACTTGGTCAATGTGAAGTGTTATGAAACGTGCAACAGAAGGTTTCATCCAAGCTAGATAAATATTATTATCCTCATTACACAAAGGTCTGAGTGATGCTGGGGACTCAAGTAACTTGTCAAAGAACGTGTGAGTTTGAGATTGGAATGCTGGCTTTCTCAGCGCCTACGAACACTGCTAAATAAAGGTTCTCTGAAGCAAAATATCTCCGTCCATTCAAAGCATTTCAAACATTCCAAGTGATTACAACCCAGCCACATTTTTTCCCATTCAGCTCACATCTCTGAATTAAGCAAATAGTTAAGAAAAAAAAAATACTACAAGTCTGTGTGATGGTGGCCGCCCCTCACCAGGGTGGTTGGCTGCAGAGGACCGAAGGCTCAGGATTCTCGGCATAAATTCACAAGGTGACCAGGAGAAAGTTAGCAAATTGATCTCATTCCACATACATTAATTAATATTGAAAACCAAAAGAATCATCCCCTACCAGAAGAGAACTAAATGGTCCTTTATCTGGGTGTGTAAACCAAATAACTACTCATTCAGAATTAGATGTTCCCTAACCCCAGATGTTCATAACGCCACTCCCAGCTCTCGGGAAGTATACAATGTATTTTCCTGCGTCACCATAAATTTCATGTGGTTTGCATTATCATTTGATATAACATCATAAGCTCCTTGCTCAGAAGCTTTAAGATCTCTGTTCTGTTTTCTCTTCCTCTAAAGACATCACAAATAAATCATAACGTGTGCCCTTAGCTTGTAAAAGAGCAAGAGAAAATCATCTCAGTCCATCTGTCTGAAAATGTCTCTTAAGAAGTTCCAGTTGGGTCTCTGATGGAATTTTGTTATGCAAATTAATACTATGGTAATTTACGGGCTTCTACCACTCCCTTCATATGGTCCTCATGCAAAGCATACAATGACTAGAAGAAAAATGCCTTAAAAAGCCTGAATCATTATTTTATTCTGTGGGAACCGCATTTCTTAAGTTCTTATCTAAGTAAGTTGTGTGTGGGTCTGGATTTTATTTATTTTATTTATTTATTTATTTATTTATTTAAAAGATTTTATTTATTTGACAGAGAGAGACACAGTGAGAGAGGGAACACAAGCAGGGGGAGTGGGAGAGGGAGAAGCAGGCTTCCCGGCGAGCAGGGAGCCCGATGCGGGGCTCGATCCCAGGACCCTGGGATCATGACCTGAGCTGAAGGCAGATGCTTAACGACTGAGCCACCCAGGCGCCCCTGTATCTGGATTTTATATGTTGCCACAATTAAAATTCCTAATAAAGAGGTTAGAGTGAAGAAATGAGTCTCAGAAATCATATTCCCCTTTCAAAACAGAACAGGCTGAATATTGCTTACCAGCAGAAAGAGCGCCACCTCTTTCAACACTGATCTTTACAACACTCATCTTCATTACCATGTAGAACTCAATCCAGGAAAAAGCCCATTTTATTATACATACCACCAAGCTACTTTTCACTCCGTGTGATAGAAGATTAAAGACAAACAAACCTCTCTAACAACCTAGGTCCATAATCTACCAAACTTCTTGCTTTGCTCATACCCGTATTTTGGCAGGACTGGGTTGGAGTAGAGCTTCATCCATAGTGCCAGCCATAGTTGGGAGGTCAGGGGACTGGATGAGGATGGCAGCAGGGCACACTGGCAAGGTAGGGAGGATCTGGGGAGGCAGGGCTGTCTGTGAGGGAGATTGGCTGAAGGTAGCCAATTCCAAAACTTGCTCTCTCCGGCCTATATCTAAAATCCACAGACCACCTAATTTTGCATATCATCTTGTCTATATTTGGAATATGTATTAATTATAAGGCAAACAATGAGGGCATACTTGGAGGATTTTATGACATTTGGTAAATTAATTCCTGAGAGAATCCAGGAAAAATTGAAAGGGCCCAAATTATAAATGCTACATTTTATATTTTAAATTGTTCTAAAATTGTAGGTTAATTCATACAGTGCCATTACAAATTATTTTATTGCTTTACATAAAAATATGCTGGAAAACAACCTAAAATAAATATTAATAACAAATTTCAAGATAATTTTTAAAAAAGAAATAAAGTATCTAATTTTATATGCTAATGACCTATGTTCCTTGGCAAAAAAAAAAATTCTTACTTGATGATATTATTATTTAAAGATAATTATGGATGGACTCAATCACATACTCCCTATGCTCTTCTAGGCAAGTAGACGGTGCCTGTGGAGAATGTTGGAGACAAAAGCTTGGCCAGTGGATCTTATCACACTTTCTAGTTAGACCTCAGTGCTTTAATTGCTCTCAAGTTTCCTCCTGAAGTCAAGGGTTTTTCCAGAGACCACATAGACCAGACTCAAAGAGCTTCATGGGGGACATCAATGGGGCTGAGCACAAAGCAGTTGTGAAAACTGCCTTTAAAAATATGGTATTAGGGGGGCACCTGGGTGGCTCGGTCGGTTAGGTGTCTGCCCTTGGCTCAGGTCATGATCCTGGAGTCCCGGAATCTAGCCCTGTGTCGGGCTCCCTGATCAGTAGAGAGCCTGCTTCTCCCTCTGCCCCTCACCCTGCTCGTGCTCTCTCTCTCTCTCTCTCAAATAAATAAAATCTTAAAAAAAATACGGCATTAGGTAAAAATCTAAAAAACAAAAACGATGCCAAGCTAACAAGGCAGTAAGAGCAAATAATGTTTTACTATGAGAGGATTGAGAATAAAGTACATTTTTTATAAATAGAGCAAAGAGTTTTACTGCCAGTAAAGCTTCCCTGGATCAGATAACCTCAAGTGTCTCGAACGTAGCACGAGAAATTTAAGAAATTCGTTACAGAGAAAGAAAAATAGAAGAATGGATGTAATAATTTGTTTTATATAGCACATTTCTACACATTTCCCTATTTATCTCCATCATCTGTGTAATATCACATGGAAGTATCCATGTATCTAGGACAGGGGGCAAGAAAAACCATACCCCACAGTAAATTGAATCATCAGAGAGGGATCTTTAACCACTCAGGTATTTTAAGTGGCTGAGAAATATCAGGCTCCCCAAATCACCAGTAAAGACTAACTGATTTATGAAACTTTTCCCTGACACATGCTGAGGAACATCCAAGATTTTTAAAGAACAAACTCGGTGTTTTTAAGGACCATGCCAGTGTTCTCTAAGATATTCGGGGCAAGGTAGGATTAACGCGGTCACCTTAAAATGTGAAACTCAGGAATTAAAAAAGCACCACAATGAAATGATGGGGGTTTTGGGACACCTGCACAAGACACGGCCGTGTTTGGTGAGTGCTGCCATTTTATGAATCTAGTAGGAAGTCCAATGGGAGAAAAACAAAGATGTTCAGGATGCTATTTTTAAGTGTGACTTTTCTTTTTTCCCCTGCTATTAACATTCTAACAAGAGGTAAGGGGATTTAAGGACTGGAAGACCACCTGGCTGCCATTATGTAGAGCTGGGTTCTCAGTCATTGCTGACAACTAAATGGCCTCTGCAGGAGGGTGGGGGCCCCTGTGGGCGGTCCCCGAGGAGACCTGTGCTCCCACACCAGCCCCCCGAGACCCCTCCTGCATCATGCATCAGCTGACCCTTAGAGCTTGCCCTGAACACCAGTTGTAGTGACAGAGGAGAAAGAAAAAAGTAGAGTGGAATTTAATTCCCCTGAATTCCCCTTTACAAATGGGTATGTCCTGCATCCCTGAATTAAAAATCCTAAGTCTCATTTTGACTATTTGTGCAAAAATGTTTCCTGGCAGACTAGACTTTTGCTCTTGTAAGTACAGCCGGGATGGGCTTGTTTGGCTTGATGAACTTTACCATTAATTAAACATTTTGTTAATCTCTCTGCATGTCAGTTGGAGAGGCTGACCCCTTTGAGACGGGTCTTGGGTCCCGGGGCCTGTCCTCTGGAGCTCAGAGACTTCTAGGGAGCCCACAGCCCCCGGTGCACCTCATTAGGCCCGGCTGCCCGGAGTCGAGCGAGGCTAAATGCTTCCCCGGTGCCGCATCTGCAAGGCTGCAACCTATTTGTTTTGTTCCTCATCTCAGGATCAGCCTGCCTGGGCCTTCCAACGTGACAATTAGCTAATTTAATAAATCTAATTTAGTCTAATGTGCTGCTGTGAGAACCACAGGAGGGGCCCTCCTGTCACCTCTAGGTCCTTTCTTTCCCTGCTCGCATCCTCTTTTCCTCAGAAAATCTCTCAATTGTCATAATACGTTTCTGGAGAAAATGGGCTTATCTTTATTTCTGAAATGGCAAAGAAATTCCTTTTTTTTTTTTTTTTTTTTTGGCCAGCTTATACTGACTGGCGGAGCCTGGCTGGATGGCTGTGATGAGGATGGTGAAGTCTAGCTGGGGCTTTTTGGGAAAGGGTTTTTTGATTGATTAGTGACGTCCCCATAGGTCGAGAATGGAGGCCATGGATTTGCTGCCCTGGCTCTATCCAGTAGAGCAGGAGGTTAATGGCAGGTAGCTGCGGTGTGTTAGTGTATTAGCGCCCAGTTTTACTAATTTTAGGGTAACCAAATTTTTCAAAATTCTATGTAGACTACTTGACTCACAGAGAAAGGTTAGGTCTTTCATCAAAATGAAAATGTAACTTTAGACAAAATTTGACTTCTACTGGTCAAATTCAGAGTGCTCAGTTAATTGTATCCATGTTATTCATAGATGATGATCCAACAGATTCTCCTTGAGCCTCATCGCTCTTCTTCCCAGAGGTGTTGCTTTCGGTTCTAGACTGGTCCCTAGAAGTCCTTGAGCTGCTGACTTCAGCATCAGAGGAGAAAGGGAGGCCTGGAGTAAAGTGGCCCAGAAGAACAAGGGACGGGAGTAAAAAAAAAAAAAAAGAAAGAAAAAAAGAAAAATATACCAGAACAAGGAAAAGTGTTCGATGAATCCAGAGTAATAAAACTCTGGGGCACTGAATGGCTCAGTCAGTTGAGCATCTGACTCTTGATTTTGGTTCAGGTTATGATCTCTGAACTGTGGGATCGAGCTCTGCACTGAGCATGGAGCCTGCTTAAGATTCCCTCCCTCCCCTAGCCCCTCTTCCTGCTCATGCACACACTCTCTCTAAAACAAAACAAAACAAAACAAAACCCAAAAACCCCTGATGATACTCCTCTGTAACTGAAATCTACTCTCTGATGGCAATTGCAACGTGCATTGAACAAAGGTAATACAGACTGACAAGACAAGGGCTGCCCAAGCAGACTAGTTTGGAGGAGCGCACTTATTTGACAGTATAAGCCCTAGCATATCTACTAGGAAAAAAGTCCATGTTATTATTGCAGTCATGAGTTGGATCCTTATACATTATCTCAAAAAGAAGCAGAAACTTGCAAATCATATATCTGAGAAGGCATTAATATCCAAAATACATAAGGAACTCATACAACTCAATAGCAAAAAAAAAAAAAAAAAAAAAAATCCAATTTAAAAAATGGGCAGAAGATCTGAATATAAATTTTTCAAAGACATCCAGATGGCCAAAACACACATGAAAAGATGCTCAACATCACTCATCATTAGGGAAATGCAAATCTAAACCACAATGAGATATCACCTCCCACCTGTTAGAATGACTTTTACCAAAAAGACAAGAAATAACCAGTGTTGATGAAGACGTGAGGAAAAGGGAACCCTTGTACAGTGTTGGTGGGAATGTAAATTGGGGTAGCCACTATGGCAAACAGTATGGACGTTCATCAAAATAGAACATGATCTAGCAATTCCATTTCTGGGTATTTATCTGAAGAAGATCTTTCACTCAGAAAGATATCTGCACCCCCACAATCATTGTGGCATTACTTATAAAAGGCAAGACATGGTGTCCATTAATGGATGATGGATAAAGGAAATGTAGTCTATTTAGATAATGGATTATGATTTAGCCACATAAAGAATGAAATCTTGCCCTTTGTGACAACAAGGATGGACCTTGAGGGCACATGCTAAGTGAAATAATTCGGACAAATACTATAAGGTCTCATTTATATGTGGAATCTAAAAGGTACAAAACGAAACAGAAAACCAAGCTCATAGGTACAGAGAACAGATTGGTGATTGCCAGAGGCAGGGGCTGGAGGTGAGCGAAATGGATGAAAGCGGTCAAAAAGTACAAACTTTCAATTTTAAAATGTAACATACATCACCATGACTCTAGTTAATAGTACTGTAGTGCATACTTGAAAGTTGCTCAGAAAGTAGATCTTAAAAGTTCTCATCACAAGAAAAAAAATTGTAACTATGTTATGGTGATGGATATTAACTAGATTCATTGTGGTGATTGTTTTGCAGTATATACAAATACCGAATCATTACGTCATATACCTGAAACTAATATAATGTTATATGTCAATTATACGTCAATTAAAAAAAATTGAAAAACCAAACCAAACCACACCAAACCAAAGCTCCATTTGAGTAACAAGCAGCAATCTGGGATAAGGCAAAGTACTGGGCTCAAGACTGAGACAAAATTCTTTGGATGCTGTTTCTGAATCAAACATACCTCTTTGCATACCCACCATTTATTTGGAAAGAAAAGTGGAGAAATTTGATATGATGGACCAGTAAATTGGTGGGAGGGTTATTTGACAGGCTAAAAATGCCTAAAATACCATAAAGATACAATGTGAAACTGCTCTGATGATATACAGACTCTGTAAGAAGAAACCGTGTACGCTTGCTATGGGAAAATTGGTGAAAAGAAAGCACAAACAAAAATAAAACAGATTTTTGGTAAAAAAATTATTACATGGTCCTGTATCTTCTTATAGTTATTCCCAATATTCTAAATATAACAAAGCTCCTTCCTCTATGTGCCAAGATCCTTGTAAGAATTGTCCTCCGGCCACAGGGAGGGTGCCACGGCTGCCACTATTTGGCCGTGGTTTATCCTAACATTGACCTGAGGTGAGCAAGAGTGTTTTGCAGGGGGAAAGAAATTACTAAGAACTTAAAAATGACCCCAAAAGTGTTATCTGGCACATATTCCCGGGCATGGCCCATGAAATTCGAGTTTATTTCCTGTTGTTTTTTTCTTAGGTTTTAGTAAGATTTTTAGCTTCCAGGACACCCTCGAGGCCTGTGTCTGAGAGCCATGGCATGCCAGATAATTCCACTATTATTTACATCTATTCCTTCGGTGCAGGATGCATGGTCTTCTGGTAATGTGTTCTTCCTATGCTCCGTAACTATACTGCTCTTTGCTGAAACACGAGCTGATTTCCAAAAGATAAGGAAACACTAACTGTTGAGTGATTAGGGAGGATTTGTGTAAAAAAGTCCAGGAGAGGGAAAGTGCTAGAGCAGAAGATGGTATCATAAGAGCAGGGGAGTGAAAAAGGCCAGGATGGTCATTCTAAATTATCTAATGTTGCGTAACAGTTCACCCCATAAATTCATGGCACAAAACAACCATGTGTTATGTTCATGAATCTGGGGGGCTCAGAATTTTGGACAGGACACAGTGGAGATGGCTTGTCTCCACTCCATGATCTCTGGGGCTTTAGCTGGTAGACCTGAAGGCTGGAAACTAGAATAATCTGAAGACCTGTGACTCACGCACTTGGGAGCTGATGCTGCCTGTTGGCCTCACGCCTCAGTTCCCCTTCATCTAGGCCTCTCCATGAAGTCTCTTTGGAAGGGCTGGGTTTGCATTCTCCAGTGAGGAGCCGGGTGGGAGCATCATTCCTTTAAAATGACCTAGCTTTGAAAGTCACACAGCATCACATCCACCTTCATCTACTATTTGCAATAGCCACAAGCCTACTCAACGTCCAAGAAAGGTGAAGAGACCCCACGTCTTGATGGAGAAGGGCAAGGTTCTAGAACAGCATGGGTCTAGAGAGAGTAGAGTGGCTACTTCTGGAAGACAGTGCAACAGCAACTGAAGTGCAGGAGCCATGGGGAAGGTGGCTTAAAACGAAGCTACTACGAAGGTAGGCAGGGGTCAGATGATTCACAATATTGTGTATTACATTAAGAACGTCAGTCTTCTTTTCTAAAGCACATGGAACGTCTTCAGGAAGTAAAAGCACATGAATATCAAACTATGGTCTGTTACAGCATAGAAAATGGATGAGGGAGAAGTGAAATTGGGTGTGAGGAGCCCAGTTAGGAAACTCAGGGGACAAACAGGACAAGGTATAGGGGTGTTTGGACCAAGGCTGTGGCAAGATAGAAGGAGCAGTGAATGGATTTAGAAAATGCGTGAATAAAATCATGTGGATCTGGTTATGGAAAGTGAGAGAGAGGGTGGTATAAAATACGACTCCCAATATCTGGGCTGTGCAACTCTGAAGATGGCGGCGTCCATCGGAAGAAGGGAAAAATGGAAGCACATACCGGGCTTGAAGGGAAAGATCATGAGCTCAGTTTTGAGCCTCAGAGAGAGAGATGAACGGACACGTGCAAGTGCGCAGTGCGGTACATGGGGCTGGGCTTCCAAGAAGAGGCCAGGGCTGGAGATATGCATTTGAGACACGCAGGTATAGGCCATAATTGTAGGGCCTGGCATGAATAAGATTTTCTTGAGAGAGTGTAAACACTTTGTATAGGATTTCAGCTGCATGTGGAAAGACAGTTCTGCGAAGCAGCTAGAAGACACAGCAGAGAAACCAGAGGGAAACTGAACAGAGTGGTGTCTTCAGAGCCAGAGAAGGGGGTGCTGGAGACAGGTCACCACCGACTGTGTATAATGCAAGAGTTCACATCACACGTGGTCTAAACATGTTCACTGGATTTAATGACCTCTGGGATGCAAGCATGAGATACAGAAACTTGGTTAATACATTAGAGTTTTTGTTGCTGTTTTTACTTTTATTTTTTTCAAGATTTTATTTATTTATTTGAGAGAGAGAGAGACAGAGTACAGAGGGAGAGGGAGAAGCAGACTCCCTGCTGAGCAAGGAGCCCGATGGGGGGCTTGATCCCAGGACCCTGAGATCATGACCTGAGCTGAAGGCGGATGCTTAACTGACTGAGCCACCCAGGCACCCCTCGTTGCTGTTTTCCATTTTCTAATATTTTACACTAAAAATAGAAGAGGAATTACTTTAAAAAGGTATGAATTTCATAAAGCATAATATAATACTGTGCTATATGAAGCACACTATTATTTATTCCATTATAGGCATCAGAAAGTAAGAGAATGTTTCAACGTAGAGTATCAGGTGTTTCCTCAGGAACTTAACCATACTAATACTAATCTTTTCTTTGAAAAGTCAGGTTTTCATTACTTGATTTTAACCTACAGCACTTTATATAACACATCAGTTGATAGACGTTTATTTTTAAACTGGAAACTCCTATATATGTTGGAATATGTGTAATTATGGGTGCAACATATGTCAACATATAAATTATTCTTCAACCATATTCTGATAATTACTCTAAAGCCCATTTCTATTTCCAGTTGGTCAATTTTTAATATATTTGCATATATGTGTGTGTATATATATATAAGTATATATATATTTGTATGCATGCAGAGAAACCAGTAAGCATAATGTGAATGTTGTCTTTTTCAGAATGAAATCCAATTCAGTGATTCAAAATTGAAGAGAAGAACAAAGTAATACTTCATTATGTTTTTATAAAGAGCTGTATTTTAACAAGACTAGAACATTTTTAACATAAGCGAACCACAATATGGTTATAGATCCAATATTCCTCATATCTCTTTACTTACAAAAATGAATGTTCTTTTCCACTGGCGTTAAAATAATGAGGATAAGAAAACAAGCTAAGTTTTAAAAGGTCTTATTTCTTTTTTCAGTATTCATGAATGGATTAACTAAACAAAACCATATGTTATCTTTAAAATGCTTATTGGAACAGCAAACATGTCTATTGGGAAATATTGTTTAAACTCAAAGATCCAGAAGGTTAAAAGTAGTTTTAAGATAATTGCACATAGCAATAAAAGGGAGTAGGATTATAAATCTAATCATTGCCCTATAAAAAGTGGGAGAGTTGGCACATGTAGTGACTGGTAAACATTGTGGGACATAATTGCCCTTGTCAACCTCAAGTACACAATGACTAAATAACAAGAAAACAAAGTCAATATGTCAATTGCGCACATAACAGTATGTATCTACTGCAGCCAAAAAAGAAAGAAAGAAAATCATTATGGGAAAGCCTACAGTCTTATCTGAATGCTACTTAACTTAAAATATATTCTTATAATTAACCATGAGATATTTTGTCAAAATAATTAATATGCGTGTATGTTTAGTTAGTTTTAAGCTGGTGACCCATGGGTATAATATGTTAGGTCTAATTTTATTTCCAAACCCTTATACCGAGCTTTCTAATTTCAGGAGATTTGGGAGGAAGCACTGGTCACAGGCTTGGATCACACTATTCTAAACTACAAGAAAATGTTGGTAGCCCACCTGCTTATGGTGATTTATATATAGTATTCTTTTCCAAGAACCTGATAAGATGGACATGAAATATAATTGTAATTAGAGAGATGCTGAAGTACCAGAAGGTAAATGTGGGTACTTAGTCATCAAGAATACCTGCTGATTCCCAGGTAGAGTTGGTACTTAAGTTACCTACATGCTGTGCATCCACTATTTGTATTTCGAAAATACCCATTATTCAAATCACTAGTGGCCATCCAATTACGAAAAAATAACCAATGTATTCACTTGAACAAGTATAATATGTCAATTGATCCAGTGACAAAGTTTATATAAAAAATGAAGTCTATTGACATTGGTATCAGACTCAATGTAATGGTCTATGTCATAAGAAAGGCAAAGTCAAGAGTCAAGGCCAATATGAGCTTTTGTAAGAAGGCCGGGTATTAAGAGATGACAGGAAAGCCAAGCAAATGCTGGTTGCTTTTGGGAAAAGCACTCAAGAGTTGAGACGTGAGGGTAAGTCCTCAGGAAGGACAGGTGCCCCATGACCTACAGGTATGAAGAACAAAAAGCCCCAATACAAAGACCGTTACTGCTGTCAGTGATGAGTCTTTACCCAAAGGAAGAAGCCCTTTCTCTCTCCACCTCCAGTGATTATCTGAACCCCTGATCTTCATCAACTCAGACTCACTTCATGCACAGCTTCCTACACCTCAGTGTTAATGAAATATCAAGAAATGAGTTGAAGTAAATGTGCTTTCTCTCTATGGAAACTTGGTCTATTTTAAAAGAGCTTGTTTTTGGCAGGGATCTAACAGAAGGATGTTGAGGTTGCTTTTTGAGACATTTATATATTTTCCTAATGTAAAAGAAATGTTATTAACTTTTTTTCCTCAAGAAGCCCCAAACCCAGAGAGGCCAGACAACAAGCTCAATTGGAATTTGGGAAAACATTAGTGCTATTTAAAGCCTTTGCGAAAAGTTCCTTTATCGGTATGTGAATTTTATACTATTATAAATGGAATTCAGGTTCCTAATGCTGAATGATCTCTGGAATTTATGAAGTCACAAACAATGAGCCAATTGTCTAATCTAACTAGCCCTTTTTTCTTCATTTCAGAAATACTCTACATCTTGCATATAGAATAAAATTCACCTAAATAGTGTTGGGAAGAGGCTGTTTTCCACCTTTTATACGTTGTTTATCTTCCAGAATTCGTAATGAATATGTATCTATATGCTAACGTTCTTTTAAGAAACCCAATGCACTTTAGAGACAAACCCCTGAATTCTCTAAGTGCATGAATTGCTCCTCACATACTTGCCACGGCGATTATATTTTTCTCAGAAGGGGAAAGTAGGGAGTGGTTGATGGAGCTGGAACTTACTGTTCTACCCTATTTGTCAGCCCGTCATTGACAGCTTTTAAAACAAACAGCTTTCACATGAGAAAGGTCTGATTTCCTCTCGTGTTTGGTTAGTTCTTGCCCGGTAACTTGGTGTGACACACCACATTCAAGCTGAGGCAGATTCCGTGCAACAGCTGGACATGCTGACACCCAGAGTCCACTCATGTTCAGCATCCACAGCATAAAGAGAGAACAAGAAACAGAGACGGCTTCTTTGTATGCCAAGACAAATGATAGTTTTGAAGGACCACCCATACCCGCTAACTATGTTATTTTGTTTCTTCAACGTGCAGCCAATGTCACTGTTTTGTTTTTGTTTTTGTTTTTTAAAGTTATATTTAAAAGCACCAAGGTCCATTAAGCTAGGGGAAATATTTTATCTTTCAACTACCTAATGCCGAACTGGTTGACCACAAACAGGTTATATAACAGGATGAAAGTGAGACATTCTAGATACGGGTTTAAATACAAATACTGTGGTGGGTTGTGGTAATGGTGGTAGTTCTGAAGCTTTAGAACAAATACGATTTTCTGGTTTGTTCTATTGCATGAAATATTTTTTTAAAAAATTAAAAGAAAGAAAACTGTCCCTGCTTTGGCCAGTCCTCAGACGACTTTGATTAATTCTTCAAAGCATTCCTGACGTTGCTCTTGTTTTCAACTTTCGTGTTCGAAATTATTATCTTAGGTTTTCTTATTATGCAATCAGTCACCCTTTTTCAACTTATTCTCTCTAATCAAGGCAAGATAATGGTCTTTTGGACTTAATAGATAGCTCTAACAGAGTCTAACTTATTACTGATCTTCCTTTATGCTTTTCTCCAACCCAAGAAATGATAACTTTTCTATCCTTCCCAGATCAGCTGTAGACTCTTGTTTCCAGAGAGGAAGCAAGAAACATTTTAGGCTTTTAAAAATATATTGTTTCTTACGTGTTTATCCTAATGTCACATTTGTACTGGTTTAAACAGTCCAAGGGTTGCCTACGACAAAGCACGAACTAATGCCCAGACCTCGTGGGTTCCTAATAAATAACCCATCGAACCAAATATCTCTGACAACAGTAGCACCTCAAAGCAAGAGCAGATGCTTGATAATGTGAGAGAGATAAGTGGAGACCACCTTATAAATATCAGACATAGTCACGTCAAGGAGAATGCTCCCCTAGAAGGTGATTTTAGCGCGCGAGAACACTTTCCTTTCTAAGGACAGGTTTTCCGTTCTTAGGGAGAACTGATTTTCGGCCAGAGATGGGCTGTGGTGATCAAGGAAGTCCCGGTGGTATAATTTCAGCTTTTGCAGAATTTTCCATTGCTTATTTTCAAGCACTACTGCTATTTCATCATTTCAATGATTGCTCCCCCAACACTGACTGACGATTTTATTGGATGCAGAAGGGGCCGAGTTGGATTATATTTCACTGAACGGCTACACAGCCTGTGTAAAAACAGTCTTTGGAAATGAAATAATCCCATCTAATTGACCACAGTGAAAGAGAGACAATACAACCCATTGGCGTGCGGTAGACAGCCCCAAGCTAAAGTGCAGACTAAGTTTTCACCAAATTAAAATCTCTAAAGTTCATAGACGATACTTCCCATTACATGGATTACAGTGACTACGGATTAGGAGTTTTGCAGGTTTGGAAGCTATGGTTTCTTAGTATTTTATATTTAACATAAAGGTTAAACTCATTAAATACTTAATAAGCATAAAGTTTCTAGAAGTTAATGATCTGCTGCTCCTTTCCATAATGAATTTATATCAAAATTGGAGGACTCGGTTTTAGGTTGAAAATAAATTCCTCATTATTCCTATGGTGAATAAAGCATTGTTCTATTACCATTTCCATAACACAAAACATCGTTATTAGACTTTGTTGTCATGTAGACATATGGATCAGTTGTATTTTGAAGAAGGATATAAGCTATTTTTATATTGAAGAATACTGGAGGTTTTTTTCCCTCATTCTACTTCTGATGTTTTTGTATGACATTTAGTAACTCATGCCATATTGTCATTTTCATATGCTAATAGAAACTCATATTATCTCTGGAACGCCATGACGCTGACTCTCTTCCATGCAAGCACTATATTCTCATTGCTTCACAAGTTTTGTATACGTGTAACATTCCTTCTCATCTCTGCAAAGTCACTTAAAAGAGTCAATGGCAAAGCACACTCTGGGGCAATGTCCAAGAAGCGCACGGCGCAAATGAGTCAGAGCAGGCAATACCTTGGGCCAACCTCAGATTTTTGCCTGTCTGTCCTGGTTCCTTTGTACCATCTACATGGTTTTGGGGGGTCAAAAGTTATACACAGGTTTCTGACTGCATGGGGGGGGTCGGCACCCCTAACCCTTACATTGTTCAACATGGTACATATGGTCAACAGTATTTATTGGACATCCTCATCCAAGTTGTTATGTCCTGGAGCACCTGTTTAGTCTTTAAGTTCTGACTTTTTCTTTTCATGCTCATCTCACCATTCAAAGAGTCTGATTTTAGTAGGAGGGCATATAGCACGATAAATGAAATCACGCATATCCTATACTAGGAGGATGAGACACAAGATTGTTGGTGCTAGAAAAATCTGGCAATTGTTACAGGGGCTCAAAACCTCAGCTTAAATGGAAGGACTCAGGAGATCGAAAGGAAGTCTTTGTAAAAGAATCAGAATAGTCACTAGCGTTTAACCATGAGCCAAGAGCTCTGCTAGATGCTTTCCACGCAGCATTTCTAATTTTTCCAGAAGTGGGTGAAGAATGGTCTATTATAACCATCTTACCTTTGAAAAAACGGAAGTTCAGGGAGGTTAAATATTGTTCCCAAGTTCACAGACTAATAATTGATGGAGTTGGGAATCTAATCAGGTCAGTCTGATAGAAAGCTTATGTTCTAAATGGTATGGTATGCTCCCTCAAGATACCTCTAGAAGGCTCAAGGCTTTTTGACAATAAAAGAGGCAAGAATACAGTTATTGGACTATGGTGGAGATCCTAACACGGGTAGATTAATGATGACTGAGGGCCTGGTGAGTTCTGTGCTAACCACTGAGATCACATAGAGGAATTGATCTCACCATCCAAGGTGGGGTTGCGTTGGCAGGTCTGGTTTAAGTGGTTTCTCAGAACCTTGGCAATCCAGGAATTACTGAATAGGGAACCAGGCAGTTAATTATACATCATAAATAGGAGAAAGGTTATCCAGTTAGCCTAATTAGGTACTGTTTGGTACTGATGCTTAGCTGGGGTCTAGGGGAAACAATGTCTCTCTCTTGGATATCCTGGGGTCGGAGATGGATTTAGGTACAGGAGAGAACAAAGCCTAACTGCTCAACTTTTTGAGCTTCATACTTTTATTTTTCAATTTTTAATGTTGGCCTCTGCAAATGATGTTCATCTAAATACTACTTGTAAGAGTGATCCCTCTTAGCTTGGCAAAATCTTTACCATATGGCCCAAATCACTCCCAGTTAACACATGGATCAATAGGCAATCATCAGCTAATAAAAACTTTTGCATTCTGTGCATGATTTTCAAAAGGGTCATAAATGTGGAAATGACAATGACTCTCATCAGATGTTCCTGAGAAAAGAAAACCAATTATATATTCTACAGCTCTTCAGTGATTTAAAGAATTTTAGTGGCAAACAACAATATTACTCGAAGAACTGTTGTAGAAACCAGTTGTTTATTATTTTGCCTATCTATTCCTTGAACTAGAAGCATCTGTAAGGATCTTCTTGCCCTGATGAAATCTCAGATAACTTTTCAAAGAGCACAATGTCTATGCAAGTTAATTTAACTATTTAAGCAAGATCATAAGCCTTATTCTTGCAGCAATAAAAGTGGTTTGGCTTTCATTTTTTTTTAAAGATTTTATTTATTTATTTGAGAGAATGAGAGAGAGAGAGAGAAAAAACGAGCAGGGGGAAGGGGCAGAAGGAGAGGGAGAAGCAGGCTCCCTGCTGAGTAGCGAGCCTGATGTGGGACTGATCCCAGGACCCTGAGATCATGACTTGAGCTGAAGGCAGACATTTAACCTACTGAGCCAGTCACCCAGGTGCCCCTGGCTTTCATTTTTTTGTGTGTGCGCACCATAAATACCTTAGTTCCTTTTTGTTAGCTAGTCATAAAAGTTCCTATGGGGGCACCTGGGTGGCTCAGTCGTTAAGCATCTGACTTCGGCTCAGGTCATGATCCCAGGGTCCTGGGATCGAGCCCCACATCTGGCTCCCTGCTCAGTGGGGAGTCTGCTTCTCCCCCTTCCCACCCCCTCCCCCTGCTTGTGTTCCCTCTCTCGCTGTCTCTCTCCGTCAAATAAATGAATAAAATCTTTAAAAAAAAAAAAAAAAGTAAGTTCCTATGGAGTAGGTGAGTGTTACAGTTTCCGTTTTACAGATAAACAAACTGAGGAGCAGAGCGCTTATGACTTCTGTTGTGTTATATAATACATCTCTACCACAGCTTGTACTAAAACTCCCAGCAAGACACCCTTCAGGCTGTGGATTACCTCAGTGAGATGCTCTGTCACTGACTTGACTTCCATGAGTTTGGCAAACATGCCTTAATCCTATTTCTCTCCTCTTGGCATTTTGATAGGGTCTTTCATGCAATGGAACTGGTCTTCAACAAAGAGCCCTACAAGTAGGCATCCGTATTCCCCTTTAGAGAATATGAGGCCAAGATACTAAACAGAAACCTTCCTTTGGACAGCACTTCGGGGACGTTAAGCATATGTGTGGATGCACATGCTCACCCACCCCATTTAGCTGGTTCCTGTTTTTCTTTTCACTTGAAAGGCATCACTCTTACACAGGCAGCCTCTCTCTTACCTACCAAGGACTGGACTGTGAAATAACCCATCAAGATAGAATGGCTACTGTAAGCTTTGTTCCACCTGACACCAATAAATGCCCACTATTCAGAAATCGAATGGAGATGTTTGATAATTTGTGATGTTGGAGGTGGAATGAATGAAAACAATTAGAGATGTAAAGTAAGACTGGTGTACATAGTAGGTGAGACTTAACTCTATAATTACCCTCAGCCTCCAATCTATATCCTATCCTCTAAATCTATATTTACTTCTCTACCATAATGGTGAAAATTCCATCAAATAATGATGTCTTTGCATCAGAACTTACTAGTTACAAAGGAGACTTCCAGGACCATGAGTCATCCATTCATCATGGGTCACTCCATCATAATCCAGTCCGCTGAGGAGCCAATCCAAACCCGAACCTTCACGCATCTTCTCTGTCAACACCACCATCACACACTATTTTTCAGACCACCCCACAAAGCGAGTGGCCATTCTTGATCCCATATCCAGTACAACATCAGGTACTATTAATTCCTGTGTATTCTTCTTCAAAATACACCCAAAGCCGAACACTTCTAAGTGCCGCTGGAGTGATCTTGATCTAAGTCACAGTTGCCTCAGCTTGAATTTTCCATCCTCCTCTGAAATGTTTTCTCATAGTCTGTTCTCCATTAACAGATAGAACAATGGGGCAAAAGCAAGGCAAGCCAGGTCAGGAGCTCTTCCCTAAAACTGCTCCCATGGCGACCAAGACTCCTCTCCCCACTTGGTTTCCTCCACCGTCCCCCTTCCACTCTCTGCTTCAGCCCTACTGGCTTTCTCTTTGTTTCTTAAAATGGATAGGCTCTTTCACCTCTTAGAGTCTCCGTGCCTGGTGTTTTCTGCCCTTAAGCCCCTCACCCAAGTCTTCAGATGGCTGTCGCTCTCCTTCATTCAGTCTCGGCTCAAACTCTACCAGGGAAAGTGGGCTCCCTTCCTCTCCTCCTGCTCTCCTACCCCGACCAGTCATCCTACCCTTTATTTTCTGCATGCCTCTGACCACTCCCTGTCTGTTTCTTTGTTTCTATGCTTATTTCTCTGCCCACAAGAGAAGGTAAACTTGAAGGCAGGAATTTTATGTTTTTACCACCGTGTCCCTGGTTTCTCCAATGGAGCCTGATGTATTTTAAGTGCTCAGTAAACAGCGGTCCACTATCACAATGCTTTCCTCTCACTACCCAGCTACGATCAGCTACTCTGGGTTATTGAGTTTGCCTGAGGAAAAAAGGAAGTCCACTTTTGAGTATGGAGCTCTTCAGGGAGGAAAGAAAAGTCCGAGCTGTCACTGTGGGGACCAAACACAGTCTCAGTCTAGAGACATCTGGGACCAGTAAATCCCACTTATTTTGAATTTTGAGCCACATCTGAGCTAAGGATGAAGATCTGCGTTTGAATCCTAAAATAGATATCGATTCTGCCATCTATAAAGTGGACAGATCTATACTATCTGTCTCATAGGACTGTAAATGGGAATAAAATACTGGCCACAGAGGCTAATCTATAGCAAGTGCTCAATTAAAAAAAGAACAAAACCCAAAAAAACCTTCTCTCCTACCCCGCTCACCCACCACACACAAAAACACAGATGATTGCTTTTAGGAATTCAATTATATCCAGGGTTAATTAAGCTTAAGCCCGCCATTTAAAATAGTTTCTATGGGGAATTATATACCTGAACAACCAAGTTCCCTATAAATGCCTTTTGGAATACAACCTGGTTTCAATGTGAGAATTACTTGTAATGAAAAATATTTGTGCTACATTTTGTCTCCAAGCTGATTCCATGTATACACTTTCTCATAGTCCTATTTTTCTAGCACCCATCCATTGTTACTGAACAATTGACTTAGAGTGTATGCTCACTGTACAAATGGGACAAAGGCGGATGTGTCATTCATTCTACTTTTCTAAGAAACCAGAAACTAAATATAAACAAGAGTAATTCAATTCCAATGAACAGTAATCACTATGCTTTATAATCCAACTGAGACAAAAGGAATACAGAAAAACTTGTTACATTCAAATTGTATCTGAAAGCCTTATGTGGTAGGGCTGTGAGGAAGCATTACATCCTAATTTATTCTACTTTCTGTTATTTACTCTATTTTTCATTAGCTAAACATTCTTAACTTGTGAAAGCTGCTTTAATCTTGGAGACTAACAGTTAAAGGATGCAGCATGCAATTGAGTTTTTGCGTCTTTCAGTTTTGTTGAGTTCTTAATTATTTCCTTTAGTTGCACGAAAATGTTTAATGTATAGATTTTTATCAATACAGCTACGGGCTGCCTCAAGAAGATAATTCAGGCCTCCTAGAGAACAAATTGAGTTCACCAAAAAAACAAAGCAAAAACAAACAAACAACAGAAGCTGCTTTTTCAGGAAGCTCCTAAATGATTCTGTAATACTATCCTGAGACTCTCTTTTTATTGACAGCTATATGAAGAAGTACGTTTCTGGGGCCTTTGGGCGGCTCAGTTGGTTAAACGACTGCCTTCGGCTCAGGTCATGATCCTGGAGTCCCAGGATCGAGTCCCACATTGGGCTCCCTGCTCGTCAGGGAGTCTGCTTCTCCCTCTGACCTTCCCCCCTCTTATGTGCTCTCTCTCTCTCTCTCATTCTCTCTCTCAAATAAATAAATAAAATCTTAAAAAAAAAAAAAAGAAGTACGTTTCTTTGTGTTGAGAATAAAATAATGCATGTATACCTTGTGACTTATTTTAAAAAATTACGCATTTTAACAACATTCTTACTGTATTTCCTTCCTAGTCAAGCCTATCTGAATAATTTAATTTTTACTCCCTCGATTATCCATTCAACTACCCAACTTATACTCTTTACATGGGAAATTTCCTGAAACAAACTCACCTGAACTAATATAATTATTTTATTGCTTATTGTGAAACAATGCACTTCTGATTTTAAATAAATTCTATGATTTTATTATCATCTTACAATTTTAAGATGGCATTTTAAGTTTATTCATGATGACAGCAGAAATTGATATATTGAAAAATTGAAAAGTAACCTAAGAACAGAAAATGACTGTATGAATATAATGAATGTTTCATGATGTAAAGGCATATATAGAAACTCGGAGTTAAACATATCCATCAAATGGAGAAAAAAGCACACCCACTCTTAATATTTCCCCTTCTTCCTCCAAGTTTCATCTGGGGACTCTGCTGAACCTTCTAAATTACTTGTATATAAAAAAAATCTGTCCTCAGAGAGCCAACTGACAAAATTTTTAATTATATGTTTTGCTCCTTGCATATATGTAATTATTTTTCTTTATGGGAGTTCAGTGTTAGAAAATTTTACAGATCAGATAACCAATGATAAGAATTAATATAATTATTTTCATAGATCAGTTTTAAATAAATATCTTTAAATTTTGAGGCATGAGGCATGAATGGGTGTTGAGGAAAAAAAAAAAAAAAAGAGAAGAGAGTTTCTTATTTTGTAGCCTCTTGGCTTTTTAAGCCTCCCGGCTTAAATGCAAAACATGGGCATCGATTCATGGTAATTCTTATGGCTGCTTTGAGGAGTCACAAATGACTGTGTTTCTGAAACCAGTTCATTAGTTTATCTAATTTTTTATGGCCATACAGAAATGCCTTGCCACAGCAGAAACAGTGAAGCTGTTCTTTCATATTTAACTACTAATTAATTAGCAAGAATTCAAGTTGCTCACGATTACTATAACAGCAATATAGTTTTTACGTTTGATAAGCTCCGTCATCTAATATTTCGGAGAAAGATGCTATTTAAGTTGGTGAGTCCAGCTTATCGCCAAGTATACTGACCCCTTAATAGGAACATAATGAGTCAAGTTAGCATTTGTACCTCCGAAATAAAACCTTAACATCAACATGCCTATTAACAAAATGAGAAAAAAACTAATTAAAGCAAATTAGCCTAATGTGCACATGCTGGATAAGACAGATTACTTCTAAAAATCCGAGAAGATAATGGTACCCATATGGGATATGTTTTTGGCATTTTTCATATAAATTGGACAGTTTTAGAGGATAAATATGGTACAAAAGTCCTTATAGGCAATTATGTCTTTACAATGCTGGGGGCTGACATCATAAAAGTATAATTTTAATTGCTATTAATTGCATTAAGTCTACTCTTATTGAATACTTAATGCCATCTCTGACAGTAGGACTAATTTATATACTTTAATGAAGCTTCATGGTAGAAGTTTGGAATCATAGAGCTACTTAAACCATGTCTTAAATAGTACATTTTATCTGTCAAGAAGGTCTAGAAATAAAGGCTTTTCGATGGATTTTTTTCCCCTTTAAAACCAGGTTTTGCATTTACCCCACTTTTTTTGTTGTTTTGATAAAGTGACGTTGCCAGATTTGTTTTGTTTTGTTTTTGCAAGGTAATTTTTGAAAAATAGCTTCTAGTGATGCTTACTACACACTTAAAACAGCTGCTGGCTCTCCGATGTGTCATGTGCTGAAATATACCTGATAAAAACCCAAAATTATGAACTTGCAGTATTATTTAGCTGCCGTAATTCCAGGCATCTGATCTTCAGAAGAAAAGAGTCGTTTATAACATGTAAAAGGTAAAGCGACACGGAGTAAACACTAAATATCATAAAAGGCAGAAAAGATTTTGAGTAAAGCCACAAGATAAATAAGCCTATCAGCGGTGCATTTATCAGTTGGCATTTGTAGTCATTCTTCTAGAGCCACCAGTTCCTGGAGGTCTCTGCTGTTAGTGTGATTTGCATTATTAAATTATAGAAAATTCATTCATCTCAATCAGTGCTAGTTTCAATATTTGTGAATTAGTAATCTGGCTGGTTGCACTAATGGGAGAATGCATCCATTATTGTCTTTTCAATCTGTTTTCATATTCGTTTACTAAAAACACGCTATTTTAAATGGGAAAGACCCACCTGGGCTGAATGGAGTGCAAGAGAAATCTTTGCCCTCAGATACTGAGACTTTCGGTAAATTCTAGCCTGTTATTTCTGCTCAGAAAGGCATGCTTAATAAAGTGAAGAAGCACAAATGTCAGGTAAAATATGCCATGTACTTTTATATGCCCTATCGATTTTTCCTATAATTAAAGTGATGAACACACACTGTTTGGTCATAATGAAGCCAGATCTCCTTTGGAGAATTTTTTAAAGGTTTAGCAAAGTTTGTTTCAGCCTGTTGCCTTTTAGTAGAATCTTTGCTCAAACTGCCCCAGGGACTTCTGAGTAAAAGGCAGGACTGTGATGGGGTAAGGCTGAGGATTTTGGAAGTCCGCAAGAGTTTCAGTTTCCTTGGGTTCGGTTCCACTGCCCATGAAAACAGGGCTTGGGCTAAAATCGTCAGAAACGGGTGCTGCCATTCCAGTCCGGCATCATGGCCGGCACCGGAAGTCACTCTCTTCAGTGCCATGTTGCCTATTTCCACCCTCAGCCTAACTTTGAAGGCTATTTTAGATTTCAGTCTCTTTATTCACCCTTTCATGCTGAGAATGTCAACCAATTAGCGCTACTTTACGTAATGCTTTTCATGAGACTGACACTAGTCCATAAGGAATGAGACTGAGACCACCAACCCATTTCACATGGGCCAATGAGTAGCCATTGGACGGTGACAACTTTTGATCACAACCTGTGTTTGGGTTCAAACCAATTACTTAACGGCGACAGGTTCCATGCCACCCCATTAAGCCTGTGTGTCATTCAGGGACCCAGATTAATTAAAACAACAACTAGGCAGAAACCTTTTTACATAACTTATTTCCACTGCTCTGCCCACCAGGATCACCGAAATGGAAAAGGCAAGCTCGTGCAAATCAATATTGAAGCTGAGAGTGGCTTCATCGGTTTTTTTTTTTTTTTTTTGCTCCTGTCTGCCAGTGGAAGGGAAAAAGGGTCAGTCAACTCTGAAAGAGAGGCCAGAAAGTCCCCTCTCAATTTTTGATTAAGAAGAATTAAAAGAGGCGATCTCCTCCTTCTTCCATGAGAAAATATTTGGCAGAATGGTTCATTTAACTCGTATGTATTTTTGCCTTAAAATTATTTCCTAATTAGGGAAGCAACTCATGCTTAATGCTGCAGTTTCAGAAAATACAGAAAAGCCTCCCCCAAATGCTTATAATCCCAGTGCAGAGATGACAAATTATTGTTAACAATTTGCTGAATGTTCTTCTCGTTTATTTTATTCGGATACGCTTTTACCGCATGAAATTGTTTTCTACTGATCTATTGTCTGCTTGGGTCTCTTAGTAAATATTTTGTCAACCTGTTTCCTATCAATGATGCTAGTCAACGACACAGGTATTTTGCCTTTTTTTCCTTTTTTTTTTTCCCTTCATTCAAATTGTCTACTTGGCTCTCTCAGGTAAGGAGGCAAGGGGTGCCATGGCTCAGTACTGATATTTATTTATTATTATTATTTTTTAATTTTCAGGTTCCTTTAGTTGCAGACCTCAGGGAGTAGGCTGTGGTGGGCTGCTGGGAGCAGTACCCATCTACCGATAAAGCCTCCTTCATGCCACTTACGAGGACATGACATTAACCCAATGGGGAAAAGCCGGTTCAGTGGGATTTTGTACGTAATTCCCTCCGTGGTTTTAGAATGGCCCCCCATCACTCCGTAGCATCAAGTGCCTCACATCCTGGATGTGAAGAGGGCAATTTTTTCAGGGTCAAAGTAACACAGTTCTGGTTTCTGTAAATCTGTCGGCTGGGATGTGGTATTCACCTATTCAATCTGATTGCGTATACAGGATTGCTATTCAAGCAATTAAGGTCAGAGCCAAGTGCACAAGGGGTAGAATTTCAAAAAAAAAAAAAAAAAAAAAACAGGAAGGGAAAGATGTTCCCTAATCACTAAAGGGGGCTCCACTGTGTAGGAAACACCCTCAAATTAGGAAACTTGATGTGGGTAGTCCCAGGATACTGTTATGTTTTTGGCAGGGAGAGCCGTCTCCGGCATGTCAGTTCAGTACTGATAAACTTGTCCCAATGTCCCCAAGAGAGGACACTCTAAAAATAGGAGCAGACTCCCTTTTGGGTGTCTAAAATAATTAGACCCCTGGTGCTACGAGCAGAGTTGTGTGACCTTGGGCAAGTCACTTAACATACTTGTATTCCTGCCTTTCTAAACTGGGAGTAATTACAATACCAGTCTAGAAGGAGACTGTGTGATTTAAGCGCAGAGTTTTTGCAGTTTTGCATTCCGCAAAGGCATTGGTGTGGGAAGAGCTGTTGCTGAGTCGAAGCCCCAAAGAAGTGAACAACTACAGCTTACTGGAGGGTTAGCAAAAAGTGATGGCTAAGGGGTCCTAGCGGAGTACGATGATTACCAATGGAAGAATTTAAGCCACTATATTCGGTTATGTGGAGAGAACTAAGCTATGATAATAATGGCACAGCAGGAAATATGATATGGGCAACATAAAATAAAGCACGAGGAATTAGAGAACATTAGGAAGTTCAAGAAGTAAAAAGATATGACAGCGAAGGAAGGAGTCAGATGAAATGAGATAGGGGGGCTGCAGAGATACCCAGGGCATGAGGACAAGAAGCAAGGGAGAGATCCTATTTCTTTTGGAAATTGGGCTGGGAGTTTTAATTTCTTTTGACTCTCATTTTTCTTAAAAAAAAATTGATTTCCTTGTTTAACCCCCTACCCCCATTTAATTACTGACCAACCACTGTTTCCATTTCTCGATTGCCCCTTTGTCTTCCTCCAGGTCAGCATCCTCCTCCACTTTCTCCAATGATACTGATCCCATGATCCCATTTTCTGTTCCTTCTTGTGTTTGTTTATGAATGCCTTACCCCCTGAGCTCCTCCTCCCACCCTCATTACATTTGCTTAAACGCTGTCACTCACCCAGAGAAAAAAAGATTTTTTTTTTCACTTAGCACCATTAAGCCAAAGGAAACCAGCAATGCGTACTTTGGCTATGACATTTTCCTTAAGCTGTTGTCTGACAGAAATTTAGAAAAATAACTAAACCAAAAGGTGATTCTGCCAGAGTTCTGCATTTTCAGTGGCAAGCTGAAGGACAGCGCTGTATGCATATTTAAAGAATGAGTTTCTGGTTCTTCAGGTTTCAATTGTAACCTGTGGCCAAGCGGATCAAGTGAATAATGGTCAAGGCTCTGTAAAAGAACTGTCAACCAGAGAAACTGGGAAGCACAATTCCTTTGAATTTGTATCAAACTGAGAAAAAGATTGTTTAGCCTTACAGTCAGGTGTACTGCAGGATGAAGAGGGGGAATGGTCTTTTATCCCTCTCTCAGGGGCTCCGTTGGTTTTTCTTCTTATTGGATGCCCTAACACAATTGCAAGGAAAGCTTTGTTCACATTTCCTGATTGCCAGGGGCTTGGGACGGTGGAAAGAGCAGGACATTTGGAGTCAGACAGCCTAAATTCAAATCCCATCTCTGCCACCTACTAACTCCATGACCTTGGTAAGAGATTAAGATGGTGGCATGGCCAGAAGAGGAAATTGAGACCAAGGGTAAAACAGGAAACATTAGAAAGGGGCCTGGTTTAGGCCAGAATTTGATGAATTTAGTTTTAAGATAAGTTGGTGTTGAAATTCTGCTGGGACTTCAAGGAAGAGATATTATAATCAAAGATATGGATTTAGGGGTCATGGGCATTGGAAAAGCTTTGGAAGAAAATGAAATCCCCCCATTCCCCCATCATTGCACCAAGACTGCTCATGAATCATAGTTTTATGAATTTCTTTGTACAATTTATTCGGTTTTTCCTCATTAATACTATGCAATAAACACCCTTTTGTGTCTCCAGATGAATGTTTATATTATTCTTTAAAGGTTGCATGTAACTTCTCACGTTCCCCATTAAACCTAAGGAGATCGTGAAGCTCTAGGTATGATCCTGGAGAAAACAGGCAGAGGGAGAACATGGGTGATAGGAGAAATGAGAATGGGCTGTGAAGAAGGGCGGGGAGAAGACACCCTTAGAGCAAGATGGAGACCAAAGCCCGCATAGTGCTGTAGGTTGGGATGAACATTAGGAAATACTGTAGAGGGCTCATGGAGACTGATGCCGAGGAAAACCACTCCCAGATTTGGAGGTAAGGATGTTATTAATGGTTTTTGGAAAACAGTCACCTTTGGGATTGGGAACAAACGACCTTCTGAACATGTTGGCAGTAACACAGCAGAGCCAGAACACGCTGAAGACACCAAACATGCTGGAGAAATAGGATAAAGATGAAACAAAAGCGTGGGGAATGCAGCATGGAGTGGGGTCAAGGGCACACACAAAAAAGTTGTCTTCTGCAAGCAGTGGGGGCATTTTGTTCCTCAAGAGTAAAGGAAGGAGAGGGGGTGAGCTGAAATGAACATGTTTGAAATGCAGAAGGGGAAAGATGAGGGCAATCTGCTGGCTTCATCTTGTCAGTGCAATAGGGAGTAGACCTACGACAGGCTGGCAGACAGGAGGTGAGTGGAAGAGCCATGTGAAACAGGCATTAGGTACTCAACAAATCGAAACCAACAGTCGTTCAGCCAGTCAGAGTCCTAACAGGGTAATGTCAATTTGTAGCCCGTCCGATCAGTGCATTTTGGCTAGCGAGTCTTGCTAAGTATTTGGGTAGAGCCGGAACTACTGGGC
Organism: Halichoerus grypus; assembly: GCF_964656455.1. NCBI lineage: Eukaryota > Metazoa > Chordata > Mammalia > Carnivora > Phocidae > Halichoerus > Halichoerus grypus. The sequence goes on from NC_135714.1 coordinate 195,202,231, forward strand.
CAATCTTAGATTCAGGCGTGTGAAAAATGCCTGAAAGAAAAAAGCAGGTAATTAGAGGCAGGTGAAGAGAGAGAAAAGGAGACCTTAACTGGCAGAGCAAGGGGACAAGGATTGAATTATATGCTATATATGCTGCAGTTACTGTCAACAAACACACCCACAAACAAACATTATACCATACACAAAGTTGTAAGATAGATACACGATGGAGTATTATTCACATTATAAAAGAATTCTTTATGTTACAGAAAAAACCCACCCCTCATTTCTCTCCCTGGTCCATTGTTTATTTAAAATACAATTTGCCTGACAAAAACTCAATTTGCAAGCATTTTTCTGAGACATGCCTATTATCCAAAGTGAGGTTTACTCCCATTGTTCTGCTTATGCAGAAATGAAAGCAAAGGTGGGTAGCGTGTAGATTTCGGACTTAGATCATCAGTTTCTTTGCTGGCTCTGCCCGAGGATGTGGTTTGCAGTGAGCCGTTTAAACTCTGATCCATTCCCCTCATTCATAAAACGAAGAGAATAATCTCTGCCTGTTTCAGAGATGAGGATTATTTTACCTAGTGATGATTAATGACCTGATATCAGTACAGCAGTCTCAGCTTCTTGCAGATAAAAAAGTACGTGTCCCGAGATTCCTATATTAGTTCATTGTCTTTCCTCCATGGGAACCTTAGCCGATTTGCTCCGGTAAAGGCTTGGGATGTTTCTTCCGGGGGGCGAGTGATGTTCTGGGGGCATGGGATTTTAAAATGTGTTTGATTTTTTTTTTCTTTCATGAATGTTACCGTGTAAAATGATGCAATTATAAAAAATTCTTTTTCTCGAATGAAATTTTTCAAAGTACCCAAGTGCATATTTTATGTATTGCTACCCCTCTGAAAGAAATGAGCTGCAATTCAGGTGAAGAACCAGGACACTTAAGTGAATGAGCATCTCTTTCCTCTTTTCTTAAAGACTCTATCCAATGTGTTCCCCTTAGTGGCACTCACAACTGGCCAGTGCAACCATTGTGAAGTGGTCATTTTTTTTCCCCCAGCATAATTCTATTTCTCTGTTCTCCTGTTTATAAGGTTTCTCCCTAATCATCTCTCTAGTGAATTATTTTTACTTTCACCTAGCAGCATACATATTTAGAGTGAAAATCATTTCTTTCTTTTAAAGGGACACACACCTTGACTCCTTTTTAGGCAGAAAGCAAACCACAAAAGCCTATATGATTTTGGCATTCCTTTTATGTAAAATTCGTGCCTTGGTACATTAATGTCGCAGTAATCCCAAATGTTGTTACTCCACAATTTACTAGAGATTGCTTTGCTTGAGAACATGCTACTCTGCTCCTTTTGGTTTTAGGTTAATGGGGAAAAAAATATATGGTTTATAATCCTTTGCAAAAGGTTTTTTTTCAAATACACAATAAAACGAAACACGTATAAACACCAATGTGAGCAAATAATGCAGAATGCATGACTCAAAGCAACTCAGGACAACTCTCAAGAATTCCAGAAAGGAAAAAGTCAATTTTTCTTTCTTTGTGCAAATGTCTAAAAATCCACAAAACAGAAAATAATGCCATTTCTGCCTTCATTTATTTTATAGGACTATTATAGGCATACATTTTTTTCTGTTACTTGCCCTGGATTTCACAGTTAAAGAAACATGCATATATATGCTCCAGTAAATTTGGTGTGTACATTTATTTACTTGTATTTGTATTAAATACAACGTGTGAGCAATAGAATGAGTCCAAAGGAGAGAACAGTGGCCCGAGGGCTGTCAGGAAAGAAGGGATGCTGTGTAACTGTTGTGAGATCAGAGGAAAATGCAAAGAACCGAGGAGGATTAAAGGAACTCCAGGAAGCTTTAGGAGACCCATAGTAAAAAGGGACAGAGAGAAGCAGGAGTGGGTAGAATGAGTGCAGCAACAGGGAGCATTATTCCATCACCGAAAAGGCAGAATAACACTTAAAATATACGGAAGAATTTATACTCGCAAAGACTAGGATAATCAGAGTGAAAAAAAATTATTTCTCTTTTCAAGAAGTAGAGGTCAAGGGGGCATCTTATCACATGTTTTAAAAACACTTCATTGAGGGGAGCCTGGGTGGCTCAGTCATTAAGCATCTGCCTTCAGCTGAGGTCGTGATCCCAGGACCCTGGGATCGAGCCCTGCATCCGGCTCCTGCTCAGCGGGAAGCCTGCTTCTCCCTCTCCCACTCCCCCTGCTTGTGTTCCCTCTCTCGCTGTCTCTCTCTCTCTGTCAAATAAATAAGTAAAATCTTTAAAAAAAACCCAAACAAACAAAAAAACACTTCATTGGGTTTTTAATTTTTTTTTTTTTTTTTTTTGACTGCACTGATACAGAGTACAAAGATTTGGGATTTTGAGAAGAGTTTATTATATTAAAACTAAACTCAGCTGTGTCCCATAGAACATTTTTTTTCCAAGTAGATATAAAGAATAAACATTATTTTAGCTGTAAAAAAATCAATCCCAGTGGATATAGACTTGTCAGTGGAAGTAGAGTATCATGTAGGAAATATAGTTGATAAATAACAGGAAATGGTTTAAAAAATTGAATCCTCCAACATCACAACCTCTGCGTATGTTTGTAACTACTGTCCCTAATAAGTCTGTGGAAAAGGTAAAATAAACTTTGACCTCAATAGGGAACCAAAATTAAAAAACAAAAACCAAAAAACAAAAACAAGAAACCAGAAACTATAAGAATTAGCAACCCTACAGGTTTTAAGCAAATGGACAAAATATTAGTAAAAATGATCATGCGTTTCTGTTGCTGAGCTAGAAGATGTTGATTGCGAATATAACCACTTGAGATGTATAAGCAATTATATACTAAGTCTTGGATTTCGCTCATCCTGGGAAAGGATATGATTATCTCGGCAGTTAAAAGCTATCTGGGAAGTGTATCCTATCAAATCTTGTTCGTTTGTGGGTATCCCTTTCCTTAGGTCACAAGTTCTTTGCATTTGAGAGTATGTGACAGTATAACATACTGTCCACGGTGCTGGGCAGAGAACATGCAGAAGGAATTCTTTAAAAAAAATTAATACCTACTCAGGTGCTTCTGTGGACGTCGGAGCACTCCTGCACACGTACGGTGATGCACTCTGGCTGAGAATAACTTGGCATTGATTCGTGTGTGACTGTCTTCCTATTCTTCTATTCTTTATTAAGCAGCATTGTGTTAAAATGTTCTGGTATGCTGAGGGGCAAAATACAAACATTTGTACAAATCTCCAGAATGACCCCTTCCAGAGCGGAAATAAAGACGGCTCCCAAATATCTCCTAGTTCCCCGGTATCACTTCAGCCCTCTAAACCCCCAACCTTCAGGTAACAAAGGTAAAATTAAAATAAAGTAGTTTGCTTTGGCAACTCAAGGAATCTAAGTTGATTTCTGGCAACATCGTTTCTTTTAGTCCTAGGAAAACAGATTACCAAAGGAAAATGTGGCAGGAGGTGCACATTTTTTAAATGAAAGAAATTGTTCCCCAGAACTTTTCAATAAGAGAAAGCATGTGACCTCCTTTCCGTGAGACCCACAGTACAGTAAACAATTGAATCCATATTCAGCCAGATGCTTCCAGTGTGTAAATTACTCCCTGGGTAAATGTTAGGCACTTCTGGAGCCGCATTAACTCTTTCAGGCTTCGAGTATGCAATTTAGTAAATTACCGCTGCCTGCATGTAATGGTGCTCCAGGGACCGAAAAAGATTAATGTAGCTCTAGAAGTGCCTAAGTTCCTCTCAGGGAGAGCATCTGACTGAATGGAAGGAGCTTGCGTCTAATCCTTCTTTGTAAAAGGAGGTATTCTTTACAATTCTTTAAAATAAAGTTACCTTCATTTTCAATATTACCCATTCCCTCCCCAAAGCATACATACAAAGGACTTGAATTTTTTTTTTTTTCTCCTATCGGAGACAAGGTTTATTTTTGGAAAGGTTTTCACTGACCCCTCTCCCTGTAAAAAAAATCACAGTAACTATTAGTTCAACGTGGTCTTTTTGTCATTTTGGCACAGTTGATTTCATTCTGCTTTAATCGCTTCTCTGAAATTCCCTCCTCTGAAATCATCCCTTACTGCTTTTCCTATTACTTCTTTGATAGCCATCGTCTTTCTTTCATATTGTTTTCTCTTCTATCCCCACTGATATTTATTATGGACCCCAGCTTGGCTCCCTCCCGGTATCTATACCCACAGGGCTTTATTGATCTCTCCCAAGTTCAGGGTCTTATGTGGGTGTGATCCACTCCTCCAGGCAACCATCCACTTCCCGCTTTATACCATCTGAGATTCAATTTGAGTCTATGGGTTATCTTCAACTAGGTGTCTCACCACTGGTTCAGCACATAATGAAAACATGGAGCCTCTCTCATGGATCAACTCATCACGTCTCATCTTCTACAGCCACGGGGCACCTGTCAGAAGCCTAGAGTAGTTGCCACACTGATAATAAAACTAAACCTTTCCTTGCCTCATAAAGCCAGCTGGTCAAGGACTTGCTACCTTTTCCCACATTTTTTTTTCTTTGCCTACCCTTAACGATGATCTCTTGTGAATGTCCCCATTCCTCTCTCATTCAGGGTCACTTTGGACTATTTTTACTGACTCCCTTTTTATGTCTGATGAGAAATTCTCATTTTGCCTATCCATTTCTCCAAAAAGCAACCAAATTCCAACTACCTGACTGAAGGGCAGTGATTTAATACTTCTTTTCTATCTATTTTGATGAAAAACAGAATTATATATTAAAAGGCTTATATAATATTTGTGTAATCTGTCTATAATCTTTGATACGTCCACGTGTTGGTATCAATAGATTTGGATATTCATGCTGGCTTGTATTATGTCAATGTCTAAAGCACAGGAACCATACCTATTACATTTTAATCATAGTTATTCATTATATAGGCCCTCAAAGTCTCTCTGCGGATGAGCCCAACACTACCGGAGGGACCCAAAAGCAAACAGAAGAATCAAAACGTGCATCAAGTATCTGAAGTAACAGAATGCGTAAGTTAGTGCACCTAAGGGAGAAATTGGTACTGAATTTTACGTAGAGACTTTTGAGCAAGACAACAGAGCATATCAGCTATAATAATAAAAGAATATTTCATGAAAAGACTTGGGACACAGTGGAATCTGGATAGGCAGAATAGACAGCAGAGGTCACAAAAGGTGACAGGAACAGTGCAAGGAGGAGAAGCATGACAGTAGAAATGAGTATGGCACATACTGGAGCACCAGGAGCCATGGGCCTCCTCTTGTACAATGATGGGACTTACTCAATCTCCATCCATTTTTACCGTGTTTCTCCATGTTTCTTGAAATACCATCTAATGCTTAGTTCAGTATATTTCTTTGGAGTATATTTAATTCATCAGAGTAAAAACAATTTCCAAAGAAAACAACAGGGCTAAGTTTTAAGATTTTGCAAAGATGAGAGCCAAAATCAAATGCTGTCTTATATAGCAGCAAAGGAGTTACCATACCTAATTCAAGGTAAATATTTTCATTTCTGTTCTCTAGTCATTGTTCAATAGCTAGTGGGCATTTTAGATTTAAAAATTAGAAATTAGACATATGGAAAGAGTTGTGATTTTTAAGATTACGTGACTTAATGTGAGTAAGCTGATCTGGCCCAACTCTACCATTTAGTAAGCATTCCAAGTGGGATTATGGTACATGTAACTATTAGATCGAGCATATGAGATTGCCACCATTCAACCATTTTTGATCTTCTCTAAATAGCAATTTCGTAGGGTTCAAGTTAGACTTTTTTTTTTTTTTTAAGATTTTGTTTATTTATTTGAGAGAGAGCATGAGAGAGGGGAAGTCAGAGGGAGAAGCAGACTCCCTGCTGAGCAGGGAGCCCGATGTGGGACTCGATCCTGGGACTCCAGGATCATGACCTGAGCCGAAGGCAGTCGCTTAACCAACTGAGCCACCCAGGCGCCCTCAAGTTAGACATTTTAAATAATCATGTTTGGATATGAAATCTATTTTATAGATGTAGTTTTGTTCCAGCCCTGGTCTGGGCTCTCCTTCTAGACCCCAATTTCCCAGAGGAAATAGGACCATGGAGTAAGAAGTCTCCAATGTGGGAGAGATGAGTTATGTAGAAAACAACCTTTTCACACAAGGAGGCGTGTAATGCCCCAGATGAGACCGCCATGTATCTGAGAAATAACTGCCTACATACACAGATCACATGTGATCCAAGGGATAAAATTATTGCCTTTGACATTGAGAAATGGACACCCCTCCATCCCTATTTTTAAACTCCAGACTTAGTCCTTTAGGGGCACCTGGATGGCTCAGTTGGTTAAGCCTCTGCCTTTGGCTCAGGTCATGTTCTCAGGGTCCTGGGATCAAGCCCCCCTGTCAGGCTCCCTGCTCAGTGGGGAGTCTGCTTGTCCCTCTCCCTCTACCACTTCCCCCATCCCTGCTAATGCCCCCCCCAAATAAATAAATAAAACCTTAAGAAAAAAAAAAAGACTTATTCCTTTCAACCAAAGAAGTTGTCACCTTTGAGGTAAAGCTGATAAGAAACATCCGGGACCTCAGGGAAGAAGGCTTTCTAGTTTCTGTTTGTGGCCAAGGCAACTTTCTTCAAAAAGGTTTCAATCTGCCTGGCTTCCCAAGTCCTTTTCGGATCCTGGTTGAGACTGGTGGACCTGCTAGCCCCATAGAACCCCAGCCATAACTTTCGGGGAACTCATCCTTTCGCATGGGTCAGGAGTTAAACAAGAAAAAGAAAGAAAAAAAGGATTGCAGCGGGAGGAGGAGACTACCCACCTCAGTTTGAATTCTGGGTCTGTCATGTCTAGCTGTGTGATACTGAACAAATCATTTGACTTCTCTGAACCTCAGTTTGCTTAGAAGGCACAATTTGCCACATGGGTCTCACAGACTGTCGGGCTGAGTGAGGACACGTGCTTTGTACACCGTACATCATTCAAGGGCTGTGCCTGTGCTGAATGTCATGATTTGGCCAAAAGCCTGACAAACAACACTAGTTCCCAAGCAGGCCACCCTGGTCCCTCCCAGCCTGTGCCTGGGCCAAATGTTTCCCCTGTTCCCCATCCGTCTCCAATCTTCTGGGCACAGGAGAGCAGCATGGCTAGAATGAAGGTTTTACCACCCCTCTCAGATTTTCACCTTCTATGTACTTTACTTTTTCCACTCTATGAAGTGTTTTACTTCAGCCATAATTTTTTTTCTACTTTAGAAAGCCAATAAGAATTAATCAATCAATAATTGTGTTGATGGGGAAAAAAACCAATAAAAGTAGAACCATAAGAGGACTTGAACCTAATAACTTTGAAATATAAAGGGGAAGCTTTATCCATGGGAATTTACAGATATTATTTGGCCACCAGACGGCTTCCATATTTCTTCATTACTGCAATACAAACATAAGAAATACGGAGGAAAAAAACTCTATATAAGTGCTATAAATTTTGAGCTGAATTCCCTAGTCCGTACCATAGTAGTCATCCAAGGACTTTTTTTTATATATAAAATCAGGCTTAATTTAGTGTATATTTTGCTTCTTCAACAAAAACTGTGGAAGAGTAAGCTTAAAAACAAAAAAACAAAAAACCCCCACAAATATTTATACTATTTCTCCTTGTACAAATAAGCATCAAATTTTTTTTTACTTGACAAGCTAATCTATGGTTTTCAAAGTCTCCCCACTCCCAAATATTAAATTTTGTAAGCCCTTGGACATCATGCCACTTCTCAAAGTCTTTTTAGGTCCTGATTCCTGCTTCCCTCCTCCACTCCTGTGCCTTATTTGATACTTTCCCATTTCAGGTAGTGAAGTGTCCTTTTGTTGTTTAGTTCCTACTTGAACCTTCCACCTAGGCTGTAAAGTCTTTCTTCCCATTTGAAAAGAACTATTAGTCAGTCAAGTCCCTTCCCCTGTCACAGTGGATCCTTCCATGTGCTCTAGGCCTTCCACATGCTGGTCCTTCAGCTGGGACTACTTGAGAAGTTGGGCAAGTCGCTGGTTTCATGGGGAGGCTCAGTTCTCCTTCAAGTACAAAACATTCAAGTAGATGACGCCCCAGGCCCCTTCTAGCCCTACAGTTTTAGGATTCTAGGTGCACTGCCTTAATGTTCTCTTCTGGCTACTTTATAATGACTCATTCCATCCACTTCCGCTCTCCGTGATGAAGCTTCTAGCCTTCATCTACTGTCCTGCTTACAGATCTTGGGACAGTGACATGATGTGTTGCACTTTCCTGCAACTTTATTTGGATGACCTTTGGCCTCCTCACCATCACATGACTCCCTGCGGCCACTCTCCTGGATTTCGCTAGTGTCTTTGAGGCTGATTGTTCTGAGCCTCCATCCTTTTCAACCGGTTCCTGATTCTCTGATTATCGGTTTCAGTATGAACTCCACACAAATATTTCTGGTGATCCCACCGCTGATGATAAGGGTGAAGGGGTGGAGAAGAAAGGGGTCAGCTCTAGGTGAGAGAGGAAGGAAGCAAAATCCTTTATCTCCTTGGCCCTGTGAACATCTACAGCGGGTCCTGTTTTTCCGAGAGACTCTCATAAACCTGGCCTTTCCCACCTGACGCCCGGGTACCTCAGGCTCTCGCACGGTTCCCTTTTATTGCTTTCACGTTTACATGACGTAGCCTCTCAAAACTTCATTTCCTATTTAGTGAAACATCTCTAATGCAGCCTTTCAAATCTGTCTCTCCATTTTTCCAGATGATCAATTCCCTTAATTAGATTAATTAATCTATGTTAATGCTAAGGAGAGAGTCATATTCACTGTGAGATGATAGAAGGAAGATGGGCTCTGAATACAAAAAGTCTTAGGTTCAAATCCTCTCTCTGCTACTGAGGAGCAGTGGGACTTTTAGCAAGTTTTCTTAATTAACAGGCAATGATACGGTGTTTGCCATATAAAAGGACTGTTCAAAACACTTGAAAAATAATTCATTTCTTAAGAGTCTTTTAATTTATCTATGTATGTAATCCTTATACCAATCCTATGAGGTAGATATTGTTACCATTCAGCAGTTGAGGAAGCTGAGGAACAGAGAGATCAAGTATCCTGCACAAGATGGCAGGGCTAATGAGGGAGGAGAATGGGGTTTGAAAGCAGGCCATCCAGGGTATGCTCTTAAGCATAATACCATTTTGCCTCTGAGCCCCAGTGCGCTCATCTGAACAAAGGAGGATAACGTTTTCTGAGTGGTGCTGTCGGAATTAGAGATCCTATGTACACAACGTATGGCCCAGTGCTTGCTCCTTCATCGGCTCCCAATACAGGGCAAATCATATCCTCCTTGTTTTTGCTCTTATTGCTCACTCCTCCTCAATCACCTTTGCCGGTTCCTTCTCTTCTCTCCTATTTTGACTTTGAAGTATCAGAGGGCTTGGTCCTCAGCTAAGTCTCCATCTCATCCAGGATCATGACTTTAAATCTACTCCGTCTCTACACTAACAACACCCAAATTCTTATCTTCAGCCCAGACTTGTCTCTTGAGCCTTTGTCCACGTTGACATCACTGCTTGCCATTACCACTCGATGTCTCATAACACCTCAAGCTGACTCTATGCAAACCTGTACCAGCCACAGCCTTCCACATGTCAGTTGACGGCAACACCATCCTTTCAGTGGGTTAGCGCCAAACTCTTGAATTCATCCTCATTATGGCAGAATTGTGCACCCCCCCACAAAAGGTGTTGAAGTCCTAATCCCCAGTATCTGCGGATGGGACCATACCCGAGTGTAGGGTTTTTGCAGATGATGACATTAAAATGAGATCAGAGTGAGCCCTATTCTAATATGGCTGGTATCCTTACAAAAAGGGGAATTTGGACACAGAGAGACATGCACTTAGCTGTAGACAATGTGAAGACACAGGAACACAGGTATAAATAAGCCAAGGAATGCCTGAGGCTAACAGAAGCTAGGAACAGATGCTCCCTCAGAGCCCTAAGAAGGAATCAACCTCACCAACACCTGAATCTCAGATTTCCAGCCTCCAGAACTGTGAGACACACGTTTCGTGGCGCTTCGTCAAGGCAGCCCTAGGAAACTGATACATCCTCGATTTCTTTCTTTGTCTTGCATTCCACATACAATCTTTCAGCTCACCTCCTTGTTCTATTTATATCCTTGTTCCATTTATATCCACAATTGGACTTCCTCTCATGCCTTCCTTTGCTACCCAAACCCCATACCACTGGATCAATGTTATAGCCTCCCAACTAGTCTCTCCACTTTTACCCTGTCCCCCTCACAATCTAGAGTAGAGTAACCAGAATTTATATTCCTTTTTTTTTTTTTTTTTTAAGATTTTATTTATCTGACGCAGAGACACAGTGAGAGAGGGAACACAAACAGGGGGAGTGGGAGAGGGAGAAGCAGGCTTCCTGCCGAGCAGGGAGCCCGATGTGGGGCTCGATCCCAGGACCCTGGGATCATGACCTGAGCCAAAGGCTTAAGGACTGAGCCACTCAGGTGCCCCCAGAATTTATATTCCTAAAACAGAAGTAAGATTATGTCACTTCCTTCTGCTCAAAACTGCCCAGAGTTTGTCACTGGCATTAATATATTCCACTCAGTAAAATGCCAAAGTCCTTACAATAGCCCACGGTCTCATGGTTGATCTGACCCCTGACCCCCTTATTTCTCTGACCTCACCACTGCTCTCCCTCTTGCTCGCTCTGCTCTAGCCTCATCGACTTGTTTTTGTTACTTGAACATGCCAGGTCTTGAAGAGAACCTGGGCTCCCAGCTCCCAGCTGAGTGAGGCTCAGGTCAAGGCTTTGTTCCCACCCAGCCAGTGACTGAGCAAGGCAGGAGTTTTGGAGCCAGACGTTTCTTCTGCATGTGTGACTTCTTTCATGAGCAGGGTGTGCTTGGGGGCTCCCCACTGAGGGCGCTGAAACCCCTCAGAGCTGTAGTGTCCTCTGACGCTCTTCGTAACCGGTCTTCCTTCCTTCCCTCTGTCCTTCCACAGGGATCAAAGCAGTGCTGTGGTGGGAAGGTTCTCCCTTCTCCCTCTTGCCTAGCCTCACCTTGATTCTTCACAGGTGTTTCCCCCTCTGTTCCTGCATTTCCTCTCCCCAGAATGCTTGTCCTCCAGTTACCTACTAGGCTGGCCCCATGTCGCCCTCATGCCTTTGCTGAAATACCACTCACTCTGCTCAAAACAGTGCTATGACTCCATCTTCCCTGCTCGGATTCTTGTGCTCAGGTCTACTTTCTGCTTTTTTCCCCCCACTTGTCACTTTTTAACTTGTTATAATTTACTTATTTATCTTGTTTTCTACACTCTCCAGTAGAATGTGGGAATCTTTATCTTTTGTTCACTGATGTATCCCAGTACCTAGACCAATGCCAGCAAATTAAAAATATGTTAAATTGGGGTGCCTGGGGTGGCTCATTTGGTTAAGCGTCCAACTCTTGGTTTGGGTTCAGGTCATTATCTCAGGGTGGTGGGATTGAGCCCCGCATCAGGCTACGTGCTCAGTGCGAAGTTTGCTTGAGATTCTTGTTCCCTCTCCCTCCTCTCTTCCCCCCCCCCGACTCTCTCTCACTCTCTAAAATAAATTTTTAAAAAACATTAAAATTTATATCTTCCATTTATTTGCACATATGTTTAAAACTCTACTGTAAGAGGAAGGAGCTAAAAACCAATTACTATTCTAACTGTGATATCGGGTTTTACATTTTGATGTTGCACCATTACTGTTGATATTATAACAGATAACAATGCTGACTGCCTTCCTTATAATCTATTTATAGCTCTTCATTCTAGGTTTGCCCATAAGATGTTACTCGACCTGGACTACTGATGGGCTGGATTCATATCTTAAGGTCTGCTTAACACTTCCCCTCCAGTCAGGGATGGTTCTGTGGCAAAACTAAGTTCTCTTTTCATAAACAGCAGGCGAATCAATTAATGTGTATAATAATGTCTACTGGATATGCTCTTAATCCACAGACTCAGTTGAGCATAGAATACTGCATTTCTTTATTTTCTCTATATCAACTTAATTTGGAATTCAACACATGCTATCCTTGGGATCAGGAGACTGGATCTCAGTCAAGATCACGTTAAGACCTTGGGTCTTACAATGCAGTAAGGTACTGGAGTGAATCCTGCAATCACTGGGCACCAGTCTCAGATATTCCCTAGGTTTATGGTCTTCTTCGGTCTCGGGTCTCTGGGATATCAAGTTTGAGAATTTTTAGGGAGACTGGAATTCATTGCTACAAGTTTAGCCTCGCTAAAAGTGTCATCCAGCCATACTCTCTAGGATCTTCCTGGGGAACACCAACTAATATTTCAACGTTAACATTTCAAAAGAGTATTCTGCTTCTAACGATGGGATAATGTGTTTGCATTCTTTATCACAGAGAGATTATGCTATTTTCCTTCTCTACTAAGTCTCTGGAGAGTGGTTTCCCATGCCTTTTAGCTCCACTTCCTCTGTAGCATGAAGAGAGAAAAAAAAAATGCTAGTTTGCTAAGTAATCTTTCCAAATGGAACCACAAGTCACCTACCAAAATGGCAGCATGGAAGTTGCCCCTTTTGCATGATCAAATTAATCCAATTATATCAGACTTACAGGCTTCTCACCAGCTATGTCATCTCCCCCACCCCTGGACATTCCACATTATTAAGAGATAAGAGGATGGGGTTCTCTTCCCAACTGTTCCTGTTAAGTTAGTCCATAGCAGCTCTCTTGCCCTGGTCAAGCATTACCAACCTTGACTTTATCTGGCTTCTTACTAAAGGGAGAAAGGTCTTTTTTGATAGAAGAGTATCGATAGAATGTAAAAAGCCCATCAGTTTAAAAACGGATGTAGTTTTTTCACAGCTGGTACAAGGAAAGGAGTTGGGGGAAGCATTGCGGACGGGTTGGGGAGGCAGAGACAGAGAAAGGATTCTGAATAAGGAATGGTGACAAGACTGAGCGGCTGGAGGTTCACAGAGAACGGCTTGGCGGGAGCAATGGAAGAGCAGGTGAGAGAGGGGAATCGGGCGCCTCATCAGAGACCCCGTGTGCCAGTCAGAGAAGTTTGGGTTGATTCATAGGCAGTAACAAAGCTCTGTAAATTCTGGCCATGAGCGTGCTTGTGCTCATGAGCGTGCTGTGCTGTGCAGGGGTTGGTGTAAGCACGAAGAACAGCCCACAGACGACTATGATCATCCAGATGCAGGTAAGCAGCCCTGACGATGAAGGGCAGCTGGGAGATGATAAAGGACCAGGAGCAGAATGAACTAGGAGAGAAGGGGGGTTTGCAGGAGTAGCAATGCGGGCGGGGCCCTGGCAGGCCAGGTAAAGAGTGCCCCCCACATAGATGTGGGGGTAACAAGCGCTGGCAGCTTTTTTGGAGACTCACTCCCTGAAGATAAGCACCGCGTATTCGCTGCTGCAGTTGTCATGGCTGTTGTTATTATTGATCGATGACCCAAGATTTCATGATTTAAGGAAATTAGAAACCAAGTTTATTTGTAAAAAGTGAAAAGGTTGTATTGCTGCAAGTAAGAGGCAGCGCCCCTGCTCCGCCCGCACCCCTTGGGCGCCCACAGTTCCTACACTGGGTTTCTTACTGCGCTCGCACCTGTCTGCCTGGAGGCAGGGGTGCGGCAGGGAAACGTGCTGGACCGGCCAAAAATGCCATGGAGCTCATGACAGACGAGAACTGGCTTCCTTGCCCCTCGGGTGGGACAGCTCGGCACACACAGCCTCTCGGAGGTAGAGGTCCGCGTTAGGGGTCCGTGCCAGGCACCCGGGGCACCCGACGTAGTCAAGTTAACCTCCTCTTTAATGTGCTTTCTGTCTCCTTCCCCCTTTCCCTGTCTCACTTTCCCACCTCCCTTGGAGGGCTTCCTGGGATCACTTCCCAATTAAACCACTCCAATCTTGCCTCAGGGACTGCGTCGACGGGAACCCCAGCCAGAAGATGCCACACAATTTCAAGTACTTATGACAACCAGATTCCATTAGCACCGAAGTCCTGCCTCGCTGGCCCTGCTCACAGCCATGGCGCACGCCTTCTGCCTTCCATGACAGCAGCTGCAGAATGCCTTTTTTTTTTTAAAGATTTATTTATTTGACAGAGAGAAAGCACAGTTAGGGGGAGCGGCAGGCAGAGGAAGAAGCAGGCTCCCTGCTGAGCAAGGAGCCCAATGCGGGACTTGATCCCAAGACCCTGGGATCATGACCTGAGCCGAAGGGAGACACTTAACTGACTGAGCCACCCAGGCGTCCCACCTCAAAATGTCTTAAAACAGTTTCCCCCAAACCATCTTATTTATACATCTGATGCCTCACTTAGTCCACTAGTTACTGTTTTTGTTTTTGGTAGAGGAGTAAAAGGGAGGGCTTAGCCCCCCAATAACTTCCATTTCTCCTTTGAAAATGGGGGAAGGCTGCTGGGCAGGATCCTGCGGGTGGCTTTCTTCCTCGTGTGTACCTCCAGGATAACCCCTATGACTTTCACAGTTGAACTTTATAATTGGGTTCCACTGAGTAAGTCACTTCCTCCTTCTTGGTTTCAGGATTTCTGCACTGGGTCTCACCCTGGCAAACAAAGGGCAGAGGTAAAAGGAGAGGGTTGGCTGGAAATGGTCAATAACACAAGTGATGGACACGGGGATGAAGCAATTATTAATTATTTTAAAAACAACTCTATCTGCTGTTTATGTTAACCTTTGCTAACTCCATTAGATATTTATGACCATAATTGCATGCAAATAGCCATGAATTTTTCCACATGGGCTGCATCATGATTTTGGAGGAGGATAATATTTTGTGGTTGTTATTTCTCACTCTCTCCTCTTCCTTCCCCAACCCTTGCTTGTTTATTTCTTTAACAAATATTTTTTGAGTGCCTCCTACACACAGGCACCCCACAAGGTGCAGCGGATAAAGCGGCAAACAGAACGGATCTAATCCCTGTCCTCATGGGGCTTCATTTCTTCTTTTTTTTGGGGGGGGGGCTTCATTTCTTCTTTCCAACTGCATTCCTTATCTAAAAATATTACCTGTTGTGTTGGATAATAAATGCTCATTTTCTCTGGCAGTCTCTTGCTCTCTTTTTTTTTTTTTTTTTACCTCCCGAGTATCATTTAAAAATTGCCAATGAGGAACCTGTACCATAAACAAATCTTTAACACCCTCCCCTCCAACACACATAATTTTAAGCATTTACTGTAGGACATATGTTTGCAGCTCACTAAAAATAGTGTTTATTTTTATTTATTTGAAAATCCTCAAATGCATGCTATAGATCAAACCCAGAGTTATTCTTTTGGCCAAAGAGGCATGCTGGCAAACCATGGTTTGAGCGGCCAGCAGCAGACAAGGTCCAGGAATGCCGAGACAAAATGCATGTGAAGAAAAGATGAAGGAGAGCCCACGGGGCTCTGTAACTCTGATTAAGTGGGCCCCTGAAATAACTTTAAAATGTAGACTTTAAAAGATATATCATACGATCACATAAAGGAGGTGGTTATGAATGACTGATGGTGTAAAAATTCTCAAGGAGAGTTCTAAAAACTGCTTGATGTTAAGCAGATGCATTATCCTTTGGATTGAACCACAGGAAGTGAAAGTTTTAAGATGATAGACAAAAGAGTATTTTTTTTTTCTTTGATGGTTAGGATAAAGTTTCTACCAAAAAGTCTAAGGTCAGCAATGATAAAAAATAATTTTAGGTGGTTTAAAAAGCTTAATTATATTGCTGTGTAGCCTTTTAGTAAACATGCCACGGAAATTGACAGTGAATTCCCATTAATTATAATTCAGTTCTAAATATCTCAGAAATTTCACATATAGCCATTATTTATTTACATATTTTAATGCTCATTCTTATTTAAATGACTACTGGTAATTTCATTTTATGAATCAATAAAATCAGAATTTATGCCTACAAGAAGACTATTTAGCTTTTACAATAAGCAAGCATTTGAGATGAAGGTGTTATCTGAAAGCTATCAATTATGGCTCAGAGATTTGCTTTCAAAATTATTCTAAGTGGAACAAGTGAGGAGCTTGTCTTTGAAAGTGATTTCATTATTAAAATCAGGCACAAAGAAACTCAATACTATTTATTTCTCTAAACCTTGTTTACTTGAATCTCACTAATAACTAAAGAACACAGCTTAATTTATCTTTAATTTAAATCGGGTAACAAATTAATAAATTAAACAGTGAGTTTCCTAATTGTTTTTTCTCAGGCGGTATCCAAAGTTGCAATATATTTACCCACCTGAGTGAGATTTTTGCATAGTGAGAAATAGACCTTCCACTTTCATGTAATTACTGAAATAATAGCACCTTATTTGGTTTGGCACTGACCAATTAATTATGTATTTTAACACTATAGATTTCAGCATCTTCGTTTAATTTAGAAAAAAAATGTTACTGACTTTATATTTGAGGTATCTTGAACTCGTTCACGTTCATTTGCATTTAACATACCTCACATGGGAGACAATATGGGTACTACAGTTAATGCTCAGGGCATGTGATGCGCATGAACATGTCATGTGTCACGCATTTCATGGTGGCAAAAAATTGAGAAAGACTGATGACACATATACCAACATATTTTGTGGTCAGTTATATCGATATTCCAATTTTCTTTCACTTATTTTATTTTTTTTTAAGATTTTATTTATGTATTTGAGAGAGAGATCCCAAGCAGGGGGAGTGGCAGAGGGAAAGGGAGAAGCAGGTTCCCCACTGAGCAGAGAGCCGGTGGAGGGACTCAATCCCAGGACTCTGAGATCATGACCTGGGCCAAAGGCTGACGCTTAACTGACTGAGTCACGCAGGTGCCCCCAATATTCCAATTTTAAAAGAGGGAGGCCCAGAAACTCAGAAATATTTAATAATTTGATTCATATCACAAGAAAGGGAAAGGAGTTAAACTAGAACTTTCCAATTAGTTAACTGTAAAATCTTTGAAAAAATAAAAATATTTGCAAAAATTGCTTGAAACATGAATGCCTTGGGACGCCTGGGGTGCTCAGTCAGTTGAGTGACCAACTCTTGATTTCCACTCAGGTCATGAGATCCAGCCCTATGGTTCAGCTCTGCACTCAGCAGGGAGTCTGCTTGAGATTCTTTCCCTCTTTCCCTAATCCCACTCCCATCTGCTCGCTCTCTCATTCTCTCTCTCTCTCTCAAACAAATAAATAAATCATTTAAAAAATGAATGCCTTTAATCATTCTTAATGATCAAGTTTCCAACTGATTATCAATAGGCATCAATTTTAGTAAACATTTTTAACATGTTTAGCAGCAGAACAATGTACTCAATTGGATTTTCTGTAACTTTTCATTTCTTATTTTGAAGTTAAAAAAATTTATAAACTAATATCAAGTTTTCAAAAGATGTATGTACAAAAATATATGAATGTGGTTTGTGTTCGTAGTGTGTGTGTATGTAATGATTCCAAATATTTTTTTAAAAAATTGCAGTAAGAACACTTTACAGGAGATCTACTCCCTTAACAAAAGTTTAGTGCACAATACAGTATTATTACCTGTAGACACAATGTTGTACAGCAGGTCACTAGAACTTATAATCTTACATATCTGAAATTTTATACCTGTAAAATTGAAAAAAAGATACTCTGAAGTAGTAACTATGATAATGATTATTGGCCATTTATTATTATTGGCCATTCTTCCTTTCATTAGCAAAAATTCTGTATTCTCTGTGGTTTTCTTTTGGGTTAATCCCAATATTAGCATTCTAGATGCTTTTCATCATTGAGGTTTTTTTTTTTTTAACGAGCCAGGTAAAAATACTTGATGCAAACCAAAGAAAGGAAAGAACTAGGTTCTATCCTTGCTTCTTGCCATTGGCAGAGGCGTCATCATGGATGAAGAGATTCCTAACCCAGAGTCCTCCACTATATCTCATATCTCAAAAGCAGATGACCCCCACCTGGCAAAAGCCAGTAACATATGAGTCCCAGATATTAGTTCTGCATTTAGATGTTCTGCCTTAAGGCTCACTCATGTATGGCTGGACAGGACCTATTGAGGAAAGCCAAGCCAGGAACTTGCCCACCAAGAAGGGTCCTATAGGTTCTGGGCAACCACTTTCCCCTGCAGGTGATGAAGGAAGCTTTAGTCCAGGAGATGTCTTCAGAAAGTATGGCATCAAGAGATCTCAGACCAGGCAAACAGATTCTCAGGTGAGTGAAGGGGTTTGATACTCTCCATCCATCCTTGTAGATTGAGAGACAGAGGAAACAAGGTGATCCTCAGATACTCAATACCAAGACCTTGAGGAAATCTGTCAGCATGTAGTAAGGCTCAAACCAATGGACTAGAACTAGGGGACTGGGGAGGATAAGGCACATCCCTGCCTATAGAGAGGATGAGTTTGGGCTTTACAAGGCAAAAGTCCAATGATGTCAAGTAAAGCACTTGGACTAGGGCAGCCTGGCAGCCTAAACTGGTTAAATCTTGTAGGTTTGAGCCTGCGGGTTGAACTGAGTAGCCCCAGCCTTGTCAGCGGCTCTGAGTAGGAAGACTCTGACCTCACCTTATTTACTGAGCAACAGTTACAAATCTCCGAGGTTTGAGTTTGTGCTATGTCGTAGGGGCATATTTTAGAGATTTTAACCTGGCTCTCTTATTCCTCCTAGGAAGAGACCATCAGCATCATCAAGGTCCAAGCCAGCAATGAAACGTAATGATAAGGAAGCAAATGCCCTCTGTCCCATAGAAAGTGAGCATGGGAAAGGCAGGTCTTGCTTCAAGACCAGATTTGCTTTATGGTAAAAGAAACAACAGAGTTTAAGTTGGTTCTAGAAATTGAACATTTTCTAAAAATAAGAGTAGTAAATAACATTTATTGGGTCGTTTCTTGAGTATCGTCTATGTTCTCGGCACTGCTCTAGGTACATTGCACACATAGCATACAGCCTCTGTAATAATCCTGCAAAGTAAATATTATAATCACAATTTTACAGGCGAGGGAACTGGGTAAGGTCACGTGACAGTCCGCTGGCATGCTGAACTAATAGTAAAGCCCCATCCTCTCTGTGCGCAGATCCTGTTATGTGCCTTTTAGTATCTCAAATGAAACTGCAAAATTGAGGAGAAGCATGGCATTCACAAATAGACAAATCATCCGTAATTGTAGATACTGGATAAGCAAGGAGTGGAAGAAAGCTTTTCATACATAGTACCTCCTACTTAAATAGCTGCATTAAAAAAAGTATATATGTATATGAATCCATGTATATGGACTGGTGTGGCAAGGGAGAGGGAGGGAGAGAGAGAGAGGGAGTCTTCACAGGGAGTTCCACAGGGGGCGAAGAAACAATACTGTGTTCCTCAAAAGCTCTAATAGGTGGCACAGGTGAGTCAAAAAAGAGTCTTCATCAGTCAAGTAAAGATAATGTTTTGCTACTTTGTGTCTAGTGGCACTATAGAGCCGGGAGTCAATTTGCTGGCTATTGTGGAAAGGGCCTCACCCATTTAAGAGATGGACTTGTTTTTATACTCTCAGAGATTAGGTTGGTGTTAGTCCACAATGCCTTAAATTGTATTTGAAACAAGCATTTATTTCATTCTCTAAGCCTTTACTAATTCTTTGCCAGCACTTTACATTTGCCCTCAGGCCTTCTGGGAGATAAGCTCATTTCAGCTCACATTTTATTCTTCTGGATCGGCTTGACTTGGAGAAGACAGAAAACACCAAGCAAAATCTTGAATGGATTTCTCAGCCTTCTGCCTGCCTGACTTTTATATAAAGTGAGAAATAGGCTCAGCATTAGCTGTGGCCTTCTGCGATAATCTAATAGAGAAAACCTGTGGAGAGCCCTGAGAATAACTTCCTAATAGTAAGTGAGGTAAAGAAAAATACTCCACCATATGGCCCTTTACCAAGTAGCTAGAGGACAGACTCACGACTGGGGCATGATTTTTTTTTTCATCCCCAGCATCCCAAATTGAATGACACAGAGATCATTTTGATATCTGTTGAAGAAATCTCCTCGATAACCCACTCCCCTCAACCCTTCTGAGGTTTGCGTACCATGACACCTCACCAGGTCTGTGACTTCATTTGGTGGCAAAATTTTTTTTTTTTTTTTAAAGATTTTATTTATTTATTTGAGAGAGAGAATGAGAGACAGAGAGCATGAGAGGGAGGAGGGTCAGAGGGAGAAGCAGACTCCCTGCTCAGCAGGGAGCCTGATGTGGGACTTGATCCCGGGACTCCAGGATCATGACCTGAGCCGAAGGCAGTCGCTTAACCAACTGAGCCACCCAGGCGCCCTTGGTGGCAAAATTAACTGCCGTCTCTGTTATCTTTGGAAAGAGGGACACAGCTGATGGTTTACAGTCAAACTGGGTGCAGGCATTTTAATGAATTGATAAAAAATGACGGATTCAGAAAGTCACTATTTTGTAACTCCTAATGGAATCACGGGTCTAGGCAATAATCATCTGAGGATACTAGGACCTCTGGGTAAAAGGACAAGGGCGTCTATAATGGACGGATCAGGCAGACGGCACCAGAACCCGCCAAGCACTCTCAGCATCCCTCCAAGGGAGTCCACCTGTATGGAATTTCTTGGCCTTTCAAAAAAAGAATCTTGAATCTCATCAACAAATAAATGACATCAAAAAGGAAGGAGATTATCACAGAATACAAAAGGCAGGATGAAAAAAAATGCACTGCATGACTCTTGTTTGGATCCTGATTTAAACAAACTGTGAAGAGACATTTTTGAGACAATCAGAGAAATTTCCATATGGACAGAGCATTAGCTGGTACTAGGCACTGATCTTGTGTAAGGTGTGATAGCGGCCTGGTGGTATTCTCAAAACAAACGAGTAACGTAGTAATGAAGCGTCTTTACTGACACGTTAAAGTATTTGTGAATGAAACGATTTGCTTTAAAGTTCTTCAGCAATAAAAACATAATAAATAAGTAATGGGGACAGAATCAATGAAATGAGACTTGCAAAATATACTCTCTACTTTTGTATATACTCGAGAATGTTCGTAATAAAAGCTAAAGCATTCAGGGCTTTTATTGTCTTGTTCAAAGTACTCACGCCCAGAAGAAGTCCTGTGGCCTCTTACCCATAAAGAGAAGCAAGGAGATGGAGGAACCCAGTGCTCAGAATGGGACTTCTTGTGATTGCCCCCTTTTTTTTTTTTTTTTTTTTAAAGTAAGAAGTAACATTTCACCTTTTCCTCCAAAGGCAGGCACAGATTACGGCCTGTTTACCTCTGTAAATGGATTAATTTTCATAGTTTTGTAATTAAGTTTTTACAGGAGGAAACTTGCATCAGGAAATATTTAAGACATTTAACAGGAAAAAACATGATTTTTAAGTTTGAGAATTTTATTTTTTAACTTTTATGTTCTGACCCCTACTTCCCTGAAGAACCACTCACTATGCCTAGGTTTCATTGGCTTAGAGTCTTCAGGTTGTTAGGAAAAAGCCTCAATCAAGGTCATTTATACAGAGACCATATTGAACTTTTTCATGAAGGCGGTGTTTTGCTTTCCAGATGGAAAAATCCTGAAACCCAGCAAATCAATGCAAATCTTATTCTCCATTCTCTTCCCCTTTCTGTTTTAATTTTCCTGTTTGTTTTCCTCAGTGTTTGCCCCCGTATCTGTGTTTACTCTCTCACCTGTGGCAAATACATGTTTTAGAGCTGAGTTCCTGCTGCTGCTTGTCCTGTGTTGACAATATCCGGCCGTGCGTGCAGCGCACAAGTCACAGTGCACGGCTGTGCAGAGGAAAAGAAACTCCATCAACATATTCACGATTGGATATCAGAACGGCTATTGTTTTCAGGCGACATTAAGGAACTTCAAAGAGAATTGAGGGACGATGAGAGGAGGAGCAGAGCCGAGGAGAGATGGCTGGGCTGGGAGAAGGAATGCCATTGGACAGACACAGAAATGAAAAAGGAAGCACAGCAAGCCTTGGCTTCAAACGGAGTGTGCATGAAAAGCTCATTCCAGCTCGAGCCATCTGACACCCACAAACAAAAGTAGCTGCCACTAGACAGACACAGTTGCTCACTGGAGATTGAAGTTCTGAGAGCTTTGTAAAATTATCCCGCATCTTGCTGACACCCTACATCCATATCTTACTTTGTTGGTGGACCAGCCATTTCCTGAGAGACCATGGCTGGGTTCCCTCAGAGCAAATGCCTCTGTGGCCACCCCCTCAGGGAAGAGATACTTCTCTTTCCTGGAACCATCAGCTCAGAGGTCCTAATCAGTCTATTTTCCCTCCCCAAGGTATGTACCTTGCCCTTTAATCTTAGGAGGCTTTTTAGGAGAGACCTCATAAAATCAAAAGGTCATTGCTTTAATCTGAATCAATTCAACAGAAAATTTCAGAAGAGGTCAGGTTTTCTCTGGCTTTCTTGGATTTAGTGTCATTTTCTTAAATTGAGTATAAAACACCCCATAAAACATAACAGAAGAGAGAGTTGGGCACTTAGCCTTGACCCACATCTTTTAAGGGTCATCTTCCTAGTGTTAACTATCCAAAATTAATTACTCATAACACATAGAACTCTTTATAAATTCCGTGTGAATACCTAAAGTGATCATTTTTCTTTGCACCTGCTTATACAACAAGGACCCATTAAGTTTTAATTATCTCTTCTCCTGAGCCTTTCATCTTTGTGTTCCATCCACTGCTAGAGGCCTTTGAAGATGGAGATTTGGATTTCATATGTGCAGTTCATTGAAGGACTTACTTTAGGCCATACGAGTTCAGAGCTTGTTGATTGAAGCTATGAGGCCAACACATCCCCCAAATTCCACTTCTCTCTGAATTGAAACTACTATATTTTCTTAGGGAATCGGGGACAAATTTGGCCTGCAGTGTCTATATCCCTTCTAGAATGGAAACCTTATGATGAGATCAAAGTTTAAAAGCAGCTTGCTTTGTTCTGGGCAAATTGCGCTTTGAAATTTAACATAAAGAAATATCGCTGTGTGCACGCACTAGCTCTAAAGAATTATATAACAGACTAAAAGGGAGAGAAAGAATTGGGGGGGGTGGAGTCTAGAAAACAGAAATATGCATTTAGAATCTTCTTTATATTCAAGTAGCCATTGATTTATTTTAATATATTACTTGTCCTACTGAAATACAGTGTTGTTTTGAATTTTATTTGTTCATAGCTATTGAAGGATTGGGCTCCCCATCTGCTTGAGACAGCTCTCGAACAAGTGGTATGACCAAATCTAATTATTTCTCTTGCTACAGCGGTAATATGCTGTATCTTCAGAAGCGATCGATTCTAAAATGTATTCAAAGAAACCAGCCCACCATCCACGTCAAAGCATTCAATAAAATAAACTTTGCTGTCTGGATAAGTCTTGAGATACATTAAAAATCGAGGGTTGGGATAAAAATGAGCTTGCTCTCATTTGAGTCACCATAACAGTTCAATATCAAAGAAAATCACTAATCACTCAGTAGACAGATGTCCGTTCACTTAAAAAATCTTCACGTACCATTTATTTAGTTTTATTTCATTTCCTTTCATCTATGTGTTGATAAGGAAATTGGTATTTGAGTGCTGGCATTTGAATTCTGAGATGCTAAAAACCTGGCAAGAACAAAGTACCTCTTATTTTAAGCACCACTCAAGTGTCTTATATACAGTTAGCTGAGACTGTAAGCTTTGGAGGCGGACAGCAAGCAGCTAATTTGTGTGCGTGTGTGTGCGCATGTGCGTACGCGTGTGTGTGTGTGTGCAAGTTTAAAAGCGATCATCATGCCATATAATTTTGGCTGGTTGGTTTTGTCACACGTAAGATAATGGACTCTTAAGCTGTACGGCAGGATATTGTTTGGCGGCGATACAACCCATTTAATCGAAACCAAATTCCTGTTCTTCACCCATTCAGCTGGGAAGCAAACTTTCCTGCATGATCTCTACTTCAAGCCACAGATACAACAATACCCAGACTGCTAACACCAACACACTGACACCTTGATTGCGGGAAACAGATAAGACAGATGCTAAGTCACAGTACGAAAAGCAGAGGGAAGGGATCTGCTTACCTATCTCACAAGTACTTTACTCAACTATTTGCCGTTAATAAAATGCTGGAATTTGGATTTTGGCTGACATTTTCAAACTTCATTTATATGATAAAAATGATTTGGATGCATTAAAATTAGGGTGGAAGAGGCAATTAGAATAATTTAAAATACACTATGAGTATTTTATTTTAGGTGCCTTGCCTATGACTAATTTATGTTAGTTACTTAGTTATACGTACATATAGATTGGAGTACGACCTCAGTAGAGTGGAACCCGTCTCTAAACGGTCTTTTGCAAAGTGAAAACACAGTTACTGTAAAAATCATAATCTAACCATGGCAGCAGACCAGTTTCTTTCCTCCTTTATTCCTTCAATCTTTCTGTCTCTCTCTTCCTCCCACTCCCAACCTCCCCAGTCTGTCATGGGTTTTGGTTTAATATTTTCACTTCCGCCGAATAAGGATTTTGGCTTAAAATTTAAAATTTTATCTTTCCAAGAGCTATGTTAACAGGTCACCATTACGTAAGAAAAAGTGAAATCTGCCAGCAGGTGGCCAAGTGTAGAGCAAGCAAGATTTTTACTCTTTCAAAGCCACCTTCCTGAAGTTGTATGAACCAAACTTTTGAAATATCCCAAATAAGAGATTTTATAGGAAATCCTATAGAGACAATACACTTTTACTGTTCAGCTATCTTGAAAAAACTTCCAAAAATCTATTTTAAAATCATGTTTGGTAACTTGAAAAATAAGTTCTTTTTCGCCGCCCAAATTTCTGAGTGCAACGATCCATAGTCATTTTAAATGCTAGAATAATCAAAGGCACCATAGAAAACCACTGAAAATAGTTCCATAGTCCCACTGAAGTCTGGCTTGTATACGTGGTGCTTTTCCCTTTCTTCTTTTATTTTGTTCCGTGCCAGCATAGAAGTGAGGATCCAAGTTGAGAGCCGGCGTCAGGCAGCGTTAAGCAATGTGCACAGTGGTTCCAATTATTTTAAGGTAGTATGTGCCCATGGATAATTGCTTACACATTTACTTATTCCTAATTTGGGTCTCACTGTTCCTAAGTAGCTTCATCATACCCTCTCTGAGCAGGCCCTTTGCACCCCTGGGCTAAATCAGACATCCAAAGTCATCTATTCATGAGTACAGTGTTACCATTAGCAATGTGCAATGGTTGTCACAGAGCTCTGGGATCAGCAGGTGGTATTCTGCATGACCACGGTTGCTGGAGAGATAACGCAAAAATAATCTTCTGGGAGAAATAAAAGAAAATATGTAATGAAATCAGTACTCTAAAAAAAGATATGTGTTCAAGTAAGCTTAAAAGCCCATTTATTATACTTCTGGCCCAAAAAAGTATCTATAATCATTTTATGAGCAGCTGATGACTTGAAACCAAGACCGTCTATTACAGTTATAGTATACACAAAATTATAGATGTTGGTACATTGCTCCATTGTTCTACCCAGAGAATATCAACCCTTTTTATTTAAAGGCCAGTATATCCCCAGGCAAATTGAGTTTCCATGCTCAGTTGGTTCAGAGCCTATTTCAAGCAAACGCTGCCAACTATGTCAAAATGTATACTGATTTTGTGATATACATAGTTTTCCAAAGGACGAAGTGAGATCACCAGTCTCAATCCATTTGTGACTTGACTTAGATTTAAAGTTGCCCTCAAGAAATAGCTAGCTGGTATATAAGTGCACTGAAATATTTCACATTGAGATAACTTTCTCCTTATCCTTCAGTTTTCTGATCATGAGTCACTAAAATTATCTTGAAAAATTGAAAAAAAATTCTATTATTGAGAGAATTCATTATATTAGTCTAAGGCCAAACAGCCTACTTATAATCAACAATACCATTTTGAGTACTTTGTTCTTTGTGACATTTTCTAAAAGAATAGCTCTCCCTACATTAAACCTATAATAGACAGAAAGAGTATGAAGTGCAAGAATATACACAAATTGCATTATAATTCCTTTTTTTCTGTAAAAAAGATGTCAAAGATAAATCTAAATGTGGTTTAAATATACACTTTGCTTCAAATGTTTAGGAAATGATGCCTAACACAGAGAAAAATAAAGCCATTAATTCTCCATTTGCATTACTTGCCCTTGAACTTTATTTGACATTTCTCATTTGCTTTTGCAATATAAAGTCCAAGATTCCAGTTTAAAGGATGTAAATGTTAGGTTTTGGTTTTGTTTTTGCATTTTTAGGGTATCGGTACTTATTTTTCTTAATGTCCATTTTATATGGACAATTTAAGTACCAATTTAAGTTGTATGTGGCTCACATCTATTACCTCTCCAAACTCCATATTGCTCTACTTCTGAAGGCTTTTAAAAAATTCTATTTGGACTATTTCACCTGAGAATATATCACCCACAATGTACACTTTGCAATCTGAATTAAATTTTTTTTCTCTCAACTTTTTGTTGGTATATAGTTCTTCCCCACCCCTACACAAAAAGAGAGAGAAGAGTGTAGGTGAGGTCTAAGCTGCTCACATGCAGGTAATGCACAAACAAAGTCAATAGCCTGGATTTATCAAATTCACTAACAATTTAAATTTAAGCATATCATTTTATTCCTTTCTCTCTCCCTCCCAGCTCCCCACCTTATTCTCTCCTCCCCTTCCTTCTTCCTTCTAACATCCTGCACAATTCCTGTTGTAACAGGGACTGTATCAGATGTGGGAGCCACGGGGTTATCAAAACAGAGGCTGCCCCCACCCTCGGGGACCTAGTCATTCAGTGAGAGAAGGACAGTCAGTAGATATTCATAAAGTCCTACAATTACAAAGTGGGGTAAGAGTCAGAGTGAAAATTGCTTGGACCAGGAATGAGTACACCAGAACATCTGGTTTAGGTGAAGAGTTGAGGAAAGGCTTCTCTGAAGAAGGATGTTTGAGTATAGTGCATTATTACCAAATAACAATAAAAACAATTTTTTGAGGATATAATATGTACAGGATTCTGTGCTGAGTTCTGATGTTAAAATTGATAATGGCCAAAAAGCAGACCAAGACAAACGAATAAACAAAAAACATGCAAAGCTCTGATTCTTACCCTCAAGGATCTTTATGATTATACTTGGGTAGTAGAATCTTAATAATGAATTAGTGCGTAGTTTCTATAAGCAGAGTTTTTCTAAACACCCTCATATATATTCTCCTACTTAACTGTACATTAACCCTGTGCCCTGAGTAGGTAACGAGTAGTTTTTTGTCTAATCAATACTGATTTTCTATTCTATGTCATAACATGTTTTCTGCTGGATTCTGGGAATATGATATTGAAGGAGAGTCTGCCGCTGGCTTCCATAACGTGCAATCTAGTAGACACACAAGGGGTAGGGAGATCCTATGAGCCAAATTTCCTCTTGGGGATGAACTCAGGGTGGTTTGGAGCACATGGGAGGGCCACGCATTCTTGGCTTGAGGTCAGGAGACACATCCTGTGAGGCAGTTACCAGAACACTCATTCTACAGGAGCAGAAACTGAAGCCCATGAAAGATAGAAGACTTGCCCAGTTTCAAATTTTTTAAACATTTTATCTGAGATAGAGGGAATTAAGTACTATTTACTCAAATCATTACTGTCTGATTGGTATAGTTAATCTAATCTTAATTTAGGATGATATTTACATTCCAGTTTACATAGTTTGTAAAACTACAAGGCAGCTAGAAAGGCAGATTCTTACTGTTTGATAACAGAGTCCTAGAAACAAAAATAAACATAAACAAAAAGACCCGTAAACCTAACATCTAGCTTTGAACTTTTTTGCACGCCAACTTTCTCCACAGGAGGACTTAATGATCCCTGCAAGCTACCCGTCGTGGGGAAGAAGATGGAATCAGGACAGGAAGGAGTTTGTGACCATATTCAGGAATGAAGGAAGACAACTTTCATTTAAAAATTCTTATTTTAAGTATCGTCTTTAAGTATAACTTACCTTCTCTAACAGCATAAAAGAAAGCCTGAAATGTGCAAAGGGCTTAAGCTCAATGGCGCTTCCTTATGGAGTTTCAACAAAGAGAACTGATTTCTTCTAAAGGACTTCATAATATGATAGGAAAAATTATCAGAGATAATGAGGAGAAAATGGCATTACAATCCCGGAAGAAAAACACCTTATAAGAGATCCAGAAATTCAGCACAATCTTGAGTTAGAATCCCAGTTGGGATTGGCATTTTGCAATGCATTAAAACAGCAATGATTAGTGCACTGAGCCACAAGGCTGACTTTGCCGATCATTCTCCATCAAAACCCACATTTTCTAAATAACAGTACACCACTGGACCCAAATGCAATGGTTTCCCAGAGACCAATTTTTACTGTCAGATGTTAATAAACTAGTGTCAGCATAGTTGGATGATTTAGATGTGCCTGGATTGTTAGGCTGTTCAGGGTGGTTCATCACCATTGTAAATGACAGTAGTTCACAGCAATGATAAATGTTTCCTGTCTGCTGATATACGGGCACATTTAAATTATGTTGCATGACTATTCTGTCTCTTTAACAAGAAGGAAATTAAGCTTCAAGTTTAATTAAACATTATTTTAAAAATTGGGTTTTGGTATATAAAATTCACCCTGTGATTCTTCCAAGTTCTTTCCTTGAGAAAATAGATTGCACGTTTCATTGGGATTTGACCTTAATTAATCCTGTACTTTGTGATCCACCCCCTTGCTGAAATAGTCTTATCAAAAGGAATGCAAGCTATGGGCTAAGATAACAATCGGTCATTAACTTCTGTGTGTAATGCTGGCTGTGGTCCATGGGCAAGGAATTCAAAACCCATTGTACACAGTAATGTCCAGGGTTTAGTGCTCTATGGCCGAGAGACAAAATAAACTATGCAGAACAGCATCTTTACACAGTCCACATGGATTTACACTAGAGCAAACGGTCTGAAACACTCATAATGCAGCATGTGCGTTGGCATCCAGTCCTGCAGTGTGAGATTACACTGGAGGTAGGTCATTCCAGCAATGCCAAGTGAAGTAAATAAGCGAAAAATATTACTTTCCAAATATTGTTATCTTAGTAAGAATGATTTACAAAGCCGTGCTATCACTTAACATTGAAAAGAAACTGACTAGTTCTTTCTGCTGTTTTAGATATTACCCTAGAACATCAGCTCTTCTTATGTAACTGGACTCCTTTCTAAATAAGAGAAGGATTTGAATTAATAAATATGTGTGGCCTGTTGCTCTGAAATGTATGTAGTCCAGGTAAATATAACACATGTGCAGGGTTAATCATAAAGCAAATGCCTATAGCATCTGAAATCTATTATACAGTGTGGCTTTTTTTTTTTTTTTTTCTTGGCCAAGACCAAGAAAACAAGTTTTAACTTGGGGAATCTGAAGAATGCCACATGATGATTTCTTTACATTTGTGCAATCAACCAAAGAAACATTCTGTAAGCCCCTGGCACAGTGATGATGATCCGACATTTTTTAGTACCCTTTTCAGATTCAAGATGACTGAGCTAATTTTTGAATACTTTCCATTCATCTAACCTTTATTGAATACTATTATGTGCTGGGTGCTATTCTAGATACTTGGAATATAGTAGTGAATCAAACAGCAAAAAAACAAAAACAAAAATAAAAACCAAAACAAAAAACCAACCAAAGAACAACAACAACAACAACAAAAATCACCTGCCTTCATGAAAAATACATTAAAAGGTATAGATATACCTTGAGAGATGGGCATACAACTTTTGTCGTTCATGGGTGTCCAGTGGAAATTGAAGAAACTTATGGGATATTATAATAACATAAAATGTTGTTCTTTTATTTTATTTATCAAGAGATACTGATGCTTGACGTATCATTCCACCTTCTTTGATTCCTTTCATCCTAGTCTCCATGGAAATTGTTTTAGTCTCCATCATTGTAGTAGCCTCCCGATGGGATACCACCTAACACTTTCTTGATTCAAACTCACTTAGAAAATCAATTTAATTAAAGAGTTAATTATTCAGTGGTGACTATACACAAGATGGCTCTGAATTAATCTTCTTAAAATACCCTTTCTATCATGGCAACCGTGAGGTAAGTGGTTGCCCACTGCCTCGGGATTCAAACTCATCTGCGAAATCTGGTATTCATGTCCCTTCCTAACTGTACCCATGTGGTCTTTCCAAACTCTTACCCTTCTACCTCCCACATAGTTTTGTCTATTACAGTAAAACCATCCTTTCTTTCATTAGCTCCTTTCCCCATGCTTAGATCCACCTCCAGTAATTCTACCACAGATGCCCTCACAAGCTGATCAGAGG
This sequence comes from Halichoerus grypus, assembly GCF_964656455.1. Classification (NCBI taxonomy): domain Eukaryota; kingdom Metazoa; phylum Chordata; class Mammalia; order Carnivora; family Phocidae; genus Halichoerus; species Halichoerus grypus. The sequence continues at coordinate 195,232,638 of NC_135714.1, forward strand.
ACTTAGTTCTTTCTACTTGCTATCCTTCTGCTTGGGACCGTCTGACAGATATTTTCCGAAATCATTCTTTTCAAGTGTGGGCCCAGATATCACTTGTTCAGAGAGGCCTGGGCCTCAGGCTCACATCAATTTAATTAGCTACAATCTCGGTGATAGGGAAGGGCAAAAAGGAGGTAAGAAGAGAAACTAGAAATGTGTGCAAAAAATGAAATTCTTCCCTCTCCTCCCCAATGGGATAATCAGTGGCAATCTCCTTATCTGGAAATGTGAGTAATAAGAATTCTTCCAAATCTTGGATTTATTAATATCCTAGGATAAGAAAACTGTGACTTTTGAGTTTGGCCTACTCAAAATCTGTGAGACAAATTTCTCAGTTAACGGTTAAGGAGATTAAAAAAGTCTCATCCAATATTTATCTGTAATGTTTAAACTAAAAATACCAACCTAAGAAATAGAGCTATACACACATGGTCAACTGATTTTCGACAAAGGTGTGAAGGTAATCCAATAGGGAAAGAATACTTTTTTTGATAGGGTGCTAGGAAAATGGTATATCCTTATGGAAAAAAAAAATATGTATCTAGACCCTAACCATAATGGATAAGCAAAAATTAACTCAAAGTAGAGTATAGAAATAAAAAATAAAAATTTAAACTATAAAACCTCTGGAAGGAAATATAGAGGATCTTCACAACTGTGTGATAGGTAAATTATTTTTTAGGACACAAAAGGAAGAAACCATAAAGGAAAAGAAATTGAACTTTGTCAAAGTTAACATTCATCAAAATTAATCATTAAGAAAATAAAAAGTTAAGCCCATAACCAAGGACTAGTATTCAGCAGAATATATAACAAATGCTTTTAACTTACTAACAAAATGCAGACAACTTAAAAAGAAAAAAGGGCAAAAGATGTGAATGGACACTTGCAAATACACAAATAGCCAAAAATAAACACATGAGAAAAAAACCTCAATATCATTAGTCATCAGAGAGAAGCAAATTAAGCCATACTGAAACACCACTGCATAATCATTAGATGGCTAAAATTAAAAAGATTAACCAAATACTAAAGACAAATACTATAGGATCTCATTTATATGCGGAATCTAAAACAAATAAACAAACTAAGCTCAAGGATACAGAAGAGACTTGTGGTTGCCAAAGGTGCAGGTGGAGAGTAGGTAAAATGGGTGAAGGGAGTCGAAAGGTACAAACTTCTGTTTGTAATAAAAAATAAACACAAATAAATAAACATAAATAAGCTATGGGGATGTGATGTACAGCATGGCAGCTATAGTTAATAATACTGTATTGCATATTTGAATGTTGCTAAAGGAGTAAATCCTAGAAGTTCTCATCACAAGAAAAAAATATTCTATGACTAAGTATGATGATGGATGTCGTCTAGACTTATGGTGGTGGCCATTTTGAATATATACAAATACTTGAATCATTATGTTGCATACTTGAAACTAATATAATGTTGCATGTCTATTATACCTAAAAAAACACAAAAAAAGAAGTTAACGAAAAGGAAGACTAACCGTACCAAGTGTTGGTGAGGATGTGAAACAGCTGGAACTCTTATAGAATGCAGGTGGGAAAGCAAAGTGGTACAACTACTTCAGAAAACAATTTTCCAGTTTCTTATAAAATTGACACAGACTTACTATACTACTCAATAATTGCACCTCTAGATATGCCATTTGGAAGTGAAAATGTATGTCCTACAAAGACTTCTATACAAAAGATCACAGCAACTCTATTCACAATAGTTTAAACTGGAGACAATGGACTAGCCATCAGCAAGTAAAAGGGTAAACACATTGTGTTATACGTATTCAGTGGAATAATACTCAGCAATAAAAAGGAATGAGATACTGACATACAACTCCATGGACACAAAAGTGTATATACAGTATAAGTCTATTTTAACGATAGTTTAGAAAAGGACCATCCATTGTGACAGAGGACAGATCAATGGCTGTCTGCAAAGAGAGAAGGCTAGAATTCACTGGGAAGGATCAAAAGAAGACATTTTTGGGGGGATGAAAATGTGCTATACCTTGACTGTGGTAGTGGTTACACGTTGTACAAATGTGCCAAAATTCAGTGAAATATACACTTAAATGAGTGAATTTTATTGTATGTAAATTATACCTCAATGAAGTTGAATAAAATATTTTTAAACAATACAAACCTGAGTTTGTACTACATTCATGGTTTATAAAACATCTTCACATACCTTACTTTCTACCTTAGGCATGTGGAGCTAAATATGAATAGGTTTTGTTTTGTTGGCATTTTGCTGCATCCATCCACCTGGGGGGTGCTTAAGTATGGTGCCCTGGCTTTGCAAAAGTGGTGATGATGATGATGATGATGATGATGATGATGATGGAGAACCAAAGCCCACATACTGATAAGAGCATCCACCTCATGGGTTATATTGAGGATTAAATTTGATAGCAGATCCAACATGCTTAGAGCAGTGCCTAGCAATTAGTAAATACATCATAAATGGCAACTACCTTTATTAATCCGATGTCACTTATACTTCAGTATCTTTATATGCCATGTTAAGATAAAAATAAAATAAAAATCTACCTTTCAAGGTCGTTACATGAGTCAAATGAGTTCAAATAAGTTATTTATGTGAAATTACGAGCATTAGTAGCCCCCATTAGGCCATGGCTAGCAGGACTGCGGGATGTATGTCACTGTGGCCCAGGGCAGAAAAGCCTTTTCAGGTAGCAGGAAGACTTGACAGTGCTGATAAGGTTCCTTCCCCAGCTGAGAAGCCTATGTTAAGACAGTAAGAGCTCTGCTCTGGATGTTCCTGCCTGGCTGATGGTTCACTTTGTGCCAGCTCAACTGATCCCCAAACTTAAAATCTTTCTCCAGGAAAACCTAGGAACTTATATCTTGATCTCAGATATCCTTTGCACTGTTTGTTGGCTGAATCGAAAGTAGCCCAGAGAGGAAACAACTTCAGCCAAGTCTGAGTCTCTTCTTTTTAGTCCTTTGTGAGATGGCCCAGCTCAAAACCTAATGTCTTCTTTCTTCGCTTCTCGATCTTGGCGTCCATCATTTTATACCCGTTTGTCTCCTCATTCTCTGTCTATGGAGAGCCTACTCTCAGGAACATGAGCACATACTTTAATTGCTGCCACTCTGGATTTTCTTGGCTTAATGTGTTGTATGGTAATTCAATTACCAGCGTCAGGCAGGTAGAAGGCTTCCTTGGTCTATTCATTCACTTAGGAGGAGAAAGAAGGAACTGAATTTCCAAGTCTACCTCAAATGGAACATGGCTATGTAACAATTTCCGGATAAGGCTCTTATTCATTATACAAACAAAGAAAGCACAACCTCTATGATTTAGAAGAAGAAGGAAAAGAAGAAGAACAAGAAGAAAAAGACCCCAATTTAGAAACACATAGTAATTCAGTTCTAAAAGAAAGGCAACACAAATAGCTTTATAACAATGTAAAAGTATTTCCACAAATCAATCCCTAATTACTTTTATGAGTTTAAAAGCTTGCTTTACTCATGATAGTGTTATGACAAGGATAGAATAAACCACAGTTCTTTATAAAGTCTAATTCTGTGACTAAAATACCACACAATACAATATGGTAATATTGTAGACTGTCAAGTAAATATTTCTTGGAACAAAAAACTAAATCCTACTAGACAAGCAACAAGCATTAAAAAAAAAAAAAACCCTATAATATATAAAGAAAATTTCCCACCCCTTGAACTCTTTTACCATAGCTTTATAGCTTTCCATTATACTTTTTTTTTCTGAACTATTAAAATCATAATAGGCATCTTCTCTTTTTGTAGATACGTTCGCTCCCTGGTTTTCTCTCTTGCTTATTTTCTATTATATATTATTGTAATTAACAAAAGGACGTAAAAGTTTGGTGATAAAAAATGTACTTTTAATTATCACAATGAGCAAAATGCACTTAAATGTGGATGGTTAATAGATACCTTGTTTAAGCTTAAATGCATCCATCTCTGTGCTTAGCAAAGCAGAGGGGCACTGGGTTCTATAGCGCAATCAGAAATGCTTTAGGCTGCCACAGTGCTGGAGTATAAATTTCAAATATGGACTTTGTCATTCCTCCTTTATTTTGACTGCAGAATGAACTGCAAGTCTTAATGCCAGTTGACAACTACACGGTACTCACCCACTAAGTGTCAACCTCTGTCAACATGTCACATACAAAAACTGGTAGGTTGCATAATTCAGGTCTGTACACTCATGCTAAAGCTCCTGTTTCTAGCACTTGTGATTATGCTATAGAAGATAATGGTTCTTTTCTCTTTGCAACTCTGATTTTGAGACAGGTCCAGGGTTAACAAAAATAAAAAAAAAGAGGTTACCATGTCTATGCAAGGTTTTGTTCAATGAACCTGGAATGGAAAAAAAAATGCGTGACCTTCAAGTAAGATATTTAAAAATAAAAGGTACTGAGTGCAAAAGATATTTTGAAGCATCCAGTGTGGGACCCAATAAAGAAATCTGGGATCCAAAGCTGACCTGTGGCTATATTTTCTTACATAATCTCTTGATGTAGTATGAAGAAATTTCCAGATGCTTAAGAAAATGGGTACACTGTCTGTTAGTAATAGAGAATGAATATAGTGTATTTTCAACTGCCACAATATTTAATTTCATTCCTTCCAGAAATTTTTGTTGAGTGTCTACTACGTTATGCACAACGTCCAGGGTTCTGGGTCAACAGCAGCAGAAACCTAGACAAAGTACTCTCATGGAGTTTACGTCCTACGGGGGGCAGCTAGTTGCCAACAGATGGTAAGTGTGTACTTATTACGGTGTCATGTCCCATCTAGCCAAATAAGACAGAGAAAGGCAGAGGGAGTAAGGAAACAGGGAGGAAGGCAGAGGAACAGCACATAGAAAGGCCTTGAGGCCAGAAATGATTGGCATGCCCACAGAATCCCATGGAAGCAGTGTGGCTGGAAAGAAGTGACTGAGAAGGAGATCTGAAGTGGGCGAGTTCAGAGAGGTTGTGGGTGGGGGTGGGGGCTACCTTGAGGACCACTGTGCAGCTTTCACTCTGAATGAGACAGCCAGCCAGTGAAGGAAGTAAGGAGAGAACGACAGACTTTGACTTTCATATTAAAAGGGATAGTGTGGCCTTTACATGGTGGTAGAGAGTAGTCCCAGTTATGCCTGTTGGAATAATCAGGGTGAGACATGTGTTGACTTCAACCCGGGGTGGGAGAGGGGCAGGTGAAGCAAAGTGGTCTGATTTCACATTTCTTCTAAGGAAAATAATAGGATTTGCTGATGGGTTAGATATGGGCTATGTGACAAAGAGAGGAGACAAGGATGACCCCAGGTTTTTGGTTTTATTCATAAGCCGGATCTTCAACAACAGTTCTGTCTTTTGATCCCTCGTCTTCTACCTTAAAGGCACGCATGAATAAAAGCGCTATCCAACCTATAGCTCTTGCAGTTGTTCTGTTAAGAAGATGATGGACAGAGTACATCTACTGACAAGAAACAAATCCAGTTTGTATTTAATTCATTGGAGAAATTGTTCATAAACAGTTACCCTTCTATACATTCTGCATGTAATGCTGACAAGTTCAATTTCTGCTTGAGTTAATGGCCACATAAATGTCTCTTACACGAGTTAAGGTTGCTTAGAGGCAGGAAGGATTTCTAATTTTTTTTCCCCATGTTTTGCATTGCTAGATAGGATTTCTCAAACTTGCTGTTTAAGGTCTAGCCTCCCCTTTGTACTGGCGGGTAAATCTAATTAACATTAATGAGAGTTCTGTGCACATATTGACAGGATAATAGACCTTTTAGGATGGTTCCTCCCCTCTTGTGCTACCACCCCCCCACTGCATACTATCTGATTATTTCATTAGGCAGCAATATAAACCCATGCAGGAGAATGGACACTTCATGGAAATTAAATGGAAAAATCTGCATTCATCCACAATTTCACTTACATTAGGGTGAGGACAGTGGGGGGTACAGCGCAGCCACCAGAGAATCTAGGTCTCTTGAGAGGAAGCTTTCATAAAGATAATTTTCCTAAGTCCATTCAGAGGTGCGCGCTTACCTACCGTTGTTTAGAGAAATTGACAGTGACCATTACATCTGATTCTAATTTTCATTATTGTAAGCAAATTGATAGAGAATTGCGGGGGATATCAGCAAGGCCTGGGCGACTTCTTAGGTTTGGCACTTATAATTAACAGACAGGTGAGATGTATTCCAAAACTATGAAACAACTATGGGGATGATACAGGCATTTAGTGTGGGCTCTAGAAATAAAAAGATTTCGCTTTTTTAAGATAACCATTTACCAGCTGCCTACATCAGCTGATAAATGTGTCTAAGCATTTCTTTATTCTTAAGGCTACAAGAAACTGAATTCAATTTATACCCGTTTGTCCTATTAAAATGTTCTGCATATGATTAATAGAAGCATTGTACTCTATTTTTTACCCTTGTGAATCAAATTTGGCAAATGAAGAATTTCATATTCTTCCTACCAGTTAAGTACATTTTGGAGCACTCACAAAGCTGGAATAAATTATTGTAGGGTTGAAGGCAGATTAGCGGTACTGGTTACATTTCTCAAACTTCAGTTACCAAATAAAACTGTGCCCTCCCGAGCGGTTAGGTATTATGAGAGTGAGTGCTCACTTTCCTTTAATAAGGCTGGCTCAGAAAAGAAGTTGGGAGTGTGAAGTTTTTTTTTTTTTTCTTTCCAAAGCTTGAGAGGCTGTGAGTCTCGTGGAAAAAGTGTGATATACTAGAAATATTGAAAACTGGCAGGTTTGTCTGAATCCAAACTTTTCGTCTTTTGGGTGGCATCGGGTAAATCCATCAGTTAAGAGAGCTTGACCCATTTAGCCATGCAACAGCTAAACCCTTAATCCTAACAGATTCATTTTACAGTTCAGATTTTGCCACTGATACTGCACTAATTCAGACTCAAAGGTCAACATGTTAGAGCGAAAAGGGCGGGGTTTTTTTTCTTCTTTTTTTTTTCCCTCCCGAGAACTTGAGGAGCAAAGACTTCCCATCAAAACAGATGGAAATATCTCTGAAACCTCATTATTTTCTATCCCATTCACTGACCTCACATTGCTGCAGTTTTATAAATACTGTTTTCCGAACACACGAGATGCTTAACACGTAAAGAAGAAAATGGAGATACCGTTCAGCATTTTCATTGCTTTAATCTACAATCTTTAAAAATATGTAATAAAAAAAAGTAAGTGGAAATAAAGAAAACAGACTGCAGAAGTGCCAGCACTCACATAGGTCTCTGAACCAAAAACACTCATGGAAAATATTTAGTTTGTGGTTCAAAAAACTTGGCTATTAAAACAATAAACATTTGTCTTTTCTAATGGGATTGAAAATGTTCAATAAAAGACTATGTATTCAATTTTTTTTTTAAGAGCAGACCTTGTCTCAAGTGTATAATACCTCCTTGTGCATAGACATCAATTACTCTAAAAGTGTGTTCACGTGCATGTCTTGTGATTCCCACAATGTATTCATATTTATTGCCTCTGTGCCTGACTCACGGTAGACACCTAGTCAACTACTCTTGTGAAAATAAGTATCATCTGGGACGCCTGGGTGGCTCAGTCGGTTAAGTATCTGCCTTCGGCTCAGGTCATGATCCCAGCGTCCTGGGATCGAGCCCCGCATCGGGCTCCCTGCTCCGCGGGAAGCCTGCTTCTCCCTCTCCCACTCCCCCCACTTGTGTTCCCTCTCTCGCTGTGTCTCTCTCTGTCAAATAAATAAACAAAATCTTAAAAAAAAAAAAAGAAAATAAGTATCATCTTGCGGGTAATGAATTTTCTGAAGTCACAAGATAGTAAGTGATTTACATAGGATTTGAACTCGGTGTTTCTGGTGCCAACCACAGTGCTCACTACACTTCATACACAATAAAAGACTTATAAGTTAGATATTTTATTCTACGTAAATTAACACGTAGTTATAGTTAGAGATAAGAACCTTGGGATGGATTTTATCTGAGGTTTCTTCTGACTAGATGATTCTTTTTTATATTCACTGTTTGCTTGGTCTTCTCAGGATAAATCATAAATGTATGCAACCAAATTTCCTTATCAAACATTAGTCTTTTTTTTTTAATTTTTAAGAGTTTATTTTTAAGTAATCTCTACAGCCAATGTGGGGCTCAAACTCACAACCCCGGGGTCAAGAGTCAAACTAACGCGCTACTGACTGAGCCAGCCAGACGCCCCAAAACATTGTTCATTTAGAATAGAGCTCCACTCTTTCCTTTTTTCTTGGACTGTTTGTGCATTTATAATTTTTTTTACCTCCCAGCTTTGTATAAGCCACTAAAACAAGGGCCTGAGAGAGATATAAAGACCAACTGGACATAGAACCTGGCCTTGCTTTCAACCCAGAGGCAGAGTTAGGAATACACACTAATAATAACTATAGTACAGAACTGAATGCGACATGTAACGAGGACGGGTTGGACAAATCGCAGCAGTAATTCAGCGATGTTCCAGGTGGCCAGGGGAGGTGCTGATGAAAGTAATGGCATTCAAGCCAGGCTGTGAAAGACAAGTAGATTCTGATAAACACAGAAGTGGGGAATATTTTTCTCTCATATTGCCAAAAGGTAAAAAGAAAGATAAAAGATAGATTAAAAAGATCCATTTTTGGTGAGAGTGTACTATTATATGGGCATTTCTATGCACAGTTGATGTGAGGGTAAATTGATAGAGCCTTTTGGAGAGAAATTTAGCAGTCGCTGATTAAAGCTAAGATACATACCACCTTTGCCTTAGCAATTTATTTCTTGGAATATATTCTAGAAGTATACCCAAATGGGTATATGAGAGTTTTTATCATTTGTAAAGGTGAACTATAAGAACGACCTATAGAGGTGACAGTTAAGTGACCTGAATTATTACAAAGAATGAATATGTACAACATGGAATTATCCTTAAGATAAACAGCAAAAAGCCTGAGCTATAGAAGAGGGGCCTATTCATATATAGAAAATAGAGGGCGCCTGGGTGGCTCAGTTGGTTAAGCGACTGCCTTCGGCTCAGGTCATGGTCCTGGAGTTCCGGGATCGAGTCCCGCATCGGGCTCCCTGCTCAGCGGGGAGTCTGCTTCTCCCTCTGACCCTCCTCCCTCTCATGCTCTCTGTCTCTCGTTCTCTCTCTCTCAAATAAATAAATAAAAATCTTTAAAAAAAAAAAAAAATAGAAAGCTATCACACATACAAAACAACAATGACAAAATATGTAGATATCATCTAGACTGTGTGGGCGTGTGTCCAAGCACGTGCATGTGTGGATACAGAGATGGGCATAGGACAGATTGCTTGATGTTTACTAACTGAACTGATTACATACCTTTGGGAACAAGTCAAGAACTTCTGTTTTGCCTGTTGGAATTTTCTTCCCCGATAGCACGTATGTATTTTGCCGGTAATTAAAGAAATAAAAGATAAAATGTCAATGCTCTGTCAGTGCGAGAATAGAACCTTCGCTGCTTTGTTTCACAGAGCTCCCTGATTCCACTCCGCCTCCTGCTCTGGTCCTCCTACCCCAGATGTAAGCAGTTTTGACTAAGTTACCTGATTACAGAAGCTGTACATCTCCTGAAGTCTCCTTCAGGCAATCTGAGCTAAAATTCAGGATAGCAGGACCAGACTATAGACATGATTCAGCTACATTTGTAGTTTAGGCCCTCATCCTTTAAATAGTCTCATGCCAACTCACAATGTGAATGAGGAAAGAAAAGTCTTCCCAACCATAATCCCATTCCTATGTCTAAGCTGCCATCTTGCTTTTCAGATGAAAACAGAAACCTTCTGTTCTGAATGATTTTAGCTCTCTCTTCCCCATGAGTCTCAGGCAGTTTTGCCCATTTTTTTTTCTAGGAATATTTACTGCCTATTGAGGTGAGCTCAATCAGCCAATTCTTAACTCCTAATTTCAAATTTAGTTGCCTTCTATACCTTATACATCCTCCCAAAGCACTAAGTTGCTTACCTATCACTATTTAAACAAGGCATTCAATTTCCCTTTCTCAAAATTATCGCCTCCCAAAACTGGAAGTGAAATGGTAATTTCCCTCTGATTTAATCACATTAAGGTTGTTATCAGTAGGGGAATAAATGCGAAAACTCTCTTACCAACAATATATTATGTCAAATCAATGACAGTGTTTTCCCTGAGATGCAAACATGTTTCAGTCATCTGACAAATAAATGGGCTGTTTAAATAGAGGGTTCCATGAGGAATTTTGCAGTAAGGATTTTGTTTTGGACTGAAGAGAAAGAAGAAAAACCAACACTTGAATGTAGGTGTTAGAAAGAGGCGGCAGGAAGGACAGCATAGTATCTGTCCGGTCCTGGGACCCAGGTTCTATCTGCAAATGCTTAGGAGGGTGGGCTTTTGGAAAAAGTCAAGTGGCTATGAATGTGCAGGTCACTCAGAATCACAGGAACACAAAAGACAGTGCAGTACAGAGTGAATGGGAAGGCAGGTGCTGCTCCCACTTCGGAGAGGAACATGAAGCTCCAGCACGCCATTTACCATCCGCCTGGCCATCACAGGGCAGATTCGAAGGATAACTTTATACCCTGTCAATGCCTTGAAACAAATGGGGTATGCGCAGTGGACAGAACTGGACAAAGTTCTGTGGGATCCGGTTTATTAGCGAGCATAAGAGAGACACAGCTTGGGACCCTCAGACATTTGAGGAGCATTTTATCGGAGGCTGAGGTTCTGTGTGATGGACTTGAGGAAAGGAACAGAGTTTGAGTGGTTATGGTTGTCGGTATCCGCTCTGTAGCCACAGACTGTGTGCCCTGGAGAAACTTGTTATATTAAACAATTGAATAATTGGGGTGGTGGCTCTTACACAGTGTCAGCTGATCAGGCTACAGTAAAACTGAACCAAGACTGAATATCAATTATAAAGCCTTTACATATTTGTTCATTTGTTTCTACAGTGTGTAAAACAGTAGTTTTCAGCATTTAACTCCAGATCCTGGGCAGGCAAAGAGTTATTGCAGGAATCCCCAGAATCTGTTTATCTACCAAAGAAATAGATTAAATAAATAGATTTAATTAATAATGGTTTGCACACTCCACTATTTTTCAAATACATATTGAATTTACATTGAAGTGAAAATTCACCTACCACAATTACTGAATTCATAGTATATTTTTGTCCTAAGGGTTTTCATAACTTATTAACGCTAGAAGAATGATCTTTGGAGCCAGAGACAATTTTTGACAACACGTTGGACTATCTAAATGAACCCAACTCTTGCTCTAATCTTTGTTTGCAGTCTGTTTGGCGGAGGGCTGGAAATAACTGACAAGTAGGAACAATCTAGGACAGATCTTCCCCCGCCCCACCAACTTTATTGAGGTATAATTGACAAATAAAAAGTTATATATTTAGAGTGTACAACATGATTATATATATATATATATATACATATACATATATATAGTGAAATGATTCACGTAATTCAGTTAATTAACATATCCCTCACCTCACATAATTATTTTTTAGGAGAATGTTTTAAGATCTACTCTCAGCAAATTTCAAGTATACAATACAGTATCATTAGCTAGCGTCACCATACTATATACATTAGAGCCTTAAAAGTTATAAACTGAAAATTTGTACAGGATAGGTCCTTTAAAACAGTTTCCAATATAATGCAAACACAATATCGCCCACCTCCAGGTATAATTGACAACCTTCTCATTAATCTTCAAATGTTTTATGCTTAAATACACAGGGGTTTTACAATTTACTCAAGATCCAGGGACTATAACACTTTCAGTATGTAAAATAGCCTGCAAACCAAAACCCTTACTACAATCTACAAATTATATTTGTTGACTACAAACAAAAACTTATCCAAAAGATATTTTTGGACGTCTTTGGATTCCAATACCCAAAAATATTGGAATCACAGTTTTTACAGCCGTAATCTATGTGATTCTTTGAACAGGCCAAAACTGTCTTCATAATTTCTAGAAAATAAGCACTGGTATTAACATTATTAACCTATTTTCAAAGGTACAGATTTAATGATTTTTTTATTGTAATTAAATTTTGAAGTGCCTGGAACTAATTAAAATTAAGCAACTATAATCCTAAATACCTTCACCATGTGTGTTTTATTCTGCATCAGAATGAGTACGTGAAATTGACTTTCAGTCTTAAAAATAGTTTTTTCCCATCCTATCTTCTTTCAAGAACAAAACAGTCTAAACACACTTTAAGATAGCTCTGTGTAGTTTTGAATAATTTAATGACCAAATATTTTTCCCAAGTCTTTTATCCCCTGGGGGTAGTGCTTTTCCTTTGAGCTCTTTAGCTAATTGCAATAAATGACAATATGAGTTATGAGTAGAGAACAATAAAGAAAATTCACTATATGCTGTCTGATATTTGGCTGATACACATCCATGTAAACTGTATTGGTGGTTCAAATATTGAAAATCTTGGGTATTGATTGGTCCATGGCCACCACCCTGGTCCTTCCCTCAGGATCCCAGACTTCCCTACAATCCAGACATTTTGGAATGCTTGACGCACTAATGCCTTACGGATGCAAGAGGCCTGAAGTTTATGTGTCATACAGACTGTTAAATATAAATTATATTTAGCAACTTCTAACTCCAAATAGATGGGCATTTTGGATAAAAGCTAACCAAAACTTTAAAAAATAAACCACATATTGCTCAAAGAAAGAATAAGGAATTTCTAGGTTATTAAAAAAGAAAGGAAAAAAGGACCTTAATTGGACACCAAAGTCCTCTGGGGAGTATCAAGCACACATTGGCAGATTGGCATTTAGAGATTGAGATGGACTGTCCGCTGAAGGTCACGGCTCCTACGGGGTCAGGGTACTCACACTGAAAGGGGAAGGGAACCAAGATCACTACCTAAAGCAGGACACTGGGAAGACTGCCCCTTTGTGAAATAGTCTACAAAAATGTTTCCCATTCTCCAAGAAGGGGCAAGGCAATCTGTGTCTTTCTGGTGGTCTGGTGGAAAAGTCTCCTGTGAGAAATTTTAACTCCAATCTTCCCTGAAGTGCAGGTGTGGGGATCAGATTGACAATATTTACTCAGGGTATGGAAGTTCCAATTCCAATCCATGAGACATGAATTAAAAGACTCATCTCAAGCGTGTAAAAGCCACTGGGGCCTTAAGTGATACAAAGGCCAAACCAAACCTATAGGATCATTTCCACGATCCAGGTCCAAGGGACAACTATACTCTTGATAACCTCACAACAATGACAACAAAGAAACTGTAAATGGTTAGAGGGAATCATTCACAATGAGGGGGAGTGGTCAGAGGTATGGAAAAGGAAAAATGAGCATCTCAAGGAATTGAGATAATAGAATACTAAGAAAACAGAAAATAATTTTGGTTAGAACAACTAAAGTGATAAAACAAATAATAGAACACATTGATCTACAAAAAGAATGGGTGGATCAAAACACCAAATATAACCTTTATAAGTGAAAATTATACTCGTTGAAATTAAAAGTAAATGAGCTTAATAGCAGACCAGGCAACAGGTAGAGAGAACTATTAATTTAAAAGATATATTTAAGGAAATCATCCAGAATGCAGTGCAGAGAAATCAAGAAGTGATAAAATAGGGAATGAAGGCTTAATAGATATAGAAACTTCTAATAAAAGTTCTGGAAAGAGAGAGTAGAGAATGGGGAAGAGGTGATATTTGAGTGGTAACGGTTATGGATATACCAGAATTTAAAGATAGGAGTTCTCATATTATAGAAATTAACACTGATGTAGGGATATACATAATGCACGCTCATACATGTCTAATGGGAGTGTTAAGTTTCTCCAAACTCCTTAGAGAAGCTACTTGCAATGTCTAACCTGGTTCTGCTTCCCACTGCCAATCATACTGTCTTTTGAACCTTGGGCAACGGTAACCCCATCCTTCCAGTTATTCAGGCCAACGGCCACGGAGTCATACCCGATTTCTCTCTTTCTCACACCCTATATATATATATATCCAATCTATGTGGAAATTTGGATGGGTCCATCTTCAAAACACATCCAGAGTCTGACCGCTTCCTAAGGCCAACGCTGCTACCTTCCCTGTTTTGAGACCTCATCAACTCTTGCCTGGATTACTGTAATACCCTCCACATAGATTTCTCTAATTCTGCCTTATTCTTAACACAGGCAGCCCAAATGAATTTTTAAAAATAAGAGTTATACTATGTCACTCCTGGGCTTAAAACTCCCCCGTGGCTCCCCTTTTCACTCAGACTAAAAGCAAAGCCCTACAATGAGCTATCAGGTCAATAGAGTACAATACCATTCAATAATTTGTAAGGCAGTTACCTCTCTGACCTCCTTTTTGATCTACTTTCACTCTGTTCATGCCGTACACACTGGCCTTGGAAGCTGGCTACCACCGGGCCTTTGCATGTAGATGGTTCACTCCTTCACCTCTTTTAAGACTTTGCACAAATGTAACTTTTTCAGTGAGGCTACCATATATAAAATTGCAGCCGTACTCCCATGTCCTGCTGTGGTATTTCCAATTCCCTACACCTTGCTTTATTTTTAGAGCATTTACATATTTCAGTATACTGTATAATTCATTCCTTATGATCATTATTTATTATCGGTCTTCTCCTATCAGAATGTGTACTCTACTGGACAGGAATTGTTTTGTTCAGTACAACAGTACTCAACACATAGTAAACACTCAATAGATAATTGATTGAATCAATAGTTCTGAGAAGCTAAATATATGCATGCCATACAACCCAGTTGTTTAGAAGACATCTGTATTTTCCCATATGTTTGAAGTATTTCACTAGTAAAGCTAATTTAAATTTCATAAGTTAAAAAATATTAATGTTCAGATCATGGGGAAAAGGGGAACTGGATATTTTACACTCCTACAAGGAACACACCAACTCCACATTATAAAAACCAAACAACTTGTGTATTCAGGGATATTATATTTTAACTGAGTGTATTTCAAAATTATTATTAACATTATTTTTTATTGAAGGCTTCCTTTCAAAACAGTGCAACAAAAATCCCTAAGAAATCTAAGCTAGAACATAAAGAACATCTACATGAGATGTGCAACTCTGCTCAAATGCCTGCAGTTTTCAATGCTTCTCTCCTTAGTCAACTGCTTGTCGCTCTATTTTGAAAGTGTTTATTACTGAGGTCAAGGAAAAAGGAAGGAATATTAGGAATATAACTGGAAGCACTGAGATGAAATACTGGTTGGTAAAGAACACTAGCTTTAATAAATTAATAAAGCAATACCAAGACCCTAAAAGACTGACCATGGAGGATGCTGCTGGTACCTCTCTGCCTTGGGTTCCCTAATTCAGCTGAGCGTTCCCGTCACCTTGATCCAGGCACATTCTGTATTCCCTCTCTCTTCCCTTATATAGCTCACCCAAGAACAGACAACATCCCCATCCTCTTAACTCCACCGAGGTTGGAGCGCTTAAAAACTAGGGGAAAAAAATGGAGAAATACATAGATACCCTGTAAGAAGCATAAAACAATTTTGCTTTTAGAGTATGAGTTTCTAATCTTACCATTTTTGCTCTCTTCTTGTCTTAGAGGCACTCCTGACTATAAGAAAACACTGAAAGATGAACATGGGCCCAGCTCTTTCTCTGGGGTTCTTACTTCCATCCTCCTGGCTCATTCCCCACGGAGGACGTGACTTCATAATCTCCGGGAGCTTTTCCGAGGAATACTTCCACCTTTTTGGTGACCACACAAGCTACAGGCCTACTCTAGAGCACACTCAAGTGGCTGATACCAGAAATGAGCTGCCTAGACCCCGACGCGGGGACACAGGACTGCCTGCCCTCCTGCAGGACTCGGACTCTAGCCATACCTTAGTAAAGTAAAACACCATAAAGTACACAAAACAGCCGCAATGAAAGGAGCATTTTTCTTTCATGTGCACAAACGTAGATTATTTTTCTTACACTTTAAGTGTGGAAATGCCCAAGACTATTATTATAATTATTATGGTTATCTTCATTTACTCCATACCATCTCTTTTTCTTATATTGCTTATTAACCCCTAGAAAATAGAGTTGTCTGTGTAGCATGTTCTAAAAATGCAGGCTGAGGCAAAAGAAAAAAAAAATTCTGTTCTTTAGTGGTAACATACAATTTCCAGCAAAAAAAAAAAAAAAAAACTAGGACAATGCACCATTTATGTTCTATATTGCAGCAGGACTTCAAGCCTTTTCTAACAGCTCTTTCACAAAATTGATAGATTATTCTTCCTATTAAAAGAGTCTTTTATTCTGGGTGCCAGACCTGGTTCTTAGGTTGAAATATTGCCTTAGCCTCTTTGCTACCACAGGGGCATTTCACTGCTGAATAAAATTACAAATTGTGTACCCGATTCTCCAGGGCCCAGAGGAGTCTCAAAGGGCTTGAAATGTGCACAATGGGGGATACATTTGTTTGTTATTCCTAAAGAGACCTGAGAAGAATCCATGAACCCATGAAAATTTCTATCTGGTTGTATGTTGCATCGAGAAAGATGGATTAGGTTATGAAATGTGGGTTCTAGGCTCGCATCGGCCAGGTGGCCGGGCACTTTAGTAATAGACAATGGTAAGAACATACAATAATGGTTAGCATTTATTGAGTGTTTATAAGCACACTGGTACTAACTGTGCTCCCCACCCCCAACTATTCTGCAAAATAGGAATTGTTACCTCTGCTTGAAAATGAGGACATTGAAGGAGGGTAGAGAGATTAATTTTCCCAGCTAATAGGAGATACGATTAGACATCTAACCAGATATTTCTGGCTCCAAAGGTTATGCTTTTCTGGAATAGCATGATGTACTCCAAATCACCTTAATTTTGTGCATCTTAGTTTTCCCACCTATGCAATGAAGGTATTAGATAGCATGGCATCTAAGGCTCCTTCCAGCTATAAGACGTTACAAAGTCCAGAAGATAAGCAGCGCCTCGTGCAGGAGCAAACATCAATTAAAGCAAGCTTAGTTCCACATCAGGATTCACTTGCATTTTCTTATTCATACAACCAGAGTCAAAGTACGCTAGGACTTGGAAGTTAACAAGGGGCAAGACTGTTGTACGTGGCCCAGCCGCTGTCCGCAGTGGTTTTGCCACATGCAGGGGGCCTGAGGGAGTCCTGCATGAAATATGGAGGAAATCATTCAAAGGCATCCCTTCAAGCTCACCTGAGAACCACATAGTAAGTGAGGTCACAGTCTTTTCATGGGGGGATGGAGGCAGCCTGAAGAGGCTCCTTTCAACTTCCACTTTGGGAGAAAGGTGACCAGGATAAGTGAGAAGCCACGTTTAAGACGGATGGTGACATTGACACCAGAATTCACAACCCTTCTCTTCCGCACTGGTTTTAAGGTCTTCTTTTTTTTTTAAAGATTTTATTTATTTATTTGTCAGAGAGAGAGAGAAAGAGCACGCACAAGCAGGGAGTGTGGCAGGCAGAGGGAGAAGCAGGCTTCCCGCTGAGCAGGGAGCCCGATGCGGGACTCAATCCCAGGATTCTGGGATCATGAGCAGAGCCGAAGGCAGATGCTTAACCTACTGTGCCATCCAGGCATCCCTGGTTTTAAGGTCTTAAGAGCTAAATTTATAATAAGGATTCCAAGAAAATTCTTTTCCTTATTGTAGAGCCAGGTTAAAAAAGAAACAACTCTAGAACAAAGAGGCCCAGAGGGAGGAGTGAGACAAAAGACCTTCTTTCAGTAATGATCACGACTGCTCTTAAGCTCCTCAGTGTTCTTCCAGCCAAACCCCAGTCCAATCCCCATCTCCCACTCAATATTCTACCCAAGCATGTGTGGGAGTCTTCCACTTTGATCTCTACACTTCCCACCCTCATCTAAGTCACGTCAACCTCGTGTCCTGCTTCTAGTCTTCCGTCCCATCTGGCAGAAACAAACTCTTTGAAATATAAGCTGGGTCATGCCATTCCGGCTGAAAGACCATTAATGGTTTCCCAGGGTGCTAAAACAAAATGAGTTCTTTCTCTTGGCTTATGAGGTCCTCCATGGTGTGGTGAAGTCTACCTTCCTAACCTCATCCCAGGCCAGCTCAGCTCTCCAGCCACATTGGCCTTCTTTCTATTCTTTGAATAGTCCAGGTTTTTTCCACCATCAAAGCTTTGCACAGGCTAAACCTCTTGCTTAGAAGACTCTCATGTCTACTTTTCCCATGGCTGCCTCTTTCTTATCGTACAGATCTCAGGTTAAATGGCACCTGTTCTGAAAGTGATATTCAGGCCACCCTACGTAATGAGATGTCATTCCCCCACATGCTACCTCCTTATAACAAGCTGCTTGCTTCTTGCTTTCTTCATTGTAGTTATTGCAAATTGTTTTATTATTTATGAGCCCTGGGGAGGGCGGGGGCTTTTTTTTCTTCTTCTTCTTTTCACCTTTGTGCCTGGAGCCTAGTATGGGCCCCTGGAATTATCTTGGCCTGCCTCCCTCCCTTTCTGCTGGGCTCACCCTGTGCTTTCCTTGGGTTTTGGTTTAAAAGTCGCTTCCTCAGAGAGCACTTCCCTGACCCCCGACTAAGTCAGATCCCCGTTCTTTGTTTCCATAATCCTTTGGATAGTTACTGTCATAACGCTCATCACATTTCACTGTCATGATTGCTGTGCTTGTCCTCCTTGCTATCCTCCGAGATTATTATCGGTAGTGACCCAGTAGTGACGTGTTCACTGGGGCCCCGGATCACGGGCACCAACGTTATACTGGACATGTAGTAAGAAATCAGGAAATGATTATTAGAAAGAAATGGTCCATGAGAGACAGTGTGAAAGTCGCAAAAGAGATAAAGCTTTCACAATGTTTTTTAAGTAATTGACTAACTTATTAATCCACTAATTAATTCCGAATATGACCTATTGATGGCCACTTTCATATCCTGATTCCTATCGTGCAAGATACGGCACTTAGCACCGAGCAACTTTTAGTCATGTAACAAACACCTACTGATACACATGTATTGAGTAGCTATATGTGCCAGGCCCGAGTTACCTGTTGGGGATATGAACAGGAATACAATACAGTAGGGAGAAGAGACATGCTTATGAATATTTATGCTAAGAGGCAAATAGGGTAAGTGGCATATGAATGGCGTAAAACAAATGTATTTAGAACCCAGAGCAGATACGGAAAGGTTTGGTCATGGAAATGGCATGTGTTGCATTCTTGGAGGATGGGAACATTTCTTCTATAAGGCCAGATGTAGGTAGAGTGTAATCCAAGGAAATGCAAAGGTACGAGTGTGGAGGAGAGAACACCAGAGCAGGGCAGTGAGGACCGGCTGGGATGTGGGGGTTTTGTAGACCTTGGGGTATAAGTCTGGAAGGGAAGGCGAAGGTGCCAGATACTGGAGCACCCTGCGTGCTGAGATGAGCATGTGGGATTGTACTCAGCAGAGAGAGGAAACTTTTAGCCGGTTTGAGGTTGAGGGTGGCCTGGCTGGGGGTGCTTTGGGAGACAAATGCAGTAGGGGAGCTGGGCAGGGAGACATGACATTGTATTTGAGAGGTTTACATTCTAGGCATGAGGGATCAAGGGCACTCTCCAGAAAGCAGCAACCAGAATGGAAAAGAAAGGCAGAATGAGAGAGATTCTGCAAAGAAAGAATTGGCAGACTATGGTAGCTCCTAGCTCTTGGGACAGAGCTCAGAGCTAGACGGAGAGATAATATGAATGCAATATTAATACCTAATGTTTCTATGAAAGCACTATTTTGTGTGCTTGTTTACATTCCTCTAACACCAGCCTTATAAAGTGGGTGCTATTATTATCCCTACTTCTACTACTTCCCTACTTTCCTATTGATAGGGAAATTGAAACACATAAAGGTTTAGTGACTTGCCCAAGGTCACACAGCTTTCTTTCTTTCTTTTTTTTTTAAAGATTTTATTTATTTATTTGACAGAGAGCACAAGAGTGGGGAGCAGCAGAGGGAGAGGGAGAGGGAGAAGCAGACTCTCCACTGAGCAGGGAGCCCAGCACCCTTAAGATTTAATCAGTAGCAGTTCTAACAAACCATAATGTTTATTAGCTGATTTTAAATTATTGTTATGGATGGCAGTTGAATGAGAAAACAAATGATTTGTCTACTATAAAACACAGGAAATAAAAGATGGACCAAGGTTTCTAACTAAATATTTGTCAATGAGAAAGTGTACTATAATATCTTGTTCTGTTTTTTTTTTTTTTAATTTTTAAACGTATCTACCATGTAGAGAAGTCATAATATTTCTGTCACTTCTTTCTTATTTATAAAATGACGCTAATAATTTTACAGATTTCTTTTCTGGGAATACTATCACATTTTAAAAACAATGATAAATTCTTGTAGTCCCACAGAGACATGGGTGTTGTTATTAATAAATCGTCTTTTGATTTATACTTCATTTTGCATATCTTGAAAATCCCAATAAAATGAATGGGAAATGAAATGTCAAGAAAATGACTGGGGGTCTCCTAATTCACTGAGTAATACTCATGTGCAATTGAAAAGTTTTCCCCAAAGATAAGGGAAGTCCTTTCACAGATTTCTTAGAGAGGAAACAGAACCCAACAAAGCCTTTTCTGTTTCATGAAAATATAGAATTTAAGCACGTTAAATTGATTTCATCTAGCGTCACATCAATCTAAAACAAATGGGTTTTTAATATTTTTAAAATCAACCTCTTATTTCGGATGTTTATTCCACTTCAAAGTAAAATAAATATAAATTAAAAGGTAAAATTTGGTCCCTTCTCTTCTGATACTTGAACACCAAGATCTTAATGATTTTTGAAAACAAAACTCCCACTAATTTCATACCATTAGAAACCACCTTACTTCTTTATCTTTAAGTATTAAAAAACAAAAAAGAAAAAAGAAGAATCTATCTCATATAACCTCTTTCTGATAAATTATTTTAAGATTTGAAGTGATGCTAAAAATCATTTTTTTTTAACCTTGGTCCATCTTTTATTTACTGTGTTTTATAGTAGACAAATCATTTATTTTCTCATTCAACTGCCATCCATAACAATAATTTAAAACCAGCTAATAAACATTATGGTTTGTTAGAACTGCTACCGATTAAATCTTAAGTGTCTAATACATACAAATATAAACAGAATGTAATTAGAGCTATTTAAAGAACCCATTTTTAACTTAGATTAACCATACTTTCCATTTGCTGAGGATAAACACTCATAAATGAAACCCATTGCTGAGCAAGAAGCAATTACTTCAGTTTAAAATATTAATATGCACCGCCTTTTAAAAAGCCATGGAAAATCATTTATGTACTGCATTGTACAGACTCAAGTCATACCCAAAAGGAAGAATGGGGTAGCATTCTGAGTCCTAATTGAGCAGCAATCAACTGAGGTATGGCATATTCTTACCCTTTATAAGGCCCATTAAACTCTTTGCTTCGATTAGTGCAGATTTCCAACATCATATTCCTATATATGTTTAAGTATGATTTAAAACCACACATACACACACTCAGAAAGAAAAGGGGGTTTTGCTGTTGAAAAATCAACTCAATCAACCTGTTTCTAGGAGTAAGTGAGACACATTTATAATCTAAACTAATAACTGGCTTGAACATATTGAATATAGACAGTCTGGAAGAGAAGGAAAAGCAGACAGCCCACAAATCTTAATTGCACATTTCTTGCCTAAAAACACACAAAAAATATATTGAGTCCAACTGAATGCAGCTAGCTAATCAATTTCACAGTATATTTTGTGACATCAGTAGGCTGATACACACAGCTTGGTTTGGGCTAGAAGTCTATTTAGTGTGGTTAAATGCATGCATTTTTAGTTGCTGCTATGAGTTAACCATGGGTCAAATCCAGTTACAATGAGCACCATTATCACAAAATGCTTCCAAGCCAGTCCCCAAAGTCCTCAGAATAGAGCTTTGTTGATTTCATCACAGTGACACTGCTAATGGAAGAGCCTAGGACAGACCTATGAACCCTTGGGTGCTTGAAATGACCACAGTCATTGGAATCTTTGACTTAGTCTCCGAATATAAAATGATGCCGGGTGGGGATGTGGTATTTTCAATATCAGCAGACAAAAAATCCCCAGAATAGACTTGCCCCACGAATGGTTCGTATCTGCCGATGGCTGTGACTATAGCTGGAATATAGAACCAAATTTAATGCTGATGTATTTAGAAGATGATTGGCAGTTTTGGTGATATGGCTTGAAATGTAAATGATATTTATGATTTCAGCATTTTATCTTTTGATTCAATTTACAAAATGATAGCCAATTATTTTTATTCTGCATTATGGAAAGCTCCATTTTCATTAAAGATACAGAAGTGCCACAGTTTTAAGGGCTGGAACAAAAAGAAAAATCTTAGCAGGGTGATTTTAAGGTTGGCCTTAGGCAAAATTGCCACGCAAGGGACATGTGTTTTTGGTGCCAGTCTCCA
This sequence comes from Halichoerus grypus, assembly GCF_964656455.1. Lineage (NCBI taxonomy): Eukaryota > Metazoa > Chordata > Mammalia > Carnivora > Phocidae > Halichoerus > Halichoerus grypus. The sequence continues at coordinate 195,255,212 of NC_135714.1, forward strand.
TTCTTCCCAATGTTTTTCTATTCCGTCCTGGTACCTAAAGACTTTGCGGGGCCCTTTGGGCTCCTAGAGACCTCCACCATGCATGCTCCTTTTGTTACTGTGCCCAGGCTTCTGCCCTCAACACAACTCCTTGCTATTGTCCTTCTTCTTTATTTTCTGACTTTTTTTTTCCCTCTGTCTCTTGCCCTTTCTGCCTGATACTAGCTCATCCAAAATATGAATTGTCCTGAATTCAGTAATAAGGACCAGTGATTCATGTTTCATCCATGCTACATAGCATATTTGCATTTACAGAAACTTTCTGGGTAAATGCCTAACCCAAAGCACCGTTTCCATTAGTAGAAATGGCAGGTTGGTTCAGAGGAGATGTTGGAGTTTGAAGACCTTTCAAAACACATTGTACAGGTGGTTGCATATTCTATGGAACATTTAGAGCCAGTCATGTGTCTTTCATTAGTCATCTTTAAGTAAAATGGCCAAGTCATGTGACTTTGGCTTATAGATATTTCATGCCAAAACAAGGCTTTTAAGAAACTCCAACAAAAATTCAAAATAGTGGTTTTACTGAACAAACCACATGATCTTTCCCAATTTTCAGGAACAAAGAAGATTCAACTGACTGAATTTTTCACTGAATTTTCAGGAACAAAGAAGATTGAACTAACTGAATTTTCAACCTACAGAGTAGAGTAACTTGAAAACTGTAAAAGTAGACAATCGCATTTCAGAATATCATGATGGGTGTGTATCCTGGCCCCCTCTCTGGCACCATCCAGCCCAACACAAAAAGAGATAGTAAATGTGTTGCTTCGCTAAGTATAATGTGGATCAGACTGCCACCGAGATTAATTTGAAACAGACTTATCAATGTTAGTACCTCAAGGAGTGACTAGGTTGTACTCCATAACTTTATAAAATTTTACAGCTCACCAACTAAATAGCCTAAATTAGTTGACTTTATTGTTTGGTAAATGCTTGATAGCCAATAGATTTAATACATTGTTAATTATCCTATTCTCCTTAAAATAGTATTTTCATTTTTATAACCAAGAATATTTAGAGGCTAATTAGAAATCCAGTAATGTGAATTGTAAATTATGTGTAATTACAATAAAACTACTGAAGAATAACACACATTACTTATAAATTGTAACACTGTGATAAATTAAAGCAATTACAGGTAAACCAATAATGTTCTTTAATTAAGTAGTTATGAATGAGAATTTGTGCTTTGCATTTACAATAACCTATAAGGTTGGGGATTGCATTTATAGCTTATGCAGAAATCGATTGCACTCTGCTGTGATACTCTTCTAAGAATAACTTCTAAGTTCATTACTGTCATTATGCCATTATCACGTAAAAACAGCCAGGATTGTTAAATGTAAAGTATGCTGACAACCAATCAACCGTGTTTCTTACTATAATTATAATTATGTCACTATCTCTTCTTAGGCCCTTATGAATCTGAGAAAAAGTTCATAATTCCACAAGTCTTCAATGTTGGTTGCAAAGGAATAGGAGATGCTTTGTTGTAAGTTTATTGAAAATACTATTGTGTTTGACGTTAATAAGGCCATTCATCCTCATAATTATCCTACTGCAGCCTGCTGCTTATAAGACTCTAGTAATAGTTTTTATATTGCCGCATCTGTTTATTATGTTATAGATTGCTTTCATGTTGAAGTAACTCCTTGACATGTGCAAGTTGCAATCAATGTCACAGGATGAATAAAGACCAGCAGATCATCTTTCCGTCCTGAACTCAAGTCATGTGTACTTGTGTGGATGTGTATGAACAGGTCTCTGGAGGAGAAAGAACTAACAGAAGTTGGTAGAAGGGGGGCAGCTGGAAAGTCCAGATGATAAGAACATGCTGATCTGAATTTAGAATATCTTGAAGCTTAGTTTAAAGATGAATATTTAAAGGATGAGTACTAAAGAAACAAACAAGTAAAAAGAGGATTTTGACTTACCCATGTATACTCATGTTATTAGTTTGTTTGAGTCATTAACAGTAACAGTGTTCCAAAAATTAAGGACAGTTTAGACTAGCAACATAAGAGCATTCCAAATATAATATTTTGAATACATTTGAATGTTATACCCAGCCAGGGGAAAGCTAGCAGAGACTACACATCAGTGACAAATGTTGGGTCAGAGACTTTACCCTACTTGCAAGCTAGTAAGTTTGCCTGTTAATGTTTCATGGAAGGTGGCAGAAGATACAAGATACCCATGTCAGTGATACTGTCACTCGAAGCACAGCAAGCAGCATGAACATCATCATGTTTGTGCTGGTTTCCTTCATCCTTGCATGGGGGTGCTGTGGAAAGGCCCAGACCGATGCTATACACATAGTGGGTTTGCACCTCAGCTGAGGAACACTGTGCTTGGGGAATGCATCATTTTTATAGCAAGCAGTAAGCAAACCTGTTCTTGGTTTCGGAAGCAGACTTTACATCATCTCTTAAGGTTGCTGTCTGTAAACACGACCCTGAGAAATGGCTCGGGTAGAGAGCAGTCAAGGCTTTGCCTAATTGACAAAGTCAGTAAGATATGTAGGAGCCCAGGAGACCTGTGTGGAAGACTGTCTTTCTCAACAATCAGTATACACGTATTCAGGAATTTGATGGACAACTAGGTAGAAAGACAGCCTTCATCCATTGGTTTCAAGTTCAATACTCTGTTCCCAGGACCATGGTTACCTCCATGTGTTTAATTAAATATTATTCAAAATGACACAAGAAACTCCTGGAGAGCTATCGTTTGATGTACCTCTTCTCTTTATTACTATTCAAGTGACTGGCTTCTAGTCTGTTATTACTCTGAAACTATCTACTCATATCATTTCCCCTCCTGGCTTCAGTTCACTTTTCTTATCCATTTAACTTTAGAATCCTACTCTTACTGAAACGGTGGTTTGATATGCTTCTTCCTATGTTGATTTACTTGGTATATTTAATTGCGGCAGCTGATAAGGAAGCTTGGTAGGCCATTATATCCATATTTCTTAAAGAAAAAGCAAAACACATGAAGCCATAATGTATTTTTATTCTCACATCCAAAGACAATCTCCAGCTTTTAGTGAGTTATGCAGAGTGATCCACTGAAATATTTGGGCAATGGGGCCACACTTTGATGTACCCACAGAATTCCTATGTCAAAGGCTACAATGAGGGCACCTGGGTGGCTCAGTTGGTTAAACGACTTAGTTCACCTCAGGTCATGAGCCCAGGGTCCTGGGATGGAGTCCCGCATCGGGCTCCTTGCTCAGCGGGGAGTCTCTTTCTCCCTTTGACCTTCCCCCCTCTCCTGCTTTCTCTCTCTCTCTCTCTCTCAAATAAATAAAATCTTAAAAAAAAAGGCTACAGTGATCTGTAATCAGTGCCCAGCTCTCTTCCAATTCTTTATCCTCTTTCATGAAAATGTTGTCATCCTCTGCAATACATGTTCATTTCTTTGCTTTAACTAATTTTCTATACTCCACGATGAACAGCCTTGGTGGTCCCCTGCGCCACATCTTGTGTTGTATAACTTCACTGGATGAGTGGGACTAGGAAGGGCACTGAAAGAAAACTTTATAATTTCCTTCTCTGGCCACCTTTCAACCTACTCTCAGCAAGCTGTATTTCTAGGACTTGGGCTAAAATTTCAAGTAATTTTGTACCTTTTATGATTACTCTCAGATAATAAATAAACAATCCCTTAGGTGAGGTTTTAAAAAGTTGAATTCAGTGTAAAATGAAAACCTCAAATCTATCTAACTTATTCCTCCCAAGGCCCATGCATGCACATACATACACACACACACACACACACACACACACACACCCTTGGGGATGTTGGGAAGCCTAAAGTTGGAGTAGGGGCGCTGGAAGGCTCCCTCCCCCTTCCTCAACATATCTCCTCCCAGCCCCCTGCTGCTGGGACGGCCCCTGTTGAAGAGTATACAGCTCACTTCCAATTCAATTTTTTTTGTCTGGGTTGGCCACTCCAGCAGCCCTTAACCTTTAGAACACTCCTAGAAAAAGTCAGACTTCAGTCCCTGGGCCCCTCGAACACCAGGAGACATACACTCAACTTTCTGGGTGACTATCTTTAAGTTCCCCTCAATTGGATTCAGTTTATGAGAAACACTCCCCTCCTGAGTGTCATGGTACCATTTCTAAAGGAATTCTTATCCTCTCTGATCTGATCAATCTTCAACTTCCCTTTTATACCCTTAAGGGGGTTGCACATCTACAGCATTGGTTTCAGGGTTTTTTTTTGGGGGTGGGGTGTCTAATTAGTACAAGCAGAGGAAATACATTTATTAACTCATTAAACCTTTTTTGTCTTTATTTTTTACAGATTATATTTATTTCTTATTATGTTGCAAGCTTTTTGAGAAAGTGGGGGGACACTTCTTATACTTTATTTTCTGGATCAGTGGACTGTCAATTTATATGCCTTCAGAGACAGAAGGTGATATAAATATATGACTAAATGAGGAAGCCAGAAATGGAATGAGAGATATTGAGGTTACCTTTTATTTTTAAAGAGAAGCCAAGAATCTAGAATTTTGTGGAACTGATTGATTCATTAATTGAAAACATATAGACACCTTAAAGTCATGTCTGCATAAAGCCAAAATAATCAGTACATTTAATTTATTATGAAAAAATATCATTTCGCTCTTGGGGAATTAGGAAAATAATAATGAAACTTCTAAACTTGTTGTGGTTAAGCTTTAATTAATTTAAATTAATTTAAATAATAGGATGTACTTAACAAATTTCTTCAGCTGAAAAAAAATAAACTTCTTGTGGACTCTGAGTGTACATTGCAGAGGATGACAAAATTTTCATGAAAGAGGATAAATTAAAGGATTAATTTATTCTTTTCCTACTGTTTAAACTATGAACAAATTTAAAAAATATGTTTACCTTCTGTTTCAAGAAAGTCAGTTTCTAAGTAAACAGTGTCTCAACAGTTTGAATTGTTCCAACTGTTCTCTAAAAGTTGAGAAAAAACTATTAAATATTTATCATCTTGTATTGTGTTATTTACTGTTATGATGAATATGCAAATTTTATTAATGCTATTCAGAAAGCCATGAAAAAATTATAATTCATGAATGAAAAATTAAATGTAACAAGCTAGTTGGAAAACAAATTTAACCTACATGTGAAATACATTGTCCCGTGCTTTCATGTGAGTAAATAAGGCCATGAAAGATTATAAGGACAAGGAACTGATGAAAGTGACAAGTAGAAAAGTAGCCTAAGAAAAAATTTATTATTTTCAGGATCGCAAAATCAAGGAATCATCCAGAAGTGTTAGGACAGAGGCTGCGATGCTAAGTCGGGGGAGGTGCTGAGAGCTGCGCCTTTACCAAAGGCCGGGGGAGTGGCAAGCTGTGGTGCTGGTGTGGGACCCCGCCCCGGCCCCCGGCCCCCCGCCCCCAACAGGCTGCCCAGGAAGGAAGCTTTCTACCTACTGTTCCTTTCCTGCTCTTGAGGATATTATCTCCAGGACATAGATGAGAAAAAGAGCAATTATATTTCATCGAATACCTACAATTGGAAAGTTTCTGGGTTTCATCAGAAGTAAAACAATAAAACAAAAATGCTAAAATTAATATATGGTATGTGCTATAGATAATGGGTGTCATGCCACTGGGCTACTTGTATGGATTCCGCCTTACCTCACTCTACTTTTCCTTGTCCCACACATACTGCCTTCAAATAGACAATATAATACATTCATATATACTGTTTACTCTTTATTTTCTGCAAAATGATATAAGCTCCATGAATGTAGGGATCTTTGTTTTGTTCACTGACATTCAAGTACCCAGAAGAGTGCCTGGCATAGGTTCTTAATAAATATTTGCATAAAGTTCTATAAAAGATACATAGGAAAAAAAAATTGGACTATTCAGAGATTTTGTAGATCTGAGAAAGGATTTCTTCAAAATCAGGCAAGTTGGGAAAATAATGGAACTTAAATATTATATTGAACATAAAATGTTAATATTATATTAAATATTTAGAGATGCCTGGGTGGCTCAGTTGGTTAAGCGTCTGCCTTCAGCTCAAGTGATGATCTCAGGGTTCTGGGATCGAGCCCCATATCTGGCTCCCTGCTCAGTGGGGAGTCTGCTTCTTCTTCTCTCTCTGTTCCTCCCCCCGCTTGTGTGCTCTCTCTCTCTTTCTCTGACAAATAATAAAATCTTTACAAAAATATTAAATATTTATTATCGAATTTATTTATAGGGCCCCCCAAGTTTAGACATAATCCATCCAATTAATCTCCAAGCCCTATTGTTTTTAATCCTAAAATACCTCATAAACATACCTCTCTTTTTCTATGTGTATCGCATCTCCAATAACCCTTCTTCTGGACATTTCAAAAATGTCCTGTTTTTTTCACCTCTAGTCCTTACATCAAATAAATCATGTCCAATGATCCACAGTCTCAAACCAATTTACGTATTTCTTTCCCGTGTTAGATCTGGGGGTTTTACACAGTCCCTGCTTTCGTGGAATTTATAATTTAATTTTGGATACAGGTGTTAACAAGTAATGACCCACATTCTATAGAATTACAATTGTAATTTGGTGTTGGAAGATAGTATAAATAGAGAACTAATCTAGCCTAGAATCTCAGAGAAGAATCTTTTTCCGAGAAAGTGGGGTATAAGATGAAATTTGAGAGAGAGAGAAAGAGAGAGAGAGAGAGAGAGAACAGAATATGCTGAAGCTCTGAGGTAGAAGTGGTAGAGCATCATGATTTATACCCGGAGTGTCAGGTGGAAACCCGATGATGTATGACTGAGGGTCCAGATACAGATTTTTAACCTTTACTCTAACACCAAGGAGAAACTGCTATAGGGTTTTAGTGGGTGAAGAAACTTGATCCAAACTGTAAAATCACCCTGGTTCCTGTTGGACTTTTCTTCAAGCCTCCATGGCTCCCTATTGCCTGTTGAGTACAGATCTTACTAACAACTTAGCTGTAATGAAAAACTGTATACCTTGGACCTTGTCATTAATCCTAGCCTTTTCCTGCTCTATACGCTGGACTAGCTCTGGCTCCCAGGACCACCTGCCCACACCCCAGCCTTTGTCCCATATTTTCTTTCTTCTTCTCCCTTCTCTTCCCCTCCCCTTCTCTTCCCTTCTTTCTTATGGAATGCCTATACCACCCACCTGCTTCTCAATGGCATATATCCCACCTGAAGTTTTAGGCTCAAATCAATTAACGCATCGTCTTCACTTACGTTTGAATCACTCTATGGCATGCATATTTTACTTCATGACATAGTGATTTTGTTTATATCTAAGCACCATTAAAATATCTTTTCGTTAAGTACTATACCTAATTCTGCTTTGGTACTTCATAGGAAATGCACAATACTGAACACTAACAGCACACGCTTCTTGAGTATTTGTAAAATAAATTAACCAATACATTCTTCCTGAATCTAAGCAAAAATGCTGGAAATATTCAGAAAATGATTGCACACCTTGAAACATAACAGGCACCTTTTTGTTTCTTAGTTCAACTTGGTGACTGTAGTAAAATAAATGATTACATTCATACAAGTAGCATTCTGGCTTCACTTGCCTTCAAACAAACCCAGTGTGGACTCATTGTAGGTTATTTTAATTCTGCCTTCTAATAATCTAAAATGCCTTGTTCTCCTGATATCCTATGATGCCCCCAACCAGGGCCAATTTTTCTGTATTTCCATGTAAGGAGCATGAGCCTTGGAGGAAAGAGCCTTGGATTCAAATTTTAGCTTGTGATTATGACCAGGTTCTAAAACCCTTTGGGTTGGTCCTATCATCTATAAATAGAGAGGTTACATGGCTTATAATGATAAATGATGAGCACAGGTATCTAAAGCACCTATCACAGTACTTGATACATCATTTTACTTATGGGCCCCGTCCATGTTCCCCTGCTTCAGGTGGTAAGGTGCTTCTTTCTCTCTCCAATAGTCATTCAGGCGTCTATACTATTTATGTGAAACATCCTGATTTCTTTAGGACGTAGCTCCATTAGTTATCTCCTCCTTTCTCTCTTAGCATCAGATGTCTCTTTCCCTTTACTTACTCCTTCTTTGCTTTACTTTCAAACATGCTCAGCTCTCCCCATCCTCAAACATCCTGCATTTTAGTAGCTATTTATACCCTTTGTCCTTCCTTCATTCAAAAGCAATGAACACTAACATATGTGGACAATGCTAGGTTCCGGACTCTAGGAAAGAATATGACACTGTTTTTAAGTTTGCACCACAGTAGAGGAGACAAGGTGCATGATCAAATCATTGTTCAGTAAATGTGATCTAATAGCATAGGTGGGACCCCTGAAAAGGCCTATGGAAGCACTGAAGTGAGGAATCGGTTCTGCCCGGAGGGCTTCAGCTAGGAGATGACCGAGGTAGACCATGAGGCTGCTGGGAGACATTGGAAAGTATTCTATTTTGGAAAACAAAAACAAAAACAAAAGCCCACCAGCATTAGCAAAGGTAAAAAGTATAAAAAGTTGACACCTGTTTAAGAAAGGTAAACAAAATGCAGCTGATTTCAGTGAAAGGTGTCAGTTGGGTGTGGCCCCAGTTGGAAGAGCCTTGAAGTCTGTAGGTCATGGAAGCCATTGAAAATGTTCACCAAAGTAGTGATATCACTAAATTTGGATTTTAGAAAGATAACTTGGGGTAGAAAGAAGGATGGTTGATAAGGGAAAGGTTAGAGTAGGAAGCCCCATTGAAAGGTTATTTCAAAGAATATGGTTGAGATGCTCTTTGCTCTTGCTGCCGCCATTTTCTTAAACCAATCATACCCTACAGACCAAATTCAGTGGTCTTTCCTCAGACTTCTACCTCTCCTGTGTGCATGATATATTTTATACCTTGAATCATCTAGTTCTCCTCACCCTTCCTTTCTGTCCTGGCAACTGTGTTATTACCTAGGTTCGCTGTCCCTACATCCCTTTCATTCTTTGACTCCTTGACTGCTGCTTCTTCCTCTTGATCCAATGAGATGGTCTGTTTTCTTAGACATTTTAAAAAAGATTTTATATATTTATTTGAGAGAGAGAGAGAGAGAGAGAGATCACGAGCAGGGGGAAGGGGTAGAGAGAGAAGCAGACTCCCCACTGAGCAGGGAGCCTGATGCAGGACTTGATCCCAGACCCCAGGATCATGACCTGAGATGAAGGCAGACGCTTAACCAACTGAGCCACCCAGGCGCCCCTGTTTTCTTAGCCTTTCTGTGTTACCTTGCATATTCTCCTACCCTCATCCATGTGTTCAAGTATCATTTCTAAGCAGAGCAAAATCAATTCCAAACATACAATCCCAGCCGTGTTACTGATTTTGAGCTCCATTGATATATTTCTATAGGTCTGCTGGATGTCTCTGCATAGAAGCCCCACCAACGTAGCAACTTCAGGATGTACATCTCCTTCAGACTCACGTTTCCTCGTGTCTTCTCTAACTCCTCATTTATTAAGTTGAGCTTCAAAACCACGTGATGAGCTGTGCCTCTTATTTTTCTTCTCGTTCTCTCTCACCAACCTTAAAGTCTCACGTTGCCTTTTCCCGAGCAACAGTTCTTTCCTCACTCCATTCAGTCCCATCCCCACTGCTACTGTTCTAGCTCTGAGCTTTGTTCCTTGGATTATTTTAATAGGCGTGCTCCAGAACTCCCTCTTTCCAAACCACTTCATAATCACAGGAGTAATCTTCCAAAAGTGCCCATTATAATCACATTGTTTCCCTGATCAAAATATTGAATAACTCTCTGTCTGCTCAATTAAAATATAAATTCCTTAGCCTGACAGCCCCAAACCCTTTAGAGTCTGATTTCTTACTATATTTCTTATACTTTAGCCATTTTGGACTATTCCTTGTCTCCCAAATATGCCTTGTACTATTTTATCTCTATGACTTTGCTTATGTTATTTTCTTTACCTTTCCTTTCAAACATCGTTAATATCTGTAAAAAACCTTAGTACACTTCAGGGCTCAGTTGAGTACACTTCTCAATAATACTGTCTCTGACCACTTCAGTGAAGAGTCTATTGCCCTCACCTTTATCTGCCTGGCAATGCTTAGTCCATTGCCCCAAATCACATTTGTTGCATGTTGCTTCCTGTTAGGGAAATTGGTGCATGTACATCATATCCATATCTAGATTTGGAGCATCATGAGGAAAGCATTTCTCAGGCCTAGGATCCACATTCCTAATGAAGTTTGGAGGCCCGTCATGCTAGAATCCTGTCATGTAAATTTCTCCAACCAAGTGTTCTCTTTCTCTTGACTTTTCCTCTTTGTGTGCATCCCTGAAAGCTCTGATGTGGGACTCGAGCAGATATCTCTGGGGCTCAAAATCACCATAGTTTATGTCATAGCTTTCCAAAAGACAGCTTTTGTGACTAAATGACCTTGGTGCTTGGCCTTGGCCCACCTCCATCTCTGTTCTCATTATAGCACTAAGTTGCTTCGCTTTGTAGACAGCATCTCTGGTGTGTGATTCTGAAATATAGTTGAGGTACAAAGACTCTGTGTCCTTTTTGGATCTCAGCAAAATGCTTTATTCGTGGTAGGCCATGACTGTTTGCTGAACGACTAGCAATTTATCCAGTCTGATTTCTGTGCTACTGGTATTTGTATGTTATTTGTATATTTTAACATACATAATTATCGAAACATTAGCATGTTTTTTCTGCCCATTTTAATGGCTCATTACCTGCTCTAGCATGTTATGTCCTGGTATATATAAGAACAGCTGTGCCTAATATATCCCTGTAAATCATTCCTGTTCATTTTCATAAGGATATTAGACTCAGCAAATATGTGTCATGTGGATTTTTATGGGCCAGGCTCCGAACATAACAAAAACTTCCCAGAGCCAGAGATAACTGCACTGAATCAGCTGTTCCCAAGTTTACTTTTAACCATTGCTCAAATTAGATATCTATGAGCTCCCTTAGAGTCCAATCCCAGGCTGCTAGCTGCTCCAGATGTAAGAAGCTTTTATAGCCTTCAAACACATTTTATCTGTCATCATTTTCATCAACAGGAATATCTTTCTCTCTATTCTCTTTCATAGAACCTGGTAAACAAGGAAAGAGAAAAGCTTGGCTTTATTGTAACTCCAAAGAGGTCCGTGTGGGAGAAAAAAAGCACAGTGTGTCTTTCTCTGCGTCTCTTTCTATGCATTTCTTCAAAGGCCTACCAGCCACCACCTTAATCCATCTGTTGAAGATGCTCAATTTTTCAAATGACCTTTTCTTTGGAATTCATTGAAAATTCAGTTTGAGGTGATAGAAAGAGATGAAGAACCTAGGGAGGGATATGTTCTAATTTTGTTCTTTTGTTTTTTTTGTTTTGTTTTGACAGGAAAGTTCTTTATTTTTTTTATCATTATCATTCCTCTTTTATTTTTTATTCTAATTTTTTTTATTATGTTATGTTAGTCACCATACAGTACATCATTAGTTTTTGATGTAGTGTTCCATGATTCATTATTTGCGTGTAACATCTAATTTTGTTTCTACACTTACTAATCAAGTGTTTTTACTGAATTCCCCATTTTTTCTCATCTGTAAAATGGACATTGATTCTGAGAGGATCAGAGACTAAAACTGATTACATGGCCTCTTTTTAAATAAAATAAATTGCAAATGGATTTGCATATCCTTTGAGCCCAATCACAGAGCTAGGATATATTCACCCAGGTTTGCCAAGATATAAGTAAAACGCTGTTCTCCATTGTTCTTATGTTCTTCATGATAACAAACAACTGGAAGCAACTAAGGGGCCTATTAGAAAGGTATTGGATGTAAACTGCAGATTATCCATATAATGGAATACTATGGAGCCATTCTTTAAAAGTCGTGTGGTTTTGCATGGCTTATCAGGAAATATTTCCAAGAAGTGGAACTAAGAGTAAAAAAAGAAAAGTGGAGAGAGACCTTATGTAGACATATACATTATATAGACATTATACACTGTAAAAAAAAAAAAATCTGTGCACATATGCTGGGTTTGCATAGACATTCTGGACTAAAACGGAAAACTGATAAAATGACCAATTTAGGGTAGAATAATTGAGGCAAGGGAGGTGTCACCCTGACGTGTTACACCTTTTTACCCCTGTTTGTGTTTCATTTTCTTTATAAAGTAGCAAGTGTTGTGTGAATAATATAATAATGGGACTTTTTGCTTTTCCTCTATATATGTTTAAGAAACATAATACCTATTATCTAAAAATAAATATAAGAAATTTTATAAAATTTCAATGGGTATATTGATGTAAAAGATTGTTTTATCACACAAATAATATCAAAATTCAGCAGTAGACTCCAAGAATTAAGTCTAGAAGATGTGTTGCTTGTAAAAACATGGCACTGAACAGATTAATGCTATTGGGGATTGGGTCACGGGGAGAATATTCATGTAATTAGGTTTTTCTGAGTACCTATTTTTCCCCTTTGCTCTCAAAATCCTACTTTTTAGGCACAAAAGGCATAACCTTGTTCATTGCATTATACTGGTTTTTATAATCTGAAGAATAGTTACTAGGTAATATATGAAAAAATACAGCAGAATATGGGAATATTCTCCCTAGGTAAAAAGTGCCTGCAGAACTGGAATAATAATTGGAGCCCAGTCACAGGATTCTGGAAGCTGAAAGAGGCCTCAGCGTTTACCCCTTGAGTTTTTTGATAGGGTAGTTGGACCCAGGGAATTTTGATGGTTTGTCAAGGTGAACGAGATGGGCTGAATATGGACTATGTCTCTGACTGCCCCATGTCAGTATAATACCTTGTCCACGCAAAACACGTTCTGCACTCAAGCTGAGTCACTAGCAGGTTTCCGGGAAGTTAAATTTTTAGTTGCATTAAAGAGAGTGACTGTCTTCCTTAATGAGCATGAAATATACATCTGGCATTGTGATAAGCTACCTGCCTGATTTAGTCCCTATGATAACTGTATATGGTATTTATTTCGTGAATAAGGAAACTCAGACATTAAATACTTTGTACAAAGACACAGTTTATGAATAGCAGAATTTAAACTCAAGTCTGACTCCCCTTGTTGCTGGTGGCCTCAATAATATGACCAAAGATATATAAGTGGGAATGAAAAAGGTATACAGAGAAAACAGCCAATTGAAGGCTTGTTAAAGTAGTAGAAATAAGCTCCTCCAGGTACTAGTTGTCAGGTAGTGAGAAATGAATTCTGAAAGGAAAAGCAGAAGTCAAGTTGGAAAACCAAACAGATAAAAATTCCCTGTATACACTATTGAGCTAGCCCACAGATGTTATGTCCAAATATTCCAATACCGGTAACCAAATAGTGGGAGTATTAACAAAATCCTTTACATTTGCTTGCATGTCTTTCCCCACAGATCAAATCTGTAATGCACTTTAAGGTTAATAGCTCTGTTTTGAGGTGTATTTGGTTTGCTCAAACCCTTTTAAGGGTCATGCAAATAACTGTGATAACCTAATCTATCACCTACACTGGATAACACTATCTTTTACTCTAAACTGAAAATTAAGCTCTCTGTAAACCTCAAAAATGCATCTTAAAATATGTGCAGGATGAAAAAGCATTTTTTGCATAATAACAGGTTTAATTTTGTTGATCCTGTTAGCGTCTATTCTTGAAAACTAGGCCTGAAGTTTCCTATTTATGCTCCTAAATTCAGAATAGTCTAAAATGTCACTTTTATTATTCCTTATATTAGAGTCCTTCAAATTAAAAACATTCATCAGAAAATGGCTGTCTTCAAAATATATTGTCCAATATGGAATGTAAATATTAAATTTAAATATTTTAAAATTAAATTATTATTTAATTTATAATTGCAGGAGCACAGTGTAGTTAGGCTATGTGGTTGGACAGATCTGTTCATGTGCAGAAATAGGTACGCTAGCATCATTTTAAAAGCCACAAACCGAAAACCTTCGGCTATTGGACTGAGGAGAGGAAGGTTACGAAAAGCCAGAGAGAGACCATTACCGCTGGACATCTCAAATCAGTTCCTGATCACTAGAAGTCACTTTCAAGAAATGGGCACAATGAATTTTCAAAGCTGTTTCCATGTCACCAACAAAATGAGAATCAACTTAGTTTTTCAACATAAAACTTGTAACTAAATGAAAGGAGGAAGAGATAAAACAAATGCAGTCCCCTGCACCCCCGGGGTATGAAACAGAAAGATCCAAAGATTTTATTTAAAAATAGAACTTGCGTGGCTTAATGCCCTAGTCCTAAAATGTAGTTACAATCAAGAACCTAAGAAATACACGTTATCTTAAAAAGATGGTGACAGAATCATTCTGTGCAAGCATCTGATTTTATGTACATTGCAAATATTTTCTGTGATGCCAGCTCTAGTTTGTAATTAAGATTCTTGAAACGTGTAAGCGCCTCCTGCTTTTCGGAGCTTTACACGTAACTCGTGATTTCATCTGAACCCTGCAACAGTGACGTAAGTATCTTTTCACACAAAGCAGGGTCTGTTCAGATGGCACCTGTTCTGTGATTCTCTGACTGTCCCGGATGGGAGTAATTCCCTTCCTAAAGCTTTGGGACTTGATTATCTCATATGGCAATGGCGTGACCTTGTGTCATTTTCTCCTCCTTCCTTATCACGTGTCTGTGACCGTGTCCTACGTATTCTCTCTTCCCCCTTCCTATCCCCACCTTTCATTCCTCAACTCTAATACTTGGCACAGAACTTTGGTCAGGATGTCCAGCTAGGGGATCTGTGGGCTTTGTATGGTCTCGGGGGCTTGAGAGTGTTCAGCTATCATGTACAACTTTGGGAAATTTCATTTAAAAATCAGGATTTCTACTTTCTTTTGAGGAAGTGGGAAATTGTACAGCTCTGGATGCATCTTCCCTCATCCTACAGTTGGCTAGGGCCAAGTGGTGGCTTCCCTTTTTAGGATGTGTCTGTGTGCTCTCTTCCGGGCTCACAGTTGAAACCTACTTTGAAGCATCATCATGGATTCATGACTGTTTCTTTTTTTGTCCCATGGCAGAGGAATATTTATCTGTGCCCAGATCTCTATCAAAAGTGAGTCAACAAAGGAAAGCAAGAAGGCCACTGGATGGTTTCCAACATGGATTGGCCTTTGCAGGCATTTGAGTCTGGGCTTTGTGTTAAAGTAGGAAACTGAACCACATAGTCCGTGTAGCCTTGGGTAGCCTTTGGATTTTATACCTGTTTTATCACTTATTAACTGTGAAGCCCATACTTCTTGTCCCTTATCTCAGAAGTGGAAGTAATCCCAGGTAGTTTCCTTTTTTTTTTTTAAGATTTTATTTATTTATTTGACAGAGAGAGACGCAGCAAGAGACGGAACACAAGCAGGGGGAGTGGGAGAGGAAGAAGCAGGTTTCCCGCTGAGCAGCGAGTCCGATGCGGGGCTCGATCCCAGGACCCTGGGATCAGGACCTGAGCTGAAGGCAGACGCTTAACGACTGAGCCACCCAGGCGCCCCAGGTAGTTTCCTTTTGAGGATTAAGTAAGGCAAGTTAATAATAAATACTTAGCACATTATCTGCAGCATAACGAGCACATAGTAAATGATAGATGGTAGGACTCTCCTGACCACGTTTAAAGTTGAGAAATTCTTTTGAACTGAGCTCTCACACAAGTGATCTTAACTGGCTGGAACTCATGAATTAATACTGTGAGTCACTCATTTAATACATATTTAATAGACAATGACTGTCTACCTGGTTTTATTCTAGACATTTGGTATTTATACTGCAAACAAAGCAGACCTATCTCCTGTTCTAATGGAACTTACATACTGGAGGAGGAGACAATAAATACTAAAAAAAACACTAAACTATGTAATATTATGCCAGGAACAATATGTGTTGTAAAAAGTAAGGCAAGGCAAAGGCGTAGAGAAAAAATGGAGGTGTGTACTCTTTCATAGAGTGGACTACGGAGGTGGTTTCAAGCAGGGAGATGAATGAGGTGAGGGGAGAGCCACAGAAGCACTTGACTGGAGAGCTTTGCTGGCAACAGGGGCAGAGTCCCCAGAGTGGAGTGTGCTGGGTGTTACAATCAATTATAAGGAGACCAGTAAGTGAGAGACAGATAGCTAGAGATTTTTCTAGGAGCCATATTATGTTGTAGGTCTTAGGTGAACACTTAGGTTCTAACTATGATCAGAAAACCCTGGAGTATTTGAATTGCACAATGTACAAGATCTGTTTTGTCCTAAAAGCCTGCTACGTGGATCACAGGTGGTGGGGAAGCCTGAGATCAATCAGGAGTGTGTTGCCATGTACCATGTGAGGGCTGTTGGTGGCTTGAGCCAAAGGTGGTGACAGTGGAGGGTGTGAGATGGTTGGATTATTAGGGCAGCACCTTTCCTGGTGAGTATGGGGTGTATGCAAAAGAAAAGAGCAAATGATGCCTCTTGGGTTTTTGACCCAAGAAACTGGTTGGATCACGGTAAGATTTAATGAGTTTTAGAACACTGGAAGCATGCCAAGCATTTGAAGTGAGGGTGGGAGTGGATATCAAGAGTTCATTTTAGACACATTAGGTTTTAGATGCCCAAAGAACACCTAAGAGGAGATGTTGGATAGGAAGTTATATAGAAGTCTGGAGTTCCATGGAGAGATGAAGGCTGGAGATACATATCTGGAAATCATTACGTTATAGAGATGGCATTTAAAGTCATGGAATTGGTTGAAATCCTATAAAATGAAAAAGAAGAGGCATGAGCCTTGAGCCCCGAGCTATTTGAGCACTTTGTGGTCAGGCCTAAAATGAAGATCCATCAGATGAGATGAGAAGGAGTGGCCAGTGCAGTCGGAGGAAACCCTGGAGTTTGGCCATCAGCTGGACCACAGATTGTGTTCATATCCTCATATGTGAGGAAGGCAAGCTTGTCCTCCACGGTCATGTGATTTTACACCAACAGCATTTTCGATATAAAAGTATCCTAGCAGTGATATTTTGCAATCCCTGTACTTTATAGAAGTTGAGACTGGAACCTGGGGAGGTTAATCCCTTACAGTCATGTAGTAATCGGTTTTAGTTGATTAGGGATCATGCTTTCAATTGGAGGGATAAAATACTGGGCCAGAGGCAAGTATCCCATAATGAAGCTGGAATTGTTAACAGTCACTCCCATCCCTGGGCAGGAAAGGGAGGGACCAGGAACAGTCACAGGCATCCGATGTGGATCCTTTTTCTCAGAAACACTCCTTCCCAATGATCAGCCATAGCAAGCTTGTATGAAGCCCTTTCGGTAGTATGATACAATTCAGACAGTGGTAAGCTGCCGAGGAGGAAGACAATTGTTCTCTCCTCCAAGATTTTTACTCTTCTAATTGGTAGAAGAGGTGAACAATCTAGAGCGAACATAAATTTTCACATAAAAACTAATTCAGAAGTTAGGTTTTTAAAAAATCAGAAATGAAGTAGACCCTAAAGCAAGCAATGTGGATGCTTCCATAAAAGAGTACACTGAATAGGTTCACTAGCACAGGATTTGGCATCCAATTAATATTTACTGAGTAGATTAATGCCTTTTGCTTCTTCTCAGTAAGAGACCACTAATGGGCTGAAGCAAACAAACTGTGACAGGACATAAGGATTTTTCCAAGAACTTCAAATTAAGAATTTATATTCATCCAGGTGATGCCAAGCATAATACCTACTGTAAAACAGAATTTTCTTAAATATTCTATGATAAATGACTACTTTCAGTTAACCTTCATTCTATCATATCATATCACATGAAAATCCCTCTGTCGTCCTGGAGCACATGCTTTAAATATCTAAATATGTGTGCACCTGCATCACAGAGCAGGGGTGTTGGGCTTGAAAGCCAATGACACTGACAGAAACTGACTATGACTATATTTGGGGATCATTTTGTAGTATTTTAGTGTATTTTTTTCTTTTCCTTTCTTTCTTTAGTTAGTTTTGTTGTTGATTGTTTTCGTTTACTTGTTTTGTTTTATTTGGCCATAGTTACTCTTTACATTGAAGTCCCTTCAATTTTTAGTTCTGACACGAAGGCAATCCTTCCCTCTCACACTGGAGAATGACTTTAAAAATGTGGCTATAAAATCTATGTTAGTCCCCGAACATCAAACAGATCTAAATTGTCAAAAAGGAAGAAATGAAACATCTGAGACTTTGAAAGATGACAGCATATCCAGATTATGTGTGTGTGTATGTGTGTACACACATACTCACTCACATACACACACACACACACACACACAGTTACCTCTTTATCTAGAACATATGGACTTACAGATTTTTATGCCAAGCCATACGTTTCTGTCTGGCATCATATGGCTCAAATATGATTAAAACTATCCAGTCCTGTGGCGTGCTTCTTTGTTATACATTATCTAAATCATGTGAGTGAGAATTCCCATTACAGCAGCAGGAAAAAAAAAAAAAAAAGAACTGCTATAATGATCCTTTTGCAGTTTGTTTTAGGGAAGTGAAAGATGAGAAAACTTGATGGAAACATAAAAATTCACTTTATAATAATAATTGGATGATTCTTACATAACCAGTAGTTTTGGTGGGATTTTATACTTTAATTCATGACTTTTCACAAAATAAGATCCAAAAGTGGGAAAACATCGTGGTAAAATTCTATGATTTTAAATATAGCGGGCAGCTGGAAAGGGTGTAAATGCGTGTGATGCTGTGAGGGGTGTGTAAGGAGCTTTCAGCTGTGAGTATTTTTGGTAAATATCTGCAAGTCATATAAAGGACGTACCCTGGGAGAAAGATCACAAAGCTTATAGAGTCTCACCACCTAATGCACAGATTCCATGGGATATCTCTCAAATAATTCTTGTAGACAGGATGGGAGACTCACCTAAGGAATTTCTGGCTAACCTGGATTCCTCTTCCTTTGATTTGGCAGTTCAGATATTGAATTTAGCCTCAAAAGTGGATCATATTCTCGGGGGCCTCAGCGAAACAACTGAAGAGATGCTTTTTTGTTTTTATTTCTTTTTTAGTTGTTGTTTTCTTGGCAGCAAAGGAATTTAAACATTTGTTCCCAGATTCTTACTGGGGTGGCACAGACAGTAGATGTGGTCACTCAATGAATAAACTCACCAGATCCCTTCAGCCATGGTATTCCATCCCATCCCGTAATTTTGACTCATCATTACAGACAGATGCATCTATTTTTGGCATAGAGGTAGAATATAGATGTGACCCCTCACAAGAGTACAAGTTTCTTGGTTATGAAAGGGTTGTGATTTGGTGGGGGAAGCTTAGTGTCAAATTCTTCCTGTCTCTTGTCATGACTGGGAAGGGATGCTGGAAGTCAGCATCCCTGGTCTCCACTTTGTACTTCAAAATTGAGTTCCAGTCTTAACTGTGCACTTGTACAAGAGTTATTACCCAGTTCTCCTGGCAGAATATCACTCTCTGAACCAGTGTCAGTGCACACCAGGCAGGGAGTGCACTCGTCATGGGTTACCTCTCCGCCATTTTGAAATATTATTAGCGTCCAACCCTATTTATAGTTTGAATGGATATCCACAGAGTTGCACTCTCCTACCCGGAATAGAAACTATTCTGATGGCAGTGTGCATTTATGTATACTAACTAAAAATATGGGCAAATATGATATTGTCATTGTAAATTTTATTCAGATTGGTTTTCTACCACTCTGCCGAGTAATAATGATAGATAGAAAACGTCTAATGATCAGACTAAAAATGGCAACCCTAATGTTGCTTTGAGGGAGTCTGATGCCTTTAATTTTCACTCTTCTTTCTACTTTCTTCCAACCTGTCATCCTATGTAGAGGGTTTGCTATTTCTCCAAATTAATGAAAGTAATTTTTACTGTGCTCTCTGACATGTTAAGAGTGTTTTGAATGAGTCTCCATGACCACAGAAATGAGAAATAACTGGTGGCCTGTAAGAAGGGAATTATTTGAAAGAAAATTAAAAATAGGAAAGCCTATTTGCCAGGGAGAATCTGATGGAGATGAGTATGTGTGCATACATGTGCAGGTGCACAGAAACTCAGGCAGAAATTGACGCACACTCAGTGAGGTGATCTGCCACTTGAGAATAAAGAAACTAGCAATATTCCGATATTTACTTCTGTTCCCAGTAATATTACTGGAAGCTTTCATTCTCCAGGGGGAAAGCAAGGGAGCATACCTCTCCTGTGCTGAAATGATGGAGAAGGACCAAAGCTTATTCTCTGTTGTACTTCACACTGAGTGCTTTACACACAGCAGAAGCCCAATTAATGCTTGTGGAATTGAATGTATTGAATTGCACTGGAGGGAAAAGAGGACTCAAGGGATTTGGGGTCTCTAAGAGTATACTGCA
Source organism: Halichoerus grypus (assembly GCF_964656455.1). Taxonomy (NCBI): domain Eukaryota; kingdom Metazoa; phylum Chordata; class Mammalia; order Carnivora; family Phocidae; genus Halichoerus; species Halichoerus grypus. The sequence goes on from NC_135714.1 coordinate 195,275,589, forward strand.
AGAGGGTCAGTTTCAGGCAGAGACTGAAATTTTAAATCTCTGGATTTGTCTGTTATGAACTGGAGATATATATCTTGAATGGGAAACAAAGGACAAATCCACATACTGGAACTGCTGACATCTGGTATCATCCATGAGATAGCATGGACCATTTAAACATGTTATGTGAAAGAAGAGTCTAAGTTCTCATTGTAACATTATTGTAATACATCCTGAGCTGCTATTTTCCTTTAGATTTTTATGAATTTTTGAAAGATGAAAACCAGGTAAAGTGATAGCAAATGGCACATTTTTCGGTCAGTTAATGAAAAAAGTGTATATACTACATTTGAAGTTTAAGTTAAGCTATATTTAAATTTGAATTAATCTAAACAGCCAAAATATTTTTGGCATTGGCAATAGAGCCTTCTTTAAGATGTTCTCATAAATCCATTTAGAAGGGGCATCTGGGTGGCTCAGTCATTAAGCGTCTGCCTTCAGCTCAGGTCATGGTCCCAGGGTCCTGGGATCGAGCCCCACATCAAGCCCCACATTGGGCTCTCTGCTCGGTGGGAAGCCTTGCTTCTCCCTCTCCCACTCGCCCTGCTTGTGCTCCCTCTCTCACTGTGTCTCTCTCTGTCAAATAAATAAAATCTTAAAATAAATAAATAAATAAATAAATAAATCCATTAAGAATTAAGATCTTCCTCAAATTTTGAAGACAAACTCATACTTGGGTTGTGATGAAGTGTCAAAAAATTTAGCATGGAAGTTGTTGTTTTCATGAAATTATGAGTGTCTGAGAACATCTGTGTACTAAATTAATTAGAGAAATAAATACTACAACCAATATAAAATGAAATGTTGGAAAATTTGTTCTAAAATTTAAAAAATGAGGTCTATTTCAACAATAAAATATGCAGGGCAGTTGATGAGATACTTTTAGAATCCTATATAAAAAATAAAGAATTGGATAAAATTTGTTTAATATTTGTTTAATAATTAATAAAATTTGTTTAATAATTGATAAAATTTTCTTGGTTTTCTTTTACTTTTGTATACATGATACCAAGTATTTTTCTTTCTGTGTTTCTCTAATTCCTGCAGTTCTTAACGACCCCTTTATTTTTTCATCTGTAAGCAAATAACTACCAAAACAACAACAACAACAAAAAACAAACACACACACAACAGAGTTGTTTTACCTGTCTCAAAGACACAAAGATAATGTATTTCCAAATATTTGATTTTTTTACTTCTCAGATATCATGTGGACCTAGGACTAGTCTTTTATTAAATCTAGTAATTTTAGTTAAAAAAACAAAATTTTTTGTGAACTGAGGAGGGACAGTATCAAAAGTAACTTTACAGAAACTTCACATTTTCTCTGAGAAAAACAATAGCCCAATAATTTGTGTTATTTTAATATCAAATCTTTGGAAATATTCAACATGAATATTTAAATATGTAAACACTAAAATCTCTGTTAAAATGCAAAAATACAGTAAGGTAAAAATGTTGTTACTTTTTTTTTTCTTGGCAAACTATCCCCAGAGAAGAGAGTTTTTTGATTAAAAAATAAAACAAAAGTTAAATGATCCAGTAAATATTATCTCATAATTTAGTGACTGCTTCATCTTTTCAGCTGAATGTTTTTTCCTTTGAACCAGTAGACAACAAAATTATTGAGTGGCAATATCTTCAAAACACTACTTTTATTGAAAAAAATGTGGATACAACATATTTAGGGGTGACTATTTTGAAATATTATTGCAAGCTGAAAGTCTGGGCACTTGGAACTGGATACACCTGATGGATGAAAAATATGAAAGGAGGATTATTTCCCCAGCAAATATTTAGGAAGAGATCTGGCCCGCTATCATTTGGGTTATATTGAAACCTTAGGTGACCTAATTAAAAAAGAAGAATGCCAGGAAGCTTAATGAGTGGGAAGATACTGAATTTGCTGAGTAGAAACACCAGCAATGTAGATTTCAGTGGGACTAGAAAATATCGTAAAGGTTATGAGCAAAGATGATAGGTCTTACATAACCCTTCACCTTTCGTGTTAATAATAAGAGGAAATTTAAGCAATGGACAAATAAATCATCAACAGACATTAGATGTAAACATAGCAGTGATGAGCAAAAATGTGGAACAAAACAGTGAAAACCCTAAAATAAAACACAGGAAGGGGTAACTGCTATATTATCTGTTGCTAAAACTACCACAAATTAGTGTGTGTGTGTGTGTGTGTGTACGCAAGCGCACTTGTGTGTTTAACCGCAGACATATTGGCTTATCCACTTTTTATATTTAAAAACAAGTGATGAAGTAACACTAAACTATTTTTAGTATGAACTGTTCCTTTTCCATTTTCTCTTCTCATGAAGTTGGATTGCATGAACAGAATACGGCTGTTTTACTTGATCTTATCAGACTACAGCAGATGAAGTGAGAATTTCTAATGGCACCTACGTCACTGACCACAGTTGTTAGAGAAATAGCTTTGTTGATGAGTCATATGGCTACTAAGTTGATCTAATACAATGAGAGCTTTCGTGAGTATTTTGAAGGTACAAGAGTCCATGAGGGCAAAGCAAGTCTTTTAAGCCCATTTCTGATGGAAGCATAACCATATACCTATTGAATAAGGTTAAGACAAAAAGACTGAAAAGGCAGGAGAAGACTGAGTATATTTCATGATCAGTAGTATAATGCTGAAAGCATTAGAAGGTGCCATTGATACAGTTATTAAATACAGTTATTAAATATGTTCTTTACACTAATCTATCAGTACCATTGACGGCACTGAGGTTTTCCTCACCCAAGAGGGATTCTGTAAACACTTGAAGTTGAAAGAAGATAAAGCTCAGTATTTCCAGTGACCTCCAATATTGCCAGATGTAGATAATAAGCTTTTTGAATCAAAGACCTTGATCAAAGTTACGAATTTTGTTCTTGAAGCACAAGCAGACCTGTGGGAAAACCACAGTCCTTCTAAATTTTAACTGAGAGCTGGTATCATAGGAATGCCTAGTTCAAAGTTGGAAGTTACCATCTTTGGTTACTACGAAACTGGTTCAGAAGAGACTGATTGGATGTAGTTGCTTGCAAATGTGTTCCTGGATACACAGCCAGAAAGAATGATAGAGGTGCTCTTCTTTCGACTAATAATACATTCCATGCTCTTCAGCATGTCTTTACATCTGTGTCAAAGCTGAAATACATGAGTAATCAATAAAAGACGGGATGAATATTGGAATATGCCAAGAAGAACCATTCCACTTAAACATGACATTTGTGGCAAAATAATCAGTTTGAAATGTTGAGTTCACACACAGAAATTCTGGGTTACGGATTTGGGGACGGAACTCGTAAACATCGAGTTAGCCAGCTCTGAAATTGGAAGCTGAAAGAGAGAAGGAACTATGAGCCTATGTGAAAACCGATGTCGGAATTTTTCGGGAAGGGGATGGGGGTATCAGGGTGAAAAAGAGAGACCTTTTCTTAGCCTGTGAGGAATAATAAAGCTGCCCAAGGCAGGGAACAGGAATTTGCATTTCTGAAGGAGGAATTCCAAGAAGAGTGCTCCCCCGTACCGAGACGGACCTTCAGTTTTCTTAATATTGGTGTTTACCAGTTGGCACTCATCCTGCAACAGGCTGTGACTCCACAAATTATTACCACCAGGCAGGGCCATTTGGGATTAATCAAGACCCAGCTGCGTGGAGGGGAATAGATGTAACATCCAGGCTAAGGCTAGCAAAGGGCCTGGAGAGCTGGTGTCTATTTAAAGATAACACTCCTGGGAGCCTGGGTGGCTCAGGTGGTTAAGCGACTGCCTTAGGCTCAGGTCATGATCCTGGAGTCCCGGGATCGAGTCCCGCATCGGGCTCCCTGCTCAGCAGGGAGTCTGCTTCTCCCTCTGACCCTCCTCCCTCTCATGCTCTCTGTCTCTCATTCTCTCTCTCTCAAATAAATAAATAAAATCTTTAAAAAAATAAAAATAAAAAAATAAAGATAACACTCCTTCAGAAAATCTGACCCAGCCGCTGTGGCAACAAAGAAGAGAGAGCTGGAATCCATAAACCCAGGTCCTCCAGTTTCATGAAATACATCCCACCATCCAATAAACTTGTCCACTTTTAAAGAAACAGCCCCAGCATCTCTGCCCCCTTTGTAAGAATCTTCACCCTTCGTGTGTGCATATTTCGTGTGTTCTACGGCTCCAGAATGTTCACACTTAAATGTTCCCATCTGGCTTTCAGATACATCTGGGAAAAAGCTGGAGCTGCCGTTTTCCAATATGAAAAGCAGAAGCTAAATTTTAATTGGTAGAAATAGCAGGGTGTTTTTGAGAACATTGTTCTCTACTTCAGTAAAACTTTTCAGTTCTTTTAAAACTTCTTTGCATGATATCTCAGAAACACGAATTTTAATTTTAAAAGGGATCATGATGAGCTTATTCAACACTTTCATTTTACAGGCAATGAAATGGAAGTCTAGAGGGATTAAGTGACTTGCCTTAGGTCATTTTCATAAAAATGGGGAAAAAAAGTCTTGAACTAATTCTCTAAATTTTAGATTGGAAAAAAAAAAAAGAGAGAGAGAGAGAAGACCATTTCTGTATTCACTTCCTAACAAATCACTCACTCCATCTTCCCGAGTTCAAAGTTTGCTCTCTCCCAATGCCCAGTGTTCCCTTGATCCAGAACTTGACTGTACGTGGAGGGGGGGAGGGCATCCTATTGAAGAGTATACGCTAAAAGTAGTTCTTACATTTTAAACACAACATGAATAATAGTAGAAAAAAGACTGGTTGGGGGGGTGGGGGAGTCAAAGAGTAAGCTTATGAAGTACAATTACCTTTAAGCAAGCCAAAGAAAGCAAGAGTATGTAATAGAATTTTGCTAATGGGGACGTGGTTAAGTAAAATAAATGGAAGTTTGAGATGGGTATAGAAAGAGACAGAGAGAAAGAGAAGACATATACAAAGAATACAGTCGGAGAATGTTGCATACATAGAAACAAAATAATGGCTGCCTGGAAAAGTGAGTGTGTAGTAAATGAAGGTGTTTAGGCTTTGTTATGTGCCCGTGTATGGTGAGTCAATATTTATAAATGGGATAGCTAATAAATAGTAAATTAATAATAGTAATAATAATGGTAAACGAATAGGGATTCAGAAGGAAATTTATTATAGAGCGACCTAAGCCTTTTTGAAATGTTTAAATTTGTAAAAATGCTAATTTTGGTTAGGTTCTCACTAAAAGACACAAAGCAGCCAATTGACACATGCTTGTAAAATGCAGCCACATTATTTCTACTGACAGGAAATGAAATCTAACAGAGTTAATAAGTATTTATTAATTTAACAGTTTATGTTAATGTGTTAAATCCTCACCTCCTGCTTATTAGAATGAAATGAACGCATTATTAGAAATCCCATTTTAGGTCAGGCAGAAGATGGCCCTACACCATAGTCTTGCTGAATAAATAAATAACTACTAGCAGACAGACTTTCTAAAGGAGACATCAATTGAAACAAGTGATTAAAGTTGACAATGGAATTGTACAAATGACCCTAATTAATGAATTTTCTAATCTTTTTCATGTTTATGAACATTAGCCCCTGTTTGTACACTGTGTGCATAAATATGCATGCGTAACAACTAGAGACGCCCGTAACTGGATGCAAATGATGCTCAGATATCTATTCTGTGGCATCTGTGTATTCTGCCATATCATTGCATCTTAAGCTGAGGGAAGTTCTAATTTCCTTATTTTTGTTTGTTTTTTGTGTTTTCTTTCTTTCTTTTTTTTTTTTTTACTGTCACTGACTTGGCGACAGTTTACTTGGCAAAGCCCCTGACCAGATCTCTGATAAAAGCAACTATTTACAAAACATCAAATCTCCTTCTGCAGCTTTGGAGTAAGGATTCTAACCTTAAAAAAATAAGTTCTACTTCCAAACACCCCTTGTCTTTGTAAATACGATAGACCGAGGGCTATTTTGCTCTGTTCCCTGACAGTAGTAAGATAATGTCACTCTTCAAATAAGGTCTTGCTTATTGGTTACCTTTTGATGGGTTTATCGGCTGCCAGCAAATAATGGATAACTATTCAGTGAAGCCGGTCATGCCAGGCCTATAAATGAGACCATCCCTGTGTGGAGTCTGAGTATGACAGGTGAATCTCCAAGGCATGGACATTTGACAGAATTAGAACTATCCTAATGCTTGTGTCTGTCTCCTCAGCCCTCATATATTTAGGGTATATAAAGTAATACTTCTCGGGATGCCTGGGTGGCTCAGTCGGTTAAGAGTCTGCCTTTGGCTCAGGTCATAATCCCAGGGTCCTGGGATCGAGTCCTGCATTGGGCTCCTTGCTCAGTGGGGAGTCTGCTTCTCCCTCTGCCTCTGCCTATCCCCCTGCTTGTTCTCTCTCTCTCTCTGATAAATAAAATCTTTAAAAAAAATAAAGGAATACTTGTCAATATGATGACCAGTCCATATATGTTCTTAAAGGGTGATCTTACTATGCCATTAGGAACTTTGGTAATAATACCATTGCTGCATATCCAATTAATTAATTAAGTTCAGCTCATTGGCCAAAAACATTAGAAATTATAGTCAGTGGCATTTTCTTTGTAGGTTTTCCGGTTTAAAAACTATCTTTCTGATCTGTTAGAACACATTTTTTTTTTAACTTCTGCAAGATATATACAGGATTAATGAGCCTGCTTTTTTTTCCTCCTACGTATAAAACATAACATGTTATGTCTGATGCTTGTTTATTGGTATTTTTATGAGCAATAAAAATGCTTTGCTCCATGTGTAGGACTCTACAACACATATTTTAAAAGCGTGTGGAAAGCTTATAAATTATTTCAAAAGTTTTAGTGACACACCAGGAGGGTTAGACCATCTTGTGTTGCTGAAACATTTGAACCTACAATTGTGCTTTCTTATTCTGATGAAGCATTTATCAAGCCTAATGCAAATGGAATGTAAAACAGGCCCAAATATTAACAAAAGCATTTTCCTTTTGTGTTCTCGAGAACACTTCATCTGAGATTGGTAGTTTCATAAAATCACAAATATAAATGTCAATGAATTTTATATAAACACAATTGAGGAGGCAAAAATCTTTGCATCTGCTGATCCGCAATTTGGAACCCACAAAATACCTGACGGGTCTGAAGAGGAATGGAGAAGTAAATAAGTTCTGCCCTCACATTTTCCCAAATACATCCTAGATATCTAGAATTCATTAGCTACATTATGGTGGGATAATGGTCAAGTCTGTTCTACAGCTGTGCAATTTTTATGGGCAGAAAAACATGAAATGAGTTCAGAGTGTGGTTTAATGAGCAAGATCACAGTTCTATATATTTGCTTAGAGTTACATGAGAATGTAGACATTAATTCTTCCATTTACAGAACATCTTTTTTTTTTTGTCATTTGAAATTCATTTTTATTCAGTCTTTTTAATTTAAGCATGCTTCAATGTATTTATAATAAATGAGGGTACATATAAACCTTCCAGAACATCTCTGGGAATACGGAATTATATTAATAACACTCTTAATGTCATTTATTTGACATGGGATCTGATTATGCCATTAAAGACCTAGTTCCTCTGATACTCACACAGGGATTAGAAATAACTGAATTGGGGAAACATCCCAGAAACTAGGAATAGTTATTTTTAAATTCAATGGTAGAATTCACACCTTTAAAATGGTACAATTCACAGTTTCTCCTCTTTAGGAATGCTACATCTTGTTTGAGAGGAAATTCATATATTCATGATGACTTAGAAAACAATTTGGAAGCAACTTATAAAATTTATAGAGAGTTTCAGCCTGTATGTGTCATTCTGAGACAATTCAGAAGATGAAAAAAATCACCGTGGGCTGGTGTTAGTTCAGGCAACGTTTGTGGGGAAGGCAAATGGTGTGAGTGTTAAAAACGTGCAGGACTGCTATTAGTCGAGGGGGGAAGAGAGGAACAGAATCAAAGGTCAATGTGAGCACGCTACAGCGCTAAGCCGTGTATGAGCATTGTACAGAGGCAAGAAGCTCTAGGTTGAACACGGTAAGATTGAAAAGGTAGAATGGGGTCAGTTCAGACAGGCCCCTAATGCTGGACTGGGGGTTTTACATTTGCTCTATCTGCAAATAGACTCCAGTGCTAACCTGGATAGCCAGCAAGAAGCAAAGTGGTAACAACCAGAAACGAGGTAGTAAACTAGTGAGAAGGAGAAATGAGGTGATGATTGTCCAAATTAGAAAAGCAGGAAGGAAGAAACAAACGCAGAACTTTATGGAGGTTGCACTCTAGGACTCAGTGGCTAACCAGGCTTGGGGTGAGGGAGATGCAATCCAGGGGACTTGAAATCATGCAGCTCAGGGAAGCAGGTAATGTGGGAGCCATGGATAGGAACAGCAGGTTAGATGAGGGCTGCATTCTTGATTATGGCAAACCCTCGAGCTTGACTTCACAAACACGGCCACCTGGTTGGACATGTTCTGTGAACAACTGGAAATAAATTAAGAAGGTTTGAGCAGGAACTGCAAGTTTAATAATGAGCACCTAGGTCACCATTAAGAGTGTAAGAGTGGATTAGCAATCCAAGAAACTGGATAGGGGCCTAAATAAATAAATAAATAAATAAAGTAAGTAAGTAAGTAAGTAAGTAGGGAGCAGAAATGGAAACTCTGGGAATTTCATAGAAGAGATCTAGTAGAAAGAGAAGCAAAGAAGGAAATAAAGAGAAAATAAGAAAGCTATTAGAAGATCTAAGGGAAGGCAAGGAGGAGATTGCTAAGAAGGAGAGGATCGACCTGTGCAAAGCCTCAGAGGTAGGGGGAGGAGGGTGTAAGGAGAGGCCATCTGGATTTAAGGTTCTTTATTCTACGGGGGTGTAAAAATTAGATTAAAGGGGCTGATTCAGGAGGGATCACTTAGCACAAATGTTAGTTTCTTAAAATGGCAAGGTTTCAATTTATATTTTAGATGCATTTTCCTCCTATTAGGGCATGAGTAACCAACTCATTTCTGTTTCTTACTGGAATTCAGCAGTTTAGCTGAACTAATTTAAGTTTTTGAGCTTATGAACAGCTGCAACTTTGTATTTAAATTTCATCTGCTCTCTGTCCTACTTAATGTTCCAGTAACAATCCATCTTACTTTCAAGTCTGACAATTTCATAAGGGTATTGACCACCCACAGAGAGTATGCCTTCAAAAGGGAAAGCCCTTTAAGAGCTGTGTTGAGTGAAGCAAAAATGCTTAGATTGTAGTCAATACTGTTAGAACTGAACTGGGATTAAGAGTGCAGTGATTCAGAAGAATTAGTTCCATTATTTTTACTGAGGCTTCAGGAAAGCAATAGCATCCAGGAAAACAATGGAATTTAGAGCATCGTGGTGGTCATTGGGATCCTATGCTCTACAATCGAACATTCCCACTACAGAATTTCTGTAAAAGTACAGTTAAACTCGTAGAACTGAAAACTGTACCAACTCTTCAGACACTGAAGATTTTTCAGATAAACGGCTCAGGTTCCCTTAACTAAGAATAAAGGTAGGACTATATTCTACCTGGTTTATAACAGAGACTTCTGATAAGAACTGATTTTTTTCTAATAATAGAGTGGGGCATGGATTAGTCTAACACATTAGAATAAATGGCTTGAATTTAATAGTCTTAAGTGCAAAAATTTAAAAAAAACCCACAATGAATATTGACATTTAGATACCTCTTAATTTCAACATAAATCCTGTATATAAGAGACCGAGATTACAACTGATGTCTTTTCCTTCTTCCCACTGAACAGCTTTGTATTCAAGTAGTCTTTCTTTTTCTTTGAAAATCTGATTCCTATCCATAAATATTTCGAAATCAGGACAGTGCTCCTTTAAATTAAGTCTGTTCCCGAAGTGACCCATATCTGGCCATCAGGTAACCTGTATCAGGTAGTACCACATGTTCACAATCAACCCCAGCATGCACCCTTTGGGCTGATAACTAAACTGTGACAATTCTGATAATTAAACCACCTAAAGCCAGCGGCTGTCTTGCATTAATTCAAAACAGCTTAAGGTGAAACTCAGCGCACTATCCAATTACCCGAGACATGGCATATACGCTCTCAACCACGTTGGCGTGGCTTTCCTCAGATACACTAAACCTGATATCTGACAAAAACTGTAATTTAAACAAATAAAGGGGGTAGCAGATGGATTGCAGCCTGTTTAATCTAACTCTGAGTTCCTCCGAAGACTTCCCTTGATTAGCAAGGCTGAGTAGGTCAGAGGATGACATTTTCCAATCAACCTAACATTCACAGAGAAATTATATTTTCCTGTATCATTCATTAAGAGCTAGTGGAGTTCAGATTTTTGGTTTATATGGAAAATCCCAATTAATTAAAATAATCAAGAAGAAAAATAAAAGCAAATTACTTTTATACTGGGGTATAACTTTAACATTTATATACGTAGATTCCATTAGCAGTAAAGGAAGTTAAGGATTTCAGCCCTCTTCCAAAATGCAACCAGAAAATACTGCAATGGGGAGCATAGTTCCGAAGATTATAGCCTTGTATATCTCTGTTGTTTAAAACACAGTCAAGAGGAGCATCGTTATACCTATACCTATTCAATTAATTGTTCACGTCTCTTCTCTACCATCACTACCACCACGATTAAATAGCATTGACTGTGTGCCAACAAATGCCCCAAATGCATATCATGTAAAGTTGGTGAATTTGATTTGATTTGAATTTGTCCTTTTAACCTGGGCTCTCTCAGACAGCAGGGTTGGGAAACGACAAACCACAGCTGAGCCTGATCTGGGAAACTGTTTAGGATTATTGTGTGACTTTGATAGTTTGCTTTCTTTCTCACATGTACCTCTACAGTGTGTATGTCATAGGCATGAGATAGCTAAAAGCCAAATATCTGAGGTTCTCCCATCAATGGAGGATGCTTGATAGCTTAAAAGAGAAAGAGTGATTTGAATTCAGGATTTTTATACCATACAGTAACCTATTCTAGGTTGTTTCCAATTTTGAAGCTGCATCTTATCTTCAAAAAGCCAAGGGGTATAAATCATCAAGTGCGTTGTGGAGTCTCAGGAGCTGATGAGTGTGCACAGCAGACTTGGGATTTTTTTAGTGAATTATACTGAAGGAAAGCAAATGTCTTTAGAAATACTTGAAGCAGTTGCAGGCATTATTTAAGGCATGACTCAAGGAAGCGTCCGTTCCAGTACAGATTGGATAGAAAGGCATTGAACAAGAAGGACAATGAAGACAAGTAAAATGAAAAATGAGAACCTGGAAGAACTGGGATAGACTTGTAGCCATCTAGATTAAAGGGGATCACAAATTTCCTAATGAAGAGGAATTAGAAATATTCATTAGAAACAGTGTATTTTGTTGCGTATATCATTATGCTTATGTTAACAACCCAGGAAACCACAATTAGCTATTAACCCATCCTGTATATTTTAAGTTCTTTTTCTAGCTGAAAAATGTCCCTTTTAAAAAAAAAGCCATTTAAATATATGTAACAATAGCTACTTAAATTGGGTAGATCCAAGCAGAACTGAAGCTTCAAGTCTGGCATCCAGAATAGACAGTCTATTTTCATAGTGTCCACTATAACTGAGTCTATCAGACTGGCACTTAGGGTAAATAAGGCAAGCAGGAAGCAAAATTTTTCAAGTGTAGTGTGTAGGAACTCATGAAATAAAACAGGAAAGTATTTAAAGTATTTGCTGGGTTCTTAAGTGCCAAATTTCTTCAAGGTAGCTATTTTCTCTACCTTCCAGATTTTATTTACATTGGCTCAATGGAAAACTTTCCTCATAGTAAAGGACATTCAAGCAGGTGTCAGGCACTGAGAATAATGTCAGATATTAATTACCCAATTTAGAAATATCACTGAATTAAAATGGAATTAAACTGAATTAAAACTGATAATTAACCAAAAGTTTATTAGTAAGGTGTAATAGCAAACTTAAACTGGTAACAATGTGAGATTTTTAAACCATTTTTTTATGACTTTGAGGTTTTGATTTGAATATGAAATGAAGGCATGTGAAATTAGAAAAAAATTAGAAAATGAGAAAAAAAATTAGGAAAAGTTATTTAAGATATTGTCCTTAACAATGGTAATGGAGAGCTGACTATTCATATTAAGTACACGTCCATAATGTACTTGATTTGTATCACATATATTAGATAGATTACATATATGTTATTAACACCACAAATCAAGGAATCCTTCCCAAAATCCAAAAATCTAAGACTTCAGAAAAAAAAATCTCTAAGAATTTAAATGATTAAAATGCATTTAATTAATGCATTTACATGTACTGGACTAACGTTTCTTTCAAATGTTTGCTTCAAAATTAGGATACATTTGTATTTAATTTAATATCTAGCTACTTCCAAAATTATTAGCAAAACATAATGAAGCAAAAGTTCTACGAGCAAATGTTGCAAGACATTTCGCTAGCAGGTTGTTCTAGTTATTGAAGTGCTCATAGAAAAGAAGACGTGACTCAAAAATACATATAAATGACTATAGTTTCAAATCCATATTTAGAAAAATAACAAGCTTAATTTCATTAAGTTCTTCAAAAATTTTATCTCTAAGGGTTCAGTGAAAATATACATCCTATTATCATGTTAGCAGATTATAAAGTGAGTATACCTAATAAAAATATTTTATAAACAGTAATTTTTGAAATATTGAATTTTTGAATTAGCATTCAATATGCATTTCATAGTTTCAACTTGATTTAAGACATTGCTATGTGATATAAGCCTTGGTCTCTATGCATTGTTTTTACTTCAATCAAGTAAAATGGAGGCATACAGGACTGATTTATTTTCAGGCACAAGAAATGGTCATGTTGCTTAAATTCTAATCATGGTTTAAAAATCTTGAACCTCCATACTCTTTATACTTTGTAGAGTTTCTTCTGAGACTGTAGGAATTAACAGAAGATTTCAATATCCAGAGCTCATGGATATTCTCAGGAGGGAAGTAGCTGTTCAGATCAAGGGGAAACAAAATACAAACTTGCAATGCTTATGAACTACAGAAAGGGCAACATGAAAATATTTGATAATTGTATTGATCAGATAGGAGTTCTCAGGAATATGTCACATGAAACACATTAGATACCAAGATCTAGGAAGTTTGGGATTTAAAAAATAAACAAACAAAAATAGAATTTTAAATTTTGTCCACAGAAGCCAGAGGAAGCAATTAGTGGGTCCCCAGGTTACCCACACTCTGTCCAACTTGCTACGAATCAGCGTTTCCCATGACCCTCTCCTCAGATTTGACAAAGGAGGAAGGCTTGCTTACAATGCAAGTTCTAAGTCTGTGATACTGTGATATAAGAAATATATATTTGATTTTTGTCCCTGGTTCCTGGCACAGAGCTCCTAAAACTCTTGTAATTTCTGGAGCGATAGGGATGAGAGGAGCATCTTTCGTGATTTATAATAAGCCCATTTCAACCATGTCTCAGTTGATGTTAATGAGATGACTGGTTGCTGAAAGCCTCTAGGTAGCTTCAGGATGGAGGCTGGTTGGGACAGACCATATGATTAGGGGATTGGCACTTTTAACCCCAAACCTTGACCTCTGGAGAGAGGGGAGGGACTGGGGACTGAGTTAATCACCAACTGCCAATGATGTAATCGATCATGCCTGCAAAATGAAACCTCCATAAAAATCTTAAACAGTGGTGTTCAGAGAGCTTCCAGGGTTGGAGAATGCATTTATGTCCTGGGAGGGTGGTGCACCCCCCACTCCACAAGGACAGACATTCCTGCACTAGGGACACTTCTGGGTCTCATCCCATATACCTCTTCAGCTGGCTGCTCATCTGTATCCTTTATAATATCCTTTATAATAAACCAGTAAAGTAAGTAAAGTGTTTTCCTGAGCTCTGTGAGCTGTTACAGCAAATTGTCAAATCTGAGGAGAGGGTCATGGGAAACCCTGATTCGTAGCAAGTTGGACAGAGTGTGGGTAACCTGGGGACCCACTAATTGATATTGGCATGTCAATCTGGGGGAGAGTCTTATGGGACTGAAAGCTTAACCAGTGGGGTCTGCACCTACTCTACGTAGGTAGTGTCAGAAATGAATTACACTGTAAGATACCCAGTTGGTGTCTATAGAGGATTGGAGAATTGTTTGGTGTGGAAAACCCACACATTTAGTGTCAGAAGTGTTGTGAGTAGATAAAAAGTGTTTTCTTTTAAAGTCAAATTATAATACATAAGGAAATAATATCAAAGTAAAATCTTGGGGTAAACAAAAATAATTGAAACAATGATTTATAATGTGGGGGTACTTAAGAGATTGGCAATGCCATTTTAGAATCTTTTGCTAGCATTTTGACAACTCAAAAAAAAAAAAAAAACCCAGGGAAAAACCTTAAGACTGAAAAGGTAAACTTACATATTTTAGAAAGAAAGGATACAATGGAATATTACTCAGCCATAAAAAGAAACGAAACTCTGATATGTACTGCAATATGAATGAACCTTGAAAAAATTATGCTAAGTGTAATAAGCCAGACAGGAAAGCAAAATATTGCATGATTCCTCTTACATGAGGTATATGGAAGAGAGAAATTTATCGAGACAGGAAGTTGAACATAGGTTACCACTGGCTGGAGAGAGGGGGATTGGGAAGTTATTGTTTAATGGGTGTGGAGTTTCTGTTTGGGATGGTAAAAAAAAAAAGTTCTGGAAATAGTGGTGATGGTTATATAACATTGTGAATGTACTTGATGCCAATGTATTGTACACCTAAAATGGTTAAAATGGTAAGTCTGATACTGTATATATTTTACCACAATAAAAAAAATTAATTTTTTAAAAGAAAGAGGAATTCTTATAAATTACAGTCAGTTAATCTTATTATTCCTATTTTCAAGACAAGTGGCCTTGAACTAATTGGGTTAGCCAAATAACTACTTGGTTACCTGGGAAGCAAGGTTCTGTATGATGCCCAATTGGTAAATAAAATGATCAGTGTGCCATAAAGAGATAATCAATTCATCTAAAATTAAGTGTAAATAATGAGATAGTTCCACAGGATTTTGTCTGCAGAACACAACTATTTACTGTGTTTATCAAAATGTGTTATTTCCCCTGAGGGGCCAGTATGCTTCCTCCTATCCACAAATGAGAACTTAAACTGAACATGCTTCCATTTATTTCCTCTGGCTACCAGAAAGCTCAAACGAAATAGGATGCTCAGCAACTAGACTTATCTTATGATTGGCATGTTTCTATTCTCCTTGTCCCTGGTACTAATCTTCTATCCCCATTTATAGTTTATTTCACTGGAGGTTTTGAAAAAACTGGATATTGTCTCAAATTCTTTGTGAAATGAGGCGGGTTGTAAAAAATAATGCAGTTTGAGCAGTGGCATAGAATCTAATATTATGAGTATGCTAATTAAATTTGCAGAGCATGCCTAAATGGATGATTTGGATGAGTTGGTGAACCTCTTCAACTCAACTCAATGGAACACACACACATGCATATGTGCACACGCACATACACACATACTTAGTCCAACCTTCTGTGTCCCATTTCCTCAGTGCTGCCCTCAGAAAGCTCACAATTTGGTTAGAAAAACAGCCTTTTTACCCATTATTGGAAATGTTAGATGAACTAGAGCTGTTATTAAACAAAAATATCTGATAAGCACAACTGCTTATGCATACAAATGAAAAAAAAACAAGCCATAACTCTGAATAGGGATAAAATCTCCAGGGATGTGCATATTTTTTTTAAACTTCATATCATAGTTTAAACATTGTTGGTTAACAATGTGCGAGGTAGATCACCGTTAACTTTCACTTTGGTGGTTGTTTTGCAATCATTCCACACCCTGCTTCTCTTAATCATACCTTTTAAGGGCTGATTCAATCTGATATTTTAAGTAATTAC
Source organism: Halichoerus grypus (assembly GCF_964656455.1). Classification (NCBI taxonomy): domain Eukaryota; kingdom Metazoa; phylum Chordata; class Mammalia; order Carnivora; family Phocidae; genus Halichoerus; species Halichoerus grypus. The sequence goes on from NC_135714.1 coordinate 195,291,575, forward strand.
CTTAATGCTCATGACTTCAAGCTACAAGTCCCATTTTCAACTTTTACTAACCTATTGGGCCAATTTGGGAGAAAGCATTGGACTAGGTGACCAGACTGTTAAATTATGACTGAAGTCCTTTCTAAAACAGAAGTCTATAATGATACGGGAATTCAAAATTTTAGAATTAGAGGAGAGCAGAAATAATTGGTTCTAATCCTCTCATCTTACAAGTGAGGTCTTTGAGGTCTTTGACATTAAGTGTCCAAGGTGCTATCATTGTCACCACAGGCAAGGTCTGGATTGCAATCCGGGTCTTTTGCCCCTCACCTTTGTCGCCCCACAGCTGGACTATGGTGTACCTGAGGATGGGTACCATCTTTTTTTTTTTTTTTTAAAGATTTTATTTATTTATTTGAGACAGAGAGAATGAGAGAGAGAGAGCACATGAGAGGGGGGAGGGTCAGAGGGAGAAGCAGGTTCCTTGCTGAGCAGGGAGCCCGATGCGGGACTCGATCCAGGGACTCCAGGATCATGACCCGAGCCGAAGGCAGTCGCTTAACCAACTGAGCCACCCAGGCGCCCGATGGGTACCATCTTTCACGCATCTTCAAACTCCAATCCTGAGAGGAGGACCTAAGTGCCAGACCGTACACAGGTCCCAATAGGGATATTTATCTATTCTGGAATGCTTAAATTGAAATTCCAACACCGAGAAATAAAGGCTCACCCCTTTCATTTCTCATTTCACATTTCTTTTCTGCAGAAACCTAAGAGTACACAAAGTGATGAGGAACAAAGGTAATGAATGAATTCCCAGGCCCCATGTAGAGGAATAATTAATCCATTTGCTTCTCATTTTGATTCTGTACCTCCCTTAAAATTTATTATTAGAATTGAGCAGATGCCCTCTACAAAGGGTTTTCCTCATAATGAAGTCAGAGCCTGGAGAGTCCGGGTACTACCACCTGACTCTGCAGACAAACAGCGGGACTGCAGAAGTCCTTGAAAACACATGTGCTTTCAAGTAAAACCTTGAACTTCCAGAATTAACTCAACATTACACTAGAGTCTTTCCACCCTGCATTTTTTGACTTTCTGAACTGTATGCATATTTCCCCCTCCATCCAAAGTGTACAAAACCATAGAAGTTACACGGATGCAGAATAATTTAAAAGGTAATTCTAATTGGGAAGAATGTCATCAAAGCCTGCAACTAAAAATTAGGCGAATTTCATGGTCTAGACTAGGCCTGGCAAGGAGATGAATGTATGAATCATTTCGGTTATATGTTAGAATTCCTGCAATCACTTCATTTGGCTGCTGAAGTCAGAAAACACAGGCCGCTCAAGGGTTAATATCTGATAGTTAAGTTTTTCCGCACTGTCTGGGGCACAGTTCTACAAGGCACAGGAAACACACCTAGACCCAGTTATATTTCATTGACTTGTCCCACTTTTAATATGTGCTATGAATGCTAATAAAAGTAAAGCAAAATAAGCTAAGGGGGTCAGAAATTAAGACCAAGTGAATACATGTCAGGACCTAGAATAATGCTTCATAAATAATATGTGGTCAATAAACACTACTCTCCTCTTTCTGGCTTCAGATATCATTTTTCCCTGGCATAATATATTTATTCATGACCCTCTTGTCTGCCTTCTGGACTAATATATTTATTATTTATTATTATTATTATTATTATTATTATTATTATTATTAAGTAGGTTACATGCTGTGGGGCTTGAACTCACGACGGTTGAATCAGACACTCAACCGACTGAGCCACCCAGGCGCCTCTGGACTAATACATTTAAACTTATTCTCTTTAAATTCTCATTTTCTTTAACTTCTCTCTATTAATGACTTCTACTGAGTTTCCTTCCCCTTATTGGTGTCAGGTTCAGAAAACTAGTAAGATGTAACATCACCGATCGATTTATTGCATCTGCCTCTGTGAAGATTTTGGAAAAACTTCATGTCCCCAAACAGTATCCTACATTGTGCTACCCTTCTAAACACATGTGGGCAATGAATAAATCCTCCTGGGCATGTGGAGCAGAAGTAGAGCCAATTATGGTTAAATAGGGAGAGTAGGGAGGAGGATGTTCACATCTGGGATTTCCCCTAGAATTGGAGCTTCTAGTTCAAGGCTGTTGTATCATATACTATTTAAATGAGTTAATCTCATCACATACCCAAATTAGCTTGGGTAAAATAACAGAATGACAAAATTAAATAAAAAAACATGACTTATGTTTCAGAGACAGAAGACTTGATCTGACGCTAGTCTTTATTAGACCCATTTGGGTTAGTGCTGGAAGTTGGCCAGAGGAGGAGCCATGCTCAATGTTTTGTAGATTTTACCAACTTCATCAAGAGACAAAGGGCTTGCCAGGCTAACTGGAACTCCTTTGTGAGTCTATATAAACTTTTTACTGAAGCAAGGGTACATATTTTTTCCTCATCTGCTTTCAAAGTCCAGGAGATAGATCTCACTAAGTAATTTTTCTTCCAGCACCTACTCAGTACCAGGCACTCTTCTTGTTGTTGACATTTTGCCTGACATTCTAGGACCTTAAAAAAAAATTACTTTTCCTTCTGCTATCTTGCTAAAAGTTGGGTAGTAAACATGAATACAATAAATTGCCACCATTTGTTTCTACATCATCTTTTATGCCAGTCAGAACGATAAACTAATTGTCATTGATGAAATTACAATCACATTTGAATTCCCCAATATCTTTTGTTATCTTTAAACATTTTTTCCAGTAATGATTATTAATATTTGCCTAACATTTGAAATCATTTTCAATCAGTTCACCTGCCGTAACTTTCTAAGAAGCCCGGAATTTCAAGTCCATTTTATAAAGAAATAAGACCGGAATCATCTATGTAGTTTATCATTGGCTATCAGACTTGCTAACTTCTTTAGTTGGAAAGGAGAGAAGGAGTGGAGGAAGGTGCCTTTGGCTGGTATGGGTCAGGAATCAACATGAGGCAGCGTTTAACAACGTTTCAATTATGAAGTGAATGAATAATATTATGAAGTCTCATGAAAATTATAATAAATTATATCAGAGAACAGGAAGGGCAATGCAAATGAAAATCCCATAATATTTATCCCATCCCCATTGACTATGCAAGACTTGAATTTTGAAAAATTAACTTAGACACACTAAAAAAGTTCACTTATTTTATTTTTAAAATCCAAGCTCAGCAAGTAAAAAACAAAAAAACAAAAAAACAAATCGCCTATTTTTTTTCTTCAGAATGTGCACGAAGGCATGCTCGCAGGAGCCGATATTTGACAGATCACTTCGGAATGTGCAATCAACTATGCGCCGCAAGAGTGTCTACTAATTTTATAAGAGGGAATAAGACTAAGGAGCGTCTGCTAAGCATCACAAGAATCACATCTGGGGTTTCCACATAGTGATCTCTAACGCAAAATGAATCAGATGAGTATAGGATATTTTAAAGAAAAAGCAAAACTTATCTCATTATCTATTGTTACTGCTGTACACGAGAATTTAAAAATAATGTCTTCACAAATTTAAATGGTACTGCAGATATTAAATGCATTCCCATGAGAATAGATTACGAGCAGTGTCTTCACTTGGCTCTTTGTTTTCTAAGTTAGCTTGGCTCTTTGTTTCTAAGTTCCCCTTCATGGCTGTTCGACATTCTCTCAATGCTCCCTAATTTCTACTAGACGGTACATACTGCTGAGAGAAATGGGGAATTTACATTCCTCAAAACCAGCTAAGAGGGTCACTGAAAACATTTTAATGTGGTTGGAGGTAATCTCTTTCACTGAAAATTCTGCAGAGAACTTTTTTTTTTTCCCCTCTGATGTACGAAGACAGTAGTTCATTGTGCAAATTGCACAGAATATTATTCTTTTGAATGTAGGTCAGCAGACAGTGTTGATTTCTGTAGCCTGGCCCATCTATTTCTGTGTATGTAATAGTTAAACGGTAACAGTCCTGCTCTCCCATGGCAGAGAGATGTTTAATGGGATAACCCACCGAGTATCCTGGAGCTGCCCAACACAGGTGACCTGTTTTCATCCACGGCTAAGTGAGGAGAGCTGATTCTTCTTGTGAAAAGGGAGGAGAGGTGCACCTGAGTGGCTCCGTGGGCTAAGGGACTGACTCTCGATTTCAGCTCAGGCCATGATCTCAGGGTCCTGAGATCAAGCCCCACATCAGGCTCAGTGGGGAGTCTGCTGGAGATTCTCTCTCTCTCCCTCTGCCCCTCCCCCGCTCGTGTTCTCTCCTTCTCTCTCTATATATATAATAAATAAATCTTTAAAAAATAAAGGGGGGGAGGAGACTCCAGCACCACCCTTCCACCAGGGTGACAGAAGCAACAAAGAGGGTGACATACAAGCAGAGCCACAGAAAAGCACTCAGAAGAGAGAGTCATCTCCTTGTTAAGAAGTAAATAAGGAACTTAACATATGATAAAATATTAGGAAAAAAAGCTTCCTCAGGGCTATGTTTGAGGTACACGCTCAGCATTTACAAATGTGGAAATACAGGATCATCTACAAATAATAGTAAGGATCACAAACAAAAAAGCATGCCAGAGCAGAGTGATGTGTCACACTGAGAAAATAAAAGATCGGCAGAGTAGGTCAATACAGAGATGTACATTTTGATTAGACTAGACCATCCTTAACAGACTGCTAAGCATTCCCTCCAATTCCTTAGTTTTCTTTCTTTTCCCCCCATTGCCCTCTCATCTCCTTTCCTCTTTCTTTCTAATAACCTAACTACACAATCTATTACCTATATACCTACCTACCTGTCTATCCATCCACTCAAAGACACCAAAGCTCCTTTGCACGTGTTAACTACACATTCTGGACATTGATCATTTTCCTTAGCCGTTTCCGAGGACATTTTTCATGATCTGCATAAAACCGAGTGACTAACATGGGTGGGACCAACCTAAGCCCTGAGTCCAGTGCCTGGAGTAATCACCCCCACAAGAGATATCCCTCACTAGAGGACAGAGTCAGCCAGGCTCATTTCGACTGGCCAGTGCTACAACTGGCCACATGGACATTAAAAATGTTTAGCAGGAATGACAGACACTGTGATACGCTTACCCTAGGCTTCAGTGATCTCCTTCCTCCCCATAACAAAAAACCAAGCACTACCTTCAGGCTAGGCAGTCCCGCACCCACCTAAAAGATGCATTGGCAGTAGATGTGCTGATATGACCGGTGTTGGGCCACTGATATACCGCATAAAGCAGAGTGCTTTACTTCCTTGAAGCCTTCTTAAAGGATGTGCTGACATCCTGCTTTGTCCCCTCCACTTACTGTAGGCCAGGAAGAGAGATGCTATTTCGGACCTGATCCAATACCTCAGTGGCAGAAGGGTGAAGGGTTATAAAAAAACCCAAATGACACTATGGAGTTGCCATAACCTGGGACTTACTTTAGTGCAAAAATAAATCCCTGGATAGGTAAGTCACAAATCTTTGGCAATCTCTTACCTGAGGATGAACACAAATACTGATAAAGTAGGTAAAAGTAAACATGAAAAACTAAAGTACTAATTAACACAGTTTCAGTGCTTCTGTTTTTTTGTTTTTTTTTCTGTTAGTATGACACCAAATATAGTTATAAAAGAGAAAAGCATCTGTTCTAATTAGTTACTTTTTTCACCTTTTTTTCATATCCACGTAGGTTGCTTGGTTTTAATAAAAATTATATTCCATTTAAATTTGCTACTGTTCAATTGCATTTTCATCATGAATTACTATTATGCATTACTTTCATTCCTTTATGTTGATGTTATATTTTTTAAATTTTTTTTTAAGATTTTATATATTTATTTGAGAGAGAGAGAGCACGTGAGAGAGAAAGAGAGAGAGAGAAAGCATGAGCAGGGGGGAGGGGTAGAGGGAGAAGCTGACTGAGCAGGGAGCCCAATGTGGGACTCGATCCCACAACTCTGGGATCATGACCTGAGTCGAAGGCAGATGCTTAACTGACTGAGCCACCCGGGTGCCCTATGTTGACATTTTAGAAGACAGTTGCTTTTTTGCTCCTCCAAACCCAAACAGCACTTGTGTATGTATCCTTCTTTTGACACGTCTATTATTACTTTTAATTAGATTATAAACTCATGGAAGACAAGATCTTAGTATTTCACACAGCTCATAGGCAAGTGATTTATATACACAGTGGGTTTTAAATGTTACTGGTATTTATGGTTATTTATCTGTCCTATGTAAAATGTCTTTCCCATTAAATCTTAGAAAGGATAGCCTTATTATTAATAATGGAATTATTTATTTTACCAGTTTTTTTCACAGTTCCAACTATCTCCAAAACATGAAAAACAAAGGTCTAAAATACATGACCTTGTAAATCAAGGAGAACAAAATCTATGAATATCTGAAATCCTAAAACTTTTAAATGCTATTAATAAAGACATCAAAATTCTGTTTAACATACTTTGCATCGCTAATGTTCTTAACAAAACATGCATTTCAAGCAGAAGTTTTAAGGGTTTTAAATCACAGATTTTCACAGCATTTCCTTCCGGCAGCTGATGAAAATTGGATAATATACAATCAGAACACTTTTTCTACACATTTTAAGTTGATTGAAAAATAGAAACAGATTTAACATTCAAAAAAACACATTTGCAACCGTTATATAAAAATGGTCTGGGGGGGGAGGCGGAGCAAAATGGCAGAGGAGTAGGAGACCTGGATTTCGTCTCCTCTCAGGAATTCAGCTGGATAGGGATCAAACCAATCTGAACAGCTACGAACTCAACAGGAGATCGAAGAAAAGAAGAGCAACAACTCTCTGAACAGAAAAGCGACCACTTTCTGGAAGGTAGGACGTGCGGAGAAGTGAATCCGAGGCGATATTCGGGAGGATAGATGGCGGGGGAGGGGCCTCCGTCGGCCGCTTCTGGCAAGTGATAGAGCCGCGGAGCACAAAATCGGGACTTTTAGAAGTCTGCTCCGCTGACGGACGTCACTCTGGTGGCTAAGTGGGGGGTGGAACCCTCGCGGGACAGTGTGGTCTCAGGACCCTCGGGGTCACAGAAAGAGCGGGGGTGCCTGAGTGCGGCAGAGCTCCCAGGTATCGGAGCGGGGAAGCCGGCTGCAGAGACGGAGCCCAGGCGCGGGCTCTCAGCTCGGGGTTGTCATAAACCGTGATCCGCGGCACAGTCGGGCCACTGCTCCTCCAGCAGGGACCCAACAAGCGGCAGATCCGGGGAGACTCACCTTCTTCCCCCGGGAGGAGCGGCGGGAGTGCACCGCGGGGATCTACTGGGTTTGGAGACTCCACCCGGGGTCGGGTGCCAGAGATAGAAATGCTCGGTCACAGGCCGGGTGAGCACGGAGTGCGGGCGGAGACCGGGGACACGGGAGTGACTGACAGCTTCTCTCTGGGGGCACACTGAGGAGCAGGGGCCCCGAGTTCTCGGCTCCTCCGGGCGGAGATTGGGAGGCCGCCATTTTCACTCTCCGCCTCCAAGGCTGTACGGAAAGCTTGCAGGGAACAAAAGCTCCGGAGAGCAAACCCGAGCAGATTACTTAGCCTGGACCGGCAAGGGCGGGGCAATTCCGCCTCCGGCAAAGACATTTGGGAACCACGGCAACAAGCCCCTCCCCCAGAAGATCAGCGAGAACAGCCAGCCAAGACCAAGTTTACCGATCAATGAGAACGGCAGAACTCCAGTGCTAGGGGAATAATGCACATAGAATTCATGGCTTTTTTACCATGATTCTTTAGTCTTTCAAAGTTAATTTTTTTTTAACTGTCTTTTTTTTTTTGAATTTTTCTTTTTCCCTTTTTCAACCAACATCTTATCAATCCCTTTTTTAAAAAAAAATTTTTATTTTTCATTTTTACTTTTCATTTTTAGAGTCATATTCTATCCCTTCATAGTAGTTACCCGTATTTTTGGCATATATATATAAGTTGTTCTCTCTTTAAAATTTTGAGATAGTTTCTTCTAACAGATCAAAATATACCCTAAATCTCTATTGTATCATTTTTTTCTACTCCCGTGCCTGATCACATTCTCTCCCTTTTTTTTTCTCTTTTTTTTTTAAATCCTCTTCTTTCTTTTTTCAAACAACTTCTTATCAATTCCTTTTATAAAATTTTTTATAATTTCCATCTTTACAGTCATATTCCATCCCTTCATCATATCAACCCTTAATTTTGTACAATATAAATTTTTCTTTCTTTAAAATTTTGGGAGGCACTTTCTTCTAACAGACCAAATACATCCAAAATCTAGTGTGTGGCACTGATCTATATACCAGCCTGATCATATTTGATCACATTCTGTTTTTTTTTTTGTTTTGTTCTGTTTTTGTTTGTTTTTATCTTTATCTTTTTCTTTTCCTTTTTTTTTCTTTTTCTTTTTTCTCTCTTTCCCTTTCTTTTCCCACTGCTTCAGGTCTTTTCTGATTTGTTTAGAGTATATTTTCTGGGAACGTTGTTACCCTGTTAGCATTTTGTTCTCTCATTAATCTATTCTCCTCTGGACAAAATGACAAGACGGAAAAAATCACCTCAACAAAAAGAACAAGAGGTAGTACCAACTGCCAGGGACCTACTCAATATGGACATTAGTACGATGTCAGATCTAGAGTTCAGAATCATCACTTTAAAGATACTAGCTGGGCTTGAAAAAAGCATGGAAGTTATTAGAGAAACCCTTTCTGGAGAAGTAAAAGAACTAAAATCTAACCAAGTAGAGATCAAAAAGGCTATCAATGAGGTGCAATCAAATATGGGGGCGCTAACTGCTAGGATAAATGAGGCAGAAGAAAGAATCAGTGAGATAGAAGACCAAATGATGGAAAATAAAGAAGCTGAGAAAAAGAGAGATAAACAACTACTGGATCACGAGGGCAGAATTCGAGAGATAAGCGATACCATAAGATGAAACAACATTAGAGTAATTGGGATCCCAGAAGAAGAAGAAAGAGAGAGAGGGGCAGAAGGTATAATGGAGCAAATTATAGCAGAGAACTTCCTAATTTGGGGAAGGAAACAGGCATCAAAATCCAGGAGGCACAGAGAACCCCTCTCAAAATCAATAAAAATAGGTCAACACCCCGACATCTAATAGTAAAACTTACGAGTCTCAGAGACAAAGAGAAAATCCTGAAAGCAGCTCGGGAGAAGAGATATGTAACCTACAATGGTAGAAACATTAGATTGGCAACAGACCTATCCACAGAGACCTGGCAGGCCAGAAAGGACTGGCAGGATATATTCAGAGCACTAAATGAGAAAAATATGCAGCCAAGAATACTATATCCAGCTAGGCTGTCACTGAAAATAGAAGGAGAGATAAAAAGCTTCCAGGACAAACAAAAACTAAAGGAATTTGCAAACACGAAACCAGCCCTACAAGAAATATTGAAAGGGGTCCTCTAAGCAAAGAGACAGCCTAAAAGCAACATAGACCAGAAAGGAACACAGACAATATACAGTAACAGTCACCTTACAGGCAATACAATGGCACTAAATTCCTATCTTTCAATAGTTACCCTGAATGTAAATGGGCTAAATGCCCCAATCAAAAGACACAGGCTATCAGATTGGATTAAAAAACAAGACCCATCGATATGCTGTCTTCAAGAGACTCATTTTAGACCCAAAGACACCCCCAGATTTAAAGTGAGGGTGTGGAAAACCATTTACCATGCTAATGGACACCAAAAGAAAGCTGGGATGGCAATCCTTATATCAGACAAATTAGATTTTAAACCAAAGACTGTAATAAGACATGAGGAAGGACACTATATCCTACTTAAAGGGTCTATCCAACAAGAAGATCTAACAGTTGTAAATATCTATGCCCCTAACATGGGAGCAGCCAATTATATAAGGCAATTAATAACAAAAGCAAAGAAACACATCGACAACAATACAATAATAGTGGGGGACTTTAACACCCCCCTCACTGAAATGGACAGATCGTCTAAGCAAAAGATCAACAAGGAAATAAAGACTTTAAATGACACACTGGACCAAATGGACTTCACAGACACATTCAGAACATTCCATCCCAAAGCAACAGAATACACATTCTTCTCTAGTGCCCATGGAACATTCTCCAGAATAGATCACATCCTAGGTCATAAATCAGGTCTCAACCGGTACCAAAAGATTGGGATCAGTCCCTGCCTATTTTCAGACCACAGTGCTTTGAAACTAGACCTCAATCACAAGAGGAAAGTCGGAAAGAACTCAAATACATGGAGGTTAAAGAGCAGCCTACTAAAGAATGAATGGGTCAACCAGGAAATTAAAGAAGAATTAAAAAAATTCATGGAAACCAATGAAAATGAAAACACGACTATTCAAAATCTTTGGGATGCAGCAAAGGCAGTCCTAAGGGGCACGTATATAGCAATACAAGCCTTTCTCAAGAAACAAGAAAGGTCTCAAGTACACAACCTAACCCTACACGTAAAGGGGCTGGAGAAAGAACAGCAAATAAAGCCTAAACCCAGCAGGAGAGGAGAAATGATAAAGATCAGAGCAGAAATCAATGAAATAGAAACTAAAAGAACAGTAGAACAGATCAACGAAACTAGGAGCTAGTTCTTTGAAAGAATTAACAAGATTGATAAACCCTCGGCCAGACTCATCAAAAAGAAAAGAGAAATGACCCAAATCAACAAAACCATGAATGAAAGAGGAGAGATCACAACCAACACCAAAGAAATACAAACAATTATAAGAACATATTATGAGCAACTCTATGCCAGCAAATTAGATAACCTGGAAGAAATGGATGCATTCCTAGAGATGTATCAACTACCAAAACTGAACCAGGAAGAAATAGAAAACCTGAACAGACCTATAACCACTAAGGAAATTGAAGCAGTCATCAAAAATCTCCCAAAACACAAAAGCCCAGGGCCAGATGGCTTCCCAGGGGAATTCTACCAAACATTTAAAGAAGAATTAATACCTATTCTTCTGAAACTGTTCCAAAAAATAGAAATGGAAGGAAAACTTCCAAACTCGTTTTATGAGGCCACCATTACCTTGATCCCAAAACCAGACAAAGACCCCATCAAAAAGGAGAACTACAGACCAATATCCCTGATGAACATGGATGCAAAAATTCTCACCAAAATACTAGCCAATAGGATCCAACAGTACATTAAAAGGATTATTCACCACGACCAAGTCGGATTTATCCCTGGGCTGCAAGATTGGTTCAACATCCGCAAATCAATCAACGTGATACAATACATTAACAAAAGAAAGAACAAGAATCATATGATCCTCTCAATAGATGCAGAAAAAGCATTTGACAAAGTACAGCATCCTTTCTTGATCAAAACTCTTCAGAGTATAGGCATAGAGGGTACATACCTCAATATCATAAAAGCCATCTATGAAAAACCTACAGCAAATATCATTCTCAATGGGGAAAAACCGAGAGCTTTCCCCCTAAGGTCAGGAACGCGGCAGGGATGTCCACTATCACCACTGCTATTCAACATAGTATTAGAAGTCCTAGCCACAGCAATCAGAAAACAAAAAGAAATCAAAGGCATCCAAATTGGCAAAGAAGAAGTCAAACTCTCACTCTTTGCAGATGATATGATACTTTATGTGGAAAACCCCAAAGACTCCACCCCAAAACTGCTAGAACTCGTACAGGAATTCAGTAAAGTGGCAGGATATAAAATCAATGCACAGAAATCAGTGGCATTCCTATACACCAACAACAAGACAGAAGAAAGAGAAATTAAGGAGTCGATCCCATTTACAATTGCACCCAAAACCATAAGATACCTAGGCATAAATCTAACCAAAGAGGCAAAGGATCTGTACTCAGAAAACTATAAAATACTCATGAAAGAAATTGAGGAAGACACAAAGAAATGGAAAAACGTTCCATGCTCATGGATTGGAAGAACAAATATTGTGAAGATCTCAATGCTACCTAGAGCAATCTACACATTCAATGCAATCCCCCTCAAAATACCATCCACTTTTTTCAAAGAAATGGAACAAATCATCCTAAAATTTGTATGGAACCAGAAAAGACCCCAAATAGCCAGAGGAATGTTGAAAAAGAAAAGCAAAGCTGGCGGCATCACAATTCCGGACTTCCAGCTTTATTACAAAGCTGTCATCATCAAGACAGTATGGTACTGGCACAAAAACAGACACATAGATCAATGGAACAGAATAGAGAGCCCAGAAATGGACCCTCAACTCTATGGTCAACTAATCTTTGACAAAGCAGGAAAGAATGTCCAATGGAAAAAAGACAGTCTCTTCAACAAATGGTGTTGGGAAAATTGGATAGCCACATGCAGAAGAATGAAACTGGACCTTTTCCTTACACCACACACAAAAATAGACTCAAAATGTTTGAAAGACCTCAATGTGAGACAGGAGTCCATCAAAATCCTAAAGGAGAACACAGGCAGCAACCGCTTTGACCTCAGCCGCAGCAACTTCTTCCTAGAAACATCGCCAAAGGCAAGGGAAGCAAGGGCAAAAATGAACTATTGGGACTTCATCAAGATAAAAAGCTTTTGCAAAGCAAAGGAAATAGTCAACAAAACCAAAAGACAGCCGACAGAATGGGAGAAGATATTTGCAAATGACATATCAGATAAAGGGCTAGTATCCAAAATCTATAAAGAACTTATCAAACTCAACACCCAAAGAACAAAGAATCCAGTCAAGAAATGGGCAGAAGACATGAACAGACATTTTTCCAAAGAAGACATCCAAATGGCCAAGAGACACATGAAAAAGAGCTCAATATCGCTCGGCATCAGGGAAATCCAAATCAAAACCTCAATGAGATACCACTTCACACCAGTCAGAAGGGCTAAAATTAACAAGTCAGGAAACGACAGATGTTGGCGGGGATGCGGAGAAAAGGGAACCCTCCTACACTGTTGGTGGGAATGCAAGCTGGTGCAGCCACTCTGGAAAACAGTATGGAGGTTCCTCAAAAAGTTGAAAATAGAGCTACCATATGATCCAGCAATTGCACTACTGGGTATTTACCCCAAAGATACAAAAGTAGGGATCCGAAGGGGTACGTGCACCCCGATGTTTATAGCAGCAATGTCCACAATAGCCAAACTGTGGAAAGAGCCAAGATGTCCATCGACAGATGAATGGATAAAGAAGAAGTGGTATATATATCCAATGGAATATTATGCAGCCATCAAAAGGAATGAGATCTTGCCATTTGCAACGATGTGGATGAAACTGGAGGGTATTATGCTGAGCAAAATAAGTCAAACAGAGAAAGACGTGTATCATATGACCTCACTGATATGAGGAATTCTTAATCTCAGGAAACAAACTGAGGGTTGCTGGAGTGGGGGGTGGGATGGGAGGGATGGGGTGACTGGGTGATAGACACTGGAGAGGGTATGTGTTCTGGTAAGCGCTGTGAATTGTGCAAGACTGTTGAATCTCAGATCTGTACCTCTGAAACAAATAATGCAATATATGTTAAGAAAAAAAAAAAGAAGAAGATCGCAGGAGGGGAAGAATGAAGGGTGGGAAATCGGAGGGGTAGACGAACCATGAGAGACGATGGACTCTGAAAAACAAACTGAGGGTTCTAGAGGGGAGGGGGTTGGGAGGATGGGTTAGCCTGGTGATGGGTATTGAGGAGGGCACGTTCTGCATGGAGCACTGGGTGTTATGCACAAACAATGAATCATGGAACACTACATCTAAAACTAATGATGTAATGTATGGGGATTAACATAACAATAAAAAATGGTCTGATATGATTTAGTAGATACTAGGTATGGAAACTTCCAGCTGACAGCTTTCTTTGGGATGTTTTAAAACAGAGGGAACGTATTACAGCACCCAAGCTGCTACTCTCTCAAAATAAGTGTCTCTGACAGTTTGAATCTTCTATAAGGACTATCATAAAAGAAAACCTTCCAGTTAATGAAAGGCGTTTTCCATATATCATTGCAGATACCAGCCTGACATTAAATCGGTTATGAATAGTTTTCAATATAAAAACATAAAAATAATAAATTGCTGAACAGGAGATATAGGAAATACAACACATTTGCATAAGATTTGGAAGTTCAGCATTTATTACCATCTTCAATATGATATATAACTTGGCAATTGAAAAATAACTAGGTGACTATTCAAGTTGGCAGTTTGCATTAACTAGGTGTATAGTCAAAGAAAATAAATAATGAACAAAAGTACCCGCCTTACATCATGTTTACTAAGCTATAAAGGCATTGACTACATGGCCAGAAATGCAGTTCAGAAAACACGATACTCTTAAATAAGAGGAATCATATTTATGGCCAGAGAGATACCACATTTACTCTCGAATTCTGCCTGACTCAAGTAATTCATTCTTTTCCAAATATAAGGAAATATAGGACATTTTTCTCTGCATAATTTTTTTTCTTTCTTTTCTGTAGAGTGTTTGAGCATATCCATGTCCCTATGTGTTTTTCAGAAGGCCAGGTCACATAGCTAAATGTAAATGACTGCTAGAGGAACTGAGAAGAGAGATTTGAGAAGAAAAAGTCTTAATTCCTCCTCCCCAAAATTCTTCAGTGCCTCTGTTCATTGTCATTCTGGTACTAAGCCAGGGCTCTAGACACAGGGTCCACGGAGTTAACCTAACCAACCATGGTGAGTAAGAGCAACCTTCTATCTTTTGATAATAAAAAAGCCTCTAAAAAGAAAAAATAAAAGCAACTGTGAGTAAACAGGATACACTTTGCTTATGTAAGAAATATTCTAATAAAAGTATGGTTTGTGTTGTGAAGCTTTTTTCTCAAAACATATTTTGACTACCTTTGAAACTTATTACAAAGCACTAGTGAGTGGACAGGAAGGTGGCATGCAAACTTACATATTGGTTAAAAAAAAAAAAAGCCCTAGAAAGAAATAACAACATTAAATTCAGGGAAGGTAAACTACATAATAAAAATGGTTATATAATAAAGAAAGTTAGCTTATATAGGATTCTCGCTGTAAACATTATTAATATTTATAAATAAAGTAGCCAATTTGTTGCCCAAACTAGAGTTTTTGAGAGGAAAATGGGGAACTATTAGTAATAGGCATTACTTGGGACAATGTGAAGAAAACCAAGAGATGTGTTCACTCTATTTATAAGAGACTGGGGGGGGGGGTACTTCATTTGGCTGTAGTTAAAGACCATGAGATGTCCTTTAACTCTGCCAAAATGAAAACAGATTCATTGTAATTATTTTGTCTATTGTGGAAAACTATAATGAATTAGAACTTCTACACGTGGCCATGACAAGATAACGGTCACTGGGCATGATCTTTCACCCTAAACAACAAAGAAAGAGAACAGAATATATAAAACAGCTGTTCTGAGGCAGCAGACGACTGTGATCTTTGAGAGACAGGAAGCATATAAAGGTAACTCAGTATTTGTCATGGCTACGTGCCTTATGGCAGTGTCCAGAATGCATATAGGGAAGTAGAGCCAAAGTAGAGCACTGTGTTATCATTAGTCAGAGTAGGCAGAGGTCAGAGTTCAGGACTGCAGAGGCCTCTAGAACTTGCATGGTAGGGTACCAGAAGGAGTATGCTGCAGGGTAGGAATAGGAGAAGCAAGGAGTAAAAGTCTGCATGGAGATTCTCTGGGGGTCTTTGGCTAAGGATTGGGTTGCACATATGGAGGGCGACACTCCAGGTGATGGAATAGAGTGGGCTATTTGTTGTGAGGCTGAGAACTAATATCTCTGTTTATCTCTTTTATCTGTGATCATGCAGGATAGAGAGATGTTAAAGCCAACTGAGTCTGAGTGGTAAGAATGCATTGAGTATCTCAAAGCACTGAATTGAAATTATAGACAGGCTACAAATTGAGAGTAAAGATGAAGACTTAGAGTAGAGGATATGCCCTAAGGCATAGGACAAAAAGGAGATACAGCTACCCTAACAAAAAGTAAAATCATCCCGACAGTTTAAAAATAATCTTAATTTAACTGTCTACCAGAACAAACCCATCACCTTTGAAGGAAGATAACATAAACCAGATTCCATAATTCCTTATGACAAATACCAGTAGTGTCCAGTGTATAATTAAAAATTATTAGGGGCACCTGGGTGGCTCAGTTGGTTAGGTATCTGTCTTTGGCTTAGGTCGTGATCCCAGGGTCCTGGGATCGAGTCCCACATTGGGGTCTCTGCTCAGTGGGGAGCCTGCTTCTCCTTCTGCCTCTGCCTGCCGCTCTGCCTACTTGTGACCTCTCTCTCTCTCTGTGTCAAATAAATAAATAAAATCTTTAAAAAAATAAATAAAATAAATAAAATTTACTAGAAATGTGGAAAAGCAGAAAAATGTGATCCATAATCAAGAGGAAAAGCAAGCAATCAAAACATACCCCAATTAGTTTAGATGCTGAAGTAAGCAGACAATAACCTAAAACAGCTACTATAAATATGCTCAAGGACTTAAATGAAAATAGGAACACAATGATTAAACACATGGAGGACTATCAGTAGAGAATAGAATATTTAAGTACTTTTCTAAGTAGAAAAGTAAAATATCTGAAGTGAAAATCCACTGGATAACCTTAGCAGAATATTGGAGACTGAAGAATAAAGCGTTGGTAAACTTGAAAAGAGATCAGAGGATATTACCCAATCTCAAGAACACAGAAGAAAAAAAAAAGATTAAAAATAAATGAATAGATATCCATAGGCAATTTTTAAAAATTAGTCTTAACCTAAAGCTCACACTTTGTACAAAAAATAACTCAAAATGGATCAGAGATTTAAATGTAAAATATAAAAGTATAACATTTTTAGGAAAAAAAAAAAAAGAACAACATAGAAAAAAGTCTGGAACCTAAAACTAGGTGAAGAATTCTCACACTTGACCCCCAAAGCATTACCCATGAAAGGAAAAGTTGATAAATTTGACCTCATGAAAATGAAAAACTTAGGCTCTATGAAAGACTCCTTTAGGACTACAGAAAATGTTTGCAAATCACATATCAACAAAGGACTTGCATCTAGAATATATTGATTACTCTCAGAATTCAGCATTAAAAAACAAAACAACCCAATAATAAAATGGGCAAAAGACAGGAAAAAAATATTTCACCAAAGATGAATATGCCTAGAATATAAGCACATTGAATGGATGTTCAATATCATTAGCTATTTTGGAAATGCAAATTAATATCATAATGAGATATCACTACAGACCTATCAGAATGGCTAAAATAAAATACTGATAATGCCAAATGCTGAGAAGGATGTAAAAAATGTACCATTCATACACTGCTAGTGGGAATGTAAAATAATATAGCCAATTTGGAAAATAGCTTGACATTTTTTTTTTTAATTTAAATTCAATCAGCCAACATATAGTACATCATTAATTTCAGATATAGTGTACAATAATTCATGAGTTGCATATAACACCCAGTGCTCATCACATCATATGCCCTCCTTAATGCCCAAACCCTAGTTGCCCCCTCACCCCCCACTTTCCCTTCCACAACCCTCAGTTTGTTTCCCAGAGTCAAGAGTCTCATGGTTTGTCTCCCTTTCTGATTTCTTCCCATTCAGTTTTCCCTCCCTTCCCTTATGATCCTCTGCACTATTTCTTATATTCCACATATGAGTGAAACCATATGATAATTGTCTTTCTCTGATTGATTTATTTCACTTAGCATAATACCTTCCAGTTCCATCCATGTCGATGTAAGTGGTAGGTATTCATCCTTTCTGATGGCTGAGTAATATTCCATTGTATATATGAACCACATCTTCTTTATCCGTTCATCTGTTGAAGGGCATCTTGGCTCCTTCCACAGTTTGGCTATTGTGGACATTGCTGCTATGAACACTGGGGTTCATGTGCCCCTTCCTTCCACTAAATCTGTATCTTTGAGGTAAATACCCAGTAGTGCAATTGCTGGGTCCTAAGGTAGCTCTATTTTTAACTTCTTGAGGAACCTCCACACTGTTTTCCAGAGTGGCTGTATTTGACATTTTCTTTTAACATTAAACATGCATATACATTTGTATACAAGTGTTCATAGAAGCTTTAGTAGTTTCCAAACCGGAAACTGTCCTTCAAAGGGTAAATGGTTAAATAAATTGTGGTACATTCATAACATGGAATACCACTCAGCAATACAAGGAAAGGATTCTTGACACATACAATAACTTGGATGAATCTCAAAAGAATTATGGTAGGAAAAAAAGTCAAAGTTTGCATACTATATGATTCCATTTATATGAAATTCTTTAGATAACAAAATTATAGAGACCAAGTACAGATTAGTTGCTGCCAGGGGTTAGGAATGGGGAAGGATGGGTGTGGCTGTCAACAGGTAAAATGAAGGATCCTTGTATTTTTAATTACTTGTAATTTTAATTGATGGTACAGTTCTGTATATTGGTTGTAGTGGTAGGTACACAAAGTTATACATGTGATGAAATTTCACAGAACTACAGACACACACGTACATACAAATGAGTGTATATGTAACTAGTGAATAAGTTCTGTGGATTGCACTGGTATCAATTTTCTAGCTTTGATATTGCAATATAGTTATGCAAGCTACAAACACAGGCAAGGCTGGATGAAGGGTCCACAGACCTTCCTGTAAATTTCTTTGAAACCTTTGAATCTATAATTGTTTCAAAATTTAAAAAAGTTAAAAAAAATAAAAGAAATGCACACAACCTTAGTGACCTATAGGAAAATATCAAGTAATCTAACATACATTTCACTGAAGTCCAGAGGAGAGAAGAGAAAATACTTGAAAACAAGGAAAAAATATTTAACACACTAATAAACTAACTTTCTAATTTTTAGATCCAAAAAGCTCAGCAAAAACCATGCAGGAAATATAAACAAAAACAAAAACAAGAAAAGAGGTACCCAGTCATATCAGAGCTGAAAACCAAGGATAAAGAGAAACTCCTGACATTAGTCAGAGAGAAAAGACTCATTACATATAAAGCAATGGTTCTTTTTTATTTATTTATTTATTTATTTATTTATTTATTTATTTATTTATTTGACAGAGAGAAACACAGCGAGAGAGGGAACACAAGCAGAGCGAGGAGGAGAGGGAGAAACAGGCTCCCCGTTGAGCAGGGAGCCTGATGTGGGGCTCGATCCCAGGACCCTGAGCTCATGACCCGAGCCGAAGGCAGACACTTAACGACTGAGCCACCCAGGTGCCCCATAAAGCAATGGTTCTTAACTGGGGACAATTTTGTCTGCTGGAGAAATCTGGCAATTTCTGGGGACATACTTGATTTTCACAACTGGGAGTGGTTGTGGGGTGCTAATGGCAACTAGCCCGTAGAGGCCAGAGATGCTGCTAACCATCCTACAATGCTTAGGGAAGCCACCCACAACAAAGAATTGTGTGGCTTACAATATATAAAGCACTAACCTGAGAAATCTTGCTATAAGAAATAATAATAAGAATGATGGCCAACTTCAGATCAGAAGCAATGGAAGCCAGAAGATAATTAAATGACACCTTTAAGGTGACAGGAAAAAAAGTCACTCAACCCAGAATTCTACGTCCAGTTAAAAAAAAAAAAAATTCTTTTAAGTAGATTAAATTAAAGATTTTCAGATAAATGAAAGCTGAGAAAATTGTCACTAGCAAACCTGCACTGCCAAAAATAACACAGAAGTATCTTCAGGCTAAAGGGAAATGATACCAGATGGAAAGCTGATCTATGGAAAGGAATGAAGAATGTGTAAAATGATAAATACACGGGGATATATATATATATATCTGATATTTCATACATATATTGACCGATTATATATTATAACTTAATAATTATATATTATTACATATAATTATATATGCATATGTGTACATATGTATGTATACACATACACACACACATACACTCTTTTTTTTTCTTCTCTTAATATTATGGGTTGAACTGAATCTCCCTAAATTCATATGTTGAGATCCTAAACCCCAGTATCTGTAAATTTGACCTTATTTGGAAATAGGGTCTTTGCAGATATCATCACGTTAAGATGAGATCATCAGGCTGGACCCTATTCCAATATGACTGATGTTCTTACAAAAAGGGAAAACTGCGGATGCAGAGACATGCGTATGGACACGAGAAGAACACCCTGTGAAGATTGGAATTCTGTTGCCACAAGCCCAGGAACTAACAGAAGCTCAGGGACAGATCTGCAACAGAGCATTTCCTCAGCACCTACAGGGAGCACGGCCTTGCTCACACCTCGATCTGGGATTTGTTGCCCTCCAGAACTGTGAGACAATAAATTGATTTTGTTTAAGCCACTCAGCTTGTGGTACTTTGTTACGACAACCCTAGCAAACGAATATACTTAGTTTCTCTAAACAACAACTGACCTAAGGCAAAAATAATAATATTACATTGCAGTGTCTTACTGTGTGTAGAATCAAAATATATGATAAAAAACACAGAAATGAGGGTTCAAGTGAAATTTTACTTTTATAATGTTTTAACATGTTATTCAAAGCATACTAAGTAAACTGTGATAAGATTGCATATTGTAAACATTTAAAAAGTTATATTAGGTACAACTAAAGAGCCTGAATGAAGGAATTAAAGTGGATATTGAAAAAAATTTTTTGGTTGGGGCGCCTGGGTGGCGCAGTTGGTTAATCGTGGACTCTTGGTTTCAGCTCAGGTCATGATTTCATGGCTGCCAGATGGAGTCCCATCTTGGGCTCTGCACTCAGTGCAGAGTGTGCTTGAGATTCTCTCTCCCTCTCCCTTATTCTCTCTCTCTCTCTCAAATAAATAAATAAATCTTAAAAATTTTTTTGATTACTCCCCAAAGAAACGAGGAACTGAAGAATAAAAACCAAATGCAATAAATAGCAAAATTGTAGATTTAAATCCCAACAATTTATTATATGCAATGAGCTGAACACTCCAATTATAAGGCATACCAGACAAAATACAAGAAAGAAGTATATATTATCTCAAGAAATTCACCTTCATCACAAGATACAGACAGACTGAAAGTAAAAGACTAGGAAAAGATACATCATGTAAACAGTAGGCAAAAGTAGGTGATATGGCTCTATCTGTATGAGACAAAGCAGACAGGAAGATAAAAAATGTTGCTAGAGTAAAAGAGGAATATTTCGTAAATAAAAGCCCTGATTCTTTAGGAACTTACAACAACCTTAACAACAGGTATATGTGTATATAGGTAACAATAGAGCTTCAATAATGCATGAAATAAATGTTGACAGAACAACAAAGAAACTGATCAGTCTATATTCATAGTTAGAGACTGTTAGCACCTCTCTGTCAGTATTTTATAGAACACATAGATTTTTAAAAAAATGTTAGGATAAAGAGGATTTCAACCACATGATCAAACAAATTGAAGAAATTTATGTTTATATAACATGACACCCAACAATTTCGTAGTATGCATTTCTTTCAAATGCACTTAGGACATTCACCAAGATATACCTTATGATGTTATCAGCTACAAAATAAAATGTCTCAACAATTTCAAAAGATAGAAATCTCACAAAATACATCTCTAAAGAGAGAGGGATTAAATTAGAATAAGAGATCTATAAAAATCTCTAAGTATTTAGAATTAAAACAACATCCTTCTAAATAATCTGCAGTGAAAGAGTAAATCATAAAGGAAACCAGAGGATATTTGCAACTAAATGACAATAAAAATATCATGAATAAAAATTTGTGGCATGCAGCGAAAGTAATGATTCAAGGGAAATTTGTATTATTATAATATTTATATAGGAAGAGAAGAATGAGTTAAAGCTATAATCTAAGTTACTGTCTTAAGTATCTGGAAAAAGAAGATCATATTAAAATGAAAAGAAAAATAGTAAAAATAAAAGTAAAATTAATTACATTTAAAAAAGACAGAAAATTAACAAATCCAAAAACTGGTACTTTGAAAAGACTAATAAATTGAATGGACCTTAGCAAAACTGATCAAGAAAAAATACTTAAAAAAAACACAAATTACCAATATCAGGAATGACAGAGGAAATATGACTACAAATGATACAGAGATTTAAAGGATAATAAAGGAATATTATGAACATTTGTGGGAAAATGTTTGACAGCTTATATGAAATAAGTACATTGAGAAACTCAATTTACCAAAATTAACATAAAAAATGAAAACAACGTAAAAGCTCTGTATCTCTTAAATAATTAAATTTGTAATTACAAACTCCCCCAACCAAGAAAACTCCAAGCTGAGATGGATTGTCTGGTGAATTCTATCAAAGTTCTATGGATAAATGAATCCAGAAAAGTTACAAGAAAAGACAGGAGGAGGGAATACTTAGATACCTTCTAGTTCATTTAATGAGGTCAGCAGTACCCCGATAATAAGACCTGACAAAAATACTTCAAGAAAAGAAAAGTAGAGACCAATGTCCTCCAGAATGTAGACTTGGATAAGTTCTATGAACAAAATATCTAGTCAAATCCAGGATTACATAAAACAGTCATACATTACAACCAAGTGGGGATTTATACCAGGGATGCAAGATGGGTTTAGCACTTAAAAGATCAATTCAATCCACCAAATCATCAGGGAAGGAAGAAAGGCCATACAGTCCTGTCATTTCAATATGTACAGGAAGAAATGCTTTTGACAAAATTCAACACCTATTCATTATAAAAAACACTTAAACTTGGATCAGACAAAACTTCCTTAGTCTGAAAAGGCATGTACAAAAAGCCTAAAGTTAACACCATACTTAATGATAAAACATTGAAAACTTTCCTTCTGAGACCAGGAACAAGGCAAAGATGTCTGTTCTCAACTTCCACGTCATATTGTTCAGGTAGCCCAAATTAATACAATAGCAAAGAGAAAGACATAAAAGGAATAAAGATTGGAAAAGGTGAAGTAAAATTCTTTATTCATAGACAAAATGACAATTTACATAAAAATCCAAAGGAGTTTGTAGAAAAATTACTAGGAGTAGTAAGTCAATTTGAATGATTGCAGGATACTAAGTCAATATGTAAAAAATCAATTGTATTTCTGTGTACTGACAGCAAGTGATGAAATTTTAAATGTAGTTTATAATAGCAAAAAAGCAAAATATTTAAGAATAAGCTTTAAAAATATGTGAAAGCTCTGTAGTGAAAAGCATAAAATATGAAAAAAAAGAGAAAGATCTAAGTAGAGAGTTACCATGTTCATGGATTAGAGGACTCAACATTGTTAAAAGTTATTTCTCTTCAAATTGAACTAGGGATTCAATGCAATCTCAATCAAAATCCCAACAGGACTTTTTGTTTTTGCCTTTCTTTCTTTCTTTCATCCTTCCTTCCTTCCTTCCTTCCTTCCTTTCTTTCCTTTACTTTCTTTCCTTTTTTCCTTCTTTGTACAAATTTGCTAGTTCATTTTAAAATATAAATGGAAATATAAAGGATCTAAAGTAGCTAAAACAATCTTGAAAAAGGATAACACAATCGGAGGACTTAACCTTACCTGATTTCAAGACTACAGTATTCAAGATAGTATGGTATTGGTATAGAGATAATGAAACAGATCAATGAAATAAATAGTTCAGAAATAGATATGATCAATTAATTTTCACTAAAGTGCCAAAGCGACTCAATTTGGGAAGGAATTATTTTTTCAATAAATTGTGCTGGAATAATTGCATAAAAATGTGAAAAGAATGCATCTCAACCCCTACCTCAAACCATGCACAAAAATTAATTCAAGATCATCATAAATCCAAATGTAGAACCAAAACTATAATGAATTCAAATTTGATGTTGGCAAATATTTCTTAGAAAGGACACAGAAAGCACTAACCATAAAAGAAAAAAGAGTGACTAATTCATCAAAATAAAAGCACCTATTTATCAAGAGATAGTTAAGAAAATAGACAAGCCACAGACTGAGTGAAAAGATTCACTGTACATAAAATCTAACAAAAGTCTTATTTCCAAAACGTATTTAAAAACTCCCACAGGGCGCCTGGGTGGCTCAGTGGTTAAACATCTGCCTTCAGCTCAGGTCATGATCCCGGGATCCTGGGATCGAGCCCCGCATCGGGCTCCCTGCTCCGAGGGAAGCCTGCCTCTCCCTCTCCCACTCGCGCTGCTTGTGTTCCCTCTCTCGCTGTGTCTCTATCAAATAAATAAATAAAATATTAAAAAAAAATAAAAATAAAAATAAAAACTCCCACAAATCAGGCAAACACAGCTAATGGGCAAACAACTCAAATAGACACTGCAAAAGAAAAGGAGATATATAAATGTCTAACAAACACATAAAAATGTGCCTACACCACTAATCACAAAGGTAATACAGATTAAAGCCACAGTGAGATCACAAAAAAGCTAAAAATTAGAAGACTAATAACATCAAATGTTGGTAAAGATTTGGGACAAATGGAGCTCTCATACATTTCTGGTGGGAATGTAAAATGGGACAAAGACTTTGAAGCACTGTAGAGCAGTCTGTTCTAAGGTTAAATACACACCTCCTCCATGACCCAGAAATCCACTCTTTGATATTATTCCAAGAGAAATGAATACATATGGCCACAAAAGACTTTTACAGAAATGTTTGTAACAGCTTTATTCATAACATGTAAAACTCGGAAACAATCCGAATGCCCAATGAGAAAATGATAAAAATAAATATAGCGGTATATTAATTTAATGAAATACTACTGAAGAGTAAAAGAAAAAAAAAAGTGTGAACTTAAACTACTTTTAAACTAAGCAACAGAGATGAGACTCAAAAACATTACATTTAATGAAAGAAGCCAGAAGCAGAAAAGCACACGCACCGCACGACCACATTTATTTATTTATTTATTTTAAAGATTTTATTTATTTATCTGAGAGAAAGAATGGGAGACAGAGAGCATGAGAGGGGAAGGATCAGAGGGAGAAGCAGACTCCCCGCTGAGCGGGGAGCCCGATGTGGGACTCGATCCTGGGACTCCAGGATCATGACCTGAGCCGAAGGCAGTCGCTTAACCAACTGAGCCACCCAGGCGCCCCTGCATGACCACATTTAAATGAAGTTCAAGGGTAGGCAAAAACTATCTCCAGATAGAAACGTACTGGTGAGGGAGAGTGGTTAGGGATCGACCCTGTCTTTACGACAGAAAGAACTCCTTTTTTTTTCACACTTAATGCATATTAATAACTGAATGGAACATATACCAAGTAGCTATTTTTGTAATTCCCAACATTTTAAAAAGTTGAGAGTTTACCGAATTGCATTTTTTATGCCAATTTTAATCTTGCAACTCTGTAAATACTTTATAACATACATATTCTTTAAAATAAATAGAAAAACCACTGAAGTGTTTTAAATAAGATGGTTAGGAAGTATTACTTTAAATGTTTTTCATATATGCAAAATGCACATAATTAAAGACAATTAAGTACATGTTCAAGAACAGGTTGAGGTGATAGAGGTATATAGAAGACCACAGGTCTCTCTAAACTGGAATGTATCTTAAAATTTAGGAGCTGGTCAAGAAGTTTCTCTGGGTAACAGATAAATAATACATAATGGACAAGACTAGATAAAATATGCAGATAATTAATGACACTAAAGGTAAAATAAAAAGATGATTTGAATTACAGAAATTATTTTTAAAAGCAGCACCAATTGCCCTAAAATGAAAATTAATTAAGTAGCACAAGTCATAACATTTAATAACAGTATACAAGAAATCAAGCAGTGACAGTTTTTTGGGAAATGTAGGCTAGGTAGAAACTCTAATATTTTTGTCTCCAGGATCTTGATCAATAAGATACTATCTAAGTCATTAAGTGAAACAGTTGAAGTGTTAAGGTTTAATTACTATTTCTTGGGAAGATTCCTAAAATTTAACAGAGATTAGGAGGCTCTTAGTAAGGCCTTCCCTTGAATAGATAACTGGAAAGGCAGTTATCTCTCTTGAAATAAATGTGATTCCATGTCTCATTTATTATGCTAAATACAATAACGCCTTTAACAAACGTGTCATTAAGCCTTTAGCTGATCTAAGTGTACCTCTATCTGTTTTCTTGGTTCCTTTAAGAAACCGTGCAAAATCTTCATCCTACGTTAATTATCAATTTAATCAGTCAATGCTAAAAGAAAATCTTTTGCTCTAATTATAAAAGACAGTTGCTGTAAACATTTGACGTGGTGAGTACCTTTCCTGATCTTGGGCAGGCTATAATTTATTAAGCACAAATATGAGGAAAAACCCGAGTGGAGTGCTTAATCAGCAGTGACCCACAATTAAAACAGGTGATATTTTCTAGGCTTAAGAATAAAAGCAATATGACTCCAATTAGCTGTCAAATCATCTGGAAAAACAGCTGTTACATAAATAGAAAAATCACTTGGCCTGCTCACTTTTTCAATTTTGTCTTTATTTTTAAGTCATTTAAGAAGATAGTCCTTTTATTCACCTAACATTTAAAAATAGGGGAAACTAATTCACAGTGTTGGAAGTCATGAGGGTAATTAACGTTGGTGAGGATGGGGGAAAGGTGGGGGCAGGGGGAATGTTAAAAAGGGCACAGGGTTGTGGGGATTTACTGGGGTGCTGGTAACATTCTGTTTCTTAACTGTGTCCTGTTTTATGGGTGTGTTCACATAGCGACAATTCATCAAGCTGTGCACTTACAACCTGCACGTTTTTCTGAATGTTATACTTCAATAAAATTTACACAAAAACATCAATTCCTCCATAACTATAGGGAATCACTTCAGCATTGTGTCAAAAATGAAAGGTAGTATGCTAGTGTCTATAATAGACAATAATTTTCTTGAAAACTTTCCTCACCAATTCTTCTAATCCTCAAGAAAATACAGCAGAGTATTTTTAAAAATTTATAAAATAGGCTTTAAACAAAATGGAGACGCAACATTAGCTTTTGATTACAGATTTAAAATTTAAATGTTACTTACCAAAAAGGTGTATTCTCCTTCAATTTTGTATCAGATCGC
The DNA here is from genome assembly GCF_964656455.1 of Halichoerus grypus. Lineage (NCBI taxonomy): Eukaryota > Metazoa > Chordata > Mammalia > Carnivora > Phocidae > Halichoerus > Halichoerus grypus. The sequence goes on from NC_135714.1 coordinate 195,318,586, forward strand.
TCATTAGCGTTGCCAAGCAAAGACGCTGGTTGTCTTACAAACCTGGAGAAACAGTATAAATAGAAAAATTGTTCTATTTATTTCACTATCACTGTATACATTATACTATAATATATGTATAACTATAAAATGATAACTCATTCACCTAACCACTCATGTAACAAGCAATTGCTAAGTATCTTTGCACGTACCAGGTGGTACAGGAGAAATGAGGTAAATAAAGAAGTATAAAAAATGTGCCAAACTTGAGAATACCATGAAAGAGGAATAGATCAAATGTTATGGGAATCAGGAGGTTACTTCCAAGAGGGAGACTGGGTAAAGCTTTGTGGAGGAGGTGGGGCTTAAGCTGATCCTTAAGAAAGAATCTGATTTCTTAAAGATGGTGGGAAGGAGCCGAACAGGGAAGAATGGATGGGGAGGGCAATCCAGGTAAATGAGACAAAATGACCAAGTACGGAGTTTGAACATAATGGAAAAGGGGGCAGGGGAGCTGAATGCATTTCAGTTTCACTGGGGAACATTTTCAGAGGATTTGGAATCAGTGAAGCTCTAAGCCTAGAGGTTGTCAATCGCAATGACCAAGGCACTAGCTAGACTCAGGGATTCAGCTGTGAAAAAGAAAGATGGGAGCCCAGGCCTCATGAAGCTCCCAGCTCATCAGGACAAGCCAATCCGAAAGATTATTACAACGTGTGGCGAGCTGTAGAGGTTCCTTTGGGAGTGGGTAGCAGAGAAACCAATCGAGGTCCAACAGTCAGAGGTAAACAATTACAAGTCTCAGAGAAGTGATCACAAAAGCAATGGTGTTAGATGCGGTCACCCAGGGAGAGAGTTAGAGTACAGAGAAGGAGGGATAGGGACAGACTCAGTTACATTTACTGGAAAGGAAAAGGTAAGCGAGGAAGCAATCAGAGAGGAAACAGGAAAGAAGAGTGAGAAAAAACTTTATGGAGGACACTGTGCTCAAGAGCAGAATGCTTTGAAATTCAATCAGGGCTAATACGAAAAAGTGGTTTATTTCTTTTGTTTATTGACTTGGTTAGGTGCAAGGTATTTAAGGTTGATGACAAAAATTGTGGGGCGATGGAAGCTGACGTAATATTTGGCCATTGCACACAAACATCAGCACCAATTTTACAGATTTTCTTAGCGCATCAAGGATCTCTGCAAACGATTAAATTCAGTGGATAGGGGTCCCTGCAGGTAATTAAAGTGTTTTTTCCTCCCCCAGCACCGTGACTCTTTCCCACAACTTGGATATATTTGGACATGGAACCCTAGAGATAGCCGCAAAGTGATGAGTTCATGTTTATTGAGCATGTTAGTACTAAGTGTTTTATGAGCATTAGTTCATTTATTTTTTTTTAAGATTTTATTTATATATTTGAGAGACAGAGAGCACAAGCAGGGGAGCAACATGCAGAGGGAGAGGGAGAAGCAGGCTCCCCGCTGAGCAGGGAACCCGACAAGGGGCTCGATCCCAGGACACTGAAATCATGACCTGAGCCAAATGCAGACACTTAACCGACTGAGCCACCCAGGCACCCCAAGATTAGTTCATTTAATCTCCATAACAACCTTATAAGGCAAGCACTATTTTTACCCAAATATTACAGAGGAGGTAGCTGAACATGAGAAAATTTAAGGAATTTGCCAAAGGTCACTCTTCCCAAAGCCAGCGTTGATCAGTGCTTTTTCTCCTGGTCAGAGTTGGAACTACTGTTCAGTATTTCTCTTGATTTCTACACAATTCTCCAATTAAGATCCAAGTCCCATACTAGGGTGCCATCCTGGGGCTTGCTGGAGCATCCTGAGCTGGAACAAGTAGGAAGTGGATTCCTGTTACATTTCTTTATCGTCTCTAACTTGATGAAAAATTGGGTTTTTATGTTGTGGAACACACAGGTCCATGGCTTATGCTTTACAGTTTAAGTAGCTGACACTCTATTTCTTCCATTCCTGGTTATCAGACGTCCCATTGAGATCCTGGGATGGTAGGGTAGGTGGTACATAGTGCCATGGCAGAGGGTGGGGTGGGGACAAGCCAATTCCCCAATTAGGTTTAGGGAGTCATGGTCACTTGTGACCCCAAAGACTGCAGTTATAGGAGAATGGTGCTATTCTTCTTTCTGGAGTCAGGCCCTTGGGTTTTACAAATTGGCACAAATGGCTTGGCACTGGAGGATCTCTGCTTCTCACGTGACTACTGGAAATGCCTGGGAGAGGAAGCCGTTGGTTCCACTGCATTTGGGAGAAGCTATGGGCTCTTCTGTTTGGATTTCCAACGGAAGAAACTTAAATGTGTTTCCACATAAAAATGTGTGGGCCTCATTCTATAGCTGTGCTGATTAAATACTCTTTCCTAGTTATCTTATTGGCTCTGTACATTTTATCATCTGGCACAAGAATCCAGTCATATCATCTAAGATTATTTCTATGAGAAAATTCCACGGTTCCCATTTATTTGTTCATCGAGCAAATATTTATTGCACATCAGTTATGTCCCTGGCACTGTATTAGACAGATACTGTTTATCCGGTGCTCAGCAAAAACAAGTATGGTGACTGGCCTAAGTAAACTTCTAAATGTGCCAGTTGCAAAGACACTTTAAAATGCCATTAGCATTCTAGAGGACCACTTACTATTTTTGTCTAAGCCTGACCTTCTGTTACTCAAGAACAATCATACAGAGAGCAATGGGTAGCAAAGAAAGAAATGAACTCATGAGAACATGGCACATGTGTTGTGTCAGGCGTTGGTAGATGTTGGGCACATGCAATGTACTTGGTCCCCACAACAATTCTGTGAAGTCGCTGATGCTTTCCCTGTTTTGAAGCTTAACTTGGTTGAGTCTGAGGAACATGCTTTCTCCACTAAGACCATGATGCCTCTTGTTTGCAGCTCTGTACCTATCTTGCTGTGTCCCTGAGTAGCACTGTGGGTAACCTCTGTCAGTTTCCTTTTTTATAGAGATTCCTTTATTATGCCCAAAGGGTATCACTGGCTCTTTACAATTAGTGGCCAGCATAGACAGACAGTCAGAGATATTGACCAACTATGTTGAAGGAGATTTTACTGTTTGTGGTTGCTATGACTTCTGAAAAATACAAGTACATATTTTTAAATATTGATAATGATTACCACTGACTTTGTCAACATGTTATTTTTATTTACTCAAACATCATATTAAAGCATTCTCCATTAAGAGTCCTGTCAATATCAAGGTAAACACGGGGCGCCTGGGTGGTTCAGATGGTTAAGCGTCTGCCTTCGGCTCAGGTCATGATCCTGGGGTCCTGGAATCGAGCCCCACATTGGGCTCCTGGCTCAGCGGGGAGCCTGCTTCTCCCTCTCCCTCTCTCCCTCTCCCCAGCTCATGTTCTCTCTCTCTCTGTATCTCAGTCAAATGAATAAATTAAAAAAAAAAAAATCTAAAAAAAAAAAAGGTAAACACAATAGCTTTTGGTTGTAATTATTTAACCTTGATATACTGATAATATCAATCTTTCATTGCTTATAATTATATCATTTTAGAGAATATATTAATTATTTTCTTATACGGTCCTAGCACTTAATATCACTGCTGAACCATAGCTCTCTTTCCCGGAAAGCAGCCCTCCATCAGACTGATCTTGAACATTATGCAGTGATTCAGGACTTAACCTTCCTGGGGTTCACAGGTCAGCATAATTAATTTAAAATATAATCATTCCTAAAGTTATCAATTGTAAATATGTAGTTTCAGTGAGTTCCCACTGTCTTAAAATTATAGGATTTTTGTTAAGTGTAATTATATGCCAAAAGATAACCCAAGTCACCATCTTTAAAATAAATAACTCAATAGTGGGATAGTTGGTGGGATTGTTCCATCCATACAAATCATGAATTAGACTGACATACACCTGATCACCATAGAGTTAATCATGAGGGTGTTAGAAACTTCCAGATTGACTGTAACTTAGGTGACTTACCTAGAGTTTATAGTTAACAGCCTTGATTTCTTGAAAATTACAGAAGATAGAAATAGCATGTTAATTTGTGGGGAGTAATTACTAAAGGGTGCTACTGAGGTTAGCCATGTAATCAAGATTATAGTTTCCAAATATCAAGTGAATTAAAATAATCATTTACTATTAACTTTACCCTTGCAAAAACTATTTTCGGCTTTCAGTAATTTTAAATGCCTCACAAATATTTAGAAGATAACCAAGATCTAGGGATTTAAAAAAGTGGATATAGCATATATAACTTAGAGCAATACATATTCTGTGCAGGTTTATAAACAGTGGTAACCAAACTGATTATTTTAAATGGCCTTAAACTTACGAATTTCTATGTTTACTGACATAATTTTTCTACATTCTGAGTTTTTTTTTTTTTCCAGTTAAGTCTCCTTAACCTTATATTTGGGAGGACTCTGGTAAGAATCAGAATACAAACAGAAGAAGAGTGAAGCAACCAGATTTCTAAAGCTCTACAAACCTAGGGACATGTATCATATCTGAAGATCACAGGAAAAAAGTGTCTATGATGAAAATAGACGGAGTGGAAAGAAATGGTTATTTCTGTCAGTGCTAAAAAGCTTAGAGAGTCACTGATTAAGGTCACTGCCAATTTTATCAATGAGGAAAGTGCTTTAGCAAGGCTTCAACCCCTTATTTTTACCATCTTCTGTGTAAGTATGTGGATGATGTTACTGTCAGGGTGTCCAAGATCAAACACAAAGAGCATTCAGGGTCAACTAAACCAGAATTTTTATCAGAACATCTAGACTGTCTAAAACCTACTCCAAATAATGCATTTTATGTCTTCCTGACCCCTTGTCTCCTTCAAAGCCATCATCATCAAGAACAACAAAAAAAAGGGAAGAAGAAGAAGGAAGGAAGGAAAAAAGAACCAATAACCATATTAACATTTGTCCTTGGCTTCCTTGGAAATAAAATCTATAATGCTCAAGACAAATCTTTCCTTTAAACATTTATCGATAGAATAACAACAACTACTGACAACAGTAAGTAAGATCTAAATCCCAAGCTCCAAGCTGATATCCAAACAACACATTGCTAATCAACGGCCAACAAAGCTTACTTTATAGCTCAGGTGAAATCTATTAAGTCATGTTCCCATTTGTAAGTCTGCATATGGATGAAAGATGTGTGTATATGGATGCTGGTAATACTTGAATAACGTTAGAAATTATAACAGGACAAAAAAATAGTAATCTCACATTAGAACACACTTTAAATCACTTTGTACAGATGGTTTGACATGTTCAGACAAGTAGATGTCATCAGATCCCTAACTGAGTCACAGGATCAACTCACCATAGAGCAAGTGAAGAAAAATAAATGGAAGAAGAAGCCCAATAATTTGGCATTGATAATTCAAAGTCTTGGGAAAAGGATGATGCCTTTGAAAAACACTGACTTAAATGAGTAAGAGCAACTTGCTGCATTTAAGGAATCTCTGCATATTGAGATTCCCCGTCTGGAAATTAGGGCTCTAGGATCTCAGACTTCAAACCTATAAAGGTGGTTTACCCACCATCTTGAATCATTCCTGATACATCTTCTTCCTATCAGACCTCCCTCAATTTTATTTGATCCTGATCAATATCTTGGCTGATTTGACCAGTGACTATATTGCTGTTAACTTTAATCATTCCCTGCACTGGTTCCCCAGTTTGTGGCCTAATAAGGGCCCAATTATAAGATGTTTTTTCAAGATCAGACATATCTCTGTGGCTTACTAAGATACAACTTTCTCTCCTTCTTTCTTTTCTCTTTTTCTTTTCTGTCTTTCTCACTACCCCCCCCCATTTTTTTCTTTTTGGTAGCCTGGGGCTATCAACTTTATAGTCATTAGCACCCTAGAGAACAAGGGTGAAAATGTAATCTCTATCTGGGAAAGCCTCAAACTCTATCAGCTCATTATCAGTGAGCTGATGTTGGGGCCCTAAAGCTCAAAGCATGCCCTATGGACTTCTGTGGAACTTCAAAGTTCAGCCTGATGGATAGAAAACTCATCTTTGACTCCTAGAGTTGAATAATATGCAATTTCATAGAGATTAACGGATACTCACTAGTATTTGCTGAGTTGCTAGAAGGTACTACTCATAAACTAATATTAGCATGTCACCAGAATTAATTGAGAACTCTAAATTAGTATTCCATAAAACCATTTGACTGCAACTCAATGCCTTGCAATACTCCTGCTATTCATGTTCACGTGAAAATTGTTAGAATTCCCGAAATCTGGGAAGGGATATGTGGTTAATACTATTCTTAATAATACTGTTAATACTACTGTTTTGAATTGGTCTTGATATGAGTTAATGTATTTGTAACATTACTATCTGACTTGATATTTGTTCATCATTTGTTTGTTGTATAATTGCTAGGTTGGTAATATGTTAACTGTTATTTTGTCCCTCTCCACTATGTATTATTATTATTATTATTATTATTATTATTATTATGTCTTTTTCTTCTGAAGAGTAGAAATAGACTAGGATATAGAAATCCGTAAGTGGACCATGGTCAAAAGGTTTGAGCACGACTGCCATAAAAGGATGGAAATGAGGGCAGAAAAAGTTTCATTGAGCAGGGATTTAAAATAACAATTCTTGTTTGTGACCAAGTACTTGTAGATGCCTGGATCCAGGAGAGAAGCTCAGGGGGCTAGGTACCCAAGGAACGATGTCAAGGGCAGGCGATCACTTGAAGTCTTGCCCAGGGTCAGCCTTGTTTGTACATCACAGAGAACCAAAATTTGTTTCAATTTTGCCTTCTTATCTAGGTATCATGAGGACCATTAGCATTTTGCCCATAATTTGTTTCTGCCTAATGTTACTAGAAATTCATTTTCTACTCAGAATGTAAATTATGTTTCCTATTTGTCCTCAAACCAATGTAGCATTTCTTTATGCTTTTTATGCATGATATTTACTGTGTCTTTGACATTTTTATTTTGTAGTCAGTATTAATAAATCTTCATGAAAGTAACAGAGTCATTGTGATTGTGTTAAAAATGCATGGCTTACAGTTCTTTGAAGAAGTATGAATGTTCAGCTAAAAAGACAAACAATCAAACAAAAGAACAGATACCGTCACAGAAGGAATTTAATTCATCTTTGCATTGGTGAAATTAATATTTTTAGCTGAATGGTTAATTTTTTTCTGACCTCCAATTCTTTTCAGCTTCTAAAAGTGTGAAACCAGGGTTAAAGTAGTATCTAAAAAAAGTCATCTAGGCAACAGTGTATCTAAATCAGCCCATAAATACAGTTGTATAGTTTTCCATAAAAATATCAAAAACTTACCAACATTTTTCATGACATATTTCTGAGCTACATTATTCACATGAACATTCTTCCTGGTGTCTGAGCTAAATTTCTTTTGTTTGTACCTGTACTTATCCCTACAATAACTTGATTGGGAACTGAGATATTCTTATTAAACATACTGCTCTACAAACAAATTAAATTCATTTGGTTCCATTTCATGTTTCTTACGTTTTATTCTTCTGGAAACAGAGGTCTGTTGCTCCAAACTGGAAACGGTAATTCAGTAATCAAAATAATCAGGTAACAATAAAAGAAACATAATGCAGTTGTATATAGAATATAATGAAGCAACAATTTAAAAAAAAATCTATTTTATTCCATTTTTTGAGAAAACATGTAAAAAGTTATCTACTATAGTGTCTAGTATGTCATAAGGCTCCCCCAAGTGTTTCATTTTTCCCCTTTTGTGACTTGTTTCTCACAGCAGTTTGGTCCATGACAAAGCTTTGTATATACATACATATGTACACATATATGTTTTCTGTAAGAAGGCATTTCTGTTTATGAAGTTTGAAAGAAGCTCAGATTGAGGTGACCAAAAGAAAGCATTGGTATTGGAAAAAAAAAAAAAAAGATGGAAAAGGGAAATTGAAAATATTTTTTTTAGTGCCTCATCAGAAAAAAATGAAATGATTCACTGGAAATATAAATGTTTTACTGCACTTCACAAGAAATATAGTAGTATATGGCAAACTAACATTAGCTTGTGGTCTTCTATGATCCTAAGCTCTTTTACATGCAGTTCTTCCCAGTCTAGTATTTATAGAGGAGCGTGAGTGTGTGTGTGTGTGTGTGTGTGTATGTGTCTGTGTGTAAGGGAATTTGTGTAATTAAAGGACATTGCCCTGATCCTTTTAATGCTGAATTACATATCTACTTTTTCTCTAAAGAATCCTTTTAAGGGACTTTGCTTTTAAACGCCTTATCAAATAACATCACTTTCTATGAAAAAGTCTTAAACATTAACATAAAATGTAATAGTTTTCACCCAAAACAAAGATAAATCAATACTGGAGAGGTGAGCATGGATCAGAAGACTGGGTCATGGATTCAATTTCTGGGCACGTTTTTCAAGAGGCTCAAAGCAAAGTATAACTATCACACTGGCAAACTGTGCAAATTAATCTTCTTACTGTCCATGTTAACAGAGAAACTCATAGAAGGGATAATTTCATTGCTTTCTTTAACTGATAGGGACAGGTAAGTTAAAAGAAAAAGAAGAGAAACAGAAGCAAAAGAAACAGAAATGATTCATGGTACAAAAAGTATTCTTCCATTAAACAAACCATCGTTAAGCTAACCAAATAAAACTGTGATGATGAGTACTGTCAATAAATTTAGTTATGTAGCTAAATTATAAAGACTTTTTGACAATTCATAAATTAAGGAATTATTAGGAGATGGAAGAAAGGAAAAAGAAAGAAAAATCTGAATAAATAAGCAGCGACTGAAACACTCAGCAAGTTCCAGCTCTGCTAGGAATAGTGTCCACATAATGAATATTTCAGGTGCATCTTGAGATCCTTATATTTTTCAAAGACAAGTAGACAGGATGCATTTTACATCTGTTAAAGACTTCTGATTGGCATATATGTTGAAAGTCTGCCTCAAGATTGAAAGGCGGAATGGTCCTCAAAAGCTATAGCTATGAAATATTTATTCCCCCTTCTTTCATAGAAAAGAATGAGTTGACTCTGTGACATAAATCTCTACTAATACCAACAAAATTACACATCTTCTGTTAAATGATTATTCTTAGAAGGTGAACCAGGTCCTGTTTGTTGGAGATGATCATAGTAGAATAATGTAAATATTGTTTACAGTGTTCTTGTGAAAGAACAGAAAGAATGCTTGTATTTTCAAGCATTATAGTAAGATCTCAGGAGGTAAGGTCTGCCAAAGATTGCTTAAGAAAGACAATGCTGGACAAATTTTTTCCTGGAGTGTTTAGTTGTCTTTTTGATTTTAAAATTACATTTTTGTCAATATCAACCTCTGCTTGTGAGAACCTTTTGTATATAAAAATTCTGTAGCTATAACTTTGAGCATACTTTTTATTAAGCAAGGCAAAGACTCCTGTGTCTCCAAATATCCCTCAAATCTCCAAAGCCAGCTGAATAAATAAACATTACGTGATCTGTAGCCCAAAAGTCTGCAAATGACTCTATATGATGTTAAAAAAAAAAAAAAAAAAGCTATGATTCCTTCTAAGTATTTCTTGGAGCCAATGATCAGCAGTTTTGTTTAAGTTCTGGGGCCCCTGAGCCTCCATAAAAATAACTTTGAAATATTATATTATGTGTGAAAATTTTACACACATGCACATTTATAATCAGCAGGCAGGCCCTCTGCCCTTCTTCAACCTGATAATCAACCATAGTGCCTACTCAAACATGGAAAAAATGAAAGATTCAGAACTCTAAAGCACATAATCTTAGTGCCATTTAGAACCATGTGTATTTCTGAAATCCTCTATTACTGCAAATCTCTTGGTTGTATTTTCTATGGAATTGTCTGTTTCTCATTATCAAAGTCTAAAGAAATTTGATAGAGTCATGTAACACTTGGCGTTGGGGTGTTAGAAAAATGCATTCCAAAGTGTTCAGCTTATCTTTTCTTTCCAATGCAGTAACTACTGTCTGACTTTCCTCCCCTGGAGAAGCCAGCTGGGAGGGTGAAGAAAAAAAATCAAACCAAAGTAAATTAGGCAATGGCCCCGTGCCTAAATCAATCACAGACATCAGCTTTTAAACAATGAATTGTAGTTCACAGGAGTGAGCGCAACATTCACATGGAGAATTCTTGCTCTGTAAAGTCACCTTTTGCTTGTAGAATGTGTACCATGCTATTCTTCGAACCAGGTTTGCCAGAATAAGTTGATATGGGCAAAGTCGAAGGTTTGGAATGCTTGTAACTCTACGAGACAGAAGGCTACTGGCCTCAGTAAATCAGATTATGAACTCCCAGAGATGGTCTATGGTTCATTCTATTCTTCAGTATGGCTAGAACTCAAGGACGATGTGTCATCTTTCCCCAAGAGTCAAGACACTGGAAAAGAGAAAGTCTGGGGGGAAATATGTAAATATAAGCCTCAAAGAAAGTATGTCTTATTCTAACAGGTGTTCTTTTTTTGCTTGTTTGTTTGTTTGTTTCTGCTCCTGTAAGCCGGTTAATTTATTCAGATATTACACAAATAGTGTTCAGGCGACTCTAGTTGCACATCTGATCAATTAAGATAGAATTCTGTTTTTGCAATTTAAGAATTTAAAAAGCATTGTAGTTAGGATACACGGCAAAGACATGCTGGGATAATTGGTTGTCAAAGTATATTGGTACCACTGAGTAGTCTTAAAATAGCAGGAAACACAACTGAATACTGGAAAGGAAATCGCTATTTCACTTTTTCAAATAAAACATATTGCACCTCTGAGTTCACAATGGGATATTTGTTGAGAGCCTGTAATTAACTCATACTGATTAGAACCACAGTAATAAACATTTCCTTAGCAAAACATTCACTTGTTTTCATAATTTCCTACTCTTTTACTATTTCCTCGTCAGTTCTTAGTTAGCTTGTCACTATTAATCAAGAAAAGAATGGAGAAAAGGGTAATTTTTCTAGAAGGGGAATATTCATTTTAATTATATAGAAAGAACGCTTCTTGATAAAAACCCAGCACATCATCAGAGAATTCACAGTCTAAGCACAAATGAGGAGGATTTTTGACACACTCATAAAATTAGTCTACTCTGAAAACCTAGAACCAACACAATCAAAACACAGCTCACCGCCAGATCACCTACAGCAACTGTCTCCAGATCGGTTCCCCTCCTATCTTCCTGCAGATGCAGACGGCTGTTGGACTAATCTCCCCAAATACCTTTTCGGCATGTCACTCCTTTGCTCAAAATCCTTCAATAGCTGTTCAATACCAACAGTACAAAGTCCACATTCCTTGGCCAGGCATTAAGCCCCCTTTACAATCTGGTTCCAATTTTCTTTTCTGCCCTCATTTCCCACTCTTCCCTTATAATGCGGTGGGCCCCGTGAATTCTCTGCTCCAGACGACTCAATTGCCTTTGAAAAGACTCTACGCCTCCTTCTTTTCCTGTTATTTCCTCAAGCTGTTCACTGCCTAAAGTGTTCCCCTCGTCCTTTTCTCGGCTTTACTCAGTTGCGTCCTCTAGCACTGCTTTGGGTCACAGGTTACCGGGTCAACTAATGCAGACAGGTTCTGTGTGAGACTGCAGGCTCCCTGTGAGAGGGATTTTGTACTTCGTTGTACTTCTTCGTAGAGCCTGTGTGTCTCCCACGTTCTCAGCGCAGTATCGCGCATGTTATGGGGGCACGCGATGAGTAGTTACTGATTGATAACTGATGAGGGACAGAAGGCTGGCTGAAGACCAAGCATACGCTGACACCCTGCAACTTCCCCCCACCCCCCACTCCTGGGTGGGACATGTGTGACATTCTTCCAGGAATCTCCCAACTATCTTAATGTTAACGCCTTGCTAGAGGGGGAAAAACAACCTTAACTTGACAATGGTAAGGCCTCGATATCTTATAGGTATCTTGTAGGTCCTCCTTAGCATATGAAAGTTCTCTTGAAACCTCGCTTCTCCTTAACTCCCCCAACTGCATAGTATATAATCAGCCACCCCTCACAACCCTGGGGCAGCAGCTCTTTCTGCCCCTGAGTCCTGTGCCCCTGCTTTAAGAATAAACCACCTATTTGCACCAAAGATGTCTCAAGAATTCTTTTTTGGTTGTCGGCTGGACTCCACCACACTGAACCTCACCTATATTCCAAAACCCTGTCAATACTGCCAAGTGTTTCACAACATCTGATCTTTCTCACCAGTGTCATTTGGAAATAGCCAGTTTTAGGACCAAAATATAGGATCCCCACCCTCTCAAATTCTTCTACAACCTCTCTGAAGTAAGAGTAAGGCAGAGAGTAAAGCACATAAATCTCCCCAAGTATTTGGGCTGACTTTGTGAGAAATCTAAATCGAAATTATTGCACCTTAAAATATATGCCCTGATTAAATACTTCTAATGAATTATGTTATAAATAGTAATAAACAATACTTCAGATATTCCAAAGTAGTTGAGTACACCGTGCAATCAGAATTACTGGTTTCTGTTTCAGCTCTTGGTAGGACCTGGCTTGAGGAGACAACTCTTTGTTACAACTGCCTAATTGGGCCCATTGTTTCCATCCATCCTTCTTACAGCACACACAGGCATATTTCTCTAATAAAATCACATCATGTCATGCCTCTCCTTCAACCTTGCCAATGGCTTCCCCAACATGCCTTAGTACAAATCCAGTCCCTTTCCATGACTTACGAGGCCTGCTGATGAGATCTCACCCTCCACTATCCCTCCCCTCATCAGCCACCCTCCAGCCACGCTGGCCTTCTTTCTGCTCCTTGGTCTTTGCATTTACAGCTCCTCTGACCTACACACTGTGCTCCTCAATCTTTTCCTGGCAGATCCCTAGGGCCATGCTCAAACATTTCACCTCTATAGGGCCTTTCTTACCACCAAATCTAAATTCAGTGTTTCCCGTTTCCTCACCACATTCTCTTTCTCATCACTCAATTTTTTTAATAGCCCCTACTAGTATCTGCAATAATCTTATTTTGTTGTTTACTTGCCTGTATCTATTGCCTTCCACTCGAAGTAAATACCACTGAGTCGGGGGCCATGTCTGTTTGATCACCACTGAACCCCCCAGAAAATGACTTAGTACAGAGTGTGTGGTCAATTATTATTTGTCAAGGGAGTAAACTTAAAAGTTACACAGCTAGTAAGTGATGGGACTAGCCAAGACCCAAGTCCGTCTATCTCTCTGACCAATATGGCACTCCCCACACTCTGTCCAGGGCTGACTCCGCCACAAATATCTGCTTCACCGTCCTTGTTGCTGAGAGCTAACTTGCCCTGGCATATACAGAACAGAGGCCTTAGACTTAAGATAAAGACACCAGAGAAAGTCAGTATGCCTGTCTGTCCAGGAAGATCACCCTGGCCCAGACATTCTGACAAAACTGCGACCCAGACCTCATCACACACTAGGAAGTCATCAGTGTCAGCTGGAGGGGCTATCATATGCTATTAATGGGGACACTAACAAATAGTGTTAGAAAAAAGTGTTTATCCCCAGTGTGTAAGGCATGGAGAATGGATAGAATGGGTAAAAGGCAAAACATCTATGTGAAGTACACAAAAGAAGTTAAGTCAACAACATGCACTCATTCATTAGATATTGGACAGACTAGTCAAAGACAACAATAAAGTCACAAAACAGGCTGATTAAGAAGATGATGGTGTCGTCGACAGAGCTAGGACACTTAGAAAGGAGAGGAGGTTTAGCTGATGAAGCCAGGGAATATCTTCAGCCTTGATTTAGACGTACTGGTTTTGGCATGTTGTTAGTGCTCATAAAAGATTTGTCCAATGTCCTCATTTCCCCTTGGGAAATGCATGTTCTTTAGGAGGAAGGAGAAAACTGAGGTAGGGAAACTGTAAATTCCGTAAGGTCTGAGACCATGTCTGTCTGCTCCTTCCATTTGTTCTTTCTTTGTTTCTTTGTTTCTTTCTTTGCTTCCTTCCTTCCTCCCTCCCTCCCTCCCTTCCTTCCTTCCTTCCTTCCTTCCTTCCTCCCTTCCTTCCTTTCATCTTCCTACCTTTTTCTTTCTTTCTCCATAGCAATTCATATGCAACTATTTATATGAGAAACCATTCATAAATGTCAGACCCATAAAGATTCCAAAAGCAAAATTTAACTAGACTCTGTATCTTCACTACTACCCATATTCCAAGGAGATTTGAAAAGCTGAAGAACGATGACCTTAGAGGCAAACCATCCTGCCTCCTACACTTCTGGTAACCTCAGGCATTTGTGATTCACTTTCCTCATTTGAAAATGAGGCTAAACCAACCTCTGCAGAGTTCTTGTGAGAGTTACAGAAAAATAATATACTTGGGACATTTAGCAGGATGCTTGAATCATAACTGATGCTTAATAAGTGATAAGTCTTTAATAGTATTCATTTTCAATTCTACCTGTTTTGGCTTTTTGACAATTGCTATACACGTTTAGAGAAGTATGCATCACTCTTGAACTAGTAATCTTATCTTTATGGGAAAGCATCTCTTACGTGTCTAATTGCGTGTCATGGTTTGAAAGTAAAACTATAAAGTTAAGGAGTAATATTACTACCATGAAACACTTTCTAAAGCACAAAGAAAGCATGCAGTGTTTAGTAACATGACAATTTAAACACTACATTTTACCTCAACCTTACTTGCATTGGCCAATTTATACAGATATTACTATTTTTTTCTCTCCAAGAAACACTGTCATCAGTTTTACCTCACAAAGCACATCTGAACTCAGTGCTTCTGTGTTTATTTTCTGTTGTATTTTCTCCATGTCAGCCTGTCTATCCAAACCAAAGTGGATACTCAGTAAATTATTTCATTTGTCTGGTAAAGATGCAAAAGTAGAAAAGGCAGCTCTTCAAAACAAAACAAAACAAACAAAACAAAAATGGTCTTGCTTATATTCAGACTAAATCTCCATCCTAGCTAAAGTATAATCCACCATCTATAATGTTATTCTGAGAAGGCGACCTTCTGGGGACAAAGTTTCCTTCTATCAGTTCATCATTAGCTAGCATTAACAATGATGATTTTGTGATACTTAATAAATGATGACTAACTTAAAAATTAGATAAATATTATAGAAAAGCACCACAGGGATTGAGTCATTGGGCCCTTCTGGCCTAAAATTCCTTGAGGTGTTAAGTGTGTTAGAAAAAGAGTAATGAGATACTACTTCTCAGACAAACACATGCAAATTATGCTTCCTGTTACAGAGATTGTTTTAAAGATGTAAATGCCTATTATGTCATGATTCTGCAACAATTTATTTGCAATTTAACAGCAGAGTAAAGTCAAACATTACCATTTATTGCCAATTGGAAAGGGGAAAAAAATGGGAAACTCTGTGTCTAGGGAGGGATTCTATAGTTTGGCACATTTGCTGGTTCTTAAATTAAACTGCTTTTCTGAACGAGTTTGTCTATGAGTGTGTGGTAGCCCAATGTTCTCCTGACTAATTTGGATTGCTGGAGGCCATGGAATCATTGAGTGGTTCCATTCATGAACAGCAGATGATGCATGACAAAGCTGTAATGCTCTTAGGAGGAAGTTAGCTAGGAAGAGCCGTTCTATACCAGAGGGGGTTTTGATAAAACTTCCATCCAGGCTACAAATTGTAGACATTGATTTGAAATAAATTGTGACTGATGATCAGTCGATGACGATTTCCATAATCATTATGCCGTCAGTAATTTATCAAGGTAATGATATTTGTGTCCCTGATGCCACATTCATCCTGTACTGAGGGACTGAAGAACACGCTGTGATTTTTAAAAGCCCTTATTAAGAACCGACTGGTTGTGTTATACTTCCAACTGTAAATTAATCAGTGGGATGGCTAAAAGTGAATAAAACATTTAAAAAATCCTGCTAGGTTTGTAATAAAATTCTTTAGATGAAACCTTCTATAGTAAGGAGACAGAGATCTTATGCTTACAGCATTTTAATTAAATCTCCTTTATCAAGATTGTTCAGTGTTGTTTGCCAATATGCTTTGGAAAGAGATATTACAGCACGCTGGGCAAAGCAATCTGCCAGAGAACCTCCTCTTAACCCTCCCGGACCATTTTCCCCCAGTATACTTCCGTTCCTTTCAGACTGCAGTTAAGTCTTCCCAAGCATGATTTTTAGCATGTACACAGTCAACATGTATGTTCATATCCTGCATTTACTCCTGCGAGACACAAAATTAACAAACAATATTCCCATCCTCAGTCAGAAAAAAAAAAAAAAAAAACCCAACATAACAACTAATGACATTAAACACTAAATGTCATCAGTATCTCTTCACCAAAAGCGAAACTGAGCTGAGAAAGTCAACGACAGTGATATAATTAACAAAATTAACAAACGTGTTTTGAGATCGCCATTATGAAATGAATTACGCTTAGACTGCAAATGTTATGGGGTCATTTATTTATTTATTTTGAATAGACCATGGTTTAAATACACATAACCCAACATAGCCTCAAGGATTTTATGAATAGTTCTCATTTGGCCTCTTAAAAGTGTAAGTTAGTATAAAACAGAGTACTTTGGTGGGAATCAGAAAATAGAGTATTTTAGATATTTGTTTGAAAAACTCTACTCAGTTCATGGAGATATGTTTCTGTTTCTCAGAGATCGGGCATATAACACATGTGCAGGAGGTCTGTATTTAATGATCAGATAAACAATGAAGTTACTTGAAGTCGAATATATAAACTTCAAGTTTTTCTAAAAGCTAAAAAGTATGTAGACACGACAACAGTGGCTATCTATGAACTTCCATTCGTTTTTGAAGTATTCTATCTTCACTAGTCTAAAATAATTACTCTGCCTCCATGATCTCAACTCTTGATGCATCTGTGTACTTCCTGGCTTGGCTTCCTGGCTTCACATGTTCTTCTAACAGCTAACCAGGCCATATGAGATGAAACTGCTTCCCTTCCAGTGGCAACAGAATTTGGAACCTAAATAATTTTGGATGTGCGGAATGGAATGAAGGAGGAAACTGAAAATAAGGCAGCATACTTAAGGGCTATTTCCAAAGAAAGGTAATTTGAGCTGTGTCTTAAAAAACCTTAAAAAAAATCAAGGATGCTCTATTAGGGTAACAGGGAAATGTTAAGAAAAATATGTTGCCAATGATATTTTGAATATTTTGACATTAAAACTTAAGACTTGGAACATATAGAACATATCCCCAAAGCAGTAACTCACCTATTTAAAAAAACACTTAAGGAGAATAACTGTATTCATGCAAATCAGGGTTTTTATTATAGGAACATGGTTTGCAGATTTGTAAGCATAATAACTGAAAATGTTAAAACTCTCAATATAACAAGTATTACTACACTGTAGAAATACAGATTTTTGTTAAACTTTGAAAACAAGTTTTGAGAAATAAAGCTTCCTGTGTAGCTTTTTCAAACAAATGCCATTTAAAAATACTTTAAATGTCATCTGAAAAAAGTAAATACCAAAATTTATTTCTAGACACTCTTGATACAAAAATGTATCAAGTTTCTATTAAGAGCATATAAGATGATTTATTCTGTGCTATTAAAACTTTATCTTGTTCATCAAGCCATATTGACTAACAAAGCACAGCTACAGCTGTTAGAAATATATTTGTAATCCTTACTTAATCAAGGAAGGGGTTATACTGAGAAGCAAGAACAAATGAGAATTAGGGCTAAGAGGTAAGTGGAAAGAAATAAAAAGAAAAATTAAAAAAAAAAAAAAGAAATCTTGCCATTTCCAACACCACGGATGGACCTGGAAGGTATTATGCTATGTGACATAAATCAGAGAAAGACAAACGCCATATGATTTCACTTACATGTGGAATCTAAAACACACACAAGAAAACAAACAAAACAGAAACTGATTAGTACACACGGAGAACACACTGGTGGTTGCCTGAGGGGAGGCGTGCAGGGAGACAGGCAACAGGTGAAGGGAAGAAATAGGCACAAACCTCCAGTTATAAAATAAATAAGTCAAATGGGGATGAAATGCACAGCACAGGGAAAATAGTCAGCGATACTGTAATAACTTTATATGGTCACAGATGGGAGCGACACTTAACGTGGCGGTCCTTTGGTACTGTATAGAAATATCGAATAACTAGGATACACACCTAAAACTAATGGGATAGTGTATGTCAATTATACTTCAGTCAAAAATTAAAAATAAATAAAAATAAAGATGAAAAGAGACAATGAAGGGGAAAAGAAACTGACAAACTGGGGAAGTAAGAGAAGGAGAAGGAGGAGGAAGAGGGAGAAAGAAGTAGGAGAGAAGAAAAATGCAAGAAAGGAGAAAGGGAAATGAAATTTGAGAGGACATACCTCATTAATGAAATGATAAGAGAGGTGGGGGGAAATACTTTTAATCCCAGTATGCAGACATGCCCCAAATAGCAGCTTTGCCTTGCCAACCGCACCCCCTTCCTCTGAAGAAGGAGCAACATTTATTTCAGCGTTTCCTGCAAGTCATGGCAAAACTACAGAGATTACCTTTGTGTCTATCAACAGATCATAATGGGTATTTCAGAATGTTCAAAGAAAATTCAGAAGAATTCCAACAATGTCTGTGTAATGTCATACAAAAGGACCTGGGAAAACTCAACATACATCAACTTGAAGGATGACACCATATTCCATTAGCTTGCTTTTGCTTTGACTTTTTAAGTGGCTTTTAAAAACATTTTTGAATTTTTAAACACATTAAAGAAACACTATAATGCTTTTTAGTGTGTGAGTATGTAAAGTACATTTTTTTTTTCCCCTGCAGCATAATTGAAATCTAATTAATCATTTTCTCTGGAGATTTTTTTAAAAAGACAACTGTTGTGACAACAATAGAAAAATGACTTTGCTCATCACCACTGAAAATGTTTCAGTTGGGGCGACAATATAATTTTGTGAAAGCTTGTACACATTTTTATTAGTTATGTTCACACAATTTACATAAGAAAGTAACCATCCAGCTGAGATGCCAGGGACTCTTACATCTTTCTCAGGACAGGCATTATTTCTTTATCTTTTAAAACAAGAATCTGATTTACTGGCTCTTTCAACTATATTGATTTCTTCCCCATTTGTGAATTAGGGGAATGATGTTCCCCCATTATAGACTCAAATATTAAGCAGTTTTCTCACGACAGTTTCAGTGCTGATTTAATTATCTGGAAGACCCCCTTACTGTAGCTGAAATGTGAATGTTTGTTCATACTGTTTATGAGTGAACTGTAAATTTTAGTACCACATGGCTATTTTCTGCGTATCCATCTGGAGCTCACAAAACAAATGGATGTGTGGGTTGTTCTAAATGGGTGAGCCAGTTGACTCACAAAGGAATCTGTGATCTTCCTCTTGAATTGTGTCATCAGCTCGTACGGCCCCTAACAGCAGCCTATACCCTCCACCAACACTCCTGTGTCAAGGAGGTTCAGGGCTCCCTTGTTATTCTAGGTTCCTGAAACTATGTTGTGCACTTGAAAATTAACCTTGGAGATCCAGGGCTGACGCTAATTCATCAGGTTTCCATCGCAAATCTATTCCTAAGCCCCTCAATTTATTTTCCTCCTTAAACAGATATATTCTTTTGGCCTTGGGTATTTCCAATATTTATCATATTATTATTCTTATTATCACCAAGAATCCTGGTAATAAATACCCTGGTATTCAGTTTGCGAGGAATGTTGGGATTGATTTGATGATTGGCATATGTCACGGTAGAGCACTCAGCTTTCCATTTATGTCCAGTGTTAGTGCAGGTCAGTGCAGGTAGAACACTGTTTTTGGATTAATAATAATTGAGTTATAAATTGAGTGTCTACTTCGCTCCATCTCATACTGCAATGAGGTTATTCATAAACATATTAGCATATAAACTTTTCTATCAAATCACATTTATGCTGTGTCTCATTGGTAGGATCTAAAAACTGATTCTACTTCTGGCTTCATTACAAACAATCTTAGAGCAAGCTTCTCTGTGTCCACGTTTCTTCATTTGTGAAGTAAGAGTCACTAGATGACCTATGAATCTTCCAGCTGGAATGTTCAGCCCATATGGGCCCTGTATGCTGGAGTGTAGGTTTACGGCTTCATAGGAGGACACTATAGACATTGGCAGATTGTATTCTTTCTTAATTCACTTCAATTTTAAGATAAGATTCTAAATCACATAATTTCTAAAAATAGGAATGCATTGATCTGTCTATTGGCAATAGAAGGAATACACTGCACAATTTTTAAAGTGCTCATATATTCCATGTGCATCCAGTTAACAACAATGCCTGGAAAAAACTAAAACAACTAAGTCTAGGTTCAAATAATATTCACTTTTTAAGTAAGGACTGAAACTGTGAAATTTTTTTTTTAGTCTTGAAAAGAAAAGTTCTCTAATTACACATACACTGGAATAGAATTTTCTGGCTTAACAATTATAGTCTAATATAGGAGTTTTTTCAAGTTTATTTATAATTTTTGAAGGAAGCAATTATAATAATTTTTGAAGGAAATCTTATTTTGGACTCTCATTTTTTTATTCTTCCCTTATAATTTTATTTTTAAATTTTACTTTATTATGGTAAGAACACATAACAGAAGATCTACCCCTTAACAAAATTTTAAGTGTTCGATACGGTAGTATAAATTATAGGCGCAATGCTGTACGGCAGATATTCAGGATGTATTTATCTTGCCTAACTGAAATTATGCCCTTTGATTAGAAAGCTCTCCATTCTAATCAGATCTCCTCGGCGTCCCACTCTTGGTTTTGGCTCCAGTCGTGATCTCAGGGTTGTGAGATCAAGCCCCTACTTGGGCTCTGTGCTGGGCGCAGAGTCTGCTTGAGATTCTTTCCCTCTCCCTCTGACTCTCCTGCTTGGGCTCTCTCTCTCTCACAAATAAATGAATCTTAAAAAAAAAAAAAAGAAAGAAAGAAAGAAAGAGAAAGAAAGTTCTCCTTTCTCCCCTCCCCCTGCCCCAGACATTCCACTCTTTGAGTCTATCATTTTGACTGTGTGAAATACCCAGTCTTGGGTATTTCTACCGAGTCTTGGGTATTTCTACCTCCCAGGTTTAGGTAGAAGCATGTAGTATTTGCCTTTCCATGACTGGCTGAACTAGCATTACTTTACATAATTCCTCAAGGTTCGTCCATGTTGTCACACAGTGTAGAATTTCTGGGTTTTAATTTTTAAGCTCAGGAAGTCCTTGTTAATATTATATATGTGTGTGTATACATGCACATGCACACATACATATATTAGTATATCTACCAAAAATGCCTCTCTTGTTTATATATTGTATATTCAGTATATCTGTAAATATACATACATCCGATTTATATACACATTTTTCTATCTAATATACAGTGTATTAACATATGTGTCATAAGCAAGACAATTAATTCACCCAATTCAGTGGGGGAAAGAGAAAAAGTAAATGCAAGATTTTGGTTACTAAGTGGATTTAGCTTTTTCTGGAAAAAATATGGGTCATATAAAGCCCATGCGTGGGGTAGTTTTGGGGACAGAGTGAAGAGAGATCAGTACAAACGATAGCTAGTCAAATTAAGAGTTATCCCTTAAGCTTTCATATGATTATGGCACAAGAGCTATTTTTGCTTAAGAGATATTGTACCTCAATAGCAAGACAGGTTTCCTTTTTTAAAATTTTTTATTATTTATTTATTTTTTATTTTAAATTAATTAATTAAGTTTTTATTTAACCCAGGTAAAATTACCTCGATGCTAAAGGTTTAGGTATGTAAAAGTGTGAAATTACTAATTCGCTGTATTCCCTGGTATAATGCCTCCCATATGGGTAGGATTTTCATATTTAAAATATATCCATATGGAAATTCTGGAACCATGAACTTCCTCCTGATGTAGCAGCTAAGCTTCCAACTGCAGGTGTTCTGCAAGCAGCAATGTCTCACTACAGGAGATCAAGGACACTGCAAAGCCCACTGTTGCTGCACCTTGGGGGGTAGGACCTCGCAAGGGGAGGGCAGTTCCTAGTTTTGCTGCTGTGAACAAAACTTATTCACTGTTGCTGTACCTTGGCGGGTAGGACCTCGCAAGGGGAGGGCAGTTCCTAGTTTTGCTGCTGTGAACAAAACTTATTTTTTGGTTTCAGCTGTCATTTTGGTTGAAATAGTGTGACTGTTCTTTAAAAAAATAATAGTAATTACATAGCCTGCAATTTACCAGTTCTATATTTCAATGCATTTGTCACTAGAATATTGTTTGTTAAAGGGTGGTCCACGTTCCATAAGCATCAGAATCACCGTGGTGGTGGTTGTAATACAGATTCCTGGGCTCCAAGCCCAGGATCACAGCAGAGATTATGTGTGGAGTTTCTTTTCATAGGTCCCCAGCATCCAGGCCTGAGCCTAACAAATGGGCTCATATAAATATGTATTCAAAGAATGAACAGTAAAGAAGAAGAACCATTACTCTATAGTAAAGAGAAAAACCCAAGTGAGCAAATGCAAACCCAAGCAAAATTGTCATGTTACCATTAATAATCTTTAAAAATTGAAACCAAAATAATTCAAAGAAAATTCCTACTAAATCTTTAAGTTGAGTCAATGGGAAAATTAGGCTTATTTTATAATAATCCACCCTGGAGACAATCTTATAAAGACATAAAGTATTCTTTTAAACAATCTAATTCTTTCTAGAAGTTCTCTCAGTAGCATTCCTGCAGAGACGTTCAAATCTTTAGCAATATTCTATACTTTTCCAAAGCTAGAGTTTAAAAATGTAACATAGCATTTAAAAATTTTGTAATATTTGTATACATGTGTTCAAAAATTACATATAGACAGGCTTCAAGTGATTCAGGAGTTTTGGACAATGAACTGTTCTAACATTTTAAAATTACTCATCGAAAGTCATACAGTCCAGGAAAGCAGTAAGAATAGCAGGAGAAAGAGATTGAAATATAGTAAAAAAAATAAATAAATAAAAGTAGGAAAATGACTTCAAATGCAAAAACTGAACTATACAGTGGAGAAAGAGAGGATGCATGTGAGAAAGAGAGTTTGTATTTTTCAGAAATGATGAAAACCCTTGGTATAAAGAGGAATGACGAAACTCGGAAAGCTGGGAAGCAGGGAAGTGAAGGAAGGTGCAATATGCCAACAGGACAGATTTAAGCCACTGAGTTATCCTCCCTGAGTGAAGCACACGTGCCCTCTTCCTGCTTGACTAGGGATCAGGAACTCAGGATGGAACGAGCAATGTTTTGCAGTAGACTCGGAATGGTTTATCTTCATGGTGGGACTAACTAAATTTCTTGCTGTCACAAGTCCTGACTAGAGCATTAATAAACACATGAACCCAGGCAGGTCTTACCAATCACTAGGTCCTAAGATCAAACCAGGTGTAAATTCTGTACCTGGACCTATGTACCCACCCATGCACTTAATAGAGAAAAATGGCAAGGTAAGTGTGCTAGATAGGGGGATTTCTCAAACACTTAATTTTACAACATTATATGTATTTTTGTATATGTATATGTGTATATGTATATATAACATATGAAATATATTTCCTTCCCCATCCACTAACATTTAGTCTGAAAAATACATTCTACATTCCAACATTTAAAACAAGCACTATAATGGTGGTTAAAGGTAAAAAAGAAAGTGTAAGTATTCTATGGATTTACTGGCTAATAGCAAAATTAGACCAAAGTATCTCACTCATCACTAGCACCTCATAATTCAAATGTAAACTATAACCATATAGCTTCAATACAGCCACTCAAGTACTCATGTTAAAATATTTAAAAATGCTGTTTACTAAAAAATAGTCCCAAGTTTTGAAAAGAAAAGGACAGCATGTATGTCTAGAAAACAACACCCCAAACAAATTCAATGCAGTAGTATATTTAATTGATTTACTTTTTAAGCGTACAAATTTATAAACCATGCAGAAGACTTATTGATCCCCAATACTTAAATATCACATTGCATGAATAACAAATGATATAAAATATGCAAAATAATAGTACATTCGTCTAAATAACACTAATAAATTGCAAAGCTTAGCATGAAATTGAAAATCACTAATGGAACATTGTGCAGTCTGTTCATGCAACAAGCAGAGATTCATACATAATGTAAGAACACAACTGTTAGCAGCAGGCTCACGGAGGGCAATTTAAACGTGTCTTTATGGATAGGCTAGACTGATCTGGGAAGTGGTTCCCAAGGAGATCCCACTTACCCCGAAGAGCATCTTGGGAGATTGTCATGATTTTCCTTCTGTATCTGAAACTCACATTGGTTAGATAACTTGTACTCTTTACATAACAAGTTTTATGAGTTGAAAAAGTAGAACTAATTTGAAGCAGTTATATACAATCACTGGTAATAATGGTCTTTTGATCTGGGGTTTTCCTCCATAGCACACTTCTTTTTGGTATTCAAGTTTTATGCACTTTAATTAAAAAAACATCTCCTTCATTCTGCAGATAGCACCTAATGTGATGAAAGCTAAAAACATGCCTAAAAGATAAGACTCGACTTTCTTAGTATTCTGGATCCTCATCCTGACAAAAGTCAATATTACACGGAAGTTAGTATATGACAGGGGCTACCTTGGACCCCATCCAAGGGAAGTGAGTTATTGAACAAATCAGAAGGAACTTGTTAGGACTATGTTTTAACCATAAGTTGGTCCCTAGGCATGGAGATTGATGATAACATTATTAAGTAAAGCTCTAGTGTTTTCTACTTTCATTTTTTACCTTAATATCACCTCTAAATTTAATTGGTATTTCAAAAGAGAATATAGTTTGAATTTGAACATTTTGTATCTAAAGGTGAGTGTAAGGATGAGAGTTTGAAGGTGATATGAAGTTGTCAAAAGTCATAAAGCTGCTACTAATTTCAAGATAAAAATAAATTGCGTTACTGAAGGAAAAGCTTAGCTAATACAACAGGGAATATAATAACGAGTTCACCTAATATAGTCCCTAAAAGTGAAGAGAAGATTTTAGTCAAAGGAACTTAGAGAAGATGGAATTTGTTTGTAACAGAACACTCGGGGGATGTAGAGTAAGTAAAAATAGAGATTTGTCCTTCACTCCATTCTATCCTCAATGGTTCATTTACGAGCTTCCTTCTGAATTATGATTCTGTGGGCTCATTTAAAAATTAGGAAAGATGTAAGTGGTATTCCTTGTCCAGCCGTCATACTGTCTATGATACATTAGTGATCAATAACATCAACATAAACAATTTCAATGTTAACATTTCCTTGAAAAAGAGAATTTGAAGCATACTTCATACCATGCTATGCAACTCACCTTAGAGATATCTGGATTTGGTCTATCATAAAACAATTGTGATTATGCTCTGGTGACCTCTTAACATCTTAAGCTAATTGACCCAGCTATGGAATGCTCAGTCAGAGAACACCTGCTTCATGCATGATTTGCTACTCCTGAGCATTAAATAGTAAATGGATTAGCCAAAAGGGAGTTGCAGAGAAATATTTATTATGGGGTGCAAATATTAAGTTTTAAAAGATTTTTATAAAACTCATATATGGGGAATTGGTTAGTTATGCACTTAAATCATGCTAATTAAATAGACTGTTATAAGAATAAAACAAGAAAATAAATTAAGCAGCCTGATTTAGAATTAGATGCTCAAGATGGAATAGAGGCTTAGAGTAAAATAATTATTAATCAAGCGAAACTATAATATTGTAAAGGGTAAAAGTACCTTCTTCCCCCCTTGATTTTCATGGATAATAAAAAGAAAAATATTTCAAATTTCCAGTCTTTCCATTCTAGAAAATCACAGATGATCTTACAAAGCTTCTTAGTTATTATTTGATTAATTTTGTAATTTAAAAATAATTACATTTAACTAAACTTTTTATTTAGTAATAAATTAAAAAATATTATCAGCAAAAGATATTCTTATAATGTTACATGTAATCAACAGTCTCCAAAAAAAAAAACCCTTCATAAATAGAAATTAGTAAACATATGTGTAGATATGAAAGATGAAGAAAAAAATCACATGTATCACTAAATATGTACTTAATACATTGAAACTGAAGGTTACTTTATCTATAACAATGCTCTTTGAGTTGATTTGGATCCTTAGGTTTCAACAGTTAAACTCAGTCTGATACTAACATTCAAGGGGCCTTATTTTTATAGATGTCAATTTTTGGTTTCTTTCCATGTTGAGTAGCACATAAACTAACTGATACATTGACAGAATTTTTTGGCTTTCTCAAGAAGTCCACAAATCTATGAAGCTCTATGCTTCATTTTTCTGTATATTCAAAATAAATGGACAAAGAAAATATCTGGAGTATATTATTACAGCTTTAAATGGCATTTAAACACTCTATTTCAAATGAAGTAGTATTAAAGGATATTAAAAAATACCAAAAATATAAAAGAACTGAAACACTAAAAAAAACTGTAAGGAATGGAAAGCATGTATGTATGTTCTAGAAAAATACGTTTATAAAACCAAATCTGTATTCCTAAAACAAATGTTGGCATGTGATTCTCAAACTTTATGATATATGGAAACAAAGTACACTATTATTTTAAAAATAGAGATTATAGGGGCACCTGGGTAGTTCAGTTGGTTAAGTGGCCGACTCTTCATTTCGGCTCAGGTCGTGATCCCAGTGTCCTGGGATCCAGCTGCATCAGGCTCCATGCTCAGCAGGGAGTCTGCTTCAGGATACCTTTCTCTCCTTCTGCCCTTCCCCCTACTCACTCTCACTCTCTCTCTCAAAATAAATAAATAAATATTTAAAAGAAATGGAGATTAAATGCATCATTAAGGGGATTCTGATTCAGCAAATTTGAGGAGGGACCTAGAAATGTTCATTTTTAAATTACCTTTTCAAGATTCTCAGATGCAGCTGATACACTTTGAGAAATGCAATTTTAAAATGTGAATATTTATACAGTCAAAGAAGAGGTATTACAAATTGCTGTCCCCTGAATTTTAACTTGTTTTTAAGGTATACAATGTTTTTGATCATTAGTAGGAAAAAGATAAGTCTATTCATTTTAAGACCTGCAGTTTCAAATAGTAGAAGGTAATTATAAAGACAAAGATTCTCAAATGAAAATACATAGACTTTAGCCCTTAGATAAGTATATCTACACACCGTAAGAAGAATCTGTTCTAATTCTAGTCTTGTTTAGAACCTTTCTAAATTTACAATAGAAACTGATTGAACTAAAGTGCCCGTTAAACATGGCATTATCTAAGACAACATGGATTCTCAGAAAAGAAAATTAAAATAACAATAATAGCAAACAAGGAAATAAATCTTTTTCTCAATTATAGTCATTCCAGAAAATATTCAAGCTAGGGATTGAGTGAAGGTGAAAATCAGAAAAGTAAGCAAAGCATTAGAGCATGCTTTTGCCTGAGGGAACTTATGTCAAAATTGTGACCTTGAGATTTGTGATCTAATTTCTAGAAGCAGAGGAGTTCTAAAGCTAAGGCTCACCTACAGTGTAAATTCTAATAGGAAATCTTCCTCCATCCATGAACCTGGACATCTTCAGCCAAACGGGAAATAAAAAAATAAATAAATAACCCCCAGCCCTTGAGACTGCAAGCAAAATTGTGTACATCATAACTAGGAATTAAGCAGGAGTAGGGTGGGAAACCTACCCCTGCAGTTCATAATCAGAAGACAGACCTCACCAATGTTTGCAGCCTGAATATCCATAATTCATAATTTTGAGGCTTACTCAAAAACTTTAAAATGAGAATTCAGTTTAGAATAGACCCAGACTTGTAGTGTTCCAATAGCAATTACAATCATTTTGGAGAAATCTAGCACTTTGCATTTTTTTTTTTAAGAAATCTATTTTAATGTTCAAAAAATAACTATAAATTAAAAAAAAATAGTTCACAATCCAAAAAGTAAAAACAACAAACAGATAAAACATGAAACACATAAGAAAAATAAGACATCATAATCAAGAGCCAGCAGAAGTAACAGCAAATTCAGACTATAAAATGTTCAGGTATCAGAATTATCAGCCTCAGAATACCAAATACCTATGTTTAAAATGTCTCAAGAAATCAAAAAGAAAACTAATGAAGAAAAGAATTCTTAACACTGAGAGTAATAACTAAAAAAAAAAAAATCAGTTGATTAACAATAGTTTAGATACAGCCAAAGAGAGAACAGGTGACTTGGAAATAGAACTGAAGAATATATATATATATATATATATATATATATATGTATGTATACACACACACACACACGAATTTATATTTTATATATATTTTATATATATTTATATTTTAGGAATCCTCCTTGAGACACAAGACAGTGAAAATATGAAAGAGTTTTAGTGATATCGAGAATAGAGTTAGAAGGTCTAACATACTTCCTGATGTTTCAGAAGAGGAAGAAAAAGAAGGTGGCAGACACAGGATCTGAAGAAATCATGGCTGAGAATTTTTCAAACCTATTGGAAAGCTATCAATCCACTGATTCCAGAATTCCAGTGAATAACCAGTAGTGTTAATAAGAAGAAATCTGTATCTAGACATGCCATTGTGAAATTACAAGATACCAAAGACAGAAAGAAGATCTTAAATGTAGCCAGAGAGAAAAGACAAACACCTTGGAAGCAAGAGTTAGAATAACCTGTGAATTTTCATCAGAAACAATACACTAAAGAAGACAGTGATATAATATTTTTACTGTGCACAGAGGAAAACAAAACAAAAGCTTCTCAATCTAAAATTCTAGATTTTTAGGGGTTCCTTGGTAGCTCAGTCGGTTAAGTGTCAAACTCTTGATTTCTGCTCAGGTAATGATCTCAGGGTTGTCAGACTGAGCTCCGCATTGGGCTCTGAGCTCAATGGGGAGTCTACCTGAGATTTTCTCTCTCCCTCTCCCTCTGCCCCTTCTCTCTCTCTCTCAAAAATAAAAAAAAAAATAAAATCCTAGTTTTTAAAAAAACTGAGGTGAAATAAAGATTTCCAAACAAAAACTGAGTTTACTACCTGCATACCCACAACAAAAGTAATTCTACAAGTGTGTGCAATTATTTTTATAATATATATAATTATATATGTCTGTATGTATATGCATGTGTATGTACGCCTATGTGTATGTATATGCACAGGTATATATTCATACATACATATGTATGTATGTATATATACTCACATATATATCTGCACACACATATACATACACACACACGAAGAGAAAGAGAAATGCTAACAACGAATAAATCTGGGAAAGATGCATTAGAGATCTTTGTAGTCTTCAATGTTTATATTAGAAAAGAAGAAAGACTAAGAACTAATGGATCAAACATGCATTTTTAAGAAGCTGTAAAAAGAACAGCAAAATAAGAAAAACATAAAGAACTCAATAAAGATAAGAGGGGAAATAATGAAATCAAAAATCAAAAGAGAGGAACCCCATTTTTTTTCTTTAAAAAACTAATAAAATTGCCAAACTTCAGGGGACTTTTTCAGCATGAAAAATGAAAGAGAAAATAAATAACAATAAAATAAAAAAATAAGAATGATACAAATATTTAATACACATGAATAAATTGTGCCAATGAATCTGACAATTCATAAAATGAAAAAATTCCTAAAATATAACTTATCATACTAACCTGAGAAAGAATAGGAAATCTTGTAACATTGTCTTGTAAGAAATGTAATCTGCACTTAAAAATCTTCTCACTAATAAAAGTGATAGGTCTAGGCCTAGTCTTTTATACCTATTTGTTCTACCACACATTCAAATAACAGATAGCACCTATCCTATACAATTTACTCCAGAATGTAGAGAGGGAAAACTCTGAAACCCATTTTATGAAGCTCACATATCATTGATTCCAAAACCTACCTCCAAAAGTATAATATCAGATCAGTTCCACTCACTAATATAGATGCAAAAGGCATCTAGTAACGTAGAGAAATGTACCTCTTATGACAAAGTGGAGTTGTTTGTAGAAATGCAAATGTAGCAGAGGCTTCTAGTGTTCACTCATACCAGGTTCCCCACTTCTTTTTAGGCACACAGCAGAATTTCATTTCCCACACTCACACAAGTAGCTTAGGCAAAGGGCTGTGGGAAGAAGCGACATGAACTGCTCTTGCGCTAGAGCCCAGAATTGCCAAAGAAAGATCTTTTGATGCTCTGTTCCTGTTCGATGATGATAATGGAAGCATGCGTCAAGATGGTTCGTCCACCAGCTCAGGTCTTAGAATAAGACTAAAATAAACATAGGTCCCTTGTTAAAACCTGTTGGACATGTAGCAGTCATTGTTTTAATTGAGATTTTAGAGACGCTTATTAATGCAGCACAGCCTAATTTGTAATGACCGATGCAATATGGCTGATTTAACATTAGATGGAATTCATCACATTCCAGATTAAGGAGAAAAATAATAAACTTAATACACGTAAAAAAAAAAAAAAAGCTTGTGATAAAATTGAATGTCCATTCATGATAAAACAAACAAAACAAACAAACAAAAAAACAACTCTTAAAAACTTGGAGAAGTACCTTAAAAAAAACAGTATCATACAAAATACTGAAGCATTGAAAATATTCTTTTTAAGCCCACTCTTTAAGAGTGGCTACCAAAACCACTTTCATTCAACATTATATTGGAAGCTGTAGATGTTCCAGTAAGACAAGAAAGAAAAACTAGTTTAAAAGTTGTAAAAACAATGTGCCATGGCACATTGGTTCCCCTGTTACTGCGTTCCATGATGAAAACAGAAAATAAACAAATAAATGTAATCAAGATCACAGGAAAAAAAAAAAGTTGTAAAAACAAACAAACAAAAATGTTCCTATTAACAAATGATACGCCTGCCTGTATTTCTTCAAATGTCAACTATCAGAATAAACAGGAGGTTTTAGTCAGGTTACCAGAAAGTGAGTTATTATATAGGATTATGTGCATTTTTATATTACAGCAAATAGAACCTAAATTTAAAATACGTCATTCACAACAGCATCAAAAACTTACAATTCTTACGAAAAATATATAATAAAATACATACAAAACTTACAGAAAAAATACAAAATATTATTGAAATTTATGAAAATGTCCTAAATGAATGTAGAGATAGACTACGCTTATAGATGGTAAAATCAGTGTCTTAAAGATGTCAATTTTCCTTCAAATTAAACTATGGATTTAGTTTAAATTCCCCTCTCCCAAAGAACATTTTTTATTCTATAACTTGACAAACCGCTTCTAAAACGTATATGGAAGTGAAAAGTTCCAACAATAGCTAAAACAAACAAACAAACAAACAAAAAACTTGCAAGAGAATAGGGTTGGGGCAGATCATGAAGCTAGAATATTAAGATATTTTAATATTGGCACCAGCTGACCAGTGAAATACAGTAATATCCAAGAAATAGAGCCACATATAGGTGAACAACTGACAAATGACAAGGTGGTATTGGAAATCAATGAGGAAAGGATGGACTTTCAATACATGGTATTATGATAAGTTATTCACATGAAAAAGAAATTGGACCCATCCCTCATGTACAGCACACATAATCCAATTCCAGATTGATGAGAGATCTAAATGTATTTATGCCATATATTATTATAAAAATTTTAAGTGGCAGTGGTGCATTATACTTGGCCTTGACGTGAAGTTAGGAGTCAGGAGTGGTATACACGTGTGAAATTGTAAATGGCTATTATTTCATCTTAAATACAGACAAGTATGTCAACTCATCCACTAAGAATATGAGTATTGTGACTAGAATTAGTATTACTTAGGGCATTTTTAAAGGGAAGGTGGGGTATGTGTGTATGTAAGCAGAGTGTAACAAACATGATTATAATGGTTGAAGAAGATGCATGAGAATCAGTTTGTCCTCAAGTGGTTCACAGTCCCTCAGATACTACCCATGAAACTTGATTGGCTATTTTGATCACCACCGTCATCCTCCATCCTCCATATCATCAAAGGCTATATAGAAAGGGGAGAGAGTCAAATGTAGTTACAAAAGTCAAAAAGTCCAAGGTTTTGGAATCACCTAGAATAGATCCCTGAAAATATGACCTCACACAGAACCTTTCTGAAGAAAAAAAAAAATGAATCCATTGTTTTGAATTCTTAATCAGACAATTAACTGAGTATAATTACTGGCTACTGGATAAGATCACTTGTAGTATTTATATCAATTACACGCACATCCTTTTAATTCTTTTAATTATGTACCTTAATGGTCTTAGTACTGATAACTAGAAAACAACAAGGTTTAGTAAACATGCAGGTCTCATCATGCTCTTCATTAAATCAGTATAGTATTAAATCATCAGATCCATCAAATTTTAGCTGAATATACAGTATACTTTCCTGGATCACAGAAAAACATCTTTAAATGCATACTAAGCAAACTGAAACTCATTACACTGGTCACCAACAGTGGCTGACTTTGCTCATCACCTACAGGAAGTCATCTTTCTTTGATCACTTGGGCCTCATTATTCATATAATTACTATAATCATTATGACACTAATGACTGTTGAAGTCTAAATGTGTGAAATTAATTCACTAACAAGTGTAAATATGTGTCCATGAAAGGACAGTATACAAAATGGGAAATGAAACTTTGGTATTCTGTTAAAAATGAGAAATTAGGACCAAGATGACAATATCAGTAGGGTATGCGCATGACCAGTGAGTATAACCAGAGAGTGACCCTGGTTAAATTTAGTTATACAATTAATCCATATGGCAGTGAATACTCCCAGTACATATAACTCTTCTCTAACGGACTAAATTGGAAAATCTAGCTCAGTTTCTTGAATCTAAAATAAATTAATTCACAAAGGTGACCTAATATGCTGACACATTTTAAAATTTGAGGGTGACCTGGCTATGACAAGCCACCCCACTGATCACCAGTGTTTTTTCAACTGATCTTACTGGCTTGCTGGGTGTCCACTTTCTCCCTCACAGTTTAATGTCTGTCCTTCCTGAAACAAAATGCTTGGTCAAAAAGATACTTTTAAGAAAATATATTATATAACTTTCTGTGTTGATTTCTATGTTGATTTCTGTTTAGGTAAACATCAAAATTCTGGTTTATCTGAATTGAAAAATGGCACTTGGAAATTAACAATAGGAACACGAGGGGGTGCCTGGGTGGCTCAGTTGGTTGAGCGACTGCCTTCGGTTCAGGTCATGATCCTGGAGTCCCGGGATCGAGTCCCGTATCAGGCTCCCTGCTCAGTGGGGAGTCTGCTTCTCCCTCTGACCCTCCTCCTTCTCATGCTCTCTGTCTCTCATTCTCTCTCTCGCAAATAAATAAAATCTTAAAAAAAAAAAAAAAAGGAACAAGAAATCATTTTCTTTAGAGTTCTTCTTAAAAAAAATCTATTTCTGGGCCAACCCCCCAAATCTGTCCCCATCAGGCTAGCTGAGAGATGGTACGCAGCCCTCGTTCTCTGATAAAAGGATAACCACCTGCCTGACTTTTAAATCCACCTCATAAAAAGCAGCCTGTGCATGAGCACCTGACAGGATCACTTACAGGTTGGCTTAGAGGCCAACTCTTCCCTCCACCCCATGCCAAGGCTGAACTTGAATCTGTCCTGGGGAGGTGGCATCCCAGGTGCAGGTGCACGCCAGCTGGACGCTGCTCACATGCCAGTTGGCGCCTAGGAGTCCAGATACACACTCGCTGTGATTCTGAGCCTTCCTACCTCCCAGCTCCCTTCCGTGGCGAGCCCCCTGGAATACTGGTGATTAGGCCCATATTTAAAATGGTTTGTGACTGACAGGACAGGAAAACAATGCATTTAAAATAACAGCACAACTTTTCTTTACAGATTTAGTTGAATAAGTTGGGCATCTCTCTTTAGTCTAAAACAAACAAACATGACATGGGAATATGGTATTGAAAATGCCATATGTCTGAGCTGGAGAATAAAAAGTTTGATTCAATAAGAAGTTGTAGAGCAACCACCATGAGTGAGGTGGGAGGGGTGAACACAATGGGCAAATACAAATTCCTTTCCATCCTCCCTTCGTTCGTTTTGGCATATTTATTTTTTCTTGTAAGTTTAGTCTTCCTCCTGCTGCATGTGTGTATCTAAAATGCATGTCAGTTGGTCTTTTACTTAAAACATCTAAAGCGGACTTAAAAAAAAAAAAATCCCGTATTTTAACATTCTCCGAATTGGAGTTGCCTTAGTGAATTAGATAGATTTTTAAACCAAGGTTTATTAAGTTCTCCACCAGGTACCTGGTGCTATGTTAGGAGTCAGGGAGATAAAGAGAGGAGGACACCCCTTGCCCTTGAGAAGCAAAGAGCCTACGGAGGAAAGAGACAGATAACGAAGTAATTCTGATCTAATTAAATACACGGGTTAGTGCAAGTTGTTAAGAACATCACTAATTGTGTCAGAGAGAGCAAGAAAAAGTTGCAAAAGGAGTAGATACCCATAGAAGATCAGCGGGGAGAGTGAAATGAAAGGTGTAAAAACAGAGATTTTCCCTCCTGTTAGGAGTGTGAATGTGTCATGCTTGAATGTAAAAAGAAAGGAGAGTTAGGAGACCTGGTGCCATGCAGGGAGGGCCTGGCAAACTTGTAAATGAGTCTGATTTTTATCTTAAAGCTAGTCAGGAACTATTCAGAGGTTTGAAGCCTAGGAGTGACACGGTCAGATTTTTTTTTCTCTTTTAGTGAGCTAACTCCACATTTTTTCTGGCTAATGTAAACAGAATAGAGGAAGAGTCCAGTCAGGAAGTCACTACAGTAGCCCAGGTGAAAAATAATAAGTAGAAGTTTGAGTTAAACCAGTGAGCTTCAAGATGAAGAGAACAAGGGGAGGAAGAGGAAAGGGATTTATTAGCTAGAACAGACAGATCTGGTGATCACTGGTTTGAGGCCTGAGAGGCGAGGGAGGGCAAGGCCAGCTTTAAGAATCTCTGACAGACTCTCCTGGAGTTGTCACCTCTATGGTTGGGAAGTTTATTCCTATACCAAACTGCACCCACTTCTGATCTCGTATAAGACTTTGTTGAGTTCCCTGGAGAAACAGAAAACAGATACTCAGCATGCTCATCAAGACCGGTTGAATAATCAAAGACATTTATTGCAACTGTTTTGGACCTTCCCTTGTCTAGATTATGCAGGCTCAATTCTTCCGAAGCTAGGGCAGTGTACTGAATTTGTTTTGTTCTTTGTCTCAATGTTTGTTGCATATTCACATCAGTTTTTCACATGTCCAGGTCAAATCTGGAATGATTGTCTCTCACGCTAATTTGAGGACATTCTTCATTTTTTTGCATCACCATGCCTTGGAAAAATCTGATGTTAGAGTGAAGAATATTCATTGCCCACTGGGTATCTCTGCCTCTCTTCAGGCACTGATCCACCCTCATTGCAACCCATGTGCCTCACGTGATGTCACCTGTTCCCCCACCCCTCAGCCTGTCCCAGGAGGGGCTGTCCCATTAATCTAAGAGTAATCCCATCCCAATGGGCAGTGGTTGGTCAGGGTCTGAGAGCATGAGATGAGGTTTTCTAGAGGCAGCTGGGAAAGTTCTTCTTGGCTCCTCTGAGAGAAATAACAAGTCTCTTAGTGTTCTTAAGGATGATACTTCATAGTCATGGAGGTAGATATGTCATAGATGTGAAGCCTAGAAATAGCCAGCTCGCTGTTGTCCTGAGGCAGAAGCTGGTTTATGGAGGCAGGGAGAGCCAAGAGGATTGCAGAAAGATGCACCCAAGAGCTATAAGGCTAATGGAACACTGAAACTCCACCCTTACTTCTGTGCTGCTATTTGGTGAACCAATCGGCTTTCTTGGGCTTTAAGCTAGTTAGAATTAGGTTCACTAGTAGGCATCTAAAAGAAACTGAATTTTTATGTATTATATTCTCATGGACACATGATGATGTCATATTTCCTTTTTTCTTTTCTTAACGAAGACCCCATTATAAGCCTCCTATTTCATTGCTTTGGCATGTTTACAGCCATATTTTAATCCACCATGTGCTCAGCACTCTGGCACCCACTGTGGAGAACACAAATAAAGGTGAAAAGCCATGCTCTCTACTCTGAGTTCATAATGTCGTTTGGAAGACAAGAGACACACCTATTGTACACCATGCACTTTGCAAACAGCATAGGTCAGGTCATGGCTGCTCAGAGATGAAAGGGATTGGTGTGGAAGGACTGGCCCTGGGATGCTGGGTAGCTTTTGGTCAGGTAGGATACTGGATGGTATTTCAGTGAAGGGAGAAAGAGAAACAAAAGCGTGTTATGTTTTTGACGCAGTTAGGAAGTGGACTTGTCTGGAGCAGCGTCTACCCCCTGGGGGGCCAAGAGAAACAAGGTTGAATGAAGGTCTTGAAAACTAGGCAGGGAAGTTAAGGCATCATGTAATCAGAGACTATAAAGAAGTACACCAAGTCTCCCGCCCATATAATTGCCAATTGTTTCCTATTGTTTCTCTCCCGCCCATATAATTGCCAATTGTTTCCTATTGTTTCTTCAAATTCCTCTATACCATGAATGGCCTGAGAGCAGGAGCCATGTTTGATCACCTGTGTATATATGTATACATTTGTATACATCACCCATGCTCCATGCAGGGCCAGCCCAGAGTGTGCTGGGTTAACTCTGGGATCCTTTTAGACTCTTGGTTTATCACTACTGGTAAATAACTTGTCTCTCTCTGTAATATCATCTTGGTAGTCCCTATTTTATCCTTTGTGTAACTGATTAAATATTGGCTGGTTTCCAGACCAGCAATACCACTTGATAAGTTCAACCAGCCCAGCTGAATCTGTTCTCTACAAAGCTTTGTTCTTCCTTACCCAATGCCCTGTGATTGATGTGCTTGAAAGCAGATTTTTATGACATTTTCCCATATTTTTCAAAATATGGAAATTAAGACTAGTGATCTTTGAAGAAGACTGGGATATCTTATTTTAATTTTTTGACAGTAGAGATAATATTTCTTTCTGTCTAGCCTTTTATAACTCTCAAAAATCAGTTTTACTGGCACATTAGGCACATGTTAATTAAAATGTGGGTTAATGCTTTAAGGGTCGAAGAACTGATGGAACTATATTAAATGATAAACCATTTGGATTTTCTAACTTCTATAGCAGAAAACCAAACTGGAGAAATAAAAATTCTGTGACTATCAAGGATGGACCCATTAGAATTAACACCTGTACATGATAAAAATCACCTTGTAAATTTGTAATCTTTAAACTTAAGTTAGGAAAAAGTAGAGAATTTAATCATAGATTCTTAAAATACGTGGTGGGCAAGGGATAAGAATGAGAGAAATATCTCTAAGTCACAATAAATCTATTTTTAAATAATTTGCAAGAGTAAAAAAAAAAAGGTTATTTCCTGCTTTAACTTACATCATTTATATTGAATCAGAAAAACATTTTTATAGATTGTGAAAAAGTACTTTTGGGCGGGGGAGAGGGGAAAGATATTTAAGAATAATTTTTATTCCCATTAGGCTAATGTCTAATTGAGATTGCATATGAATGAGAATTTATAGGGGAAAAAATCCCCCCAGAATTTAGGCACAAAGTTAGGGAAATACCCTGAAACTGAAAATATTAAAAAAAAAAAAAAAAAATCTAATCAGTGTGGATAAGCTTAACATCTGCAGGAATGGCCTTCCCTGGGAAAACCTGGATGATGAGATCACCCAAGGAGTCTTTCCAGGACTATCAAGACTTTAAGTATTTCAGTCCATTTGGGAAAGGCAAAATTATTAAACATTTGTCCCATGCTTCCTATGTTGCAGGCACCATGCAAGGCAATTTATATAATAACATGACCTCATTCCATCCTTATCTTTTTACTCTGAGGCAATATTATTTTTCCTAATTTATAGATGAGAAAACTGAGATTAGAGAGGGTGAAAGAACAAGATGTACGCTAGATGCCACGGTTCTCGTAGAAAAAACCTACCACTCCACAGACAGCTTTCTTTGAAGACCAAGATGCTCATCAACATTTTCCCATGGCATGCTCTGCTCACACTTGAGAATGTGTGAGAATGTGTCCCCAGGGTCTGACTTACCAGCATAATATACTCTCTCTTCCACTAGGACATGGAAGGAAAGGGCTGAGTCTTGGTCCCCATGGGCCCTAGAAGCACACTTCAAGACAATGACTCCCTGTAAATCCTTTACTTGGAAGGTGAATAAGTCACTGGAAGGTAAGGAAGGGAATGTAACCAGTAACAGGTGCATTATCTAACTAGCCATCACTGTGGGTGACTGGAGCTTACTCATGCTAGGGAACCTCTGGGAGCCAAGTCCAACACACAAGTCCATTACCCACCCCATCACGCCCCACCCCCAACTTTCCACTGGGAATTGATGGAGGGTTGCTCTTGTGTGGCAAGGAACACAGCTGCCGGCATTTGGAAGTGGGAGGATAGTAAGACCAGTGTCTGAAGTGGTAAGGGTGAGGGGATAGGGTGGGCCCAGCAGCATCTGCTACAGAATCCTCCAATGGCATGATAGATATGCAATGAACATCTGTTGAGTGAGACTATCATTCTGATTTATCAGTCACTATTTTGTGCATGTGGCTAGAGTTTTGTTGGTTATTAAGTGTATAAACCTGGACAAGACACATGAACTCTTGGAGGCTTAATTTCTGCATCGATCGAATAGGCCACTTCATTGGGATATGTCAAGGACTGGTGCAAATTATGGGCTTTGTAAACTCTAAAGCACAATACAACTATTGTTAGCATGAGAACAAATGAGAAGAAATGCCATTCAGTATCTTCCAAATACCAAAGAAAACCAAAAGAGCTTTCCTGGTATAGGAGCCTTCGGCTTGGACCATGCAGAGTGTCCATTCATCAGGACTGCATCCTTGGCAGTTACGGAAGCTCATCAATGGCCATATCATGGCAGGAGCGGCTTTACTCTAGCGTGTTCTCTTGAAACCAGACCATTAACCAGGAGACTGCAAATAAGTTTGGTTTAGTCAGAGAAAATGGCTCTGCCCTTTTTCCTTCAAAAAAAGGTTCAAGGCCCAGATCTAAGCTCCCAGAAAACCAGTTTCCAAGCAAGCGGCATTCTCTTTCCTTCTGGAAGCCTGAGTCGGGGCATCAATACCAAAGTTGATATTCCTTACAGAAAAGTAAAAGGAAGGGACTTCTTTGTTCTTTTAATTAATTGCTTATTATTACTGTTCCAAAAGTAAACACTCCCTTCTTCCTGTCTTGTTTTCATGCATGAAAACAGTCAACGTGCAAAGAGCTGGTCTGCTTTGCAACAGCTCTCACACTTGCTCTCTCTACAAAAGACTTCATAGCCTGGTTAGGCCTTGTCCCATTCTCTAGTTATTTCATTTGGGTTGTTTCGTGGCCTGGTTAAGATTTTCTCGTCCCTGGTGCGAGGCACTCTGCCACGGGGCTTTCCTCCATCGGCCACAAAGCCTGGTGATGCATGGGTCCCTCGGCCGGTCCTCACCGAAGAGCAGACGTTGTTTGCAGATAGCAGTGTTGGAGACACAACAGCTGCAGAGAGCATCGCTCCCACTGGATGAGGCTTCAGAGAGCTCCCTTGAGACCCCTCTGGTGGCCCAGGGAGCAGTGCTTGCTTCGGGCTCTGCAGCGTGCTCCCAGCTGCTTGCAAGAGGAATGCAGCCAAACTTGAACCCTATGCGGTGTATTTCTCCTTTGCAAATATGTGTGCCCTGAATTAATAGGGAGAGGGCAAAAAAGATCTGACAAAATACTCCATTTGAAGACTCACCAGTCCTGATTTTTAAGTTATCCTGGTCTCACGGGGTCCTATTACACCTGTCAATTAGTGCTGGGGATGATTGAGGTGATATTCTGTTTGCAGATAGGGACTAGCTAGTGACTGATTAGGCAGTCAGCCTGGAAGACCAATCACGGCTTTGCCATTTCCACAGGGCCTTCCTATCTATAACCTTGTTTGTCTTCATTCTACTCCAAATCTTGGAAAGTAAGGGAGAGAAGCATTCCTGTGATTCCTGTTTTATAAGACCCGCTTGTCCAGTGTTACCCAGCTGGGAAATGACAGGAATGGGATCAGAGCCAGGCCTCCAGATTCCAAATTTTATCCCATTTCTACAACATCATGCCATCCTGGGGAAGAGAGGAGGGTCTAAGTGCGGCTCAAATTTTCCATTTTCAGTGAAGATGAGCAATGGAATCAGTTAACATTATCTTCCTGTAGAGCAGTTGTTCACAACCTTGCTCGCACATAAAATCATCTGGGAGCTTTTAAACAATACCTTTGCTGGGACTCCACCCCAAGCCAATTAAGTCCAAATCTCTCGGGGCGGGCCTAGGCATCTGTATTTTTCAAAAGCTCCCGAGGTGCCTCTCATGTGTAGCTGGGGCTGAGATTCACTGCTTTGGAGTCATAATCAACAAAACACTAATTGCATTTTTCCAATTTCAAACCACTCTGGGAGTATAGTAATGAGAAATCCTAATAGCAACTTTACTAGCAGCCTCAGAAGATAGGCCCTGACCTTGGTTCTTAGTAGGGATTCAAATTTATCCAGAGATTGACTGACAGATGAGATGGTAAGGAAATACTTTTATAGCCTGGATCTGCAACAGCAGAGCTGTCAATCCAGAAACTTTGTGGGCTAAATAAATTACATTCTGATTCCTTCACACCTTTTAATTACGCTACCTTAACAGTTTTACTACTGATGACCAGAAAATTAACATGTATCATTGATAATGCTATCAACATGTAACCATTGTTTCTCTTTATTAAATAACTAGTGGTTGATTTTCCCCTGCGTATTTTTTTTCAAATAATAATAGCTACCTTTATTCATTTCAAGGTTAACTTAGTAATTAGCTTTTGCTCACATCCCGTTCTTGAAGAGTTAAAGCTTCATAAGAATATGTATATATAACTGGAATGCTTTTATATATATTTTTTACAATTAATCTATTACCACCAAATTTGTGTTGGGTATTTACATGAAAAATTCCCTTTCTGTTACTTTAATTGTGTTTCTTGTTATGGAATTCTTTAAAATATTCATTAATTGGCAAGCTTACCTCTGTGTCCTGTCCTGTCCTGGGTTCTGGGACCACAC
The DNA here is from genome assembly GCF_964656455.1 of Halichoerus grypus. Taxonomy (NCBI): domain Eukaryota; kingdom Metazoa; phylum Chordata; class Mammalia; order Carnivora; family Phocidae; genus Halichoerus; species Halichoerus grypus. The sequence continues at coordinate 195,359,747 of NC_135714.1, forward strand.
ATAGGCATACCCTACGGATGTCTCCTTATGAGAGGCAAATGCTATTATGCAGATATCAGAAAGGAGGCGTGAAGAAGGGGCCCCTGGGTGGCTCAGTTGGTTAAGCCTCTGCCTCTTGATTTTGGTTCAGCTCATGATCTTAGGGTCCTGAGACTGAGCCCCGAAAGGAGCCTCAAGCTCAGCGTGGAGTCTGCTTGAGATTCTCTCTCCCCCTGACCCACCCCCCACACACTTCTCTCTCTCTCTCTCTCTCTCTCCCTCACTCAAATAAATAAATAAATAAATAGGAGTGAAGAAGACAACGACATTAAGGAGGACTTGATTTCTCATTGAGTCTGTGCAAGCCATTTCTTAATTAAAAAGATACTTTTGGTCTTGAATCTCCAAATCGAGACATTCTTTGAGTTGTAAGGCATATGTTTTCCATACTTTTTGCTAAAAAAGGAAGTTTATTAATCCTTTTTTTTTCTTTTTGAAAAAACTATGTTAACTGTGTGTTTTATAATTGAGGGTGTTACTGTCAATAAAATACGATATTACATTTGCTGAATTAGATTTCCTTTCGGAAGTTTACCAGATATCTAAACACCAAGTTAATAAAACCTTTTCCAATCTGCTACAATTGATACTACAAGCTGGAACCCCTTTCCAAAGAAATATTTTCTTTGTATGTCAATTTATCTACCAATATAATGGTGGATAAATACCTGATTTCATTTACTCACATTTTTGGAGAAAATGATATTAATATCAACTAATCTGAATTTTTTATTTTATTTAATGTTTTAAATTAAAAAAAAAAATTAATAACATCTACACCCAAAGCAGAGCTCGAATTCACAACCCCGAGATTAAGAGTTGCATGCTCTACCGACTGAGCCAGCGGGTACCCCTGAATTTTTTTAAAGTAATAGTTTCATAGTGCTAGTCAGATACTACAAATCCGTAGGTTAATTATACATAGGAAAACATATTATTAAGGCCACTGAAGTCATTTCTGAGCATTAAATTAAAGATGTGACAGGCAGCCCATAACTTTACATAACTGTCAATTAAATGGACTCTATATGCCCAGTGACTAAGGCTGTTCTTAAATGTCAGTGAGTGCCCAGTGGTCTTAATGCACTGTAACCTACTGGCCTGAAATAATTAATGTCCATCCCTAAGCAATCTATTTCCTGTCACAGCATGGCGAGGGCACTAACAATAGAGTCCAGTGAGGTAGAGGATTGTTCTTCATTAATTTTGATTTTTCCCCCATTGTTACAGGTGCTTTGAATATTAAGTCTTGGCCTGATCAGCAGCTCATGCTGTTACAATTTAGCCATTTTTCACTTTTCCCCCTCCTGACATATAAAAATGGAAAGAAATGGCACTTGAGTGCGTATACTTTTCTGGTTGTAGAATCAAGACAGTTGGGGTTATTGTTTCACCTCGTGCTATATCATATTCAAAAAAATGTTTGCTGAGGGACTGCTCTTAGCAATGTGTATATTGGGCTAATATACTCGCGGCACTTTTAATGGATTATATGAAAAAGCCACAGACAGAAGCCCTTTGTAAAGCTAAGCAGGAAGCTTAGCAGAAACTCTGTCTTTAAGTGTCTTCATATATCTGTATCTTTTCAAAATGCAACAATCTTTAAAATGATGTTGTTTCACCTTGTACACAAAAGCCATTGCTTCAAAAGCCTTTGATTAATTTGAGCACAATCAAGGGCATACGAGATAGCTGCCATTTAGTGAGCCAAAGCAATCCAATGCCAACTGCAATAAACCCATCAAGCTGTCATCAAGTCAAGCTGTGAGAAAGAGGACGATTACAAGCAATAGTTTCCTTCAGTGGTTTCATAATTTCAATTTTTTTTTGTTACATTTCCAGATTTCCAATAGTTTTAGTAAGAATGCTTTAGTAGAGAAATATTTTCCCCAGGAGTTACTATCAACAATTTAGTATAGTGTATTGGTTTTTTTCCCCATCACTGATTCAAGTATAGAAGCTCATCAGGCAAGAAATATTGTGATTACAAGTCGTATATAAATTATTTAAAGGGGTCCAGCCAATCAAAACAGAGATCTAAGTGACTATTTTCCTCCTGATGCCTTTGTGACTCCTACTCAAAAAGCAAATTTCTGATTGATAGAATAGTTTTGAAGTTACTTCAAAAAGGCCATTCTTTTGGATGGGAGGAGGGTCTCGATATGAATGGTTCACATCCTTCAACAATAACTCTTTCAAGACAACTTTACAGAGGAGAGAGAGAAAAAGACACCAAAATAACACCAAGCAGGGTAGTCGGGGGTGTGGGGGTGTGTGGGTGGGGCGACAAGGATGGAAGGGAAGGCGGTAATTAAGGTCCATCCCTGAAAAAAGAAGACTCAAGCATTTGGTGCTTCTTCACTCATTCCAGCTCTGGCTAAAGAAAGTAATCACTGTTGACTAACCTGTTACCCAAACACTCTTCATTCCACAGACATGCTTTGCTCATGCCTTCCAAATATTTAGCAAAAACCCACCATCTTGCTTGACTTCATCCTTTGAATATCACCTGTAAGAGGCAAAATGCTCATTGCTTGCTTCTCACCTACCTCAATTCAATCCCTCTACTGTCTCTTGAGATTTTTCTTTTTCACCTTTTCTTAAACGGTATATGTTTTGCTTCAATTTTACATACACTTATATGTCAACGCTCTAACTAAAGTGAATTATAGAATAATTCATTTTATATAGAATTAGGGGAAATATATTTTCTTGAATCACGTAGGAGAGCTAGCACTCCCTCTTTTAGTTCCCAAATTTAAGCACAGAAAACCTGGAAATTCCCAAGAGCTCAAGTTGTCTTCCAAAATTGCCACAGCAGTAGATGTCTTCTGTGTAAAAGTGCATTAAAGACAATCATTACCTTCTCCTCAAAGACATCCTGCAAGTGTCATACTTAGTTCTCATACATTAGGCAGTATAATCGGGATAGGAAGCTGCGTCGCCTCACTCAGGTGCATCGGGGAAAAGTGAAAAACTATGTTAAACCATCATTCTGAACAATATGGAGAATGAATAGATAAAGTTTGATAAAGCCTTTATTTACACCTTAGTTTTTGTAAGGGCTCAATTCAACAAATACATTGGGTTTTAAAATTACGAAAATGTACGGATTACAAATATTAATGACACGCAGTGTCTTCCTTTAAATAAATCCCTTCCTTTCGAAGCTTATAACAGAGTGTAAAATCCCCCGGTTTTGTGACTCTAACTTCAAATACTTCACCAAAAAAACCCCAATCAGTTATGCTGTCTCAGTTGCAAAGTTTGAGGATTTTAAAGTATCAAAAAGAAACAAGAGGTAATAAACTCACTATTAAGTCATTTAGCTTGGCAAGTGATTTATCTCTTTTCCTTTATCTGCTTAGGGCTTTTATTTCACTGTGTGAGCAAATTTCCACTGACAAGTAATTTTTGGTGAGCAGCCGGAAGTGGGGGGTGGGAGAAGGGCGAAAGATTTCCTAAGATATCAAAGACCTGAAGGAAAAACACACACACACACACACACACACACACACACACAAACCTGATAGAGTAACGTTTATGGTTTCAAAATAATACACCTTCTCTAGTTTCCTATTCATTTACCAAAGAAAAGCTCTCTTGGTGGTTTTCAGCTCTCATTATATAATGGGATATGTAGAATAATTCTGACCCAAATCATTTTTTGTATGAGATGGATAAAAATAATTCTGAGTGAAAAAATTCACGGAAATAGTAGAAACATTACTGTGTAACAGTATGAATTCAACCAACAAAGGCTCGCACGTCATAGGCGCTCACGTGGAAACTCCGTGGCACCGTACACGTGTGAGATACTATCATTACCCATTGGTGTCTGGCCAAATTTTCTGAGTAATTTAGACATAGTAGGCCTTCAAGAGATGAATTTCATTAAAGTGGTTTATCACTGCAGTCTCTGTAAGTTATTTTTGTTTCAACATACACATACGCTACTCCATTAAACCTCTTTGTAAAACAGCTGTCTAAATATCTCACATGGAAACCACTTCTTGGCAAATAGGACAAGGCTGCTACAAACAGGTAAACTGTGCCTCAAATTCATTTATTCATTCAATTTATAAATATTTACTCAGTGTTCAGTAGTACGAAGCACTCTGCTAGGTGCTGTGGCATTTTAAAGAATAATTAAGACAGAGTTGTGTCTTCAAGGAATCTAATTATAGACCAATGATTATAATGTGGGATATAAGATGAAAACAGTGACAAGATGCCAAAAGGAATTCAAGGGAGAAGAGATGATTTCCTCCTAGCAGATTCTTGGAGGGCTCTAAGCAACTGGTGGCATTTCAGCCAGGCCTGGAGGGATGGGAAGGGAAAGGGAACTCCTGGATACTACCTGGTTCAGATATAAAGACACTGAAGGAAAGATGCACAGAATTTGTTCGAAGAACAAAAGGGTGTCCAGTTTGGCAAGCGTGGGGGAGAGAGAAGGGACGTTATGGGAGGCAAGGCCAGAGCAAGCACCCTAAATATTGCCATCTAGCCGTGGCCGGAGTGGACCAATCCGAATTTCCTCAGGGAACATTCTATACAACTAGTAGGACTGCCCAACCTGGAAACTTAAAACAAAGGTGTCAATTCTATGGCTATTTATACTGCATTTTTTTCTTTTAACGTTTTAAAATATGCACTTGTATCTGACTGTTTTTGGAATTTGGGTTGTGTTGAATAGGGTATAAAATCCTACAGGAGGGAAGAATCAGAAAAAAGGCAATGATATGAAATATGGAAGGAAAAACATGATCCACTTAACCGCATGTGCTGACACTAGCATTCAAGAAAATACTGAACCAATAATAACAAAAAAAGACCCAAACACCCTGTTCTCCAGCTCTGGTACATAAGGAAGGGATACTGTTTCAGAGAACAACACCCCAAGGTTCCCATTAGAACATGAAAATATTTACAGCAGCGGTGTTTTCGCCATGGGATTGCAAGTTTTCCTTGCAAATATTTAAGTTATTATGCTTGGTGAGCAATGGCACATGGTGTAAAGGAAATGGTATGATCAGAGCTGATGTTGAGGAGTAAATGTATTTTGTCCCAAATGACTGTTTTTAGAACACTTGTTGTTAACTGTGCTGATTACTGCTAATCATGGCAACCAAGGAAATATGAAACGTTTTTATACTTAATCTATTGTGAAAGTGTCTGCTGAAAAAAAATAGTCCAAATTAATGGTGTTTTTTTACTTCTTAATTTAATAAGATTAACATTTGCTTACCCCATTAGTCAAAAACTAAATCAAATTGTTCTGGGAAATAAATCACTTGACCAGTGGTGGATACTCTTCCTTACCCATTCTATACTGAAAGCACAGCCAAGGTAGTGATCTCAGAATTTTGAGTTATAAGCTGCTCCAGCCTTCTTATCTAGATGCCCCACACTCCTGCTGGACAACTTGCAAGCTCCACAAACCTGGATAGCCACACATCTACTGGGCACAAGCATAGGTAAAACCCATTTTAATAAATATGCTTTATAAAAAAATTAACTTGCTCAAGAATTGCATTCATCAATGGATATTCTTCAGTGTTGCCATTAGTAGAGGCTGGGAAATTTTTCTTAAAACATATAATATTACTCCAAATTCTGTTTTGTTGATACAAATTCCAGGAACCATAGTTATTTCTGGATGGTGTAAGTGATTCTCCAGGGAAAATTACAAATGATCTCGATGGAGTGTCAATGAAATTATAGCAACCTTTCTCAGTGGCTAGGGAAGTGCACTGGCAAAAAACTGCCTCCTCTTTGCCCATGTTCTTTCTCCTTTTTGGGGGCTGAAATATATTGCATAAGAAATGGGACTTTCATTTTTCTATGAACTTCTAATTACCTTGTTTAATTTACATATGTGAAGTTAGTAGTTGAATGTCATTTTGGATGGGAACAGACAGATTTGGAATGGAAATAACTTGAGAATGGACAGACCCACCACTTAGAGGAGGTGGTTTGGATAGCTCTGGAAGATAGTTCCAAAAGGCAATATCACTGGTTGTGCAACTGACATCAGAAGGAATCTCATGGAAGGTGACAACAGATACAGCCAGGTAGGCAGGTGAGTCCTTCAATGGCTACTGCCAAGGGCAAGTGGAACTCCAGAGCCAGATGATTGGCAGTAAGGTAAATTCTAGTAACAGGTAGGGAAGACCTAACCATGGACATGGAAGTCTAAGGAGAAGACTCACCTATCAGTGAGGGTTCAACCAGAGAAACAGAACCAGCAGCAGACGTAAAATAAGAGATCTATCACCAGGAACTGTCTTACATGATTGTGGGGGTTGGCTAAGCGAGTCCAAATTCTGTAGTCCTATCACAGCAAGGGAACAACCAGGCACAAACTGACACTGCAGTCCACCAGCAAAACTTCTGGGGAGCCACAATTCTATTTTTAAGTCTTTCACCTGATCGAATAAGGACCACTCAGATTATCTTGGATAATCTCCCACACTTTTTAAACTAGATGATTATAGACTTTAATCACATCTGCAAAATACCCTCACAGTGATGCCTAGATTAGTGTATGAATGAATAACTGGGGAGTATAATCCAGCCAAAACTGATAGTCACAATTCATGTCTGCAGAACTGAGAAAGGCAAGGTAGGATATCCCAGTCCTGGAGAAATAGCACAACTAAGCTGAAACAATGTACAACTTTTACTAAGTCTGTTGAGTTAAGGACAAAGTTACTGGAGCTAGCAAATGAGGACAGAGGGTCAAAAACCCGATATCAAGACCAAAGACACCAGCAACAAACCACTACAAAATTGTGAAACCTCATAAAACCCCAGCCTATGGGAATGTTTGGTCCCTGAGTCTTCATCTGGAGGTGTGGCTTAAAAAGTACAATCTACAGTACAAGGAGATCTTTAGGAGTGGGGCAGCAGATCTGGACGAGGGGTGATTTTGTGTCACCCCCCCGCCCCACAGGGGACATTTGGCAATGTCTGGAGACGTTTTTGGTGTGACAAATTGAGGAAGGTGTGTGCTACTGACATTAAGTAATTAGAGACCAGGGATGCAGATGAAAATTCCTACAATGCACGGTATTAGCCCCCACAATAAAGAATCATTCAGCCTCAATAGGCCAAGTTTGCAAACCCTAGAATACAATGAATATAGGTAGAACGTACTTGATATTCAGTCTAAATGAATTCCTAACTTTTATATGACTATTGACTATCTACAGAGCTATGCAGAAGAAAAGAAGATGAGGAGGAAAGAAGCAGCATCAGCCCTCTGATGTCTCTGGAGGCATTATGGAAGAGTGTGGAAGAAGCATGAATTCAGAGTGAAAGTGTCTTAAATTCAAAGCCAACTCTGACATCTACCTCCCCTGTGAACCTCAGGCAGGATGCTTAACCTTTTGGAGCCTCAATAAACTTACCTGTACAATGAGGAAAATACCGTTCTCAGCCTGTTATTCAAAGAATTCAATAACATTACCAGATAAATATTGCTCTTACCCCGAGAAAACATTTGAGCAGCTCCGCAATAACACAGCCAAGAGAGGATAAGACCATAAATTAAGTAATGATCTACTGTGCAGAAGGGATTCGACTTTAGAAATATCTCTTGGAATCTATAAGACTTGTTGAATGGAGAGGTGGATGAGAAGAGAGGAGAAGAGGAGCCAAGGATGATTATGGGGGATGGTGGATGGATGCTATTACCATGAACTGAGATATGAAATCCACCAAGAGGACCCAGTTTGTTGGGGGGAAAGATGATGAAATCAGTTTCAGACACATAATGTCTTGGGTGTCATAATGTCAGGACAGCTGGATGGAAACATGGTGGGATACTGATGTTGCACATGTATTGTTCCACTGAAACTTTGATTTTCACCACAATCTGATGAAACAAACTGGCTTTATTACCTATATTCCTTCGATGACAAAGTTGAGGCTCAGAGAGGCCAAGTGAATTATTCAAGACCATGAAAACCATAGAGGGTAGCCATTCTTCTTGATTCCAACTCTCAATAATAGATTTTAGAAAGGAAAATGCCGGCTGTGAGATTGGCAAACAAGTAGGGACACGCGTTTATTTTAGTGGGTTTTGTCTGTGAGGGGTTGCACCTGCTCCTCAAAGGTTGTGGAGGTTTAGGAAGACTGGAACATTCAGGAAGGCTCTGGAGATGAGTCTAGACAAGATACCTGGAGAGGTCAGTATGGATTGGTGAGGACACTCTAAGTGGAAATGCTTTACAGATCGTTAACTACATGAACAAAGGGGATGAGAGAAACTTGAATCAAAAATATTAGCACACATTGCCAATTCAAAAAAAAAAATTGCAATGAAGATAAGTCATCTGTGAAATGATAATGCAAATCAATGGAAAGATATGAATGAACAAATTTTTTTGATTTACCCATAACTTTTTAGGAACGCATTTACTGAGACACATTTTAATCTCGGAACATTGATGTTATTTCATTCCAATAGCGATGTAAAGCATGCTGTTCTGAGGAAGAGCTCTGAAAAGGCTGGGTGTTCACAGGTTTGTTTTTCACAGTTGAAATGTTTCTGAAGACTTATTTTTGGACGTGAGACACATATTCAAAAGTGCACTAAAGAGACAAGTTTCATTTTTAATTTAGATTTTCTGGATCTGAATTTCTGAAATTTTCATTTGAGCACCCCCCTCCGCACCCTCTGTCTAGTTCCTGGGAGGACAACAAACTTGGGTCACCTGGGCGGGGGTGTGGTCTGAGGACCCCTTACTCCTGGAGAGCACAACACCTTCAAGACTCCAAGACCCAATTCAAAGAAGAGGTGGACTATGTTTCTAATAATCTTCCATATTCTTTTAATATCTCCACTGTTCAAGTTCACTGCATTTGGGGACTAACGTAGGTAATTTTTATTTTGTTGATACATCATGCATGTCTGCTCTGCTTTCGTGTTCCTGCCAGAGTTGAATGTCGTATTCCGTTACCATTTTACCCCATCCCTTCTGCATCTCTGGTTATGCCTCTTTAATTCCTAACCATCATTAGACATGTTTTCTTCTTTCTCTTTTCGTAAGTTCCCTAATCAGGTGTCTCTCATCTTGTATAGGTCTTTTCAAGATTTAATTATGCTTTCTACTCTTCTGGTAAATTTCACTAGCACCAGTTTTTAATCATCATCACATTTCTCTTTGGTTCTTTTTCTTTGTAATTTTGTCCTTCCTAAACTTTTGCACTTTGCCTGTTTTTAAAATTCCCCCTCCCTCCCATCTTCCCTTTCTTCTTTCCCTCCTTCCTCTTTTTCTTTTTTTTCTTTTCTTTTCTCTTATGCTTGTTCTCTGATTACAAATGTTGCTAAGTCCCAAATGATTTATATGACAATAAGGCCAAGATATTTTTTTGGGGGGAAGATATTTTGGGGGAGGTCATCTTTTTGTAAATTGTTTTATAATTGTATCTGATTATGACCAGAGAAAGTTGCCCATATAAAATCTCTACTTTAAAAAAATGTGTTAAGGCTTCTTTTTTTTGGCCAAATAAACAATGGATTTTTGTAATTGTTTCATATAAATATATACACACATATATTTAAAAACATATATATTTAAAAATCTACCTTTTTATTTGAGGAGTTCTGCAGATAACTATTAAATAAAGCTTATTGGTAGTATTGCTCAACTCTCATGTCTTTGCTTCGTTTTTGTTTACTTGATCTTTCAGTACAGAAAGATGTATATTTAAAAATGTTCACGGGGCACCTGGGTGGCTCAGTCAGTTAAGTGTCTGCCTTTGGCTCAGGTCATGATCCCAGGGTCCTGAGATCGAGCCCCGCATCAGGCTCCCTGCTCAGTAGGGAAGCCTGCTTCTCCTTCTCCTCCCCGCTGTGCTCTCTCTTTCTCTGTCACTATCTGTCTCTCTCTCTCAAATAAATAAGTAAAATCTTTAAAAAAAAAAAAAGACTTAAATCATTTAAAAAAAATGTTCACAAAGTGTATGTTTTTATCAAGTTATCCTTGCATTTCTAATGTTTTTCTCTGTCTGCTGAAGGATTTTTGTCCATACTGGTTTATGGCCAGTATTTTAAGTTTTGTCTTTGTAAATTACATATTATGTTGTATCTTTTCATGACGCCTTCTCTCTTGAAGTCACCTGTTCCCCATGTATCATTAGTACTTCTACTCTTGCCTTTTTTTATGTCCAATGTGCATTGCCTTTTCTTTAATTCCAGATTCTTTTATCACTGTTTTAAATGTTTCCTTTTTTTTAGGGGGGTGGGGCAAAGGGAGAGGGAAAGAGAGAATCTTAAGCGGCCTCCATGCCCAGTGCGGAGCCAGATACGGGGCTCGATCTCACGACCCTGAGATCATGACCTGAGCTGAAAACCAAGAATCAGACGCTTAACCGAATGAGCCACCCAGGGGCCCCTAAATGTGTTTCCTACAAGCAGCATAAAGCTGAATTGTCTTTCTTAACCTTCTCTAAAGCCTCTGCCTTTTAATGGGAGGTGTTCCTTTATGCGCACCTAGTGTAGTAATTGAGACACTTGATTTTGTTCTTTCCATTTCTCTCTATGCTATTATATATTTTACTTTGTATTTCTTCTTTTTTAATTTTTTTAAAGATTTTATTTATTCATTCATAAGAGACAGAGAGAGAGAGAGAGAGAGAGGCAGAGGGAGAAGCAGGCTCCCCGCCGAGCAGGTAGCCCAATGCGGGACTCGATCCCAGGACCCTGGGATCATGACCTGAGCCAAAGGCAGATGCTTAACCATCTGAGCCACCCAGGCACCCACTTTGTATTTCTTCTTTCTCAGTTTTTATTCTTTCATCAAGTTATTATTTTTTTTCCTCCAGTTTTTCCCTTATTAACTGGAAGTTCTCATTTTCTGTTCCCTTAAAGGTTGCTTTCCCTTCCCTAACACTTATGCAGACCCATATTTAACTACTGTTCTTTGAAAACAAGATACTAACTACTCCCCTCCCCTCCCATCACCTCTGTGAGATGAAGCCTGCAGAATCCTCTCTCTCTCTTTCCCATCTTTACAGTCTCCCTCCCCAGTAGAGACACCCCCAAATTGTAGGTTTTGTTGGAATTTGTTTTTCATATTTCTTACGTTGATTCCCTTTTCCTTTTCTGGAATACCACTTGTGGACATTTTGATCTTCCTGGATCTCACTTCCTGTTCTCTTATCTTTTCCTTCATATTTTCATTTGTGTACATTGGCTCTGGGTTTAAGATAAAAAAAAATACCCTTCTTTAAGTGCACCACTTTGGATGTCAATGCTATCTTTCTCTTCTTCAAAGACTTATTTATGTATTTTAGAGAGAGAGAGAGCATGCAAGACAGGGGAAGGGGCAGAGGGAGAGAAGTAGATTCCTCATTGAGCTAGGGGCCCGAAGAGGGGCACAGACTGGAGGCTGATCTCACGACCCTGAGATCACGGCCCTAAGAACATGACCTGAGCTGAAACAAAGAATCAGACGCTTAACCAACTGAGCCACCTGGGCGCCCCTGTGTTTCTCTTCTTTAAACAACCCATTGGATTTTTAAGTCATAACCTTCATATGTGTTTTAATGTTCTGTTTGCTGTCAGTTTGTTTTGTTGTGTTTGTTACTGTGCTTGATTCTTAATTGCTAATATTATGATACCCATATGTCCACAAGCCCAGCATCTGAATGCCAGAGAAACTGGCATTCAGAGTAAAGAGAGAGTGGCCTGTTAAAGCCCGGACACTGTCTCTCAGAATCTTCTCCACGTGATGCTTTTGAAAACATATACAAAAGTGGTCTTTCAGAAAGACTTTTTGTTTTTTTGACTTGACTCTCTGCAAGTATAAATTACCAGCAGAACTAATTTTGACCATGTAAGCTCTGGAGCAGCATCAGGTAGATATAAATAATGAGTTAAAGTTTTCCTAGAGTTAAAAGCAGCATGGAAAAAATGAATAAAATAATATTTTATTCATGTTAGTTTTTGCATCCTTAGAACAGTAACTGGAAATTCCCTATTTATTCTCTAAGATATTGAAAAAAGAAGTTAGTGTTTCTATAGTTTTTATCATATCTCAAAGCTTAATAAAGGCCACCAGCTCTATGGAGAAATTTTCAGGACACTTTAATTTAGCCAAACTGGTTGGTCTGATTTATGTCATTTTGACCCAGACCTCTTAGTTCCTGTTGGCTAGAATTAACAGAAAGAAAGAAACAAAAATGGGGTTCACTCCAATGAGACACATTATTTTTAAGGGAAGAGAAATCAACCATCATCAACAAACAATATTTGTCCTGAGCATTAAACATTCATGCTTAACCACCCTCTATCTAGTTTTCTACAAGTAATTCGCAGTCCACATATTTAAGACAATGAAACCCACAGTATTCTGTAGGCCAACTTAACTCATAACTCATTTTCTTGACTTTGAAAGTACTTTCAGAACTTTTGCATAAATTTATTCCCCAAGAACTTTTTGGCCAAAATGTTGGAACTAGTGTATCTAGAAAGATACAGCCTTAATTATCACTTCTGTGGGGCGTAATTGAGAAGAACTATATAATGCATTTTTTTCCATGCTATCTGAAACAGGTATATAAAACAAATATAACAGTGAATGTGTGTGAAATAGTCACAAGATACATAAATAAGAACAGTTAGAAACAAAGGTATTCAACTCTTGGGGTAGAAAAATAGCCTGGCAAGTGATTCTTTCAATTTTGAAGGCTGTTATCTCTAAAATATTCTGTGGTGCATATTCATATAGTTATAGGAAGGACATTTGGTTTGGCAGACAAATTACTTGAGTCAAAATAATCCAACCTACTCCAAATTCCTAACTGCTTGCCGCATATCCCCATATGGTGCTTCTGCCAGTCTTCCAAAATCAAGTCATCCAAATTTGGATATATTTTCTTCCTCTCTTTCCTCATAACTCATCCTTCCTCTCCCAGTCTCTCTATGTATTGATAATTCCATCTAGTCACCCACACCGGAAAAGTGGGAAGCCTACCTCATCTTCCTGCCTTCTGTAATTCCAACCCCACGGGACCACTTGCCTGCCCCTGAACATCCTAGGTTCCTGGCTTTGTATATGCAGTTCTTTAACCCAAGAATTTTCCAAAAACATTTTACTAGAAGAAAGGCTGCTCGTCCTTCAAATCTTACTTCCAGAGCCACTGACCCTGTGTTGGTATCTTTGAGTTTCCTAATCTAAATTCCACAATTCTGTCCCCATACTTTCATGGGCCCTTGTGAATGTATTATAACTCTTTTTGTCTACGTCTTGTTCATTTTACATGCACACATCTCTCTCTTATGGGATCATAAGTTGCAGGGTCTAGGGGTTGGGTCTCAATGAGCTTTTGATTCCCAAAGTCTAAGTACAGGGCCTTTATAAATAACATAACAACCAACAGAAGATGTGCTGATTCTAAACCTGTTACAGTGCAAACATACTTTTTGCCCCCCTGAAATCCAGAACCTGTGAGACGTCTAATAATTTTGGATTTTTAAGACAGAGGGAGAAGGAGACTTAGATTTGTTCATTATTCACTATGTGCCCGTCCCCTGATTTGGTGTTTCTTTTGCCACAATCTTGCATAGCTGTGCTTGCTGGTCCCACCTCATCTTGCAGATAGTGAGGATCACAGCTCAAGTCACTTGCCAAAGGGCAAGGTACCAGTAAATAAGCCAAGAGATTTTGAGCTTGCTTCTGTTTGACTTTATTTTTTTTAATTTATTAAAAAAATTTTTTTTTTTTATTTATATGAGAGAGAGAGGAGAGTGAGAGAGAGAACACAAACAGGGGGATCAGCAGGCAGAGGGAGAAGCAGGCTCCCCACTGAGCAGGGAGCCCGATGTGGGACTCAATCCCAGGACCCCGAGATCATGACCTGAGCCAAAGGCAGACGCCTAACTGACTGAGCCACCCAGGCGCCCCGCTTCTGTTTGACTTTAAAGGGCACTGCTTTTCTACCACACTCCGCAACAGTGGATCCTGTGCTTGTTTCCTTTTATGTGAATTACCCTGTCCACAACCCCCTTCTTCCACTGAGCATGGTAATGGGTAATGCAGTCCCTGTAATCTACTTATTTCTTCTTCATCCTTCTTTGTATCAGTTTCCTATTGTTGCTGTAATAAATTACTACCAACTTAATAGCTTAAACAACACAAATGTATTATCTTATAGTTCTGGAGGTTCAAAATCCACAATGGATTTTAAGGAGCTAAAATCAAGGTGTCAGCAAGGCTGATTCCTTCTGGAAGCTCCAGGGGACATTCTGGGTTCTACAGGATAAGGGCCATATCACTCTAGTCACTGCTTTGCCAACCCAGGGCTTTCTGTTGCCTTTGACCTTCCTGCCTCCCTCTTAATAAGAACCCTTCTGATTACATTGGGACCACCTGCATAATCTGGGATAATCTCCCCATTTTAAGATTTTTTTTTTTTTATAAGATTTTATTTATTTGAGAGAGAGAATGAGAGAGAGAGAGCACATGAGAGGGGGGAGGGTCAGAGGGAGAAGCAGACTCCCCGCTGAGCAGGGAGCTGATGCGGGACTCGATCCCGGGACTCCAGGATCATGACCTGAGCCGAAGGCAGTCGCTTAACCAACTGAGCCACCCAGGCGCCCTCCCCATTTTAAGATTCTTAATTTAATCACAGCTGCAAAGTCCCTTACCATATAAGGTAGCATTTGCAAATTCCTGGGATTAGCATATGGGCAACATTGGGGGTTATTCAACCTACCACACCTTTATTATTGAAATGTGTATTAGTAAAATAAGATCTTTCTTCAGTGTAGTAGTGCAGGAAGCTAACTGGTCAACCATGGGGTTGAACCAGGAATTTCCAGCTCTGTAAGTAGCATGGTTTAACTAACACACAGCAAAGCAAGTGGCCACAAACAGAGACACTTGTTTAAACAGACACCTAAATTCTGGATAATCGTGAAATATATACCTAAGGACTACTGACTCCATATAATTCAAAATCAATTTGATGTTACTTGTGTAGTGGCATATAAGTGGTCAAAAAGCTCCATAGCCATTATGTTTTAGAAAATAAATTTATGTTGGGGCACCTGGGTGGCTCAGTCATTAAGCGTCTGCCTTCAGCTCAGGTCATGATCTCAGGGTCCTGGAATCGAGCCCCACATCGGGCTCCCTGCTCGGCCAGGAGCCTGCTTCTCCCTCTCCCACTCTCCCAGCTTGTGTTCCCTCTCTCACTGTGTCTCTCTCCGTCAAATAAATAAATAAAATCTTTAAAAAAAAAGAAATTTATGTTATTTAATCCATTCTGCTATGTAGTGGTGTTTTTTGAATTTAAATAAATGCCCTATGGTCAAAATCCCCCACATAAATGCTTACTTTTTCTCTAAGTACATGTATTGTGTTTCTAACGTTGTCTCCTACTCATCTGAATGGTAAAATGGCTCTCTTTAAGTCCTTTCTTTGTTAGCTTCTTCAAGTGAACTAATCATTGGAGCCACTCATGTGATAGACTGGCAGTTAAAAGACTCAAATGTCAAGATGTTTTTATCAGTCACATCAACAGTAACTTTCAGATTGAATAGTTCTCTGGTTTATGTCAAATCTTTGGTGTGGATTTTTTTTTTCCTTCCTAAAATAGAAATTGCTTAGATGCTAATATAAACTACCTTGTCCAATTCTTCACCCATCTCATCTAGAATACCTTTCCCCTGTTAGTGGAAAAGGATGATGGGACATATTATCCTGTTGCTGATGAACGCCCATTAGCTTTGAGAAGCAAATATACCCCCTTGTGCGCATCCACTATGTGATTGTAATAGAATTCCATTCCGTGGCTTGTGGAGAAGTGTTTTAGAACCAATCTACGTGTGTTTTCAAATTTCATACCAATATACATTCAGCTTCTGAGCTGTTCACTTGCCTGCTGGCATGTAACCCATTTTCACATGCAATTTCTTTATGAATTGAAGGGAATATGTGGGCAGACATCTAGCTGTTTAGGAAAATAAATTTATATATTCTGAGCATGTGCTTTGTAGTGGATGCAGGACAAAATATATAGCTAGACATCTCAGGCCACCAGTGAGGCTTTATTTTTAAAGGTTGATTATAGAAAGTAATATTCTTCTCCATGCCTTCCAACCTAAATGCTTCTATCAGTTTTTTTCTTTACTATTTAAATATTGCTCTGCTCCATAATCAGGAATATAATGACCTATCTAAAATGCCATATGTCATCAAACTATTTGGCAGCACAAACCTATTTGAGGCCCATTATTTAGGGACAGCAGTGTATACTTGAATAAACAAACTTCATTATCTATATGCTCAAATCCATGAACAACTGTGAATGAAGAGATATAGCATATTGATTTTGCTATGGTCCTTCATTGCAATGTAGGGGGCATTACATCAGCTTACAATTTCAATGGTCTGCTGCAGTTTAGAAATAAAAAATCATTACCTGGAAACCTCTCAAATCTACAGAAATGCAATCAATTTTTTATCTGTGGTTAGGCAGTGGAAGTCAGTGGTGGATTTTCTGTCCTCAATGCGCTCGTCCTCTTGTTAAAATATTTAGGGAGCCCCCATGGGAAATACTATACCTAGATTGAGCCTGTTTACATTAGGAAGTGAAAAATCTGCTCTTTGTATCCTGTTCACCACAAACACATTCTTGTCTCATAGAGTCACTTTCCCTGGGGGATTCTGGGGTATAGCTCTCCTCTGGTTACTGAACACCCTTCTACTGCATGACTGAAGCCAGAGGGACTTACTGCTTCACCCTTGATTATTATTTTAATTCAGTGTACAATTTTACATCATGTAACCTTACCTGCCATTCCAGTGGGGACATACTAATTTGACATCAAGCAATAGTCTCAATAATGCTATTTTGATGATTATGAAAGGAAAACAATACTATGCTGAAAATTATCATAAAAGTGTTCCCAGGATTGGCAACGTGTCTTAGGTAAGTAACTGTCACCTTTAAGAATTTATTTGTTTTTAATTTTTGTTTGCTCATTTATCCACACTTATTATTAAGGATATGCTAATGTTGAAACATAGTCACAGTGATGGGAGGGTGATGGATTTACATCCTCTCTTATCCAGGAGTTTACAATTTATCTAGTAAGAGGAAAGAGACGTGCTTACAAATAACTGTATTGCAGGGCAGAAAATAGCAAATGGCTTAACAGAGTTATAAATGAAGAACCATCAGTTTTCTGGGATGGGGTATCTTCAGAAAAAGAATGGGAATCAGAGAAGGCTTCATAAAGGAGGGGCATTTGTGATGACATGACTGAGTACTGAACAGTCACTGATGAGTACCTACACTGTGTCTGGCAGGGCTGGACAAGAGGGAGTCCAGCAGGGGAGAAAGACCTTAGATAAGACTTGGCACAAAAATTAATGAATTACAAATAAGTCGATGAGGAATCACAGGGTTTGATGAGCACATAGAACCAGAGGCCCTAATTTAAGGATTCTCTGATTATGTGGTGGTGAAGTTGGGTGTGGGGATAGCCAGAAGTAGAAGAGATTGATAGCAAAGTGGAACGAAAGATGGGTAGAATTAAGATCCACTTTGTCCCAAAACACGTACAAAATGGCTGCCATGATCACTGTAAACACAACTCTCCGGAGCTTCGGTGAATCATGCAATTCATGACTCGGCATAAGAATTTATGGTTCTGGAAAGCAGGACTGAAAAGGGGGAAAGTGAACTCTTCCTTATTGGTCCCCAACAATAGGTCCAGCATTATATCAGGGTTTGAACATGCATTACCTCATTTAACCCGCAGTGTTCTTATTTTACAGATTGAGAAGTAAGATTTTAAAAGTTGAATGAGTTCCCTAAAATAATACTGCAGGTATGTAACGGTTACATTGGGAAAATGAGAGGGTATCTGATATTTAGGCTGGGTTATAATCTAGGGGAATCACTGTTACTGAAAAAGAGATGTAAAGAGATTAGATTATACTTCCATAGATGAAGAGCTGGATAAGCACAGGGCCAGGGCTGGCTAGAAACTAAGTGGATAATTTTACATCAATGTAAACATATCAGTGAAATTTGGAGAAAGGAAACGAGATGTGAGATGGTGCAAAATGCAAAATTTGCAAAAATGCAAACTTCTGACTCCATATTGCTTCAGAATGCAGCCCCAACTCCACCACACTCCATAGCAGAACTCCCCCAAGCGTCTACTTCCAATGGATTATAAACGCCCAGTGAGGTATTTATGGTCTCAGCTCTCAGAGTGGAGAGCGCTTGGTGGATAAAGTGTTTGTCTGTAAGGAACAATGGAACATTGAGAACACAGAACCTCTGAATAGAACCTCAGAACTCAAGCTGCTCTGGGAATCAGGACTCTCTTCCCTGAGGAGATGACCTTTCAGTTGGCATTTAGATGAAGGCAGAGGAGGCAAGGTGATGGGGAGGGGGGCAATGGTATGGGGGAGGGCTACAGAGGAGCCTTCCAGGCTAGGGGACTAAAAGTAGAGTAAAAATCTGTGGCAAGAGGCTTCCATGGCAGGGAGGTAAAGATGGCCAGTGTGCTCTGTACTGTACTCTTGAAAGAAGAGTACAGGGGGTTGGGTGGGGAGCAGGGGCTTTTGTGAAGGATGAAAGGATTTGGGTCTTTACCTTAATAGCCATGGAAAGCCACTGAGTCAATGAAGGTTTTAATGGAGGGTGCGGTTGATATGATCAGATTTTTATTTACAGATAACTCTGTGGAGAAAGTAAATATAGGGGGAGTCTTTCTGAGGGCCACTCTAGGTCCAGATTTAGGCTACACGATGGCAGCATAATTAGACAGAAACATGTTTTTTGAGGATGCATAGGAGGCTGGATGGTGGTATATGGGACCATAAGGGAGGAACACAAATCCTGCTCTTACCCCAAAGTGCAGTTCAAATCGTTTTAAGCTGTTGAACACTCTCCATGGATCTGCCTTTCCTCTATTTGTTTCAACCTCCCTGGAACTGCTTTTCTCGGTATTTGCATCTCAAAATGGTGTCCATTCACTAAGTCCCAGATCCACTGTCACTTCCTCCATGAAATCTTACTGAATTTGAAATAATTCCTCCCTTCCTCTGCTCATCATGTCTATGTCAGCTTTAATGATCCACATACCTCTATTTGTATATTCTTCACACTTCCCCCTTATATTATCATTTGTGTGTCTGTCTCCCTCCTCTATAGTGGCAGCTAGAGCAGATCTTATATTTTAGCTATTGATGCCAAAGCCTGCAACCAGCTGCAGATGGGCTGCAGCCGTATTTGATTTTTTAAAAATTTTATTTATTTATTTGAAAGAGAGTGGGGGAGAGAGAGCACAAGCAGGGGGAGAGGCAGAGGGAGAGAAAAGTAGACTCCCCACTGAGCAGGGAGCCTGATGTGGGGCTCGATCCCAGGACCCTAGGATCATGATCCGAGCCAAAGGCAGACGCTTAACCGACTGAGCCACCCAGGTGCCCTGCAGTATTTGATTTTGACGCTGCTGAAATTTTTGTATTGTTTCCTAATTAATTTCACATAAAAACTCAGATTTTCATCTTCTCTTGAGAAGAAAAGCCATCAGCTGGAGTAGCCATCTGCCCTGTGATCGCCCACCTCACTATACCTTATTGTCTATTAATTTACATTACTAGCCTGGGCTGCAGGTGTTTGAATTTGGGATCCTGGCTATAAAATTCCTACTGGATTTAACCAACAATTGAGTGTTGAGTTACTTAATCCAGGGCTGACTATTTAGGTCATCTGAAGGAAAATTTGTCAAATATCACTTTAGGGTTATTATCTTCTTTTAATGGTGGTGCCTTTAACTAGAGGGAGGGAGGCATATAGGCAAAATCTGATAGGACCTCTTTGTCCTTAGTCTAAACCTCAATTTCCAGTGTAAAGAAATATAAATGTGAGGAAGGAACAGAAGGCTGGATAAACTCTTGATTGAATCAGCATAGTGCTTGCTTGCTTTATAACTTTTTGGATGTATGTGGTAACCATGAGGTAGGAGGCTGGATTTTACCTGATGGAGATTGTGTTGTAGATAATTTGCTACAGCAGAGTTAGCATGGCTTCCATACCTGGTATTTGTCTGAGAGTTGGAATATCTTACAAGTACATATAATAACTGGTTTTAGTGATGGAAACTTGACAGTTTGGAATTCTTCCTAACACATATCCGTAACGATGAAATAAGGATATATCATTCTTAATTCCTTGTGCTCCAATGTTATAAAAAGAACCTCTCTTCTAATGATATGCTCATCCAAATGATTCAGATTTAACACCATCCATTGGTGGATGAGGAAAGTAAAAATAAAACCCTCTAAAATGGAGTAATTACAGAAGGAATTAAAAATTCGCTGACATTCCTGTGTATTAAGCATCCTTTCCTGTTAAAAGATAAACTGAGGCATATTAAACTTTTAAGCTTTTAAGAATTTGAGCAAAAATTGACTTGAATAGGGCAGCGCCAAACCATAAGTGGTTAGTGCTCCACAGATAGGACCCAGGGGAAAGACTTTCATCACAGGGAAGATACCGAAGGAAAGCAAGGAAATTATTTGATTGGCCGTAGCTTAAGTGTTTGCCTTATTTGGAAAAGCCTAGTTGGCTGCTTGTGATTGATTGTCTTTAGGTTTTTATTTCTTAACCTTGAAGCATTGCAGGCTTAAGTTTTGGTTTACCTGCTTGGGTGTTGGAGGTATTAGAATCACCTCAGTCTAATGGCCTCCTTATTTAATTAATTTAACACCTTCATGCATAAAATGGAATTTAAAGCTTATAAATCATGTTTTTGAATCTTTGGGAATCTTGGTATTTTCTAAAAATAGAACTATTAAGAGTTCAAATGATAAAAATAGGTAGCTAGAGCATCTGACGACTCACAAAGGTATAAACAGATAATTAAATGTGTAAGATTAAAAAAAAAAAATCAACTAAGTTTGAGTACCTCACTGACAATGTGGAGACCAGGGGAAAAATGCATCAAGACAGAGACTCAAGAAAAATATCAAAAGGTAAAACATTTTTGAGTTTTTGACCTTGGGAAATTTGAAGTTTACTTTCAAACTCAGACCTAGTTATTCAAAATAAACCTTTCCAACTTCTGATCCAAAAGGAGATTTTTTTTCTCCTCTCAGACTATTTCTTGGCTCCGAAAACTGTGATCATGATAAGAAGTATTGTGTTACAAAGAGTCTTCTGTGGACACAACAGATTTTATGGGCTAGAGGAGATTCCAGGGAGTGCAAAGTTATGGCAAAATCTTTATATCCTGTGAGGTTATATAATTCTTTCCGTAACGTCCCGGCTGCAGACATTTATATAACTTGTCCAGCTTCAGCACTGTCTCAGAGTTCATCTGGAAGGAACCCAATGGCCATAATAATACCCATTATAGCCGCTATTCTTCTCAATTGTAAGGGCACAGTGAAATCGTGGGGATGAAGCTATGCCTTGATTGGCTGTTAAATCGCGATCAATGAAAAGTATTTGTGCCATAATTTTGCAACCACGCAAGAACAGGCCATCCTGGTGGTAAGTCAGCATGTACATACTATCAAAACTAAAGTCACTTGGCTAACTAAACTAAATTTTCTTTAAGGCAACGAGGTACAATAGACATTATATTAAAAAAAAAAATCTGGGCATTTTTCTGCCTCCTGGTTAAAAAGAAATAATGCATGAACAAGGACAAAGTCCAAATATGAATGGTGACTAGTCTCTATCGTATCATGTTATAGAGAAAACCGATGCTACTCTTCCTTTGTAATAGTAAATGAAAATGACAAAGGGACATATAGCAAATATTTTAGGCTTTCTGGGTCATAGACGGTCACTGCTGTATATTCTTTTTCTCCCCCCTTTAAAAAATGTAAAACCAGGCGTTCAAAAACAGACCATGGGCCAGCCACTTGGCCGTGTGCCGTCTGCAGACCCCTGATTTATATGAATGCTTACAAGTTGTGAATTTTAATAAAAGTCTCTTTTGATCTCCTATACACCCCCCGTCCCCATCCACCTGGAACAATGATCTGGAGGGTATCTCTAGTTTTTAGACCAATGCCTGAGAACAGTATCCAAGGCTAACTCCACGAAGCAAGGCTGGAAAATAAATGCAGGCAATAGTACTTTTCTTCTTGCGCGCGTCTGCAGACTTTCTGGGCTTTGCAAAACCTGTCGCTGTTTATCTCTCTCAGTCTTGTAAAGGGTCTTAGAGAAAACAAAACAAACAAACAAAAATCGTAAAAAAAGATTTTTTCACAAAAGCCCACCAAAAAGTTGAGAACGCTCCCTCCCAGACATACACATACATATTACTTAATGACTGCTAATGATGGCATGCCCAGCCAGCCCGTCTACTATAATTACCTCGTTGTCCAAAAGAGCACTATTGGAAACCGTGCTTCATTGTAACCTTGAACTATTTCTTCTCGCCTCTCAGCTGCTTCCCAACTCACCATAACACAATTCCTAGATATCTTGCTGTTATTTTCTTTTTGGCAGAGGTTATATTTAAGAGGTTTTTTTTTTTTTTTAAGTATTGTGACACTGAGTTGCCACATTCTGGATATGGCATCTTGCCGTTAACATTCAAGGAGCGCGCTCACATTTTATTCATAATGATAAAAGCAACAAAAGGTAACACTTATTGAGAACCTACTATATGCTAGGTAGTGTTCTAAGTGCTTTGTATAAGTAACTCATACAGTCTTTACAACAATCTGAAGAGGTAGATATTGCTATTATTTCCATTTTACAGAAAAGGAAGTGAGGGGCAAGGATCAGCGACGGTCACTTGAATTTCTCCTTCTACACCATACTATAGCTAAGTTATTCTCGTTCACAGAAATTTCGTATTTCCTCAAAGCCCAACCCATACTCTGGTTGGGCTGGTGTTGTTAGTATGATTGTTTCCAAAGTGGTTTTGGTCATAAGTTGTTCAACGAATGATCATGGTACCGTCTACGTAGAATATAAAGATATCCTGGTTATATCGTTATAGGACCCTGAGTTGCCAAACAGGTGGCTCCCATCTGAATCTAGTCCATACTGCTATAATTGTTGTTGTTTTTAATAACTACGTACACTTTCACAGGAAAAATCTTAATTTGTAGCTCTTCTTGAAGTATCAGAAGATCTTGCAATCCGGGCTTACATTCTAGCAGAACGATAACCGGCTCCATCAGCTGCCTCTATGCTGGGCAAGTGCTTTCCAGTTTGCCTGTCTCCACAGACCACACTACTGCTTGGCATTATCTGCCTCGCTCTGAGGCTTTTGAATTTGCAACTCCTAACAGACACACTGCTGCTGACTTGTTCACCCAAATAAAGCACATTGTGCTGTGATTCTTCTGGAAAATCTATAGACACAGTCAAAGCATGCCATGTTAGAGACTTACATCCTAGTAGTATAATTTAATAACCTCCCCATGCTTTCCTTTGTACTCATCTATTATTATCCCAGGCATTTACTAGCTAAGGAAGCATTTGGCAGGGTCTTAATGTGCTAGACTCTTCCCATTCCTTTGCTGTTTTGTTGTTTTTTTTTTTTTTTTTTTTTTAAAGATTTTTTTTTTTTAATTTATTTATTTGACAGAGAGAGACACAGCGAGAGAGGGAACACAAGCAGGGCGAGTGGGAGAGGGAGAAGCAGGCTTCCCGCTGAGCAGGGAGCCCGATGCGGGGCTCGATCCCAGGACCCTGGGATCATGACCTGAGCCGAAGGCAGACGCTTAACGACTGAGCCACCCAGGTGCCCCTCCTTTGCTGTTTTGAATAGCTGTGTCAGCTTTCTTATTGCTTACGTGACTTAGGTAATACATGTCTGTGGATATTTTCTGGTATATTTTACGAAAGTTTATAAAAGTAATTGTCAGAAATGATCATGCTTTGATTAAATAAATATGCTATTGAGGAGTTAGGTACACAATTTAAATATGGCATGAATAATTTGTTAGCATAACTGTCCACCTCTTTCAATAGCTTTAAATTGTAGATACATTTGCGGAAGCAACATCCTATTTTGTAAATTTGACAGCAATAGCTGTTTCCTGAATGTATTTGGCATTATTTTCTACATTGTTTTATGCCAATCACATTTACTGCAAACTGCTTATTACTTTATTGCTGAAAATGGCAACATGTATTTATTTAGCTTTTTATTTTAGAATCAGCAGGCTATCACTCGCTTGATTAATCAGATCCAACCTTGAGGATTATAGCCACTGGTTTCAAGATTATCTAATTGCTGCTGCTCAAAAGCTGAGAAACCAGGAATGCACTTACACTATCTCTCTTGAGGAATTATTGCTCCTGAGCATGGTGGATTTGCTATTGGGAAGAGAGAGGCTTCCAATTTTTATACATATTCTATTCCACTCTACTCCATATAACTTACATATATTCTATGGCAAATAGTGCATAAGTGGCTTTCTAAATTTTGTTTTAGCGGGTTACTCCCGTGAAAAGACTCAGGCTGACCTTTCTTTATGCATCATAGCTTCTTCCTCCGGTTCTTCCTATTTAGAAAGGTTTTCTTTTCTTGTATTTGCAGGGATCTCCCTGGCAGGCACTGTTACATTTCTCATAAAATTAAAACTACATTTGTTAACTCACACACCATTGTTTTTATAGCCCAGCAGAAAAGTCAATATTTCTAATTTGTTGCCTCTGGATTCATGCCAGTCTTGATGTATAATGACAGCCCAACAAGGCAACGTAATATACACTAACCCAAATCTATAAAGAAGGGAAATGAAAGTCCACATAATAATAATAAAAACAATTACTTGGGAACCAGAATGTGGAACAACAGAATTACATCAGCCTGAATGGATTTCTACTTGTGAGAAGGAATGCACCTTAAAACATTCAGAATTCAGAAGAGAAGGTAAATGTTTATGTAGGGTTTTTTTCCTGCAAGCCCAGAAGAGTCTTTTCCCAATCACTGTGTGACCCTACCCCAGCTGTGCTGGGAGAAGCCAATATGAAGTCAGGAGAATTGGATTCCAACTCAGCCTCAGCTGTGGTATGACTCAAGCTGGCTCGCTTGGCTGGGCTGGGCCTCAGTCTCCTCATTGATGTAATGAAGGATTGGTTAAAGAATTAGCTCTTGTACTATCAGCTCCTAAATTCTATAATTCTGATACCTAAGAGTCAAAATAAACGAAAAAATATACTGTATACACACTCCTATTTTAATATATGCATTAACATATTTCTTTCAAGAGAGGAAAGAAACTGGGAAAGAAAGAGAAAATCGTGGTCAAGGATGGAACAGTGAGAATTGCCGAAAAATGTAGATCCTATCATCTACTTCTCCTATTTCCTAGGTGAACCATAAAAGTCTCCCAGAGAACATACATAGAGACAGCTGGTTCCCGATTTACCCTCATAGTCACAGAACATAGGTAGGGCTAATGCCTCGTAGTTCTGCCTGTTACCAAAATAGCATCAAGGCGACCCTATGATTGTGCCAGAGAGAAGCCCCCACATCACAGTATGATGTATGGCAATAACAGAATACTCACTGGCATCCCAGCTCTTCCTAGTGCT
Organism: Halichoerus grypus; assembly: GCF_964656455.1. Classification (NCBI taxonomy): domain Eukaryota; kingdom Metazoa; phylum Chordata; class Mammalia; order Carnivora; family Phocidae; genus Halichoerus; species Halichoerus grypus. The sequence goes on from NC_135714.1 coordinate 195,385,334, forward strand.
ACTTCATTAAAAATAAATGATCACTGCATAAGCCTATGGCGATGAGTTGAAAACACATATTCAGACACTTCAGATACAGTGTGTCTTTTTTCTTGTTCCCAGTTACCTCTGCAAATTTTACTTGTGCATGCCCATGAACTAAATACAAGGTTACAATTTGTTGGATATACTGTGATGGGGGGAACACAGGCAGAGAGCATCAGAGATAAATACATCCGTTTATATACACATACACACATATATACACATACGTATGTTTTACTGAAGGACTGAATTAGCCGGGCCCATAGAGTCTATCGTACTAAATCAGAAATCAAAAGCAACCAGAGGGAAAAGGAGAGGAAGTAGAAGGTGGGTCAGCTTGGATCAAAGGGCAAGGAGTCCAAGACCCCTTCTCTGTTCTCCTGGGGTGCCCCTTTTGCCATTATGCGGCTGGGTACTCTTTTCCTTCCCGCAGTTCAACACTTTGAAAGGGATGTTGACCATGGTGAGGAATGGGGTCACATCATCAGTAGCAAGGTAAGCTTCATAGAATTCTTTTAGGATTGGGAGGAAGGGAGCAGGAAAAAAAGAGGGAAAAAAGATAAAAACAGACTTACAAAGAAAAGGGGCGGGAACATATTTGGAGACAGTAAAAGCCTGCGGGACTGGGCACTATGGGGCCTGGAGGGGGAGGGCCCACACTCTGGCTCACACAGCAAGACGGCTGCAGGCGGGGCAGTGCATCCTACTCTGCCCAGGATGGAGAACTGGGCTGTGGAACGCCCCCCCGTCCACCATCATCTCAAATACATGAAACCCCCAAACGAAAGCAGCGTAACTTCTGACAATCATTTAACAGAAATACGAAAGGCAGTCTCCGGACTTGCCCTTCCAGGATGGCACAGTTCCTTAAGAGTGGGGAGAGGGATGGGCAAACTGGGTGAAGGGGAGGGGCAGATACAGGCTTCCAGTTACGGAATGAGTAAGTCCCAGAATAGAAGGCACAGCAGAGGGAATATAGTCAATGGGATTGTCATAGTGTTGCACGGTGACAGATATTAGCTACACTTGCAGTGAGCGCAGCGTCATGTATAAACTTCTCGAGTCACTATGCAGCACACCTGAAGTTAATGTAACACTGCGTCGGCGACACTCAAAAGTAAAAGATTGAAAAGTGGATTGATATCTTTGAGTAAGACCAGCTGCAGTGGTTCCGGAATAGGGCCTTTTAGAATGGAGGATAAATAGCACAGTTGTGGTTGTCAGTTTACACCCAGCGTCATTGGTCTAGGTGGCTTCCAAACTGGTCGTGTCCGTGACTTACGGACTCGATCCTATCGTGTGTCCACGTTGCATCGTATCTGACCCTCTCCCTTGCCCCTCATGCTCAAGTAATTAGTAATCCTGTTGATTTACTCACGTCATCCCACTTTTCTAGTGCAGGGGTTCATTTCCTTTGTTCTAACCTATTACAACACCCATCAGTGTGGTTCCCGCTACCCAGAAGCTCTTCAGGCCAATCTCCACATACCTAAGTCCCATATAAGCTTCAAGGGTCTCCTTAATACTATCTCCTCCATTATTCCAGCTGAACCCCCAGCTGAAAGTAACCATTCTTCCACTGAACACCACTAATTTTCCTCTGTGCCTTTCCTGAGGTATTTATCCCTTTTTTTAAAAAAAAAATTTTTTTTTATTTATTTACTTGAGAGCAAAAGAAATCACAGAGGCAGAGGGAGAAGCAGACTCCCCGCTGAGCAGGGAGCCTGACGCGGGGCTTGATCCCGGAACCCCGGGATCACAACCTGAGCGGAAGGCAGACGCTTAACCGACTGAGCTACCCAGGTGCCCCGTGCCATGCTGTTTATTACCTTGACAGTCTTCTCGCATTTTCCTCTGTTCTGAGTGCCTGACAACAAATGGTCACTATCTGGCTAACTTCTATTCATTGAGAATCTTAGCTTTTACAAAGTTATTCCCACATACCTTCTCTCCTCCATTCTTCAAGACTTCAGACTCCCATGAGGTCCTCTCTTAACGACTTCCCTGTACACATACCCATCACTGCATATATCCCATCTGTTATAATTACCTGCCTAGAAATCTGTCACTGGGCTCTTTGATGATATGCTTCTGTCTTTGAATACCTAAGGCTCAGTGCAGTGCCTGTACATAATACCTTACGTAATAGGTGCTCAGTGATGTTTTGGTGAATGAATGAACGTTAATACAATATTGTATGAATACAAGCTATCTAAACAGTGACAATCAAACATAACTTTTATTACTGGGAACAAGCGAACACTGATAAAACTAATGTAAAATAACTAGAAAGCAGAGAAAATTAATATGCCTCAAACCAGCTTCACTGGGGTTACTGGAGTGTAAGGTATGTGTGGTAGTGGCAGGTGGACAGGGAGAGCTGAGACTGGAAAGGTAGACAGGGGCCAGGTAGTGGTCACCAAAGGATTCCAAACAGGAAGGAACATGGTAGGTTTGCATTTTATTCCCTTTGATCTGGTATCTGTTTGGAAGGTGAGTCTAAAGGGGAAGACTAAGAGCAGACAGATCCATTGGGTGATGCTACCAGCATTAAGGCCAGATATGAGGAATACCTGAAATACAGTAGTGATGGTGGAGAAGAGAAAGGAAGTGGTTTTGAGAAATATTTAGGGGTGAAATCGTTGAGAATTTTTCAATTTGGAAGTGAAGTGTGTGTGTACGCATGTATTTATGTATTATTTTTCTTTTGAGTTATCTATTGGTTGAGGAAACATCTGCTTTTACCATTGATATGACCCTGTTGCATCAAGCACTTGGTAATGGCTCAGTAGCTCAGCAAATGGCATCAGTCATCCTGGAAGAGAGATGGTTGGATGCAACACATCACACAACTGTTCATTTAGGCCAAAGTGAGCATTTAAAGACAAAGAAATAGGGGCACCGGGGTGGCTCAGTTGGTTAAGCGTCCAACTAGCTCAGGTCATGATCTCAAGGGTTGTGGGATGGAGCCCTGTGTAGGCTCCATGCTCAGTGGGGAGTCTGCTTGGGATTCTCTCCCTCTGCCCCTCCCCCCACTCACGCAGACACATGCACATGTTCTCTCTCTCTCAAATAAATAAATCTTAAAAAGAAAAAAAGAAAAAAAGCAGAGACAAAGAACCAATAGCAAGCATGCAAGGGTAGTAATGACTCTTACCCAAAATAAAGTACCAGAATAACCAATAATGTAAGGAATTTCAAGTCATTGTCGCTATTGTTAATTTAGATGTTAACTATATAGGATGGGTTGCCAACCCAAATTACCTTGCAAGCTGGTGAGTTTCTTCTTTGAATCCTTGGACTAATGAAGTCAGGAGTTGGAGTGGGGATAAGAATGACAGCCAATGAGAAGTCGTGAAGTACCTTGAACCACCACTTAACAAATCACTGGGGATGATTTTAGGTTTCATTTGAACTAAATTTCCTTTATCCAACCTGACCTAAACAGAACTAGAACATTCTTCAAAGTACCACATACATAAAGAAACTCTCATTTTGGCATTTATTTTGAGAGTAACTAAAAGTATTGACTCAAGACATGTAATATATGTGGACAAGGGGTCTGTGTGGTGCTGAGGATGTTGCTAAGTTTATTTTCTGATGCTGCTTTTGTACTTATATTGAAATAAATCAAAATGTTTTTGGATGTGGCCAGGTATTATTAGTGTGGAAATACTAAAACAATAGGAGGTATATAAAGTAATAAAAAAGGACTATGGGACCAGCCCTAATCATAATCTAAATAATGGGAAATACAATAAAACAAATGAACTGAAAACACTGAAAATACTCAACAGCATTTCAATTGAAAGAGGCAAGTATTACATTTTCTAAAATGATGTGAGCTTTTTCCTGATTCAGATCCTAATGCAAGCACAGCATTTTCTTCTTTGTATGTATGGGAAAGCCAGCCCTTTCGAGAGTTAGAATAGCTTTCAAGACTCCTGATTTAAATTTCAAACTCTTGATCATAGCTGGGGAGCAAAGGTTTTTATCTTGGAATTGGAAATTGAGTTCTTTAGCTCTATACCAAGTGATAATATTAAGCATTTTGTTGTATCCACCATGCAAGCCAAGTTCCCCACTGTGGCTTCAAAGCCACAGTGAATGAACCATATTTGGATTTGCTTATCAGGAAGAGACATTTAGAAAGACAATGCACTTGTCCTGCAAGACTGAGACTCCTGATGCTTTTAGATAGGCCTGTGGAGAGCTGCAAAATGGGCCCTAAAATCAGGCTGACATGGTCTCTTAACAAGCTTCAGTCTGCTCTGTGGGCTCAGCGAGTCTGTGGTGTCCCCCACAGGGCTGCTGATGGCAGCCATCATAATTAGAACACATGAATCAAAAACACCAGGTGAAGATTTTGCCTTAGAAGAAAGAAAAGGCAGATGGAGGGAATTACCATGCCCTTTGACTATTAAGCTCTTGGATGCAGCTGGATCGCTGGCCGGCCCCGGCTGCATGAATGAGTCTGTAGGGCAGTTTACAGAGTCTCGCCCTTCCTACAACCAAGCTTCAAAGTGGCAAAGGGAGCAGAAAATCTCTTCCTTGTCAATTCATTGACAGAAGTAAAACCTCAGCTTTTCTCTCAACATTTGGTAAAACAGGTAACACTGTTTGTCTTCTTCTCTTTTTTAATGTGGAAAATGACTTGGCAATCTTTTTACAGGAACAAAACCTCTATAACTTTAAGGGATATGACCTTGAAAGAGATTTGCTGAACTTTAATATGACTGGAATTTTTCCAACCTTTATGGGCTCTTGATTTTAAAATCTGCCTAACAAAAGCTCTGCCAGGAAAGCTGTTATTATAAAGATGCTTCTCAATAGGGAGAAGTGGGTTAATTGCATGCTCTCCAGTAAAATAAAGGAGGGTTTTGAAAACAAGTGCAAAATTGATAAAATGTACCGCGTTGCTCTTATGGAAAAGAAAAAACAAAAAAAACAGAAGGGAGAAACATTCGAAATGGCAAAATGTCTAACATGAATAGATGCTATAAAACTTGTTGGAAAAGGCTATAAGGGATTTCAGATTTCTCACAAACAATGCCCATCTGACCTTAATAGGAATAAAGAAATCCATTAGCAATCAAATTTTCAAACATAATTGTAGATGAAAAAATACTTATTTTTTCCTCTATCAATTTATGTTGACAGGATCTAGTTTAATACCACAATCTAGACTTATTTACGTCTTTATCTTCTTTTCCACTGTAATGCTCTTGAGATTTAGTAAACATAACTCACAATGACGAGCTTACCAATAAATTGTGAATTTGTTGGTAGGATTTCCTTTTGGCATTCTGTGACTTCTATGGCAATTTAAGTTCCTTTTTTTTTTTTTTTTGGACAAAATAAAAGCTCCAAAATACACCAGGATTTTTTGTTTCCCTATTTATAAGCAGTTGTAATGGTTTTCTTCTAATAAAGTTAATCTTTAGGGTATTCCCTTGATCGTAACAATTTTAAGAGAAAAATCACATGAGACTATATCTATAGCTCAAATGATAACTTCACAATATAATAAAGAGAAAGATTTTCAGATTATTTTGATAGTAAAGTTTTATATTTGAATGTGTTTAATATATTTACGCCAAAATTCAGTAAGCAACACTGCCCAGAAACACTGTTATCATATGGACTAATAGAGATCTTTACTAAATCCATCGAAGAAATTACAGAGAAAATTGCATTTCTGTCCACGTGTCCCAAGAGTGGCCATCCCTGGAGGACACGTGCCTTAATTTTGCCTATTAAGTAAATGAATATTCTCGAGAATCCACAGAGTCAAGCAAAAACACAACAGTGCCCACTGCCTACTTTTATTTTACTATTAGTCAGACTAGACATTTCTCTGTCTGATTTGAGATTCATTTGGAAGCAATTAACTATTTTATATTAGATATAATAAGGGTCTCTAGTGCACGGACCACATTTGCCTACATTGGTTGTTTAAGGCTTAATTGAGTAAAATTGCATTCACACTCAACATAGCTCCCAATGATAACCAAGTCCTTAGTGCTCAATGCTATTTCTACTCTCCTTTCCTACAATGTATCAGGCAGGTGAAGAATTAGAGGTAAAAGGTAGGCCAAGACCACTAACTGCTTTTATTTTTATTTTCCTTTTCTGAGATTTATGTTGGAGCATCAACATGGCCAGAACTCACATTAAAACAGTTCACGTGACGTTTACAGATAACTCCCTGGATGCCCGACTTGATCTCCATGTTTCACCTTTAAAAATCATGATTTGTATTATTTATGGTTTGTAATTCAATTTCTGCTATTATGAGCAAATCAAAGGAGGGTAAAAACTTCAAAAAAATATTTTAAATTTCCATTATTTCATTAAGTAGGAAAATTCTGACACATTTAAAAGAATTTGTAAAAGGAATCTTGTAAATGTGGTAATATAAAATACAAAGACCCAGGCATAAAGAGAGCAGAAGCTTGAGGGGCTGAGAGAGGCCCACGTTTCTTACGAACAACTATGCTGGAAACATCATTCCTTTATTTATTTTCTAGTTTTTTTTTTTTTTTTTAAGATTTTATTTGTTTGAAAGAGAGAAAATGCGAGCATGGGTGTGGGGAGGGGCAGCGGGAGAAGCAGGCTCCCCGCTGGGCAGGGAGCCCGACATGGGGCTCGATCCTAGGACCCTGGGATCATGACCTGAGCCCAAGGCAGACGCTTAACCGATTGAGCCATCCAGGTGTCCCGGCACAGTTCTTTTATTCAAGCTGATTTGCCCACTCTGCAGCTTATCTCGCTTATTAAGCTCCTAAGCTTTAACAACTCTGCCCAAGGAAACTGGACCCTTCTCCTTAGGCTTTTCAGTATATTCTGGACATGCTTCTACTAACACATTGATCATGTGGCCACACACTTATCTTGTAATCGTTGTGTCCACAACTAGACTCTTAGCTGCTAGAGGACAGCCAGGTTTTATTCATCTTTGACCCCCAGGTACAAGTAAAGGATCTGACACAGAGTAAATAAGAAAGGGTCACTAAGTATCACTAGAAATGCCCACTGAGGAATATTCTCCATGACCACTGAAGATGGCTTCCATTTCCCCACTCCATGAGCACAGAGTAAGAAAAATACAGTTCAGTCTAGGATCACTTCTTGATATTAGAAGCCTCTGCATGTTTTATTGTCCTTGCCTAAAAAATGCTAGGAATGAACTAACTCAGAAAACCTCATTCTCCTGAGCCTAGATTGAAATGTCTGTGATGGGATGGATGAGCTTCCTTCCAAAAGATTCACTTCTCTATTAAGAAATTGCTTGTTTCTTTCTACTCATAAGCAGTCCATCTTCTATTTCTCCTTTCTCTCCTATCATTTAAGATGGGAGTCATACTTCGTAACTTTCATAGTCTTGGCTTTAACCATGAGGGAAACTTAAGAAGTAATGCTAACTGATAGTATGTACAATGCAATGACTTACTGTTAGAGTTTACGTCTATAAAGCACCACACTGAACACAGTACCTTGAAAATATTCTTAGTAGCAACTTTCCCTTTAATGCTTAGCAAATCAAATTGTTTTCCATACGTGGAATAAAGTGAGATGCTTCATAAAGCACCGGCCAGTATTCTAACAGTCTGCAGACCTTGCCTGTGCACCTGAACATCAGAATTAATGACAGTTGGACTTTGCCAGAGGTGGACCTGGTACCTTCACTCTGCTATGTGCTAAGCAGATATGATATGATCAAAATTAAAAGATCAGAGGCAGTTTCTGCATGGTACCAAGAAAGCGTAGTGAGGCAGGGGTGATGATAGAACCAGATGGCATCAGTTTTGATCCTAGCTCCTCCCCTTATTAACTGGGTTTCCTCAGGCAAATTCCCATTCATCAAGTTGGGGTATTAATAGTCACTGATTCCATCAGGCTGTTGTGACGGTTAAATAAGGACACGCCTGTAAAGTGCTTGGATCAGTGCCTGGCATCCAGCGAATGCTCTTTAAATGGTTCCCTTCATAATGAGGAAGAAAATAAAAGATTTACCATTCATGAAGCTCTTATGCTCCAACACAGTGCTATGTATACTTAGCATACATTGTTCATAATAATCACCCAAGGTCGGAAGAGGATACGGGGATGATCAGGATTCAGATTCGGATCTACACTACTCCCTCATCTGGTCTTTCTTTAATTGAAAGGGGACATGACAGCTTCCTGTGTGGCAGAGGTAACTTATTTTTTAGGACACTCCTCAATACGTAGAAAGCCCTTTTTGGTCGATGGAAAGCTGAGAGCAGATTCATCTGTGTGCAGTTTTGTGATAATTTATGGTTGTCAAAAGTACGCGGGCTCCTGGTACCATGTAACTTTGTGAAGCAGGCCACATTTGTGCAGTAACTCTTTAAAGTTTTTGAAGTACCAGAGTTAATAATTACTATCAGATTTTTTTTTTCTTTGAGACAGAGGATTTCTCTGAGAATTCAACTGGCGTACCATTGTCCCCCTCATGCTTCTCATGGTTTGGCATAAGTATGGAATCACAAAAATGACATGAGAATATCAGTTAGAGTTTTTCTTTCCTTTCTTAATAACTACCATCCCATATGGTCTGACATAAGTATGGGGTCACAAAGTGGCAAAATGATATCAGATATAGTTTTATTCCTTATACCGAGGAGAGCCTCATACCTTTCATGACACCGGTTTATATCCAGACATTGTTTCATTTATGTATGATAACACTTAAGTCATACTTGTTAAGGTCAATTGTTCCGCCACTCATACAATAAGATAGTGGAAGACTATTCCAGAGACAGAACATGTGTGCGAAATGTGCATCTATTTGTACATATTCATTATGATAATATATGTCAACTCAAGGTCACATTTAAACCAAGTTTTGGGGCACCTGGGTGGCTCAGTTGGTTAAATGTCTGCCTTCTCAGGTCATGATCCCAGGGTCCTGGGATGGAGCCCGGCAATGGGCTCCCTGCTCAGTGGGGAGTCTGCTTCTCCCCCGGCCCCGCTCCGCTCCTGCTTTCTCTCTTTCTCACTCTCTCTGTCTGAAATAAATAAATAAAATCTTAAAAAAAATTAAATAAACCAACTTTTGCAGGTATGCCATAGTCAGCTTACTTCTTGCTGGACCTGAACAAAGCCCAGTGGAACATTAGGAGACAATCTGAAAGTACCACTCACCTCCTGGTGCAGTCAGGGTCTGACCTAGACTGCTGGATCCACCACAGGATTGCCGTAACATGCTTTCTGGGTTCATTTATTAAGCTTTCTAAAATGCTTCCTTTAGCTTCAGGTAAACTAACATATATTATCATCTGCCCACAGATTTGCTTATTATTGTTTTCCTGCCTTTTCGCATACTATTCAGAATATTATCTCAGAGCTCCCACTTCATGTGTACCACCTAATTCAATATTCAGCTCAGAACTTACCTCTCCTCTTAAGTGTTTTCTGACTAATTCCTCTTAACTTTTGTAACTCATCACTTGGGCACATCCTCTCTGCATTTCCATACTCATTTTATGCTTTATCATGAAATATTATGAATACATTTATTTGTACTTTCATTAAATTACTTCAGGAGTGCATGTCATTTTTCCAAACACAAGTCTCTAAAGGCCAGATGACGTCTTTCAAGTCTATCTTAAAATAATTTATCTCCCATACCTTAAATTCCATTATGATACTCCTTACACACTCAGCAGTGTTAGTTGAATAAACTTAAAAATGGCTATGGGGCAATAGAGTATATGTACTTTCTAATCATGGATTATCACAATGGGGTGATTGTGATCTTGGCCAAATAATAAAGCCCTCATGAGAAACTAGCAGGAAATGATTATCTAAAATAAGGACAGGGAAAAATCCTCCCCATTAGAAAAAGGAAAAAGAAGAAGAAGAAGAAGGAGAAGGAGAAGGAGAAGGAGAAGAGAAGGAGAAGGAGAAGGAGAAGGAGAAGGAGAAGGAGAAGGAGAAGGAGAAGAAGAAAAAAGAAACTTTTTTTTTAGATACTGAAAATTCAAAAAACAATGAATTTGATGCCCAGGAATCCACAGCAGGAAATCATGGGAAGAGAAAAAACATAAATTGGACAGCTTTCCAATTCATTTGACGAGTCTAGAATAACTACAAAACAAAAACACAACAGAGAGAAAAACAAACCTGAAAACTATTCGCCAATGTCACTTGTGAATATAAGGTGGAGAAACTATGAATAAAATATTAACAAATCTAATTTAACAATATATGAAGAAAATGTGATTAAATAGGTCTTGTTGAGGGAATGCAGTAAATATGCATATTAAGGTATTTTATTAATATAACATATTGGGGAGTACAGAGACAGAAATCACATGATTATTTTCATAGATACTGGAAAAAAAAAACCTTTGATAAAACTCACCACTCATTTCTGATTAAAATAAAAACAAAAACTCTGTAAACATAAAGAAGAAGCATTTCTTAAGTGATAAAGGGCATGTTTCAGGAAATAACAGTTCACTTAGTGGTAAAATAATAGAATCATTCCTATTTGAGTAAAAGAATGGCCATTCTTGCAGCCATTAGTTTTTGTTGTTCTGGGTGTCCTTGCCAGAGCAATAGAATAAGAAAAGTAAATTTGAAGTATTAAAACATAATACATAAAATTACATTTTTGAAAATGCTGTGATTTTACATTTAAGGAATCATCTGAAAAACCATTAGAAAAATAAGAGTTCAAGGAGTTAGCCAAATTCAATTTTATTTATTTATTTATTTTTAAAAAGAATTTATTTATTTATTAGAGACAAGACAAGGAAATGGGGCAAGATCAGATGCACAAGCAGGGGGAGCAGGAGAGGGAGAAGCAGGCTCCCAAAGAGCAGGGAGCCCAACGCGGGGCTCGATCCCAGGACCCTGGGATCATGACCTGAGCCGAAGGCAGATGCTTAAATGACTGAGCCACCCAGTCAGTTTTAATATTCTATTTTAATATTTTAATATTCTAATATATTTTAATATATAGATTTTAATTTTATATTAACTTTTATTATTCTAAAATTCAATTTTATTAATGCTAAATTTTAATTTTAATATTCTAAAAATAATAATTGGTTAGAAAATAAATTAGAAACAGGAGATTCATCATAGTAGCAAAAACTGTCACCTCCAGAAATCTAGTAATCTAGTAATAACCTTAAAAATTATGCCAGATCAATCTATGCAGGTTTTTTGATTCCAAACATTCTATATTTTCAAGAGATAAATTTTTCACAGTTAATCTAAAAGAATGTAATTCTGATAAAATTAAAAAAATAATAGAACACTTGTGAGGGGTGAATAAAGATAAAATGATTCTGAAATGCATATGGAAGAGGAACTGGATGACGACAGCCACAAAGAAAAAGTATAATTCAAATGTTGAGGGAAGAAATTCCCTCAGGAGATTTTAAAATGTGTTACAGAGATGCAGTGAGTAGAACAGTATGGTATTGTCCCAGGAATTGATAAATAAAGTACCAAAGAAAACAGAGTAATCAAAAGAGACAGATTCAAGTGGACATTTGGTATATGGTTCAACGTCTATTTTAAATTAGACAGGCAGAACACTTCCCTTCATGATTTAGAAAATTACGCAAGTGTTGAAGATTTAAATGTGTAACATAATAAAATCAGAATTATAATATAAAATTAATTGAAAATACATGCCAAAGAACCAGAATTGATAGAAGAGAGAGTGTAGAACTCCATATTCTGAAGATGCATCCCAGTATGGTGGCTTTGTACCATGTCCACTTGGCTAAACTGGAATTATACTTCCCAGAATCCATTTCCCTGTTCTGGTTTTGAGTTGGCTAAAAGGGAAAACCGACCATTGGCTAAAAGGGAAAAGTTGGAAGGTTAAAGTAAGAAGGCAGATTTTCCTCTCTAAAGTGCAATCTGGAGAGGCAGTGAGAACAGATGCAAATATGTTGGTAGGTTCCAGCTTGTCCTTATTCTACCCCAATCCCCTCAGATCTATCTGTTACTCTCCTCTGTAGAGTAGACCCACTCCAGCAAGTGGATATGCCTGCTTCGGGGCTGGCTAGTCCTCCAACTGCCCCAGCCTCATTCCTAGAATAACCCCTTCTTCCATGATACTTCCAGTAGTTCTGCTTCCCTGATTGAACCCTGGACTCCGGCACTCAGGAAAGACATCCTAAGGGCAGACTTTCTGTGAGAAGTTCTTGGATACAAAAGAAAAGGTTAAGGAACAGAGGTAATTTTATTCAGAGAAATGGATGTTGCTTACATGCACCAGATCTCTTTTTACAGCGAGAATAGTGAGCTAAACTTTATGATCCAGCTCAAAGCAAAGATTCTGACAATGTTTTTTCTTGCCTCGCTAAGGATGTCTGAGCAGAGGAAGAAAAGACTTATTTCTGGATGGGATTGTGACTTCCAAGTCAAAACTGCCTAGTGGAGTGGAAACAATGGGATTCTAGGAGAAAGTGGCCATCCCGTTATGAAAACACCGAGACAAGACAAGGAAATGGGGCAAGATCAGATGCATGGCCGAAATGGCAGGGGAACTTTTTATTTTTGCTTAGATAAAAAGGTTGATAAGCTTTCCTAGTCTGACTCCCTGAAACGGTGGGCAGACCAAAGGAAGGAAATCTTTCAAGAATAGAATTGTTATAGTAAGACCAACACGATATATTTCTTACAGCAAAATCACTAATAATAATGTAAGTGCCAATACATTAGGAAATGTTGATTTAAACTAAGAATAAGAAATAAGGATGCGCTAGATTGGATACTATCTTTTCCTGCACTGAGGCACTGTGGTTTTTAGCAAATCACTAAATTTCTTGGAGACTCACATTCTGCATCTGTAAGTAAGGAGGGTAATATCTATGTAGTAGAAATTTCGTCAGCATTGAGTTAGGTAGTTTATGTGACAACAAGCATTATTAAAGAAAACATTACGGGGGCGCCTGGGTGGCTCAGATGGTTAAGCGTCTGCCTTCAGCTCAGGTCATGATCCCGGGGTCCTGGGATCGAGTCCCGCATCGGGCTCCCTTCTAGGAAGGGAGCCTGCTTCTCCCTCTGCCTCTGCCTCTCTCTCATGAATAAATAAATAAAAAAAAACATTAAAAAAAAAAAGAAAACATCATGCTAAATAGGGCATGCAAGTTGTAAGAAGATAGATTTTTTTCATGGGTTTATTACCTGTTTCAATGGAAAGAAAAAATGAAATGTACTTCTCAAAATAGTACCTGAAATAAAATAAAAGTGTAATGTATATTGTTGAGTAAATGCTTTTTTTTTTTTCTCCCCGCTTTCTCTCTCTTTTGGTTTGGCTCCTGTGCAGAGAAGGATTACTTTAGAGAGAGCTTAGTTCCAGCATAAGTGAAGAGAAAGTAAAAGGAAGTTTAACTGTATGATCTTCTAAGCCAATTCTCCTGTCCCAAATGAGCTGTGTTTTAGGGTATGGAGATAATTTGCTAAGGAGATTATGCATGATCTACTTGTATTCTCTTAGGGACCAAGGCGAACAAGATAGATGTTAGATAGGATAGAATGGAACCACTGTCATGATTTCCAAAGTGGGAAGAAGAGGGATTTCACAAATTATAGATATCAATTTGACATAAATCATCCAAAAATTTCCATATGGTATTATTAGAGTATATTCAGTGATTTTTAAGAAATCAGAGCAATTAGTAATAGAAATCAGCACATGTTTATCCAAAATAACTATGGAGTTACTAAGTGTAGAAAGTAGTCAATTTTTAAAGACTTATTTATTTTATTTTAGAGAGAGAGGGGGTGGGGGAAAGAGAGAGAGGGAGAGAGTACATGAGCAAGGAGTGGGGCAGAGGGAGAGAGAGAGAGAGAGAATCCCCAGCAGATTCCCTGCTGAACCCGACACGGGGCTCCATCCCAGGATCCGGAGATCACAACCCGAGCCCTAATGAAGAGTCAGACGCTCAACTGACTGAGCCACTAAGTGCCCCCAAACTAGTCAATTTTTAAAAACCAAGATACCTGGGGAAGCTTTACAAAGCAATCTTGGTGACAACATGGAGGGAATGTAGACTGGGTAACAAAATGGTGAAGGTGAACTTGTAATTGTGCAAATGACCAAACTCCAAAACAGGATTGAATGATGGTTCTATATCACCTTGTAAAGAGGAATCCATAGCAGATTCATGGCCTTTGTCTTCGGCTTATCAATACTTGGTAGAAAACATAGTATGCTTACTCAATTTCCCCATATTGTTAAGTCAAATTAATACATGGCCAATTCACAAATTATAGAAAAATATATCAACCTTTTGAGATTTGGGGGCTGTAACCAATGAAATAAAATCTAATTGGAATACCTATAAAATCCTCTACTTGAAGACAAGAAACCCACTCCAACACAAAACTAGACCCATCATCTATAAAGCAACAAAAAATCAACCACAGAAGCAACTGTATAGAGTAAGGCAGGGGAAATTGTTCCTAAAAATAATTTTAATAGAGTTTTGGTGGAGAAAAAATCCAAAGTTAAGAGTTTTAGCCTCAATATCCTAAAACCTTGTGATCTGGAACAGAAGGTAATTTAAATCTGTGAGGCCTCTCATATAGCACGTCTACATGAGAAAGTTGGACCAGATGGCCTTTAAGGTATATCTAAAGTCTCAGTTCTATAAATTTATAAGTAGTTCTGTCCTAAAGAATAGCTGAAATCCTTGCTATCCACCGTAGCAAATACTCATAGGGTTCTGGGATGTAGAAATAGGAGCCTATTTTATAAAGCAACAGCTCTCACTGTACTGTTATTGATTATATCCTTGAGAGTTCCGTGACTCCACTAAGTAAAGTGAAATGGATAATTTTGAATCTATCTGATGTTGAAGCATTAAAGGAAATACTCCTTAGGCTAAGGAGTTTTTGAGGGAAGGCTAAGGAGCTAAGGTTTAACCTGAAGAAGCAAAGTCTGGATCCCACTTCGCAACGATAATCATGTACTCATGTACTCACAGGAAATCACATGGGTGCTGGTGAGCAGATGTTTTTTTGTGTTAGATGAGAGCAGAACAGGAGAAAAGGATTTAGAGTAATGTGGGAGCGATTTTTTTTGGCATCCCTATGTCCCTAAGTATCTTTGAGATAATGAGATATGTTACCAGGGATGTTGACTAATCTACTTATCTGAAGGTTTTAAGAAAAATTGCAGGGCATTCTCTGCCAGATGTAAGTGCAGTCCTGGATGACCTCATGATATTTTCTACTGTATTAATATACAATAAGGTGAAAATTCAGATAACATATGGAATCAAAAGTAGGTCCATCTTGAAAAATAACCGAGATTTGTGGGAGACTGGCTGATGATGCTGTGATCTCATTTGGTTTCTCAAAAATTTTTAGGACACTGATTGTCTAATTCTAGTATCTGAGAAATGGTTTACTCCCCTAAAGGTCAGAACTGAGTGTTTTTTTTTTACATAACTTGAAAAAACCAGGGATTATAATGATAAAATATGTCTCGGTGAACAATACATGGAGTTGCTTCTATATTTTAATTCATATAACACATTAAGAATTTTTTAAAGATCAATGTATTATATCAGTCACTCTCCTCACATATTTGAGAAAGAAGCTAGAGTGATATCACTGATTTTTTTTTCTTATTATTTCACACAGTTTGAAATATTTTCTATTTTTACAATTATTATTTGGTACAGCAATATCATAAATTACTTTCTTAGCATAATACCTGTTACACAGTACGTGTTATGCCACTTACATAATTAATGTGATCTTAAGAGAAAATCTCAGTGCCTATGTAAAAATGTCCATTGCATTTAATGCTTGGCTATTCTCTCCTGCCTTAAAAAGGACACCCAGTGGGTTGGGATGCACATTTAAGTTTTAGAAGCGTCGTGATAAAGAACTCTTAGTAGAGGAGAGTTGGTTTTCAGTCAAAGCAGGGCTGAGATGCAGAATGTGCCTGCCAGGCATGTCTGAGAAGGCAGGGCTGTAGTTTTCCACGGGAGGGAGGGATCCATACTTTCCTATCATCGATGCTGGCCCCCTGTTATCGTGAATCCCACTTGGAAACTTCTCATGTACTTAGGATCCACTTTAACCAAGGTTGCTAGTGTTCACCCCTTGGGAATCAGTGGCCAAATTATAAATATCATAAATTATAACATATAAAATGTAATAGTTACATTTCCAGTTGCATCACATGTTACATTTTGACTAACGGATCTTCCTGCTCTCTATCCACCCTCCATTCCCGAAAGATCACTCAAAATACTCTGTGTTTCTCATCTATGTGCCTTACTCTTGTCTTCTCATTTTGGGATTCCTTTCTTCCTTTCTATTTCTGTGGAAATTCTTCACAACTTTAAAGCCACACATTAAAGTATATTGCCACCACAAAACCTTTCCTAAGCAGAATTAGTCGCATCCCACCAGGCATTCCCGTAACACGTCGTTCTCTACATATGCAATGTTTAAGAGCTTTGATGTTCCAGGCACAGATTCTTAAATATTAAACATAGATGTCATGTTTTCCCTTCAGTTTATGCTCTGTAAATTTAACAGATGCTTGTTAACTCAATAATTATGATTATTCTCTTCCAGAATGGGGTATAGTAGATGATCAGACAAGTAATAGTAACATCCAACTCCTCCCATAATTATGTCTGTGAATAATAGTGCATTTTGATTATATCTCATTGCCAAAACAATTGATTGATGATGGGGAAAAAATCCAATGAATTAGATATTGGAAGCTTTACAGGAATGATCTGAACCAATTCAACTATTTATATCTGGATACGAATATACCTAATAGGTTTATGTAGGTATTTAACATTTTAATCCATTGGTGAATTATCAGATTTTAGACTCAAAATGTCTTTTTTTTTAATTTATTTTTTAAAAGATTTTATTTATTTATTTGACACAGAGAGAGAGACAGCAAGAGAGGGAACACAAGCAGGGGGAGTGGGAGAGAGAGAAGCAGGCTTCCCGCGGAGCAGGGAGCCCGATGTGGGGCTCGATTCCAGGACCCTGGGGTCATGACCTGAGCTGAAGGCAGACGCTTAACGACTGAGCCACCCAGGTGCCCCTAGACTCAAAATGTTTTAATAATCATTACAAATAATTTTTTTTTAAAGATTTTATTTATTTATTTGACAGAGAGAGACACAGTGAGAGAGGGAACACAAGCAGGGGGAGTAGAAGAGGGAGAAGCAGGCTTCCTGCAGAGCAGGGAGCCCGATGCGGGGCTCGATCCCAGGACCCTGGGATCATGACCTGAGCTGAAGGCAGACGCTTAACGACTGAGCCACCCAGGCGCCCACAAATAATTTTTATTAAATGCTAACTATAGTCTAAATGCTAAACAGTCTTCATGATTTAACTCCATGAGGGAGAAACTATTATTATTTTCATTGTGCAGACGATGGCATGAAGGTTTAGAGAGGTGATGTGCCCAGGGTCACACACTAAAGCAAGTGGCTTAGCCAAGATAAAACCTAGACTGTGTGATTCTAATGTCTAAATTTTAAACACCACAGTCTCTTCATTGTATGTGTAAACTGAAACCCGAAGGGTTTAATATCTAGGGTTATATAAATTTGTTAGCGATGGACTAAGGCTTAATTTATGTTACATGACTATAAGCCCTATGCTTTTTCCAGGGGATTCTTCACAAGGGTTGAGCTAGATTGTTTGCATTAATATCTTTTATAGATAATGAGTAAAGCTGACTTAAATGAGCTCCTTAAAATGGTGGCTACTCTATAAAATCCAAACTATTATCAATTTCATAATGAAATTCACATATCAAAAAGCTTAGATAAGCACCCCTTGCTAAAAGAGGAGAAAGCACTTGAAAACATGAACTAAGTTATAATGAAGGTCATTTTCTTGAAAGCTTTCAAACATTCACAACAAAACAAAATTTCTAAGTCATGATTCAAAAAAAGGAAAGACATGGAGATAAAGCAAATGAGAGGGATGGCAAGATGGGTCTCATCTTCTCTAGATATTTTATGTTTTCATGTTGTTCTTATGTTTTAATTGCCCATAAGATTGTGAAAACATCTATGCCCATAAATATTTTATGTCTCCTGCTATCACATCATAATAAATCATTTGATATTTGTGTCTTTGATGGGAATGTAACCAATGTAATAAAAGTATACTTATGAATAACTTTTGATTTGATGGAAAAAAGACATAGTGTTTTCTACTATAAATCGCTAGTGATATTGCAACATATTGAAACATACAAGTGAGGTTAAAAAAAAAACACTAAAAATTCTATGGTAAATATGGCATTTAATTTACCTAGTGTTTGGTACATCCTTCTTACTGCTAAAGTATTACATTTTTACCTTTAAAGGATCAGAAATATTTTTCTACAAAAACGAATGAGTAAAGAGTCTGAATATTTTAGACAGGATTGTTTTAACACATAATAATTAAAACTGTAAAGCGGAGTTTCTCAACTTCAGCACTATTGACGTTTTGGATGGATAATTTAATGTGAGGAGCTGTTTGTGAATTGTAGGATATTTAGCATCATTTCTGGTCTCGACAGATTCAGTAGCACACAAAAAACACTTGCCCCAGTTGTGACAATCAAAAATGTCTCCAGACATTGGGAATGTCTCCTGGGGCACAAATTTTCCCCTTGTTGAGATCTGCTTGAAAGTGATAGCCTACAAGATCAAATAATTGCACTTTATGTTCTCTGTCCAAAACTCTGTGAAATAATCTTCAAAGTGACTAGTTTTTGATATTCAAGTCTGCAGGTCACGGGACCAAAGATTAAATTAACTTTTCCAGAGTTTCCAACTGAATGAGCATTTGTCGTCTACATTTAGGATGACGTTATTTGTCAATATGCATTAATTTAAATTTCTAATCCATTACACATATAGATTTTTCTTAAATCTGAGGATGCCTAACCATCCTCATAAATACCTTCATATGCACTTATTTCTCTTAATCTTTTTAATTAGGTCAATATGACTTTCTCTTTCTCATCTAAATTGATAGACTATATAAAATATGACCTGAAGATAAGCAGATTTGAATTAGCCAAAAAAAAAAAAATCACAATTTCTCTGAAAAATAAACACCTATCTTGGGGTTTCTCAAAAGTATCCTGTCTCAGGATTTCCTGCGATGCCTGTTAATATTATGGATTATTGGTCTCCTCCGCCGTTATACTGAGTGACACTCTCTGGAACAAGATCCAGTGTTCCATAGTTTAATAAGACCCACACCTTCAATAGTCATGGACATAGGCCGTAGACACAAGAAAAGCAATATATTTATTTTTTTAATTAAAAAAAATATTGATTTATTCATGAAAGACAAAGAGAGAGAAAGAGAGAGAGAGAGGCAGAGGCAGGGGGAGAAGCAGGCTCCCCGAGGGGCAGGGAGCCTGATGCAGGACTTGATCCCAGGACTCTGGGATCACTACCTGAGCGGAAGGCAGACGCCCAACCGACTGAGCTACCCAGATGCTCCAAGCAATGTGTTTCTGAAGTTATTCATTCAATGGAAATTATAATGCATCTATTTTTTATGGACCCAATCTGATTCTAAGATATTTTAGCTACTTTATGGTGATTAATAACAAACACTTGAGATCTTTCACTAGAATTCACCAAATTTTAAGATAGGTGTCCTTTAGGAAGTAAAGCCAGTGTCCACCTTACCAGTTCAGATGGAAGAATGAACACTAGAGATCACATCAACCCCAGGCATGGTTTGACCAACCAAGTAACACAGAGGCCCAGGCTCAAGGGATAGGGATGTTTGATTATCATTCAAAGGACCCTGCAGGACAAGCAGTTAATCAGCACTACCTGAGAACTAGGATCATCAGATGTACCTAATAAAATCTCCAACACAGGGGCGCCTGTTAGGTGTCTGACTCTTGGTCTCAGCTCAGGTCTTGATCTCAGGGTTGTGAGTTCAACCCCTTAAAAAAATACTCTAACATAAAGAATAAAAATATTTTTTTAGATTCCAAGTCTCTTAAGACCTCCAAGGGACCAGACAAAGATGTACCAAGACACCTGCTAGTGTGACCTCATGGGCCTCCAGTCAATGGCGTCCACATTCTCAGAAGAGCCCTACCCCAAATTTTGCCCTTAAAAACCCTCACTTCCAAGCCATCAGGGAGTTCAGGATTTTCCAGCATTAGCTCTCTGTCCTCTGGTATCACACCAGTAAATAGCCTATCTTTGTTCACTGCAAAAGCTTGGCATCAGTTTTTATTGGGTTGCTGGGCATGGAGTAGATGAACTCTCATTTGGTTCACTTACATAAGGCTACTCCTTTGTCAGGTAACATTTGAACTAAAAGTCTATTGATCTGCTTAAGCTCCCCAATGGACAGTAACATAATTGCTTGTCTATGAAAATTTTTGCAATTGACTTACATTAGACCAATAATTACCTTTTATTTAAAAATACTCATTTGAAAATTCGAAGAAACTAAGAATGCCAAGTTCCAATATTCGTAGTTCCTCTTTCCATGTCACATTTCCAATTTTAAGTTATTTCAGATAATCATGCACCAAACTCGATTTTGCTAACTATAATTTTAATGTTTATGTAAAATTTTTAAAAGACATATTTTAATGCGTGGGTGGTTCCATTTATCTCTCTTAAGTAAAAGAGCAAGACGACAATTACTGTCTCACACCGAAACCCGACAGCTTCTAGGTGGCTCTGAGGAAGAGTAAGAGAGGGAGCTTTTCCACTTTTTCCTCTTTAATCCAAGTTTAGAAAAATGTACCCTTGTGTACCACAATAATTTGTAAAAACCCAGATAGCTTACATAGTCTTTTTGCTAAGACTGGTGAAAATAATGAAAGGGAGAGAATAAATTTTAATCCAGTAAGTGCAGGCACAAAACTAGAGTCAAGAATATGGACAGACTATATAATATGACAGATAATATAATATAATATAATATAATATAATATAATATAATATAACCTATACAGTGTTTCAATACTATTTCCCACCTGAGTCACCATACTCATTTTAGTCTTTGTTCTACAATTAAATGTATTAACTGAACATACTAAAAAAAGTTAAAAAAATAAAAATTAATAAATGTCCATCATCAATTTTTTGTTCATGTTTCCCCAGTTACTTCTTGGTTGTAGAGAACCTATCTTCAAGTAGTTTGTAAGGAAGGGTTAATGAGTATAGTATTCTCTGAGTTCTTATAATTTAAAACTGCTTTTCTATAGTCTAGAAAAAATATAGAAATTAATACTCTTGAAAGTTTGCCTTGATATAAAATCCTTTTTCATACTTTTCTTTGAATTACTTGAAAATTTTGCTCTTGAGAAGTGTGGTGCTATCTGAATATTTGTATCCCTATGAATTTGATTTTTTTTTTCCTGGATGTTCTGGAGATTTTTTTTTTTTTTAATCTTTAAAGTCTAGAATGCTAGAATATGTTTTGGAGTTGATTAATTCATGGCAGTTTTCCCAAGAATATATGGTGAGGTCTTTCAATCTAGTACGGTTCAGGTTTCTTTAATTTCCAGGTATGTTTTCTTAGACTGTAGTTATAAATATCATCTCTGTTCCACTATTATATTTTTCTTATTCAGCTCCTTCAATTACATGTATATTGGACTTCTTTTCCTACCCTCCACTTCAGTTACTTTGTCTCTCGCGCTCTCTTTTTTTTTTCTGTTTTTTCTTTATTCAGCTTAATTTTATTGGTTATTTTCCTGACTACCTTTGATGTCCTTTATTAGATTTTCATTTGGATATATCCTCCCTAAGGCACCTAATAAATTATTCCTTATTTTTAAGATTTTTTTAAATATATTTCCTGAATTTAATCAACCTTCATTGTATTTTTTTCCATTTCTAGTTTTAATTTCTGAATTTCTGATTCCACTTTTAAAAGTACCTCCAAATTCTTGTGTGAGGATCTTAAATTCAAGTTGAAGTGTTGTGTTAACAACTCTCTTCTGCTTTGTGGTTGCTTTTTATTAGCTGTATTATTTTGCTTCACATCATCTATTTTCTCTGTATGTGTTTTGCATGGTAGTCTACTTTTTTTTTTTTTTTCCTTTGAATACCTGTGTATATCGTGGCAGGGTTCCTAGTTCAAGGGCACCCTCTTTTGTCAGTTTAGTGTTTGTTTGTTTTTTTTCTTTTCATTTATGTTTCTGAGGAATTTTTCATCCCCCTCTGAATTCTGTCATTCCAATTCTTCTCAGGGGCACTACTCCTATTCCTATTCATCTCCTGTTGTCTCAGAAGAAATACATTTTCAACGTTTGTAGTTCTGCTCTGCTGACTCTTGAGCCTCTTCTTATAACTACTGCTGTTGTGAACTTCCCTGTTCCAGACCTGTGTTTACTATTTTGGCAACTAGTATTGGACTTTCAGGAGAGTGATCTCGTCTGTCCTGCTTCTCTTTCCAGTTGAATCACTTAAGTGCTCCCCCATTCTCTGTATCCACCGGCTTGTAGCAATGGCAGAAGCTCTGTTGGAATTTGGTACTTACTTCTGTCTAGCTCTCACTAATTTCTCTTCTTTTCTTTTTTCTTTTCTCTTCTCCTCTCCTCTCCTCTTCTCTTCTCTTCTCTTCTCTTCTCTTCTCTTCTCTTCTCTTCTCTTCTTTCTCTTCTCTTCTCTTCTTTCTCTTCTCTTCTCTCTTCTCTTCTCTTCTCTTCTCTTCTCTTCTCTTCTCTTCTCTTCTCTTCTCTTCTCTTCTCTTCTCCTTCTTCTTTCCCTCTCTCTCCCCTGTTTTAAAAGAGGATTTATGGAAGGATGGGGTGGCTGGGTGCTCGTATCCTTCAGGGGAGCAGCGTTTCATGAGGAACTAGGATGATCCCTGAAGTCCAGGCATGGTGGCACATCTGGTGGTAAAAATGAGGGGTCCCCGGCAGGGGGAGAAACTTAAAAGCACCAATTTATTTATGCACATTGGCCCTTCCCACCAGGATTCTATTTCCCATGCTTCTTTCTAATATCAACTAGGTGGGTCAATCTTATTTCAGAAGGAAAACTACCCTTTTAACAAAGTCTTCTTGTCCTCCTCTTCTTCCTGCAGATCTGCATTTTTTTTTTCCAGTTGTCCACTTAATTTAACACTTTATAAATTCCAAACCCACATATATACACAAAACTACATTAGTCCATCTTCCACACTGTACCATGTCTTTAAGTCATGGCAAATAGTAACAGAAACAACAACAGCATATATTTTCCGTTCTAAACCCTTTCCCTCTACGACTGCAGCTGTACTTCATTTTGGCAGTGATGTTTAGGGGTTTAATCTGAACATAATTTCACATCCTCTGCAGTGTAAGTGTGTATCTATTGTGTCTCATTATTTATATGTTTCTCAATTCTTACTGATGAGGGAAGGAAAGCTTAACAGTATGTTATGATGACTTGACTGGAGAGGAGACAGTTTTTCCCCAAAGTCATTGAAAACAGTTTGCTTCTTCTTGAATCAACATTTGTGAAGTCATCTTAAATAATGTTATTCTATGTGTAGCAACCTATCGAGTTTTTCTTTTTCTATCTGTCATTCAAGGAGTCAGAGATTCATGAAAGGCTGTTCTTGTAATCATTAATATCAATGAAGTAATTTTATGAATGCTTATTTTCTTTTGAATGAGCAACAAAGAAATAGTTTTATAAAGTAAGAAATAATCCCATATTTTTCATTATCATACTTAAAGAACTTTACATCATAGATCCTGCTTTTTAAGTTTATATGTGTCAACTCTACACATAAATAAATACTAACCACTTCCCAAGAGATCAATCCTCATAATCAAATAAAAAAGTAAAGAAAAAGTGAAGGACAGTATTATATGACAAAATAAAAGTTTGTGGATCAGGGGGGATATAAAGCTCAGACAATCTTTGTGAATCAAATGGGACAGGATAAATTTAAAAATTGCTCATTCTGTTTTTCCTCAAAAAGAAAGACCTAAGCAAATTTAACTTGGCAAATCATTTTTAAGAAGCATGATGATTGCTTGCTGGAGTGGTGGGGAGTGGGAGGGATGGGGTGGCTGGGTGATAGACATTGGGGAGAGTATGTGCTATGGTGAGCACTGTGAATTGTGTAAGACTGATGAATCACAGACCTGTACCCCTGAAACAAATAATACATTATATGTTAAAAAAAAAAAAAAAGAAGAAGAAGATAGTAGGAAGGGAAAAATGAAGGGGGGGAAATCGGAGGGGGAGACAAACCATGAGAGACTATGGACTCTGAGAAACAAACTGAGGGTTCTGGCGGAGGGGGGTGGGAGGATGGGTTAGCCTGGTGATGGGTATTAAAGAGGGCACGTATTGTATGTAAACAATGGATCATGGAACACTGTATCAAAAACTAATGATGTAATGTATGGTGATTAAGATAACATAATAAAATTTAAAAAATAAATTAATTTAAAAAAAAGTGATGATTCTGGGTCATGTCCAAACTCACATATTTACACTTGTTCTCTAATAATTCATAAGAATTGTAGATAAATATGAAATAACCATCTGCCATAGTTTAGTTGCTGTAAAATAATTCTTAAAATTAAATAGAGAAAATAAATATATTACAGTGATTTACCAGCCACATGCCCACAGAATGACCAGATAAAGTATCAACTCTAAAATAACTACTCAAAGCTTTGGGTGCCTGGGTGGCTCAGTCGTTAAGCGTCTGCCTTCGGCTCAGGTCATGATCCCAGCGTCCTGGGATCGAGTCCCACATCGGGCTCCCTGCTCGGCGGGAGGCCTGCTTCTCCCTCTCCCACTCCCCCTGCTTGTGTTCCTGCTCTCGCTATCTCTCTCTCTGTCAAATAAATAAATAAAATCTTTAAAAAAAAAATAAAATAAAATAACTACTCAAAGCTTAGACATTCAGAAATTAATGGTCTTCTTCGGTTGTTGTTAAATGAAAACATTGAAAACGCTATTGCTTACAGTCTCATGATAGGATATTCTGTGTCCCTAAGTCATACTTTTAAAAAGGTGGTAACATGCAATTAAGTATAAGCAGGTAAATCAAGGAAACGAACGAAAAAGCATTCATAGATTACTCATTTTACCATTTTTGCCATCCATCAAGGGACAGAATTCTGTCTTCTCATGTTTCTCTTTCTTAGTCTATGTTTTATAATTATTAAAACATTTTTAATTTTTGAATGTAATATGATTTTTTTCTTTTGTAAAAAAAAAGCTATGACAAATGAAATCTTAATTTGAATTTTCCACTTGAAAAATCTTTCTTTTAGAGGAGCAGAATGTTATAATATAGCCCTGAGTCAAATTAAAATTGTTCCACTACATGTACACTGTTCTATAAGCAAGGAAAAAGAATAATAACAATTATTCATTTATATTTTTCAGTTGGACAAACCAGCTCTAGGCAACCAATAAATGCTGGCTCTATAGAAAGTCATAATCAAAATGATCTATAACAGTTCTGCCAATGTGCATGTCAACACACTCTCTGTGTTCATGAAACCTTCCACAATTTAATAAGAAACCAAATTAAAGTTCCCAAATAAAACATTCCCAGACTAAACAGTAACCTGATTTCACCAAATAATTTTGACTCTGGTTTTGAATTAATTCGAGAGTTAACACTAAAAGGGATATGAATCATCTGAGACAGAGGTTGTCAATCTTTTTCTGTAAAGGGCCAGACTGTAAATATTTTAGGCTTCGTAGGGCACGCTGTGTCTGTTTTAAGTACTCAACTCTGAAGGTGTAGCAAACATAGTAGACACAGGCTATCTAAGTGATAGTGTCCCATTGTTTAGGGACAATGAGACTTGAATTTCATATAATTTTCACAATTCACAAGGTATTATTCTTCCTTTAACTTTTTTCAATCATATAAAAATGGAAAAACAATTCTTAAATCATCAGCTACAAAAAAAAAAAAAAAAAAAAAAAAAGAGGCAATGGGCCAGATTTGGCCCAAGGACTGGAGTTTGTCGACCCTTATCTAGGAAATTATACTAATTATTTTATGAGCTATGATAAATATTATGTGGATGATTATGATGACAAAGAAAACGATTAACTGATGGTGACAACTAAGAAAGCGATTGGTGTGAACACTAGAAACAATCCAATGCATTCGCCATTTATAATACGAAGGTCAAATTTCTTGAGGTCACACTATGATTCCTTTGATAGAAATTTCTTATTTTTTTATTATGGTCTTTTAATTCTCCACAGTAGTCCACACTCCTATTTTCATATCAAATGTAAATGGATGTCATCATTCATAATTATCATCATCCACTTGCCAAGATTTTGCAACAGAAAGTATTCTACATTTGTCATATTTGTTCCACAGGTTTTAAGTTATATTGTTTCCATTTGATGAATTCTTTTCCACTGAAAGTTGAATACAATTTGCTAGTGAACATAATTAATTTAATTTTCTAAGCTACCATTGTCTCTAATATACATACTGTAAGGCAGAACTATTGGTATCTACCTGTGATTGCACCTGAAATTCCCCCAAGTAATAATACCTTCCCCACCCTAGTTCAAATGCAATCAAACTAAAAACTAAGCGAGAATTTGGTATTGCATGTCTAGCTATACCATTCCCCAGTTGCTGTACTCTGTTGGTAGTTGATTTGAGCTGCAAAAGTCACTGGTGAGGAAGTGGTCTTAATGATGGGGGGAACATTTAGATCATTTTGCAGTAGTGACCAGACCAGTTTTGATGCTATGAAGAAAGACACAGAATTTTTTGTCCCTCCCCACTCCTCACCCAGGAACTGGGGAAGCTGGACTTCAGCTGATGTGAAACTCGAAGCTATATCTTTAGCTGGTATAAAACAGAGCTGATCTGGTTGCCTAAGGCAAAATAGTCATCCCAAATCAACTGCTACTATGTTGGAGTCTCAAACCATCCAGTTTGGCATCACGCTGACCTTTTCTAATGGAGAGAAGCATTAGTGGAAATGCATTAAACACCAACGCCCCTAAAAACAGTTTGGGGTGTGGAGGGGAGAAGTGGGAGGAAGTCCAGGTGGCAGTATCATAGCCAATAGGGTTTATCCGAGGCGCAATTATGGCTAATTAAATGAATATATGTACACTCTAGACCCTTTGCATCATTCATGTACTTATCCATGTATTTATCATGTACTATTACCTGCTTGGCAGTGAGGAAGAGATGGTCTAGGACCATGACGTCAACTTCTACTACTAACAATCTCAACTCCCTCGTAGGAAATACCACCCATTAGACCAGAAGATGTTCATTTTTCACATCACTACAAAATGACCTGGGAGGCATTTTCAACTGCTCTCACAGGATTGTGAGATAAAATGTATAGTGAGCTCTGATACTAACTGGAGGGGCCTGTGTTCCTCAGGTGTGCTGGTAAACAAGAATTTCTTATGAGAGCTTATCATCCAATGACCCCAAGCAGACTAACAAAGTGGCCACTGAAACTTGTCTACTACCAATGAAAAGGAAGATACTATGGTGAAGAATCACCATATCCTAGAAATATTGTCTTGAATTGATATTTAAGATGATGAGTGACATATTCCAAATGTCAAAATATATTGGACAATTGCATTCATGCTTTAAATTTAAACCCTGTGTGCCAGAGAATCTACTAGGCATTTTAAAGTAGACTATCTCTAATCTTTCCCAAATATAGAAATTTAACATATATATCCAATGCTTAGGAATACTTGACAGGAAGCGGCATGTAATTGAAAACATTTTAGTAAATCATACATAGACTGTGAGGATTTTTTCAAGTATAATTGTGAGTGAGGGGTATAATAAAATCGTTATAATATGGTTCTGGTATTTAAAAAAACAACTTTTAGGTGTGATCTTAGAATGCCAAATACATTTTTAGATATATACATTTAGTGGAATACGATTGTGGAAAGAAGACTTTAAAATCAAGTTTCCATAGGATCATTTTTTTTCTCTTAATCTATTATTAGTGATAAAGATTTAGAAAATATGAGATTTCTCCATTTTGTTTCAATAGTGGACTGTGCACACCAATTACCAGTGCTTATCCCACTGTGCACAAATTAAGTGACCTAACAACGGATGCAATGCTGCACATTTGTTTATGCTGGACCTCATTCCTAAATATCACTACTCCAACTTGCTATTTACTTTATATGGCAGTTATGAGAGATGATTCATCTCCCCTGTATGAACACATTTTTTATTTTAGCCATCATTAACAATGACAATAATAATACACTCTAAGACTGATAATGATGAGGCTTTTTTTCAACCAGCTTAGTGTAACTAATAGTAAATATAAAAAAAAAAAAATCAACAAAACTGTGAACTCTTGCCTTGACTAAGCAATTGATGATATAGAGATGTTTGGAGTAATTTGGTTAAAATATAGACAATTAAATCAATTATGAATGATTCTTCATAGACCAGACTTACCAAAAAAGTTATTCATTGTGTGTACACATGCATACATGCACACGACACGTATCTATGGATCTCTCTAGCTATATATGGAAACATAATGAAAAAACATAATGGAAGGGACAAAAATGAAAGAAAGTATAACAATTCACATGGGTCAAAACCTTAGGTAAAGAAGGTAGTAAAATGTGAGAAGAGATAATCATCAACCATACAATGGACAATCATGGGTTGGCAAATCATGAGAACTAAAAGCTAATTGGTTAAATTTGCCATATCCTATTCATTATTGAACTCCTTGGTAGTGACTAGGAAGCCCCACCTCCTCCCTTGAAGCTACAAAATGACTTCTGGAATTGGACTGATTAAAATTTTTAGGTCACACATCTCACTATCATAACCGTAATGGATCCAACTTAGGAGAAATTAAATTACAAATAATATTATATACTTACAAAGGTATAAAATTAATTCTGTGTTAATAGTGGGAAATTATCCAATTGTGGTCTATCAAATTCAGCATAGATATACCTAAGTGACTAGATTAGTACAAATAAAGGGAATTAGGGACAATATTTAGAAATTTTATTAGCAATTTAAAAATAATAGAATGGTGAGTGAAAAGTGTCATGTATTAAGAGGGATAATTGTGGCATGTTTAATTGTTAAATTATCTTTAATCTTAGTTGTGGGATACTTTTTTGATCCTGGAAATAATTACAATAGGTTTTTAAATCTATAGGTGGAGATTCTGTTGTTGTTGGAGGAAGGGGAGATCTTCTGTTGGTGACTTTTGGTTTTACTGGGTTATGGTCAGAAAATATTATCTGTAAATCTCTATGTTTTGAAATTTGTAAAAGTTTGTTTTGATCAGTTCATGAGTAGTTTCACATTTTTTCATGGACTAAGAAAACAAAAAACCAAAAACAACACATAGATTCTCTGTAGGCAGCAAGCTGTGTTTTAAGAGTCTTTAAGACCAGAGAGGCCCTAGAGCCAGACCAGCTGGGTTAAATCCTCCTTTAAAACTCCTCTTTTGGGGGTGGCTGGGTGGGTCAATTGGTTAAGCGACTGCCTTCAGCTCAGGTCATGATCCTGGAGTCTCATCAGCTCAGGTCATGATCCTGGAGTCCCAGGATAGAGTCCTGCATCGGGCTCCCTGCTCAGCAGGGAGTCTGCTTCTCCCTCTGACCTCCCCTCTCTCATGCTCTTTCTCTCTCAAATAAATAAATAAATAACATCTTTAAAAAAATTAAAAAAAAAAACAAAAACAGAGAACTTCTCTCTGCCAGGGAGCCCCGAGCAAGCTACCTGTTGGTGCCTCAGTTTCCTTATCTGTAAAACGTTGTTATGAGAATTACATGAATTAATATGTCCAACTCTGGAACAGTACCTGGCACGTAGTAAGCATGATGTCATTGTTTATTAAATATCTAGCATTTTAGCCATCTACTGTCTATTCATATGCATATACACACAGGTATCTGCTGATTGTATTATTCAGATCCTTGTTTTTTTCACTCTACTTAATTATAATTCTTTCAGAATTTTGCAAATCAATTCTCCATTATCATTAGGTTTTATCCAAATGTATTTCTGTGCATTTTTGTATTATGTATTCACAGCTACATTGCAGGGTACAAAAAAGTTTATAATTCTTCATTTTCCTATGAACACAAAGTTTCCTACTTCCTTCTACATACCTCTCTTGTTCTGTTTAATGGGTAGAGCCTGAAATTCCACTTTCGATGGTATGAGTAAGGCAACCCCAACTTTTGTTTTTATTCTACATTTACCAGGCACATCTTATTTATGATTGTATTTCCAAACAGTAAAAAAATACATTTTAGACGTGCTCTTTATAAGCAGTTGGATTTTGTCTTTCATCCCAGTCTGAAAGTCTTTGGCTCTCTACTGGAACATTAACATTCCATTTACGGTTACGTGGCCGATTTAATTCCATTCCTCCCTTGAACAAACTATTAACTAATATTATACATGGCTTAGATTTGTTGTTTTTTTTTTTCCTCATTCTTACGTCTGCCTGCTTAATCATCTTTCTTCTAATTCATCTTGTATTCTCCATTCACCTCCCCCAAGAAATGAGAATTCTGCCAGGCGACTCTCTATGCGGTGGACTTTATGTGGTTAAACTGTACTTCAGATATTTAAAAGCTGCTGCTAGAAGACTTTGATCAAAGAATGAAAACAAGAGAAAACATTTAAACAATTTTTGCAAGTTATGAGCGTCTTTTTAACAATGGAGAAAACCGTTACTGATTTTTTTTAATGTTTTTTTTTCTTCCTAAAATAGAAATTTGGTAGAAAACACAGTCGGTTTAGAAAACAAAAAAAAAAAAGAAAAATTACTTCTTTAGGAGCGGAATTCCAGAGAGTGGTGAATATTTTGTTAACAACCCCTAAAAACAAGAGGAAACAGAACCGCGTGTCCCTAAACGCAATCTCTCTGAGACCATAGTAGGTGCTGGCTTTTAGTGACCTTTTCTGACTAACGCCACCAGACGAAAGCAGGCTGGCTGTCAAATATTTACAAGCCTGCACTTAGCTCAAAGTTGGGCCTTTGCAAAAATTGCAGCGACTCTTTTACTTATTAATCTATTCTGTTTTGTAAAGCGCAATTATCCAGTAAACATATCATCTTAACACAGCTTCAAAAGCTAATTAGTACAGGCCCTTCGGAAAACCTCATTTTGGTTCTTCCAATCATTCTGCGTGTGTGCCGCTCGGCTCAAAGTTCCCAGGCTGAGGAAATGGAAACCGTTCCAAAAGTTCGTGAACGACTCTGATCTGCATTCCCTCTTCACACTGTCTGTAGACTGTGTGATTTTAAAATTAAATACATTTAAAAAGTTAAGTACATTCGTGGTTAGAGATCCCTGTTAAGCTAGGGAGTCTCTTCCCTCCCTCCCTTAAAAGATGTACAAAATCTTTAAAATGTCCTCATACTGCTGGACCTTCTGTTCTTTTGCCACTATCTGTCCCCACAGGAGCTCATTGTGAGGTAAATGAATGCAAAAGATTCTCACTAGGCATTTTTATTCAAGTCCATCTAGTGCCACATTCCGGAGAACACTTGAGAAGTAAGCTGGGGAGCAGGATAAAAACAGTAGCCAGTTGTCGGTGCTGTCGTTTGTCATCGCCCCACAGACAAAAGGCAGACTGTCCCAGTAAACGGCATTTATTCCTTTCCTATTTGTGGCTTAGGGCTGGAGAAGGGGAGGTGTCACTGGTCGTAATTGTAGAACACATAAATAATAACAGTAGTTGCAAACCATAGATCAAAGGAAACAGACGGAGTTGGCAGCGATGAAGGCAGGAAAACAGATGCTTCCAGCACAAGCTAATTTACTACCCTTTTAAAAAATATGTTCTCCTTCCTAACAGTAGAAGTGGAATGATTTTGTTTGCCTCTGCAGCTGCAGGTAAGGAGGATGAAAATTCCACATCACAGGTCTGATGAACTATTTTAGGTACCTAAGTGTGTGTAGATGATTTTTCAGGTGAGGGGTGTTTGATAAATCCACAGTCACTAATTTTACTATAGAGATGTAAGTGGTAACCTTTTTGCTTACTCTGAGTGTTACTGTGCTGAGCGCACCGGCTTGTTAAAGCCTATAGCGAGGCACTCGTGAGGTCTTTCAGATTATATTTCTCAGAGAGAAAGATGGATCTTCGGATCTGGGAATTCCTAGCTGGTGAGACACCTGGCCAATCTGACCTCATCAGAGTCTTGTAAGACACCTAGCACCCTGAAGATTGCAGCCTTGAATTACACCTTCTCTATTGGACTCCCCCAAACATGAAAAATATGACAGAGTGCAAGTCTAAAATTGAGCCCGTGTATGATAGAGAGACCATGGGCAACCTTCCCTATCCCTTCAACCTATGGAAACTCAATGGGAGAATTCCCGTAGGATGATAGAGGCCGAGAAACTCTCCCCATGTTATTACAATGTTGAAAGGTTTCTCATTTACTGCTGGTGAAAAGTGTCTATTGTGGCTTCTAATAAAAACCTGTGAAACCACATGGGTGTAAAGCAATTTTTTTTTCCAACTTTTCAAGAACCGGGTGACAACGCTAAGTTCGCTGTTTTAGCTTTGGGTGTGAAGTATTTCACCCTATTTGTGATGGCAGGTTTACATCTGTGCTGCAACCTATTCTTACAACAACATAATTGGAACAAGACTTCACACATGGACAGGCTTTCTCTTTGTGGATTGCGTGCAACCGCTCCAAACGCAGAACATGGTAAGCTACACGTGGATCACACATCAGGAGAGGAGTTTGAGCATGCCACGTGGGTTGTGTGGTGGTCGGTTAGCACTTTTCTAAAAGAAGGTGGGCTTTCTTTAATAGAGAAAGTGGACAATACCCAGAGCACAGAGAGAGAGAGAGAGAGAGGGAGAGTTGGCGGTCAGGATGATAACCACAGGACGCCCTTGACAAGGATGAAAACCTGGAGTTTACTGGGAAGACATCTTGGCCATCAGCATTTGAGTCACCAGGTTGCAAACTTTGCTGGTGGTGAGCACCAACATTTGCTTTTGGACAGCAGTTTTGACAGTTGCCTTGCTCTCAGCAAACTGCCACTATTGTTCGTTCTGCTTCAATGCCACTTGACTGTCACAGCCTGTCATGAGGCAAGATAGCTCTCAACCTCACCCTGTCCGACAGGGTTTAATCATTCCTATTACTCCTGTTGCCTTCACGGGCCACCCTGATGCACACAGCGTGCAATTCTACCCTCCCCACCGCGCTTGCTTCAGAGGTGTCCACTGGGTTTTTGGCCACAGAGTGATAAGCTACATTATTCTGATGAAATAAAAAAATCAGAGAAATTTATTTATTTTTTTTGTTAAAGCAATAATGCTGAGATGGATCAATTATGAATTAAGCCAAGATGGGAAGGAGGCTGCTTTCTCCTCCCTCTTCAAACTGTGGCTACTTATCTCCTTCCTTGTGCTGTGGAGAAGGGGAGCGGTAACACCTCTATTCCATGAGGACAACACATCAGAAGAGAATCTGTTATTTCTTGATTACAGGGAGCATTTGGGAAAAGACATTAGCAGTGTTTCCCCGACTCACCCTTTGTTTGGGATAGCCTTACATCCGTGTATTTGCTCTTCGGATCTGTGAAATAAGGAGAGTCCCACACCCTGGTCAGGGACCAACTCCTCTGGCACGGAGGTGCTCACGGAGCAGTAGTTAGATATTGGGCATGTCATCACCTATTTCCCAGGAAAGGTCTCTCCACTGGAGCTGATGAGGTGACAGACACCAGGGATTACAACCGGTCTGCTTTTTGCTCATTAAGAGACTGTGATCAGGGGCTATATGCTTCCTCCACAAGGAAGAGAAATCTAAACAGTCTTGTCTACACTACTAGTATTGAACTCATCAAGAAGATCCAACAAACCTTGCTTGCTATTTACCCTCACAATGATCCACAAAGGATGAGCAGGGCGGAGAGAGACATCACCAAGGAGTGAAGTGACAGAATTTTATGCATTGATGTCACTTGGCCATGTGTTCATGGATCTCTTTTGGACCACTTGTTTGGGTTAAAATTTGCCCAATTTTGGCCAAATAAGCTGATTTAAGATAATAAATATAACTAATTGGTCTGATTTCTGAAAGGCCACTTCAACTTCTTATGTTCAGATTCAAACCAGCTAGCACAGTGTATACTCAATTTTTTTTTTTAAATGGGCTGACTCAAACTTCTTAGCATTCAAGGGTATGATGGATTTATGACTAGAACAATCTGAGTTCTTTCTCTACAATCATGTTATACTGGAAAATATTTTTTTCATTTATATTTTATTGAGCAAAAAAAGAGTAAGACTATAAAAAAGGAAACCATTTTCATGAAACTAATACCTTTAAAAGTTTAAAAAGAACACAATTAAAAAAATAATGAACTGAATACTCTGCAAATAACTGAACTGTGAAAACTAGGTATAAGATTAGGAGGATTTTTTTTCTCCTTTTAATTAGCATCAGTATAAAAAGCATTAAAAAAACAACTGGTGTCTGAGATGTGTGGACGACCAAGGACATCATTGCCCTAATTTACTGGCATCTTAGTGAGAGAATTGTCCAAACAACTGTCACTGAGCTGAACCTGAAATCTGAAGCAGGAGAAACTGGGAAGTGCTCACTGGCAACGAAGAAATACCCTGGTTTGCAATTGAGGGCTGACTGTCTAAAATCTAACAAAACTGGTGACCTTGATAATGCCTTTGGAAAGGTAACAACAACCAAGGGTAGAGAGTAGCCTGTTGGCCCGTACAATTAATATTTTAGTTTTCTGGGAACCCCCAGAAAGGTTAGATTAATTAAGGGTCTTGACTAATAACAGAATACAAATGTCAGACATGGATTGTTATGGGACCATTAGAAACTCCTTGGGACACGTGGATGGCTCCAGTCGGTTGGGTGTCCGACTCTTGACCTTAGCTCAGGTCTTGATCTCAGGGTCGTGAGTGGAGCCTACTCAAAACAAAACAAAACAGGGACGCCTGGATGGCTCAGTTGGTTAAGTGTCCACCTTCAGCTCAGGTCATGACCCCAGGGTCCTAGGATCGAGTCCCACATCGGGCTCCCTGCTCAGCAAGGAGCCTGCTTCTCCCTCTCCCTCTGCCTGCCACTCCCCCTGCTTGTGCTCGCTCTCTCTCTCTGACAAATAAATAATTAAAAACGGAACAAAAACAAAACTCCTTAAAATTGTCCAGTTCTTAAATAAAAATCATGACCACAGTCCTGTTTGCCTGCCATCCATGGCCCTCCAGGATTCAATGCTGCCTACTGTTCCCACTTTGCTCTAACTACCTCCCAGCCACAATCCTCATGTTCCACCAGATTGGCTTAGTCATTATTTATTAAATAAGTTTGGTGAATTCACATGGTTATTCCTTTGTTAATACCATTTCCTCTTGGAATGCCCTTCTCTTCGTCACCATTTGAAATGGTATCCATCTTCTGAAGGCAGATTTCATAATCTTTTTTATCCACGAAAAATTTTCTCATTTCTCCACCCAAATATTTCTCTCCCTATTGAACTTTTAACACATGCTATCTGCACTTTTACAAAAACAGGTTACTTTGCATCGGTCTTTATCTATTGTATTATAAGCAACTTGAGAAAGCAAGATTGTGTGATTTTATATATATGAACATGTGTGTAATAATATATATGTAATATACATAATATTATATGATAATTATATATACACACATATACATAATGCAAATCACTAGGAATATAGAACACAATCCGGGAAGTAATAGCATTCAATAAATGATGAATTGTTATCATCTCTTCCTTTTTTGTTAAAATGAGCACAGATAACTTCAATGTTGCTTTTGTCAAATATGCTATTGTGATTGTTGGTCTTGTTACTAGACTGAAGATTTGTGATTAGTAAACTGATTTATAGCTTGAAAGGTAGCTTAATATCTGCCAATATAACTACATCTGTAAAAAGTGTTTTACAAGGAACATACTTGGGGGCGCCTGGGTGGCTCAGTAAGTTAAGCATCTGCCTTCGGTTCAGGTCAAGATCCCAGGTCCTGGGATCGAGCCCCACATCAGGCTCTGGAGCCTGCCTCTCTTTCTCCCTCTGCTGTTCTCCCTGCTTGTGCTCTCTCTCTCTGGCTCTCTCTCTCTCTCAAAAAAAAAAAAAAAAAAAAAATCTTACAAGGAACATACTTGGTCGGTTTCATATGGTTGCTTCCTTTCCCCACACTGTTTCTCTACATGAACGAATCAAGCCTCATTAAACCCCCACATTCCATTAACTGAAGAACTTTCCCCAACATCGTCTGCTGACTCAGGAATCCCGGTCATCATTTTGATGAGCACATACTTAACAGAATGTCTCCTCTGTACCTAACCTAGTACTGTGTGTTGGGACGACTTGCCAAGAAGTCTCAAAGCCTCTCCGCCATCTGCTTGTTCAAAGTCAAAAACAAACAAAACTACGTGCAAATAAAAAAAAAAATCACCTCCTCCAACATTTCTTTCGGGACCGAAAATTTTGTCATATGCCACTAATATGGTGCGAGGTATCATTTCCACAGAGTCTCTTTGCTGCCGATCGCCAAGAAGTCGGTTTGAGTAATCGGCCAGTAGTCGAAATGTGAGGACAATGGCGCAAGCCCAAGCACCAACCTGTACAAATATTTTTATATCTGAACTCAGGATAAATCCATCTTTTTTTTTTCATTTTTGTAAAATAACTGTGGGTATTATCCAAAAATAGCTGACTGTTAATTAGACAACTAGCCAGATCTATGATGCTCCACGCGGACTCGGGGTATTGTCTCACCATCTGTGCAGCCCCGCTGCCTGTCTGTTTTGAATTACGGAGTGCTGGGAGGGGGATCCGAGAGATAAGGACTCGGTGGCATAGGTTGTCTCTGCGCTCGCTTTCACAGGGGAGATGTTTTTCTCTTTTATGCTAGAGGATTCCAACCCACCTCTTCTCTTCCAACGTATTTCTGTGTGAAGAACACCTGACCTCGAGTTCGCGGGAGTACCAGGTGCAGCTCTGATTACCTTCAGGTGTCCTACTGCTATTTGTACACAAGTATTTTCGTTCCTTCCTGTCCTTTGTGTCTTATTTTTTTTTTTAACACCTGAAAACTTGGGGATTTTTTAATTTCCTTTAAACAAACAGTATCCCACTTATTAAGCAGAAAAATGCATCCGCAGATGAATCATGATCGCATACTTCCCCATCACATGTGAGCTTTCAGCCATGAACTGTAAATCTCTATCATGTGAGTGGAGCAGGTAAAGGCTTTAAACTCTTTCCAGCTGATGGAATAAGTCTTGTCAGTTATTAAACTGCCACTGAGCTATTTTTAGTGTCTTATTTTTTTCAGTACTTTTTTTTTCTTGGTTATATTGTATGCCATGATTTGAAAGATAGGGTTTTTTTTTTTTTTTTTCTGTTTTAGAAGCAGAAATAGAAATTTCTAGCAACTGTTGACCTTAGTTTTTCATAATTTTGCTTTCTGTTCTGCGCTGGCTTTGTAGCAGGGGTTTTTTGAGTAAAGAAAGCTGGGGTATGTTGTTAATAATTCTCACCCCAAAAGCTAAAATGATACCATTGTAGTGCAAGATAGGAAGGATTCCTTTCCCTACTTTGGTCTTGATTGATACGTACATTGCACTTTAAATCCAAATGCAGTGACAAGGAACCTCGCCAACTTACACAATGAGTGACCTTGTCACAAAGGAGGACTCATGTCCTTTCCACTGAGCTGCTACGGTGGAGTGAATCAAAGATTGGGACAGCCCTGAGGTTGTCAATATCAGAAGTAACTGTCTATACGGGAGAGAGATTAGGAATAGGAGCCCGGGCTGCTGCTTTCTAAGCCAAAAACCTTAGAAACAGCAACTATAGGGAAGAAAACTGAAACAAAAAGCAGGGAAGCCGTGTTAGGAAATAAGATAGGGGTCAAGTGGATGAATTACAAAAAACATGTTAAGCATACCTGGTAGAAAGGGATGGGCTCAGGCATGGGCAAAAACACTTTGATATTGCTTCTGTGTCTTCTTTCTTTTATCTGCCCTTAATTTAGAGGGGAGTACTTGTTTTTCCCCCAAATAATCAAAACTCCCAACCCTACTCCAATGCACAAACAAGGTGTGACACCAGTTCATCGAAATGGACTACAAGGAAACGTGAGTGAAGGTTAGCAATGCTCCTGCTCTGTGCCAGAATCATGGGGTCCTTTTTGTTAAACTGACTGTTGGTTCTGCACGTGATGAAGTCGGTGCTCATGCCTGTTAATTCACGACTTACTTCTGCTGTTGCACTTCTGAAAATGTGTAAGGGTTCTAGAGCGGAAAAGGGGTATATAGCAACATGAGAGGAGAAAGTTCCTAGAATGGTCACTGGGAGGAATTTAAGAGTCTTGGATTGCTGACTGGGCAATTGAGTTTGGTTTTGGTTTTGTTTTTGTTTTCTTTAGAAGGCTTTAGTAAGGGCTAAATTTAATTAAAAAAAACAAACAAACAACATTCTGACTCTAACTTCAGCAGGAGACAATATGGTTCACTGGAAATAATTCTGGCTTTCAAATCATAGTCTTGGGTTGAAAGACTGTATCCATTGCTTACTTAATGAGGAACCCTATGAACTTGTGTCTCAGTTTCTAAATCAACGCTAATCCTGCAATGTTATTGTAAACATTAATGAGGCAGTGATGCAGAGTCCCTAATGTTGAGCCTCTTACAAAGTAAGCACAAAGAATTTATCCTAATAAACATAAATCTATAGGAAGCAATTTTGACCATCCTACTGAGTGGTGTGGCCAGCTGCAACGTACATTTGGTGCCTGTTTGAATAAGCTTGTAGACCCAATGACAACCAACTAATGAGATGATTATATTCACAAATTATTACTTCCTAAAATATCTTAAAATAATTAAGTCTGTGCAGAAGTAGATAAAGCCTAAGTCAAGGACATGACAGTATAAAAATTAAAACACAGTAATTGATTACCTTTTTCTTAAAATACATAGGTGTTCTTCATTTACACTCTTTGTGAGCTAATGGCATAATTTTAGAATACTGTCCTCTAAAGATAACTCTCTGGGTGGCTGTTATGCTTTTTAAAAGCCACCCATTATATGAGTTGCCCAAAACTGACCCAACTAACCTTGGAGAAGGACTGAAAGAAAGTTGTGGTCTCCCATATCAAGAATTATAAAGTAAAATCCTATTGAGATGTATCTCCAGAAAAGGATCAATTGAAGCCACTGAGTAGAAAAGTCAACCTTGCCCAATTCAGTTAGAACAGAAACAAACAAACGTACAAAAAAATGGGTTTTATTTAACCATTGTGATAGACTTACGGACCTAATATAAGTTACAAAGTGGGTGAGACTGTTCGGTACTGAAGATAAAATTTTCTTTGGCTTTTCCCACCTCTTTCCTCATTTAAGACACATACTAGGCACCGAATAAGACACAGTCCATCCTTGCCTGAAGAACTCATAATTCTGTTCCCTTTCCTAGGGTTCTTCTACCCCCAACCATGTCAAAAGTGTGCTTTCAAGCCACCTTCTAGTACCTAAGGGCCTGCCAACCAATACCTTGCCCACATTTCATGCTGGAAATTTTCTTGTCTCATATCTATTACAATATTCCTTTCTTGTGTCTCATTTCCTCTCTGCTTTCTGTCATGGACTAAAGCAATTATAGATAAATAATCTACTGGTTTATCAAATGGATAGATTGAGGGATTAATAACTGATAACTGGATTCTCCATCATTGCTTTGGAAGGGATTTTATTTTAATAAAAGACTGAGACACAAACACTAATCCAGAGGAGTAAATATTAATGATCCTGTGATAAGATATTAAGGGATATATTCTGGACAGGTGAGTGTTTCTGGAACCCTTCAAAAATACTTTATATTTGATCTATATATTAAGCTATCTCTGGTTATCACAGTTACAGAAAGAGATCAAATTTGATGATAAAATGTACTAATTTAAAGGAAATCCTGAGACAAAAGTAACAGTCTCAGGTTGTAATATATAACACCCATCTTGCGATATTCATAAAAGAAGTCGAACTTGCTAACCCCTCAACCATTATGAAAGTATACAATATTAGCAATAGGAGCACAAAATATAATGACTTTAAAAGGAAGTGGTCTTTTGAAACACTACTTTACAGATGAAAAGCAAGTAGACTTTCTCTTTATTACAATCACATCACACCCTCAAACATTTTTCTTTTGAATGGGCAGAAATGAGTTTTCTTTTTTAAAAAAGCAGTATTTCAAACAATGTGTTTTCTTGTGATAAGAGATCTGTTTTAATGTCTTTATAAAAGAGGACCTTCAAAATGGTATGTTAAGGGGGAAAGCGTTAGGATTACAAATCACACTGATTTTAAAAGGACCCCAGATTCTGTAGAATTGCTCCACCCCTTGCCAAGTTCTTTCAGAGAGATGCACTTTTTTTCTGGAAGATTTATGTTAGAGTTATTTGTTAGTTAGCACTACTTTGTAAAGGAAAAAAAAAAAAAAGCCCCAAAGGACCCCCTCTTAAAATTTCTCAAAACTTAGCTCCCACTATTTGTTTTCTAATCATGGGGAGAAATGTCAAATTAATGTATCAACTTCCTAGGAATCATCTCTGTAAAAATATTGTGTGGAGAGTAACAAATTATGAAGCCAACTTTACTATATTGTCTTGCTATATTCCATCCCTCCCTGAAATAAGTGCTTTCTTTCAGCTTCTTAATTTTACCACATTACAATATAGTCTCTAACACAGAATTTAATATAGTCAATATATTTCTTATTTTGCAAAATTATTTGAAAAATAATTTAGAGTTATTCTACAAAGTTCTAGATTTAAATTACAGTGTAATAATTTATGCATGGTGTATGCAATGACACCTGGCCCTTGGCCTCTTGTCTAACAATACACTAGACAAGAATTATTACTCCATAATTCACACCCTGTCATGTCTTATTGCTTAATTAAAGCACAACTTTCCTCTACATGACAAGCAATTGGACTGTTAACATTATAGATGATTATCCAACCTAGCATATTTTATTTTTACAACTTACTCTTTTTATGTACACATGATGCTCATTTCAGGTACATCTACTTCTGAAAATATGAAAAATCTGTTTCTTTACTTACTTTCTGGCTACCGTACAAATTGCCACTTGCAAAAACATGGGCAAAATATTGTATGTTAGAAATTAGTAATTTAGGTGTTGAAATAACAGTCCAATATCTATAAAGCAAATTGATGTATGAATTTGAGGGCCTCTGAGTATAACAGTTTCTTTTCTCTGCTCTATTATTGATCAAGTAAACACTAAGGATGTTGCTTATGTGCCCATACTTGTAAAATAAATTTAAATAAATAAATGTGTAGGCTCTATATAAGAAAACCTTAAAACTCTTCTGAAGAATTCAGACAGAATGAGCAAATGATAAAACCAAGCATACACATGAGTAAGAAAAGTACAGAGCAGAAAGGTATTGATTTTTCACAAATGTATCTATGAATTTAACAATGATTCAATAAAAATTTAAAAATCAACATTTTTTAATATGACAAAGTGATACTAAAGTTTTTGGGTTAAAAACCTTCTGCCTATAGCTACCATGTAATTTTTTTTGGTTCCTATTTATAGCAAAATTCCTTCAGAGTGGTCTGTACAGAGAACTTTCAATTTCTCTTCTCTCATTCTCTTGAGCCAACTTCAGTTAGATTTTCTCTCCCACCACACCACCAATGATCCAACATTGCTAATCCCATCTAATCTTCATGTTCCTTGATGTGAGGACAGCATTTTACAAATGGCTTCCACGGGACTTCCAGGAAACCATCCTTTTCCGGTTTCCTCCCCCTTCACTGACTACACCTCAGAATCTTGACTTCTAAACATCGGGGTGCCCATGTCTAAGCCTTTGATGCTCCTTTCTGCTTCTACCCATGACTGGTCCCTCAGTGACTTCCCCCCAGTCTGGTGACTTCAATACCTTCTTTATGCTGGGAATTTCTAAAGTCCTATTTCTAACCAAGACCTAAAGAACAGATTCTTGTATTAATGCTGTTTTCCTGGCATTTCCGACTGGACACTTAATAGGCATCTCAAAGTAAATGGGTCCAAAACAGGACACTACAAACGTTTTCCTTCCCCACCTTAACAACCTACAACTCCATCCTTCTAGTTGCTCAGACCAAAAACTTTGGGTATCTCTGGCTCTTCTAGATCTCTCATCTCAGACGCAACCCATCAGAAAATTCTGTCGGTATTCCCTCCAGAACATATGTGGAATGTGAAACCACGTATCGCCACGGTCTCTTTTCCCGTCCTGGTCCGAGCCATTGCCTGGATTATTCTAATGGTCTTCTACCTAGTGTACCTGCTGCCGCCCTTTCTCCTCTTCCATCTATTCCCAGCACAGTATCCAGGGCCGTCCTTGCAAAACATACATCTGCTCATGCCATCTTCCTCCTCAAAATCCTCCAGTATTATTCTACATCCAGAACACAAACAACAAAACACACATACACACACACACAGAACAAAATACAATACTTTAAAAGCTTCGCATCTTACATAGATTAAAAGCTAAAATTGATTAGTAGCCTCTAGCCGTCTGTCTCTAGGAGTCTGCTATGTTCTTCCTCTCCTGCCTACACCCCTGCTTTCCAGCCGTTAGCCCCTTCGTGCCACTTGCCTCCGGGACGAGTGTCCTTTCTCAGAGCTTTGCACATGTTCTTCTTTCTGCCTGGAATGCTCCCCAGCTGCCTACAGAGGCCTTTCCCTCACCTCCTTCAAGTCTTTGCTCAAGTATCACTTTCTCAATAAAACCTTCTTTATTGACAAAAGCACTTCCAAGCATCCTCCCCTGTTTTATTTTTCTTCAGAGTACTTACCACTATTTCTCTGTTTCTGTCCCTGTCTTTCTCTCTCTCTCTCTCACACACACACCCATACACACACACACACACACACACACACACATTTATTCTGTTTACAGTCTGTTTTTCCACACAAGAATGCATGACCTATGAGGGCCAGGGTGTTTTTGTTTTTTTTTTTTTTGTTTTTTTCTAATCTGTTTTGCTTACGGTTACAACCCTAGCACTAAAAATAGTGCTTGGTACATAAAAATCCATGAGTAAAACTTGTAGAGTGGAGGCATAAATGGTATGTAGATAATTAAAGGGCTCTGCATTTCTGTGGAGGAAATATTAAGACATTATAACTAGCCATTATTTTAGAGGGGAGAGGCTTTTATAAATGTGTCTTTTTTTCTATTGTTAGTTTTTGTTATTTAAAATTATAACCAAAACTATGTTGGCATTGATATTACAGGATATTATAGTGTATTTGTTGATTTTTTTCTGTATACTCTGTCTTTTAAAAAAATGTAACAAATTTTATTTTACATAAATCCACAAAACCTTTAAAACTGCTGTTGCAGTTACAAACAAGCAACTCACCCAGTGACCAAACAGTGGTAGAATAATGAGTTGTCCAGCTAACTGAATAGTCCCACATCTGAAGAATGACATGAATTCTAAACGAGGAAAGAGTTTAAGAAACCTATCAACCTACTGAAGCAATAAGTATATGAAAAGTGTTCTGTTTTGAAGACAAGAGAAGAGTTCACTGAGGTTTTATTTTACTGTATATAGTACAATAGTAGAGGATAACCAACACGTCTCTGGGTTTGTCCGTTCATGTATCAAATAATAATAATAATATGACTATGATGCAATATAGTCACTGGAAACTTGGATCTGATAGCCCACGTTCGGAAACAGATTAGAGTAAGAGCTGATTTTATTAGCTTGAGTGATAGGCTATTACATTAATGGTTCCATTCGAGGCACGGTGGCCCTGGCTCACCACCGTGCTGACTACTCCATTTCATAATGACTTACGGTTTTCTGGCAGGCATCAGCACTTTGATGACCCAACATCTATGAAGAAAAACGTTGATACTAATTCTGGTACATTTTACCGATTTAAATCCAAAGGTATTGTTAATATAGTATTATTAAAGTATGTTGAGTTTTTTGTGAACTGCATTAAAAATATGTGAATTCAAGTAGGACTATCTGCCAACTGATGAGCATATGGTTACTTTTTCTCCTAATAAATATTTCTACAGATAAGAGACTAATGAAGCACACAGTGATACTGCCTTTTCATGATTATTAAATACATAGATTCTCAAGAGAGATGAATAGATTTAGGTCATTCCAAGCACAACTTCATAGAAAACTACCTTATGTACCTTACCTTGCTCAGCACATATCATTTGATGAAAGAATGGGACATAAACACATAATTACAGAAAATTAAAGGCTTGGATTTTTTGAGAGACATGCTTCATGCTCATTACACCTAAATAATTTTTTTTAAGCAGAAAATGTTATATGACTTATACCTCAATGGTCTCGATACATTATATTTGGGTCCTGGTAGCCACCAGATAATAAAAGCATCTAACAGTCAAGAAACTGTTC
This sequence comes from Halichoerus grypus, assembly GCF_964656455.1. Lineage (NCBI taxonomy): Eukaryota > Metazoa > Chordata > Mammalia > Carnivora > Phocidae > Halichoerus > Halichoerus grypus. Next base: position 195,429,850 of record NC_135714.1, read on the forward strand.
CATTTTTATTCCATTTCAGTCTTAGCAAGATAGTCTTGATGTTAAAAGCATTTTATTTTTTTTTTTACGAGATTATAAGCTCAGGATTTTCTGATCTCTCTCAATTTTTCTCCACTTCAGGTTTTCTCCCAGGTAATGATATAGCTATTTGATAGAAATGTGGCCATCTTATGATTTTCTTTTTAAGTGGGGCTCCACATTTTTCACAATTTGGAACAGTAGGCACAGCAAAGTGCGCTGGAATAGAAAGAGAGAAAGTGTGGGGGCAACATGTTCTCCGGAATGTTTTAGGAACCCAAAATCTTAAAAAAAATTCTGTTTGATTTTTGGTACTAGGACACGATGGTCCCCCGAAATATTTTCTGAATCCAGTCCTGTTTCCTTTTATCACTTATTTTCTCTACCTTTGCCAGTACTGATTTTGGGGGTATGTTTAGGTTTGGCAGTTTATTTATTATTTCTAAAACCTACTTCACGATTTCTATCATTTGGATTTTCTTTCCCTTTTGTTCTCACTGTTTGCTTTTCCACTTCTACTCACTTTGATGTATCCACTTTATGCTTGATAATTTCTCCATCTAGGTTTCTTGTGGTCTTCATCCTTTTACTCTTGCCATTTAAAATTTTACACAGTAGAACTCAGGCCCTATTTTCATTTTGTCTGAATGACACATATATTTTTAGTGATAAATTTTAAGTAAATAATTCAATATCCTAAATTTCCCATATTATTCATATTGTCCTTGAAAATAATTAAAATGGTGGGCTTTTCACAGTTGTTGAGACAGTTTTAAAAATTTGTGAATAAAAATTTAAGATATAGATGGAGATGTTTAATATGATATAATTGTCTTCATTTCTATCAAATAGCATGTCTCTTAATTTTATTTTAGACTAATAAGCCATCTAGTTTATACCAAGTGGTTTATTAGATCTTAGGAAAGTCAGAGCCTCCGAATACCTATAACAGCATAGAAGAAATGGATGAACTGAAAGCCTCAGAATGAAATGAACATAAAAGAAACATTTCAGTATGGTCTTTGGTGAGGCTGGGGATTAGGTGTGCTTACAATTAGGTACATTTCTCAAAACCAAACTCAAGGACTAAGGTTGGGTTTGATTTCAAACAATCCCTCCGTAGCATACGCGTTGGTTGCTATGCAACACAATTTAATATCAACAAATGATGCCAAGTGATTTTTGCATACTGTAATTGGCTTGCGAGCTTTGCTGCTTGAAAATTGCAAAGAGAATGCGGTTATTTAAATTTAAATGGCTATGTTAAAAATGCTAATTTTTATAATTAAAAAAAAAACTACAACACAAAACTTACATCTTAAAACTGAAGAAAAGAACTGCCTTCTGTGATAATAAATGTGCAACAGTCTGGAAAGTTTCTGTTTCCCCCTTTGGGAAAGCATAGAACATATTGAAATAACTCTTTATGCTGGTCTACTCACCTAGCTTCTCTGATGAGTTGGCTGTGGAAAGCCTGTGTAGAGGCAGAGCTCAATTAGTGTAATTTATGTATCCTTGGACGTCAATCATTCCTGTTGAGAGGTGGGACTCGTAAGCTCTCAGTGCATTAATTAAGAGCTCATCTCAACAGAGCCATCTTTCTACCTAAGGACCAAAAAGAAAGTTTTAATTAGATTTTTAAAAGCAAGTATGTCATATATGAAAGCAAGTATAGTTCTTTAGTTGGTATGCGAAGCAACAACTGGAAGGGGGTATTCCAAACAATACAAAGGGCACACGTTTTCAATCATCTGCGATGTTATCGGTAAAGGGGGGCGGGGGGAGCATCCATCTCAAACCTTGGTCTCGGCCCTTGGAAATCACTTCATGGAAATAACTAAAGTTTTGACTGTGCTGTTGCATTGCCAACATAATTATTGGACCCCTGTCTAATTATTGATGCAGAGCTGATGCTGATCAAGTGGAATTACAGCATTGAGGACAGACAGTGTTTTTCTCTGATGGCTGGCTTTTTGTTCCGGCTAGCTTCAGACTGAATATGCAGTGGGCGATACAATGCAAGTTCAGCAAAACAAGAGTGAGGGAACTTGCACAGCACATCAATTTCATTGGTTCAGCGATGGAGTGAGTGTGCCGTTATTCACTAACCCAAAAATACAGGGACTAGCGAGAGGTAAAAACTAGCGGGGCTCGCTGGTGTCAGCTGCTTGAGAGAGGCTGTTCTCTTGGAATGGCTTGTGTGAGGCCATCAAACACACTCCTTAGGGCTCACTTGGGAAATAATAGATACATTATTGATTAAAATATTTATAAATTAAGGGAGGGAAACAAATTTTAAAAGCTAGTTTGGAATCTAGAAGGGCAATATATCTATTAATAGCTATTAACCCCTCCCTCATCATAATGAAGGTGGGGAGGTTAGAATGCATGCTTGGGAGAACAAAACCGAATGAGCTTGCCAATGTCAAGAAAAAAATCAAATAGTGACAGCAAAAGGAAAAACAAACAAACAAACGATAAAACACCATCGTAAGTCACAGATATGATGAATACATTACCCAAGCTAAAACATTCCAAAAAATCAGTCCCAGAAAAAGTAGGGATGCAAATTTCGTGCTTTCAGAAAGGTTGTAGACAATGGGGAAATATAAACCCATGCATGAGGAGCACAAAATAAATGATGTAATAATTATAAGGGGGTTTCTAACAGGGACGACTGGCTCAGGGGCAGATGCCACAGAACACAAGGGATGCTCTGCTCCCTGGTTCAACATAACAGAAACTGCGTTCCAGTGTTTTGCATTGCTATTATATTTCATGTTGTTTTTCTAAGGGAGGGTGTTTAGAAAATCCAGTTAGTGTATATGCTATAAATTTACCACCTAACTAGCTAGCATACTTGACGCAGACTGAATAACAGCAACAAACCTGACAAAAGAAACTATAGATTTTATAGGTATATGGTTGTGCAGTATGTTTCTAAATGATAGTATATGAGGAAACCATTACTATGTAGAAAATTTGTCAAAAGAATAAAGCTGGAAAATTGTAACTCATCATTTATGTTAATGTTCATAAAGATATTTTATAATCCTTTCTCTACTCTTTCCCCTCACATATTTTCCCAGCTATTTTGCCTCATTTATTGTGCTGTATAATGTTTATTGCACAATACATAGAGTAGTACTCCCCAGATACAAACTGGCAATTGTGCTGGTTACACCAATCTTGTGCGCCTGAAAAATTTATGTAATACAACATCCTGCATTTGAGTACCATTTTTGTGTCCTTCAATGCATCTTTTTATTTGCATTTAAGCCAAGGTATATTACTGAGCCAAATTACTCTTTTATTATACTAAAGGATGTCTAAATGGTAATATTCATATACATAGTTTGTGTTTTATGACTGTGTGCAATTTGTGTACCTTAGGACTCTGTTTTCCAAACAATGTTTAAATTCTCTTTATGACAGACTGAGGACAGAACATGTTAAAGTTAATGAGTATTTAGTACAATTGTTTTCGAAGAAATACACCATGATGTGTTTTTCCCTGAGCTGTCAGCTTTTTATGCTTCCCTCCCCCAAATCAGTTGCAATTAGTTTTGTGATATGAAAGCACCTTTTCCCAACACTGACCATGGCAACTTTGTTATACATTCCCTGTCAGTTTCCATGGGCTGTGTTTCTTAAGCGCCTGGTAGAAGGAATAGGCTTCAGAGCAGGTAGTAAATTAGTGTGCTTTTAGCCAAAGATATGAATTTTCTTACTACTTAATTTGCAGCTTCAACAGAACCCAACTTGATGTTGCTGGAGGTAGAAGGAAGCCTTTTCCTAAATGAAATTTCCTTGTTTTTCTATAAGCCGTTTTCTCCACTTAATGGCACCTGTTGAATCGGCTAAAGCAGAAACCAGCTCACATAGTAACTGGAACAATGGATCCGTACTAGGCTTTGTGCTTTGCTCTGAACTTGCTGGCAGTGGTGCAATGGCAATCCAAGGAAGAAACCTTGGTCTGTGTGTGGGGAATGGCAGCCGATGGAAGATCCGGCTTCATCTTCTGCCCTACCTTATTATAAGAAATCACATCATTTTTCAGATTCTGAGTTTGCGACTCCACCACGTCATTGCCCAAGACTCTCCTATGCTCCGAGAATGATTCTGTGTTACCAACTACACACTTCTCATCTTTTCCCCTTAGCGGCCACCAGGACAGCGGCAGGACAAGAAAATACATGGCCTTGTCTCTTCTCCAAAGGTTCTGGTGAGCCTCCCCTATTTCCTGGCATTCTGGCAGGGGTCATTGAAAAGTATAATTTGATGAACTGGGGGTTCATCCAAAAAAAAAAAAAAAAAAAGCGAGCCCTGGTAGTGACATCATTAGGCTCCATTTGTTTCAATTTCAATTTTAATTCATTTGCTATGTAAGAATAGCAGAGTTGGAGTTGGCATTATTGTTTTATTAATTATATCTGAGTGAATACAGTCACATGAAGCTATGTGGTCCAGGAAACAAAGCCTTAGAGTACATTTTACTCATTGAATAGTTTTTACCAGGTGGGCCAGTAAATTCTTTTGAACATTTAGTTAATTCCTCCAGTGAAATTGGTGAAACTAGTATGTATGGGCCAGTAAATTCTTTTGAACATTTAGTTAATTCCTCCAGTGAAATTGGTGAAACTAGTATGTATGGGCCAGTAAATTCTTTTGAACATTTAGTTAATTCCTTCAGTGAAATCGGTCAAACTAGTATATATTAATTTGCTACATTTTCTATACTCATGGGACTCGTATCCAAAGGCAAACTATAATGAAGCTGTCGATAAAATGACCCAGTTCTCTGTTGTCTTATCACTGGTGATTAAGTGTGAAAGAACAGGTTTATTGTCTGACCTCCTCTACTCTTTCTGAGAAATTATATTAGAAGGAACAGAAATTCATTTTTTGAATATATCGTGAGAAAAAATATGGACATCAAAATAGCACACTGGATTCAAAAACACATATATCAATAAAGTATAAACTGGGACTTCCAGCAGCCTGCAAAGGACAAAAACACCAACTCTGAGTTTATTTTATAATTCACATTGGCAATTACAAAATGCATTATCAGATATTTTCATATTTCCATTAATGAGACTCCATATAAAAAACTTGGCAGATACGAATTCAACCTAGGAAAGCAAAGGAAAGACAAAGCAAGTCTAAGTGTCCTTACAATGGGTGGGTTTGGAGACTGAGACTGGGTCAGTGCTCTGCAAAATCTACTTGTTTAGATAGATTTTTCCCTAAGCCGTAGAGGAGAGATGTCTGAGTGGGTTATCAGTCTTTTATCTTTGACATTTTATTATTTAGTTTTAATGCTAAAATATTTTATTGTACATGAGCCTAGAGGTTTTCTGCTTTGATATAAGACAGAATAATAAATAAATGATGATTTAGTCCAGTATTGATGTCAGGATTGTAGTAAGCTTCATATTTTTTAAACCTTTTCCCAATTCTGACTTAGGAAAATTAGTTTCTAGTTACTTTCTTGACATCTAAATTACCGGGCGGAGAAGAGTCCCCTCCAACAGTTTCATGGGCATTAGGTTATGTAAGTGACACCAACTAATATGTACTTGTATTGAATGTTTCAAGTACCAAATTGTGTTCCTGTAACTCTTCTACAAGTTTAATAATAAAAGGGGGCAGTAGTTAATGTATTCTATTGAGAATATATTTGAATGTGATCTTGGGATTAAAGATCAGTCCCTCATAATGAAAAGTCTGGCAGTTAGTGAAACTATTTAGACACTTTACAGGTAAAACCCAAGTGGTGAAAAACAGTAAGGGAAGTCCATAGTCATTTATATTCTTAAACAGCATGTTTTCTCATATACTCTCCTCTTTCTGTGTTCATGTGGGTTCTATATATGGGCATATTAGCATACACCACCCACACCTGTTAATTACATTTTTATTAATTTAAATGAAAGATTGAGAGTGAGAACTTTTTAATATTCAACAAATATTCAGTATTTCCAAATAAGCTTGTAAATGTCATGACATTTGAAAAGCTTCACTCTTTCATTGTGGTATAATTGACATAGAACATTATATTAGAATCAGTGTAGAACATAATGATTTGGTATTTGTGTACAGAAAGCTTCGCTTTTATTAGGCCATTTCCTTAAAATCCCTGTAGAAACTATACACGGGATATTTTTTTAAAAGAGCTTTGGGTTATTCTATAGTCCTTTTCTACTATCAACAGTAAAGCCTTATTTCTCCTGTTTTCATATTCTCAGTAACTCAAATCAAGGAGAAAAACAATAGAGACTTTTTTTTCAGCGATCTAGAACATCTTGAGATATTAGGGTCCTACTGAGAGTCAGTTATAGTTTCATATAAAATATGAATCACTTTGAATATTGGTCTCCTACAGTCAACATCACCCAAGTCTATAATTGGAGATTGTATATATATATATATATACACACACACACACGTATATACAGATATGCGTATATTTCTGTATATTTGCATGTATATGTTTAATGTCACGTAGAAACCTTCAACATCTCCCTTTGTCTCAGAAATGTGTGTGAGTGGCGATGAGGTGGGGGTTGTAAATGATACTTAACTGGCTCATTCACACAGGTATTTATACAATGAATTTTTATTTAGCCCCCATGTAAGTGCCCAGCACTCTTCTGTGTTCTGAGAATAAGGTAATGAGCAAACCGGATGAAGACCCTGCCCTCACTGAGCTTCTCTTCCAGTAGATGTGTAGATGGAGTCGTTCCCTAAGACCTCAATACATTGATCTGGTCTCCTCTTTTATCTGTTTTATGCGTCATGGCCTCCTGATGCCCTTATCAATTTGGTGATTTTCATTTTCCAAAAAACATTTGAAAACATACTCTGTGTTGAAGTTTGATTTGCCACCTAAGATGATTGAAAAAGCAATTCTAAATTACTCCAAGGCATTCAGTATAAAAGGAAATTTTCAAAGATACGTTCATGGCTTAATAATTAAATCTGCGTGAATATGCCTGTTGGGAACTTCTGCAATAATAAAATAGAATGGCAGGTTCCACGCTGCAAACAAAGAACTTTCTCTTTCCAAGATTTGAGTCACAGCATATTAGGATTTAATAGATTTTACATTTTTGTAAATGCATAATGCCAAAATTTCATGGTAAGGAGTCTTGAATTATTATTCAAGTACAATCCAAAAGATTCTGAAAAAACACAAAGAATGGGAAAAAAACACTCAACAACATAACTGTTTCAGAGACTCCCAAGTGCCTGAAATAGTAAAATATCTTTGCTTTGATCTCAGTTTTGGAGTTTCCCCTCTCCTTACCCCTCTGCCCCATAAGATACGCAGAAATTCTGTCTTTTTCTGCCTTTTACAAACTAGTTCAGATCTGGTTACAACATGCCAATAACTACACGTGATGCCCACAAAAGGAAATGGCCATCTAGGGACAGCATTGATGTTGACCCGTGGACCTCAAAGTGCTTAAGTATTATGAAAAGCTAAAAACGAAACCATAAGAGGATGCATGAATTAACAACTTCTCTTGAGACTCAGTGAATCCAGTCACCCTTTCCTGAGAAAATGATGACAGAAAAATGACACCAGTCTACAGAGATAAACAACAGCTGGGGTTATAAAGATAGGTAAGCTTTCCAAGGGTTTCAAAGATACACCTAAATTCACTATGGAGAAGATTCTGTAAAATAACTCCATCATAAGGTCATATTTTAACATAAATAGATTTCAGAAGATTGGACTTAATTATACATTTATGTCGATTTACATGTATCAATATTTATCTATTTATCTATCTTCAGAAGTCAAGGAAAAATAAAGTTCTACCTTCCCTCCATGGTAATAACTGTAACGGGAAGAAATTGCTTGCATAGCGATTTTAATTCCAGAGGTCCAAGGACCGAAATGCAACTCCCAATCATCCTCTGCATTTTCAGGCCATATAAAATCACAACACTTTAGGGTACTCTCAGAACAGTTAGGCGATTCTAATTTGTGTCCATTCTCCTCCTTCATTTCTGTCTCCATAAATAATGGATAAAGCAACAACGGGTCTTGGCTGACTTTTTAATTCTAATATACAAAAATTATCTCCTGGAAATAAATTAACGTCTATACAATAGTCTGCAAATGGTTTGAAAGTAATTTGGTGGTTCTTAAGATGCTCCATGTGTTCCGTTTTATTTTTCAGTCAATTTATCACTCATCCCTCTTCACTTCATCCCCATGCCCTCCCCACCCTACTCCCACCTCAAAATCCAAGTTCTTGTCACACTGAGGCAAAGACTCATTCTGTTATTTTTTTTGCCCCTGTTCTTGGTTTGCTATTCAATTTTCTGTTAATTGGTATTAACTGACATATCAAAGTGCAAGTGCAAATGCTATGCAAATATCAAATGGAAAGCTTTTTTTTTTCTTTATGACTAACACAATTGATAACTGTGTAAATATAATAACTGTACCAGTTAGAGTCTACCTGATTTATAAAAAGGGTACGTGGGGTAAGTGGATTTTCAAAACAAGGGCTGCTTAGCCCTTTACGAATCATTATGCTTTTATTTTATCTTTTTTAGGTTGGAATCTTAGAAAAAAATGAAGACATCACACACTCCTGCACTTAAGAAACTATCATAGGAAATAAAACCATAAAGGCAAAATAACCTGAATTAAGTGAATAGAAGGATGCCTCTAGATGCATTGAAGTAGGTGAGACTGTCCTTCCACTACGGGCTTCAGAATCCTATTTTGGTGTGCTCTTTCTCTGGGGGTAATTTCTAAGTTCAACGTGATTCCTTGCCAAGGTCTCTTGGTATGCTTCTTTCCCACCATATATCCCATCTATTCTCCTGGCCCTTTCTCCCACCACCCACCCATCCAATCAGTTCTCAGCCCATTCCTATTGCTGTTGGGTTTCCTGCCTCGGGCTATAATTAAAGCAATTGGAAGAGGAAGTAGGGGAAATCTGACAACTAATTTTGTGTCTGATAAGTAAAATATATGCAGAGAATTTTTTTTCTTGGACTCATATTCTTTTTCCTTTCCCATTTAATTTTAGATTCCTTCTGCCTTTGAGGTTTTTATGTAAGTTAGAGATTGATATATAAATAAAATACAGTCTGGCCATATCTCATTCATCTTATATACTCCCTTAACTTATAGAACTGACTCTGGTGCCCAGGGAGGTCAGACCCCTGGAACAATCATTTTCAGTGTAAAGTTTATTTATAATAATGCTCATTTGTCTGTTAACTACTTTGTTGATATATAGTACAGGAGATGGTAATCATTTTACTTTATTTTATATATGTCTTCTCAGTAAAGAGAACTGGGCATTCACTTCCTTTTAATTAGCCACCCTTGGGAAAATCAAGCCCGTGTGACAAAAGTCATCCTAATTCAGCATGTTAAGTTAGAACCACACACCATCTTGCACAGGGTAGGCATTCAATAAATACTTGTTAAACTGAACTGAACTTTATAAAATATGCCCTTGTTAAATAATATTTCAATAGTATTTAAAATAATCACTTATTAAAATGTTTACTTACAAATTAAAGAGAATCTTCATTAATACTAAAATTTAGCAGAGATTCCTATAGGTAGCCTATTTGTCTATTTTATAAAATAATAGAGAACTTTACAAGTATTAATCAGGCCTGATTTTTTGAACACGTCTTATATGTTTTTTTTGGTCCCTATCACAAAATGGATACAATCTGAGTTAAAGAATTGACAAGACTCTAAGTTGTGCTTCTGTCTTTGGACATTTGTACAAAAGTGATTTAAATCAATGGAACAGAATAGAGAGCCCAGAAATGGACCCTCAACTCTATGGTCAACTAATCTTCGACAAAGCAGGAAAGAATGTCCAATGGAAAAAAGACAGTCTCTTCAACAAATGGTGTTGGGAAAATTGGATAGCCACATGCAGAAGAATGAAACCGGACCATTTCCTTACACCACACACAAAAATAGACTCAGAATGGTTGAAAGACCTAAATGTGAGACAGGAGGCCATCAAAATCCTAGAGGAGAACACAGGCAGCAACCTCTTCGACCTCAGCCGCAGCAACTACTTCCTCGAAACATCACCAAAGGCAAGGGAAGCAAGGGCAAAAATGAACTATTGGGACTTCATTAAGATAAAAAGCTTTTGCACAGCAAAGGAAACAGTAAACAAAACCAAAAGACAACCGACAGAATGGGAGAAGATACTTGCAAATGACATATCAGATAAAGGGCTAGTATCCAAAATCTATAAAGAACTTCTTAAACTCAACACCCAAAGGACAAAGAATCCAATCAAGAAATGGGCAGAAGACATGAACAGACATTTTTCCAAAGAAGACATCCAAATGGCCAACAGACACATGAAAAAGTGCTCAACATCGCTCGGCATCAGGGAAATCCAAATCAAAACCTCAATGAGATACCACGTCACACCAGTCAGAATGGCTAAAATTAACAAGTCAGGAAACGACAGATGTTGGCGGGGATGCGGAGAAAGGGGAACCCTCCTACACTGTTGGTGGGAATGCAAGCTGGTGCAGCCACTCTGGAAAACAGTATGGAGGTTCCTCAAAAAGTTGAAAATAGAGCTACCATAGGATCCAGCAGTTGCACTACTGGGTATTTACCCCAAAGATACAAACGTAGGAGTACATGCACCCTGATGTTTATAGCAGCAATGTCCACAATAGCCAAACTATGGAAAGAGCCAAGATGTCCATCGACAGATGAATGGATAAAGAAGAAGTGGTATATATATACCATGGAATATTATGCAGCCATCAAAAGGAATGAAATCTTGCCATTTGCAACAACGTGGATGGAACTGGAGGGTATTATGCTGAGCGAAATAAGTCAATCAGAGAAAGACATGTATCATATGATCCCACTGATATGAGGAATTCTTAATCTCAGGAAACAAACTGAGGGTTGCTGGAGTGGCGGGGGGTGGGAGGGATGGGATGACTGGGTGATAGACACTGGGGAGGGTATGTGCTATGGTGAGCACTGTGAATTGTGTAAGACTGTTGAATCACAAACCTGTACCTCTGAAGCAAATAATACATTATATGTTAAAAAAAAGAAGATAGTAAGAAGGGTAAAATAAAGGGGGGGAATCGGAGGGGGAGACAAACCATGAGAGACTATGGACTCTGAGAAACTGAGGGTTCTAGAGGGGAGATGGGGGGGATGGGTTAGCCTGGTGATGGGTGTTAAAGAGGGCACGTATTGAATGGAGCACTGGGTGTTATACGCAAACAATGAATCATGAAACACTACATCAAAAACTAAAGATGTAATGTATGGTGATTAACATAATAAAATTTTTTAAAAAGTGATTTAAATAATCATAATGTATATCAAATTCATGCTTTTATCTGAGTGGTCTGCAACTCATAATCTAGGACAGGTTTTTTACTGTCTTCAGAAATGCCCATTTTGCACAGTGAACACTGTTGTTAAGGAACAGTCAAATAAATATGAGAATCACAGATCTTCTCTTGTTAAACACATAAACAGAGCATGAGTCACATTTTTACTTTGCTGTCTGAACTTAACTTTGGGAGTTGCATTAGCCACACGTACAAGTTATTCTAGAAGTCTCTTAAAAACTAACCATGTAATTATAGAATGTTCCCTTCTGTATTGTTCTTAAAGGTATTGTTCTATAAAGGTATCAAAACTATCTGAATAGTAAATTTTCTACGAATCTTGAGAAATTATAAAAACAAAATGAAGCAACAAAAATCTGTGGTGGACTGCTAGTTTTCCCGCTTCCTCCAAATCCATTTCCCCCTTCTTCCATTTCCCCCTTCTTCCCCTTGTCTATTCAGAAAATAACTTTCCAGCTTCTCTTGGAGGTAGTGTGGCCATGTATTTAAATTCAGGTTAATGGAATGTGAGCAGTCATCTTTCCCTGGACATTGGCTTTTCCACTTTTGTCATTGGGTGGAAGATGAACCTAACCTGCTCTCACTACAAGGATGAATATAACAGCCTTGTGGGCTTGCAGAGCAACAAGATGGAGGTGCTTGCTTCCCCAAATGACCCAGTGGAGAAGAGGCACCCTGCAAGCCTAGACCAGCTGACTGCCACGTGAAAGAGGAATGCATTTTGTATTATTTAAGATATGGCGTCTTGGACGTTCCTTCATAATTTAACTGAACCTTCACCCTACTCTATCTGTGAATGATATGGTCAGAAAAGTTTCTCTTATAATACAAAGCAAATGAAAACAACCTGATGACATTTTCACAGTCCTCTGAAGAGGACATTATTAACTTTCATTTTTTAGGGTGCCTTCATGTTAATAGGAGCTTCACTTCTGCCACATTCTTCTATTTGTTCTTCACAGGAAGAAGGAGAGAAGCACAGGTGACTGTGTCCCTCTCCTTTGATTGTTCGGTTAACATCAATGGCTCCTGACCACCTTTTGAGGCCTGATCAAATGCCACCTCCTCAGAGATAATATTTTTTAATTTTCCAACTGGTTTAATCATTTTTCCTTTTTATGAATGCCCACACAATTGTATCTGTACTTGGGGACTTTGCAGCACTTCCTGTAATTAACCATTCATTCATTTGGCCACTATGAAAAGGCAAGGTTCCTCAATGAAGAGCTTATATCCGATTTTGATGTACTTAAAGCAACATAAATATATATTGACGATAACAGTGAATAAATACATTCTCATTTATTAAATTATAAAACAACCCTTATTAGGCTTAAGGAAATAATATAATAATGTATCTTGGATGTAAAAAAACATTCTACTCTAACCCAGAAACCATATAAATGAGGACAAAAATAATAATTAATAATGATACCAAATGACTTAAATATCAGATGGGAATTGTGATTTTCTTTTAAACTGAGCAACATCATTTCTTTTCAACTGTACTTAGGTAAAATTTTTAAAGGCAAGAACATGATTCTACTACAAACTCTTGTTACATTAAATAGTTAATCACATAAAGATCAGACTGATCTGATTTTGGTGGGAAAATCTATAAGCCATTTTAAAAATCATGTCTGATATTTACTCACTGGCTATCTTATTTACTAGGCTTTATAAGATCAAATCATGTGTCTCCTACCAAATTAAGGCACAGTAGATTCTTGATTGATTCTGAAGTTAACATTAGGGATAGCCATCAAAACTGTGGGCTTTCAGTTGGTTCTTATTAGCTGACTCCCAGTCTAATTAGAACATGGAAATATAGAAAACATTTTTGACTTGTTCCTAATACTTAAAAGTCTGGGAACCAGAAAGAAAAGTCTCAAATAGGCTTAGTAATGCACTTATAGATTTTATGTATTCAATTCTCACATGCTCTTATTTGAACACAATCTATTAAATATGACTTAATAAAATATGGTAAATATTTTCTCTCTCTAATATTCTAAATGCTACCTTACACTGAGGCTAAAGAAAACCATATTCTTAAATAAATTATGTGAATTAGATAGTATTACATTAGAAAATCATCAAATTCTTTTCCTAAAATTTTTTTCCTACACTTGGGAGACTAGAAGAACACGAATTTGACATTCAGTAGTAATACTTCATGGCTGTGTGAATTTCTGCAAGTTACTTAACTTCTCTGAGCCACAGTTTCTATATATTTAAAGACTGGGATGATAATACCCACATACAGTATTAATATAAAAAGTGGATTGTAAAATTGCATGAAAATACTGATTATAGGACCTATAAGATATTCATTACATATAAAGCCCTCTGATACTTCTACACAGTGGGAAAGAAAATTGGCATTATTCCACTCATTTCACCTTCCCAGAGACCTTATTTAGCATATCGTGGATGGTTAAAAATGATGTATTTTTTTATTTTTCAATGAATAAATATATTTGTAATTTTTTATAAAATTTGGTAATTTTATAAAATATATTTGTATTTCTATACTATACAATTTTAATAAATAATTTTATATTTGAATGAATAAATACATTTTTAAAATTTTATACTCTCATTCTCTCTTATCATTATCATTTCTTTCTTTCTTGGTCTTTCCTGTTAGTGTTTAAGCACTGTTAAGTATCATGTTTTCTTGAAAGGCAAATAAAAACAACAACAATCCTTCCCTTGAGTCTTTGTGTTCAAGATATTAAGCTTTTTGCTAGAAGTATCATCATTAAAATCCTATGGTACTGGTACCAGAATTGAATGAATTGATGAATGAAACACAATAGGTAGTCTTGAACTAGATCTTAGCTTTTAATAATCACAAGCCATCACCAGCCAAAGGACAAAGAATCACTTAAAATAGTTTTGAAAATCTGGGTATATTTGAGGAAAAAAAAAAACATAAACTAATGCTGGATCTTCATTTTGTAATTTCAAATGTATTTAAAGGGTAAATGCAAAAAATCCAAATGAAGAAGTAAACCTGGTTTCAGGGAAAGATAACAATTTGCATGCATCCATTTAATGCTTTTCCTTCCAGAGACCCCCGACAACATCAGTAAAAATATATATACTTATTCATAAACCCACAAGAGAAGGAAGAGTGAGAGAGAAAAGAATAGCAACAGAATTTTAGAGGCTAAAAAGCAACGGGTGAGTGGTAACAAATTTAGTGGATTTGGGATGCTAAAACCTAAGCTGACAGTTGAGAAAACTGGAAAGCAGTCCTATTTTGTCCTATGCTCTGCACTAGGGTGAGTCTGGAGATTTACTCTCTTGAGAGCAAAACACAGGATTTCTAGACTGGGGGACAGTGACACAGTTGGTGGAGTTACTCTTCACCAAATGAGAATTTTAAAAAATATGTATTTACTGAATGCTGAGACTCCCTCTCCCCTCCCCATCCCTTTCTCTATTCCCTGAAAACTGGCAATCTGGACTTTACCCTCAAGACAGAACAATAACAGAGAATTTTCTGGGGATTCTGACTGACCCAAGAAGAGACACCAAAAACACCTGACACCATGTAGCAATAAAAGGCAGGCAACATCTCCCTAAAGTCGAGTTCAAAGTCAACACATGCTACTTAAGTAAATAGAATATTTATTTAATATTTAGTCCCCAACTTTTAAATCTGAACAATTAACCAAAGGTGTCTAGAAATCTAAGAAGCTTTTAATATAAAAGATGCAGATCAAAACAAGTAAAGAAAACCAAACAGTTACTATGCAGAAGGAAGAAAGCTTTGAAATACACTGATTTTCTCAAAGAGATAAGAAAAGTGACTGCCTCCACAAAACAAAAATAGTATATTATTAAAAATAAAGTACATTTAGAAAATGACAAGCTTTTGGAAATTAAAAACATGACAGCAGAAATGAAAAAAAAAATGACAGAACAGTAGAAAATAAAGTTGAGATGATCTGAGATGGAAAATAGGCAATAAAATATTGAACCAGTCCAGGAGGTATAATCCCTAGAAAGAAAAAATAAAGAAAACGGACAAGAAGTAACCATTATTAAGTCAGAAACAGTGAATGGATTAGAGATTTTACTCCCCTTGAAAGTTCACAACTTAGTCTGCCACAGATTTATAAACATATGTTGATGAAGACACAATAGCTCTGCATCAGAGACACAAATCATTTATTACTCAAAGCAAAAACAGCAGCAGGAATAGCATTTGGTGTTGCTTCCTTACACCCCAACCCCCACAGTGTGACACAATGAGGGCTGGATTTTACTTGTGTATACCATGTGGTGCCCCATTGGAGAGGCTTCCCAAATTTTAGAAAACTAAGCTTTTATAGGCTGCTGACATATCTTGTCATTCTCCTTCCAGAAAGAAAGAGATTATGCATTATCCTGGAATTTAAGCAAATACTTCCAGGAAGAAGCAGAAGGCTTTAATCTTCTCTACTCGAGAACATTTCTGGGGAAGCATGCTTCTAAATCTTTCTAGGGAGATACACTATCTCTAGTTTCTAAGACCACTTATTAATAAAAAATGTCCTTTGCTTAGTATTCTCCAACTGTACAGGGCTGAAGTTTGCAAAGTCATGGAGAATTGTCTTTCAATAATCATCAATGAAATAATTCAATAAAATTTCCAGAGCCCACTTAGTCTTCAGTCTACTTGATGAATATAGACCCTCACCAGAGCACATCATTGTGAAACTTCAGAACCTGTGGATATGCCAAAATTTTTAAAAGTTTTCAGAGAGATTAAAAACAGGTCATATACAAAGTCATAATGACTTTTGACTTCTTAACTGCAACATTGGAAACTCAAAGACAATGGAACAATGCCTTCAGAATTCTGAAGGAAAACTATTTCCAACTTAGATTTCTATCCCCAGCTCAGTAAACAATCAACTGAGAGTGTAATCAAGATATTTTCAGATATCTAAAGTAACTGAGAATTTTACTTCTCATGTTCCTTTCTGCTTTAGCTACTGGATACTATATTTTACCAAAATAAGAGAGAAAAATCTAGAAAATGAATAAATGGTTCCAAGATAAAGGAAATCCAACACAGAAGAAATGCATCAAGAGTTCAAAGGAGGATAACAAATGGAGCTTCTAGGAAAACAGCTCCAAGCTAGACATAGTAGGCAATCGGTCTGGATTGCAGAGATTTAAAAGACAATGTTGAGGGCTGACTTCATCAACATGCCCAATATCACTGTACAATATGTATGCAAGGAAATACGTATGCAAGGATATATATTAGTCTATTATGAATAATTTTAATTTTATTCATTGTATCTTTCTCTATTTTCCTATGCACTACTATAAACAAGTATTAATTTTAAAGTCAGAAAATTATATTAAACACATCTACTCAAGAAACAAATCTCCTTTGATCCTTATGATATTTCTAGTGACAGCCTTCCTTTTCTTTCCCTTTATAATTATATATATTGAACGAGTGGTCTACAATCAATGTCTCCAATTCCAACCCTCCTATCACTCTTAAATGTCATTGCACTACAGCTGCTGCCCATACACTCCACAGAATATACTCTGGAAATGTCACTAGTAGATATTCTTCAGTCTTCTTATTTCATCTAGGAGTTTCATCCAGCCAATATGTATTGAGTGCTTACCATAAGGCTTTTGACACCATTGACCACTTCCTCCTTTGTAAAACACTCACTTCCCTTGGATTCCATGACACCCTGGTCTCCAGTTCTCCTTTCATTACCCCCCCCTTTTTTCCTTTCATTTTTTTTTGTATATCCTCTGAACCTCTCCACAATAGCCTGAAAATCTGTGGCTCCCCAGAAGCTTTTCATCATCTCTTTCTCCAACTCATTTTACAAATTTTTGAAGCCATGGAATGCATTCACCACACAGCTTCATTCGCTGTCCATTGTCGACTCCGAATTTAAATACCCTGTCAAATTACTCCCCAGATCTCCAGACCAAATACTGATCAGCCTTAGTGACAGTTCCACATGTATGGCCCATAGGTACCACTGATGTAATACATCCCAAACTTAGCTCATTATTAAACCAAAGCAAATCTTATTTTTTCCTACCCTATGTTTTCTAACTCAGTGACAGACACACCATCTAACCTGGATTCCAAACTAAGACGCTAAAGGCTACCTTGCACTTTTTACTTTTACTTTTCCTTATCATCACTCACATTTAGTGACCAGGTCTATTGATTTTGCCTTCTTGATACCTTGGCAATTGCTCCTTTTTCTCTCTCCCTACCTAGGTCAGCTGCCCACTTAAATGAATTATAACATTTCTTACCTTCAAAATAAGGTCTAAACTTCCCATCACGGCATTTACAATCCTTTTCCACCTTGACTCTCCCTCTTTCTTCAATATCATCTCCTACTAACTTCATACTCCAGCCTTAAAGAACTAGATTTTAACACATTCTTTTGCCTTTCTGCCTTTGTAGATAATGTTCTGTCTTTCTAGAATGATCTTTTTCTCTCACCTTTCTCTATGTATCTAACTGCTATTCATCTTCATGAATTCAAGAGTTACTTTATCAAAGAAGTCTTTCCTGACTCCCCTTTATCCAAGGCTAGATTAGGTGCCATCCCTATGTGCTTGTATCAAGCTTTGTCTTAATATCCCTCTCTTAGAGCTTTCTCAAACTCACTGCAAGGTAATCCCACCAGAAATCCCACCCTGTTTCAATGATGACTCCCTCATTAGAACTCTTCTAGAGAGATTTCCTTCAGAATGCATTTATGAGTCACACAAGAAAACTTATTTTTATGGTTCAATTTTGTTTTTGCTCAGAAGTAGTACTGCCCAGTGTGATCACCAAAATTATTGAACAGATTTGACCATGAATAACTTTTGGCTATTTCAAAAAATTCAAATATGCTTTCAAAGGACAAATACTTCTTCCCACTGAGAATATTCAAAAGACTGCTATCAGATGTGAGAATTATTTAATGTTTGCTAAAAAGAAATAGTCAAAGTACTGCAGAACTATAGTTTTAAGTGTACACATGCTTTCCAATACATATTTCAGTAAAAATCACCAAGTAAATAAAAATACAGTTTTTAAATGGAAAAAAATTAAGCTAATTCTTATTTTTAGAACACCGATATATATAAATGCTGCAAATCAGTGGATAAGAAAAAATGGTTAAAAATGCAGCATGCAAAGTCATACCCAGAATATAGTACTATAACATCAAAATAACCACATTAGGAAATGCAAGGAATAAAAAAAATGATATCAGATAGGAATATCTTGGGAGAACATTATAATATAGGACTAGATTATTAATGGGAAGAACATAGCAATACTAATGTGGGAGTCTAATTCATGTTTTACATGTTGATTCTTATATTAATATCAGAAATAATCTTCCCATGGAACTATTATTTGTCATTAGTATTTTCTCTCAATGAATAACATTATGATTGAAAAGAGGAAAAAAGAAATAATTTAGAAATATTGATTTAGAGGTATTGTTGCTCAGTACTTGAATATTTTAAAATCAGACTATGTGGCATAAATTAAAACAGATATACTACTACCTAGCTTGATGAAGAGCTGTCCTTAGAGAGTATTCATCCAGCACATTAAAGCATTGTGGTCTTTTGAAAACGTCACACAGTAAAAGCGTTGCATGAATCTAAGGCAAATGATACAATGCACGCAGTAGGCATTTAATGAGTATTTGTGAAATTGAACATCAAAGATGAATTAAGGGAGGTAGCAGTGAATCAGTAAAGTGACCCAAAGTGACTTTTATAGTCATGATTTCCATGATTTCCTACTTCATTTTAATGAGCATTAAGAAATCGTAATTCTTTTTTTTTTTAAAGATTTTATTTATTTATTTGAGAGAGAGAATGAGATAGAGAGAGAGAGCATGAGAAGGGGGAGGGTCAGAGGGAGAAGCAGACTCCCTGCCGAGCAGGGAGCCCGATGCGGGACTCGATCCCGGGACTCCAGGATCATGACCTGAGCCGAAGGCAGTGGCTTTAACCAACTGAGCCACCCAGGCGCCCTAAGAAATTGTAATTCTAAGCTGAACTTATTACATAGACTATTGCTTAACATAGGGGGTTATCTTTTAACACTTGGAAATACTCAGTGTCCAAGTCTTTTCCGTGTGACTTTGGGCTTTTTATTTGTTTTTGGCATATGTGTGTTCTTTTTCCAAGGAGAACTCAGCTATACAGCTATATATCAATTATACAAAACAAAGGAGAAACTATGGTCATGTCATAAGAAGTATATATTTCACCAAACCTTTATTGAACACTTACAGTCTCTTACTGTTGGGTGTACACAGATGAAAAGCAAGACTCAATCCTTGCCTTCAGACATGTCCAGTGGGGCAGCAAGGAACCTTCTATTATAAAGTAATGCAGCAAAACAAGGCTAAAGAGGGACACCTGGGTGGCTCAGTCGGTTGAGCGTCTGCCTTCGGCTCATGATCCCAGGGTCCTGATATGGAGTCCCACATTGGGCTCCTTGCTCGGCAGGAAGCCTGCTTCTCTCTCTGCTTGCGCTCATGTGCTTTCTCTCTCTGACAAATAAATACAATCTTAAAAAAAACAAAACAAAACAAGGCTAAACAATGTGAGATCAGATGAGTAGCTGGCCCAAGGCAGACTGGAAATTCTGAAATAACTGACGGCCATCACACATTTGTGGCAATTTCCATTGAGGACAAACCCTAATAAGCTTTGTATTCATTCTGGCTTCAAATCGTGGTTTTATCTCTTACTAGCTGTGTGACTGGGTATATAGTAGGTGTATAATTAGTCTACCAAACACTGTCAGAAGTAAAAGGAGGCATAATTGAGAGCTATGGGAGTTTGGAAAGACTTGGTGGGTGAGGCAGGACTCAAACTGAACCTGGGGTGCCCTGTAGGATATTTGGATGGGAGGAGGCCGTTTTGGCTCTGAGGAATGAAGGAAGTTTCAGAGAAAAGAGTATACATCGCATGTGATCTAAAGGCAGATGGGCACAGAGATTGCCTGCCAGCAAGGAAAATATATCAAATTCCACGATCACAGAAAATCTTTGAATGCTGTTTCATAAAAGATCGAGACAGTGTCTTTCCAAGCTTCTATTCCTCCACGCTCTCACACTCTCCCTGATTTCTTTCAAATACACATTTAGAAATACTTAATTGAATGTAATATTTTGCCAGTATTTATGGTAATTACTTCCTGTTAGTTCTTTTATTAAGGAACAACACAATTTTATGTAGGATGCATGGCCCCAATTTTCTCAGTTTGTAGTAAGTTATCTGACGTATCTTGCAATAAACCAGCATCCGTAAGAGTTATTCTTCTGGTTTAACAAGAGAACACTACTTAGATTTTTAAACATCCAACCTCGCACTATTTACATCACATATGGTAAAGGTGGAGCAAGTAGTTAATTCATCTTATTCAAGTATATTGTCTCCACTCCTGTCTTGCACAGTATTTTATTATTATTATTTTTTTGCATACAATTGAATAGGCTTTTGTGCTACATAGTTCAGTGGGAAGGAATAGATGCACACAGCCACATTCTAGACAGAGATATACCAGGTGCAAACAATGCCTCTCTGCAGAGTTCACAAGAGATTTATCACAATAAAAGGGGCCAGGAGAATGTGGACATTTCTGGGTTACTGTGCTATTCCCCCACCGCTATGCTCTAACCATCTCAGACAGGCTGACAGAAACTATTGTTATAACTTCTGCTGGTGTTGTATTTATATACCATATTGGTTGGGCTGCCAGACCTCAGTACCGGCATGCCCTCTAATGTGCTCTTTCAATCTGCACACAGAAACTTTAAGAGTCTATTATCTGGTTTACTTACAGTGTCTACCACCATTGCTAAAAAAAGAGAAAATGGCACCATCAGGTTGAAAACAGAAGAATGTCTGTTGTGTAGAGAATAAAAGGAAATTTTTAAAAATCTCTGCTGGAACATTTTATGCCCCATGGCTACCTCCTGCAATTTTCACTTTGACATGAAAAAGTTCGTTATGGCCAAAAAAAATAAGAAAAGAACTATTACATTGTGACCTGTCAATAATTGTGCATCCACATTCAAATACGAGGTCATTCACATGTTTCCAATGTATGATTGGGCAAGGGGCCCAACAATGAACTAATTATGTGAATCCTCTTGCCTGCATAAATTCCGATTTACTTAGAAGTCAGCAGATGACCTCCAGATTCAAATCTACACATCCCTTAACCCATGATATATGGTGAGGGATCAAAATCAAATCAAAGCTCTAAGACTCAGTATCAGGAGTGGCTAAAAGACTAGTACATTCTGTGCTTCTGTTTATCCACCAAATTTGGCAAGAATACGTGCTAATAATCCCAAACTGAAAGAAATGGTATGAGAAACAGTTTCTGTTTGTGAGGTGTGTGTGTGCATGTGTGTGTGCTGGGCAGGGGCGGGGGGTTGGTGAGGAGAAGAAAGTCCATTTGTGTCATAATATCTACTGACGAAATTTCTTCTTCTTGTTGTTTCTATCACAGCTTTTGACATTTTTCTATTGTATTAAAAAAACTAAATCTATAGAATATTATTAACCTTTATTGAGAACTTACTTTGTGTCAGTTCTAAGTACTTTACATCCATTAACTCATTTCATTCCCACAAAGCCTTTTGACATAGACTTTATTTTTATGACCTGGATATTATAGGTGATGAAACTAGAGCACACAGAGGTTAGGTAAATAGCCCAAGATCACGTAGCTAGTAAAGGGTAGATCTGGGATTCAAACGCAGGAAGACTGGCTGAGGTGTGACTAGAGTTGGACTGGCCAATATGATAGCCTCAGCCACAGAGGGCTACTGAGCAATTACAGTAGGGCTGATTTGACCCGAGATGCCCTGCAGGCATGAAATATACATAGGACTTGACTTAGTAAGGAAAGGAATATAATAGTATCTTATCTTGCCTGTTTAACATCTCATCAAAAACTTTTGTATTGATTACAGGCTGAAATGATAATATTTTGGATATATTGGGTTAAATAAAACATACTATTAAAATTAATAATTTCACATGGCTCATTCTACTTTTTTAATGTGGACACTAGAATATTTAAAATTACATATACAACTAACTATATTTTTAATGTTGGCTCTAGTCTGTTTTTTGTTTTTTGTTATTTTTTTTTTTAGAGAGAGTGAGTGGGGGCAGAGGGAGAGGGAGAGAGAATCTTAAGCAGGCTCCACCGTGGAGCCCTACTCAGGGTATGATCTCTTGACCCTGAGATCATGAACTGAGCCGAAATCAAGAGTCGGATGCTTAACCGACTTAGCCACCCAGGTGCCTCTCTAGTCTGGACTCTTAACTACTCTGCAATATTGGTTTTATTTTTAATTAATTAATTTTTTAAGTAGGCTCTATTCCCAGCATGGAGCCCAACGCAGAGCTTGAAGTTACAACCCTGAGATCAAGATCTGAGCTGTGATCAAGGGTCAGAGGCTTAACCAACACCCAGGCGCCCTGCAATAATGGTTTAAAAATCAGAATGAATATTAGCCCAAACATGGATACTTCCTTCATCTTATTTTGTGTTTTATTAATTTACTACATGTGTATTATAATATAATCCCTTCAAGCTTAAAAACATAAACTGAACCTTTATATAAAATCACCTGGTGAACCAACTACAGGGACATTAGTTATTTTCATAGGTTGTTGATGAACCTGTGACTGATAAACAGTGAAGCTGAACAATGTCATCAGCACAAGGAATAAATATGATTCAATTATTATCTGCAGGGCCATTAATAAAAATAATCATAATAGGGCTAACATCTATTAAGAACTTACAATATGTCAGGCCTTGGGCAAAGCCAGTGTCATCCATACGGTTGGTACTGCCCACTAGGGGGCATTTTGGAAATTTGTCGGCCCATTTTGGTTGTC
This sequence comes from Halichoerus grypus, assembly GCF_964656455.1. Classification (NCBI taxonomy): domain Eukaryota; kingdom Metazoa; phylum Chordata; class Mammalia; order Carnivora; family Phocidae; genus Halichoerus; species Halichoerus grypus. The sequence continues at coordinate 195,453,214 of NC_135714.1, forward strand.
CCAGAGGACACTGGTGGTACAAGAAGTCTTGGGTCAATCCTGCTCAATGAAGAATGCCACTGGATATTCTCAGAGATGCAACATCATTTCATAATTATCTCAGCCTAATTGGCTAAGCCTAAAGCCTTACATAAAAACACAAAATATTTGTTGCTAAGTTTTAATATGCACAGAGTTTTCCAGGAATTCAGCTGCCATGAAAGTCAAGAAAAGACTGTACTTTGATCAGAACTTCACAAAAGTCATTTACCATTTTAGAAAATTACACCCTTGGTGTCAATACTGCTCTTGGTATTAGAGTTACTGATTCAGCACACTTGTATTTATACTACTGTACCCGCCATATTAATGATGGTAAACTGCAAGCATCTGATTGCTTCCTATGTCATTTAGATTTGTCATGTATAATCATTGACATATTGAATATATGTCCCTTTATTATAAATAGCTTTCCTTTTATTTTCTCCTTTAAATCAGAGTGAGGGAATTAATTCCTTTTTAAAATTATGTATGCATTAGGTTATATTATGCATAAATTATTTTTTGGAGAGTAAATGGGGCATTATAAAATATTAATTTAAGAAAGGGCATATTGGTCTGGTAAGAATGAGAACTGCAAGGCTAAATTCTTTATATGCATTAACTAATTTTTTCTTTAAAAATGACAAGCTTTAGGAAGTAGGTACCTTTTTTTTCATCTCTATTTCACAGATAAGTTAAATAACTTAAGTATTTTAATTGTTCGAGGTCAACGTCTGAGATTCAAAAATTTAAAAATCTTATAATCTATGTCCTAACAAGTATATTGTCTTCTTATTTTTTCTTATAAATTATATATAACTATATTTTATATTATAATATACACTACATATTATAATTTATACAAGTTATTATATAAATGTATTTTAAAATATTCAATTTAAAGATATTTTTAAATGCTACCTATTGATAATTTGTTGTTTTTTTTTTTTTTAAAGATTTTTTATTTATTTGACAGAGAGAAAGACAGCGAGAGAGGGAACACAAGCAGGGGGAGTGGGAGAGGGAGAAGCAGGCTTCCCGCTGAGCAGGGAGCCCGATGCGGGGCTCGATCCCAGGACCCTGGGATCATGACCTGAGCCGAAGGCAGACGCTTAACGACTGAGCCACCCAGGCGCCCCGATAATTTGTTGTTTTTAAAGGATTTGTGTTCCAAATGACTATCTTCAGTATTCCCCACTGAAAGCATAGGAAAGCATTTACTTTGTCATTTTCAGTAAGATCTCATTATCTTAAAATTTTGAATGCTCATCCTTAAGGAAAAATAAATTGAAGAATAATGGATTTTGTTTTCAAAAATGTATAACAGATGGGATATTTAAAATCTCCAGCCAATAGGAAATTACAACATTTACATATGCATTTACCCTATGTCTCAGAATTTCCACTTCTAGGAATCTATCCTCATGACAGGTTGGAAAAATGGAAAAATTATTAAAAGAAGAATACCCAAGGCTATTTATTAGAATTGGTACCACATATTGGAAACAACTCAAATGTTCACGTTGGGGAACGAGTAGAAGAAACTGTGGTAACTCCTCCCAATGGAGTACTATGCAGCTACCAAAAAATAAGTAAAATTCTCTTTCTATTGCTGGAGTGATCTCCAGAATATAATCTGCAGTGGAAAAATGAAGTACAGAGTATTACATAGAGCACTCAGAGTGTGGCCTCCAGACCATCGCCAGGATCACCATCACCTGGGAACTTGTTAAAAATTCAAACAATTGGGGCGCCTGGGTGGCTCAGATGGTTAAGCGTCTGCCTTCGGCTCAGGTCATGATCCCAGGGTCCTGGGATCGAGTCCCGCATCAGGCTCCCTGCTCCTTGGGAGCCTGTTTCTCCCTCTGCTTCTCTCTCTCTCTCTCTCTGTGTCTCTCATGAATAAATAAATAAAATCTTAAAAAAAAAAAAATTCAAACAATTGGATGGCTATCCTAAACCTACTGAAATAGAAAGTCTGGGGGTAGGATTCAGAAATCTGTGTTTTAAACAACTCCCCCCAACCCACTGATTTATTTGTAGCTGAGTGTGAAACCTTTTGCTATACATTAGCCTACTGTTTTTCACAGAATGGTAGAGAATATAATACAAATACATACATATATAATTATACTATACATATATATTTGTTTATGTGTTTTTTTAAAGCTAGAAGATTAAACCACGAAATAAATAAGAGGTAATAAAGCTATATAAAATGGTTAACTGTGGAAGAATCAAGGGGAAGGAGACATGCACAGAAGCCAGACCTCTCTGAATATACTTTGAGTTGTAGATTTGAATTTGGCATCATATACATACATGTAATTTTTTTAATACAAGGTAAAACAAATAAACCTGTTGGTGGCTTAATAAGATGGAATTTTAAAGCAGTAATTTGTACTCTATTAGGGTATAACTAAGTAGAACAAAAAGAACTACAAAGATATGTTACATTCTTTGCAGTAATAATTTTGTTACCAGTAATACTGATGTTAGTATTCTCAAACTATGGAATAGTGATATTACTATAGGATCAAAGAAATAAGGAACTATGCTAATGTCATTAGGAATCTAGAATTTCATTGAAAGAGAAAAGAAATACACATACAAAACCAAACAACTCAGGTTAAAACAGTATAATTCTAAATTTAAACTCGCAATATTACTATGAACTATGATATATATCCTCTTAAAAAATTTTTTTCTTAGTCCTGTCCAGAAAAAGACCTAGAAACAAATGGCAAACAAAATGGATCCATGGAACACAGCTGTGATCTCCAAATACCATTTCTCACTAAAAGAAACTTGAGTTCCCTGAGAAGTAACTGAATTCACGTGTGAGGCTAGAAATGCACTAGAGAAGCCCAACCTCCTTGTCATACCAGAAGACAACAAAGCTATCAAAGACTACTATGGTAATGTCCAAAAGACTCAGCCAAACCCCCAACAGGTTTCTACTGACCAAAGATGAGGCAATCTAAACATCAATAAGTATAATAATGACAATGAATTAAAGTATGTTAAATATGTTAAAAGCCCAGTGTCATCTCACAGCAATACCAAACTAACACATAAAAGACTTCATTGTTCATCTCTGAAGTTGCTCAAAATTCATCTAAAACTTTTGCAAACTATAAAGAGAAAGAGCTAAACACTTAATTTGTCTTTCCTGTGCTAATTGTTATTTCGGGGTAACCAAATAGTTAATGAGAGAAAGTTTCTTTTTACGGAGTATTTCAGTTAATAAAGAAGAAGCAATTACAGAACTAGAATATCACGATTTGGCAAAACCTTTATGAAATAATTAATTCAGGTGATGATCACCATAGCTGCTACCTTAAGGAAAAGAGATATAACCTGATAGAATTATACATTCCCTATATATTAACCTTAAATAAAAAGAAATAAAACAAGAGAACTCAAAGCAAATTAAACTACAAGCTTACATAATTTAGAGGAGCATAAACAACTCTACAGAATCCCTTTTAGTATTTTCTCTACTTTTGTATACTAACAGAATTCTTTAAAATAAAAAGACAAAAAAAAAATAGGAAGCAAAAATGGATATCTGTAAGAACTTTGAAAAAAATGATTTGTATATAAATTATAGTGAATTAATTTGAACAGGTAAAAATTCATATGACCAAGATCATAAGGCTTGCTATCCTATTCACCTTGGTATCCTCTCTATGTCCTAACACTGTGCTTAAGCACATAGTATTATATAATAATTATTTTGATTTTTCTCATGTCTACTGATGCTCCAAGTAATTAAGTAGAATACAGAATAAACATGATAAAAATTGTTGACAATTAGCTTAACTGAGGTAACTTTCATTGGCACATTTAATTTTTAAAAATGAATATAATGTAACAATATTGTTCTGAAAAGACAAAAATTGGTAATTCTCATTTAGACTAAGAATTATATTTTCAAAAAATGTAATAAAGCCTATAAAAAGTTTTGACACCCAAGACATTTAGTTAGAGTATTTTTTTTCTTAAGAGCAGATGCTCTCTGAATACTCTAAATAAGTATATCTTTAGAAAAAAAATTAGAAAAAAATCTATATTATACTTATGGCATCTTATTACATCATTTCAAAACTAAATAGCAAAAACTCTCTGGGAAAGAAATAATCTTTTGAAGCATTTTATTAAAGAAGATTTTTAGTTTTCCTTGGTCATACAAATTCTTTTCCTTCTTCTTCTAAATAATAACCATGTTAATTTTTAACAAGAATAATGTTGGTAATGCCCATTCTAAAACCCATTTTTATATCTTATTTTACAGAAATCAGTGTTAACCAAATTTCATTCTGTAACATATAGAATGGAATGCTCTTTAAAAATGCATTTCATGGTCAAACGCATTTGGGAGATACCACATACTACATTCTCTGCAAATTCAGAGTACAAAGTTATATAGTAAAAGGCTCTGAGAAGTCTACTACCAGAAATATCTCCCACGAACTTTATAACAGCACATTTCCAAAACTTACTTGATGATGGAACTCTCTTGTGTAACATGTTTCAATGTTCTATAGAACAAATGTTGGGAGTGCTGGACTAAGCTAATTGTCATTTTCTAAGCACAGATTATAGCACACAGACTACTGAAAGAACTTTCCTTAGTGTCATTTTATACACGTGAAAAAGTTTAAAAAACACAAGAAATCAATGAGCTATTAAAAATCAGAAGCAAGTTATCACTGGGTTTAGAAATACTACCCCTTAATTCAAAGACTGGTATGCATACTTTTCCAGTTTAAAAACTAAAATATATTTTTACTATTTCAAAATATCATTAACCTAAGTGACCATAAAAGTTAACATAGTTAATTTTCACTATGATAGGGATTGTGTACCATATAACTTGGAATAATTACTCCTACTATACTATATTTGTTTTCCTAAAAAGTAGAATACAAATTCAGTCATAGTCTCAATTTTTTTTTTCATATTCCACTGTTTAACTCATTAAAAAATCAATAATAAAATAATTTTCTACTAAAACATCAAATGGAACCAAAACAATCCAACACTTTAGAAATCAGACACACCAGGAAATTCTAGGTCTTATGATTTGATAAATTGGGGTTCTCTGTTTTAACTGGCTATTAATATGCCAAGGCACTCAGTCAGATCCCAAGAAGGTGCAGACAGCTTCTCCTTGTGGTTGGTTTTTGAACCTCAATTTGCAAGGGAAACTATAACACCCCACCTAGTCATCATTGAGGTTAAAATAGAGAGAGCAATATGATACCGGAAACATGTCCATTTAACAAGAGTGGATGACCTGGAAGTATGTACAGAGACTAGAACAGAATGGAATGAACCCCCCAAATATTATATTATATAAAGACTTTAAAAAACTTTAATTTCAAACTACAGTATCTTTATGGGTAATAATTAAGTCTTTTTTCAAAAACTCTGAAGCCCCTCTAGAGCCAAGAGGGGATAAAGGGAAAAGGATAAAGAAAAAACAAATAAGCTAGAGAGAACAATGATTTCTTCTTCCTCCTTAACCCCAGTCAATTTATCTGCCTTGTCCATGTTATATTTTTCAGAAAGTAATTCCATACTACAAAATTGCTATCAAAGGATGTGTAGAAAGACTCTGGTAGCTTGTTACAAGAGAATGAGCACAGACTCTGAAGTTAAAGATATGGGTTCTAGACCCTCCTTTACCTTGTATGATCAAAGCAATTAGGCAAGTCTTGCCCTCGCTCTTTTTCCAACTAGAACATGCTGGTAATACTTTAAAAATTGTCCATGAATGTATTTTTTAAAGTGTAGTCAAATTTTTGGTTGCTATTGAGTTCATCACCTCTAAGGACTGCAATAGAAATAAACATTTATCTTTTTATGGAATTTTTTAGAATCCGTATCTTTAACTTCAGAGTCTGTGTTCATTCTTGAGGCCCCAGTGTCACACCTGGGATTCTGTCCCACTTCGCCACCTGAGCACCCTTAAACCGGGCACATCCCCCACTGCAGCAGACCTCTAAAAGTTCTGATTTTGAGCTCCACCACTTATAACACTTTGTGGTCTCCACAGCTATATCACACCAGATTCAAGTCTCCATACCGCCTACCTTCTCCATATCTCCTACCTTCCAAAAAGTGGTCACTTTCCTAATCATAGACTTTCAGTATTTGTTCTCTCAGGACTCTGATTGATATCTTGGGTGATCAGAATGATTTCTCTTTTTTTTTTTTTTAAAGATTTTTAAAATTTATTTTGAGAGAGAGAGACAGAGAGTGACAGAGATAGCGGGAGAGAGCACAAGCGGGGAGGAGAGAAAGAAGCAGGCTCCTGCCGAGCAGGGAGGCTGACGTGGGGTTCGATTGCAGGACCCTGGGATCATGACCTGAGCCGAAGGCAGATGCTTAACCAACTGAGCCACCCAGGTGCCCCAATGAGAATGATTTGATAACTAGCTGTATTCAAGGTATGACACAAACTTAGGGTTTCTCTACTCCACCATCTTAACTCCTCCCGCAGAATTTTCTTTTAAAAGAAAAACAAAATTGACCAACTTTTAGTTAGACTAACAAAGAAAAAAAAAAAAAAAAAAGAGAAAACTCAAATAAATAAAATTATAAATGAAAGAGAAAAGAATACAACTAATGCCATAGAAATATATAGAATCATAAGAGACTAATAGGAAAAGTTACACATTAACAAATTGGACAACCTATAATCGGGGCACCTGGGTGGCTCAGTTGGTTAAGTGCCCGACTCTTGATTTCAGCTCAGGTCATGATCTCAGGGTCATGAAATTGAGCCCCGAATTGGGCTCCGTGCTGAATGTGGAGTCTGCTTAAGATTCTCTCTCTCCTCCTTTCCCTTTGCCCCTCCCCCCACCTCTCTCTCTCTCTCCCTCTCTCTAAAAAAAAAAAAAGAATTATAATAAAAAAAAATTGGATACATTGCTAGAAACATACAACCTCCTGACACTGAATCCTGAGAAATAGAAAATCTGAAGAAACCAATAACAAGTAAGGAGACTGAACCAAAAACCTACCAATAAAGAGAAGTCCAAAACTAGATGACTTTACGGGTGAATTCTACCAAACATTTAAACAAGAATTAATGCTAAATCTTCTCAAACACTTCCAAAAAACAGAAGAGGAGGGAACACTCCCCAACTCATGAGACTAGCATTATCATGATATTAAATCCAAAAAGAGATTACAAGAAAATTACAGGCTAATAACCTTGGCGATATAGATGCAAACATTCTTAATAAAATGCTAGCAAGCTGAGTTCAACAGCACATTGAAAGGACCAGACATGATCAAGTGAGATTTATCCCTGGGGTGCCAGGATGTTTCAAACATATGGAAATCAACAAGTGTGATATACCATCCTAACAGAATGAAATCTACAAATCATATAATCATCTCAATAGATGCAGAAAAAGCATTAGAAAGAGTTCAAAATCCATTCATGATAAAAAACTCTAAACAAACTGGGTATAGAAAAATGTTCCTAGGCATAATGCAGGCCATATGTAAGAAGCCCAGAGCTAGCATACAGAGTGGTGGAAGGTGAAAGCTTCTCCCCTAAGATAAAACAAACAAACAAACAAAGGGAAAAACAGTATGACCACTCTCACCTCTTCTATTTGACATATTATTAGAAGTCCTAGCCAGAGCCATCAGGCAAAAAACAAAACAAAACAAAACACAAACATCCAAACCTTAAAAAAAGAAAGAAAATTACCCTGTTTGTGGATGACATGATCTTATATATAGAAAATCTTAAAAATTGCACATACACACAAACTGTTAGAACTCTTTAATAAATTCAATAAAATTACAGAATACAAACTCAACATACCAAAATCAGTTGCATTGCTATACACTAATAACAAACTATCTGAAAAACAAAGAAAACAATTCCATTTACAACTGCATCAAAAGCTAAAAAAATACCTAGGAATAAGTTTAACAAAGGAGGTGAAAAATCTGTACACTGAACACTAAAACACTGATGAAAGAAATTGAGGAGACACAAACAGAAACCTATCCAATGTTCATGGATTAGAATTAATATTGATAAGACATAGTACCCAAAGACATGTATAGATTCAGTGTAATAACTATCAAGATTCCAATGACATTTTACCAAAATGTTTTTGGCAAGATCCCTAAAAGTCTATGGAACTTCAAAAGACCCCAAATTGCCAAAGCAATCCTGAGCAAGAGCAAAGCTGGAGGCATCACATGTCCTGATTTCAAACTATATTACAAAGTTATAGTAATCAAAACAATGTTATTGACATAAATACAGGCACATAGAACAATGGAACGGAATCAAGAGCCCAGAAATGAATCCACATATATAGTCAACTAATATTTGAAAAGGAAGCCAAAAATCCTTAATGGGGAAAACACAGTCTTTTCAATAAATGGATTTGGGAATGCTGATATTCACATACAAAAGAATGAAATTGGATCCCTATCATACACCACATACAAAAATTAACTCTAAATGAATTAAAGACTTAAGTGTAAGACCAAAAACCATTAAACCCTTAGAAGAAAACATAGGGAAAATGAGCCTTAACATTGGTCTTGGCAATGATGTTATGGATATGACAACAAAAGCACAAGCAACAGAAGCTAAAATAAGTAAGGGGCTACATCAAACTAAAAGGCTTCTTCACAGCAAAAGAAACCATCAACAAAACAAAAAAGCAACCTATGGAATGAGAGAAGACATTTGTGAACCACATATCTGATAAGAGGTTAATATCTAAAATACATAACAAACTCATACAACTCATCAAAACAAAAACAAAAGCAAATATTTTGATGAAAAATTGGACAAATACCTGAGTAAACGTTTTCCAAAGAAGACCTACAAATGGTCAACAGGTACTCGAAAAGGTGCTCGACCTCATTAGCCATCAGGAAATGCAAATCAAAACTACAATGAGATATCATCTCCCACCATTCAGAAGGCTACTATCAAAAAAGACAAGAAATAATTTGGTGAGGATGTGGAGAAAAAGGAATCCTTCTGCACTGTTGGTGGGAATGTAAGTTGGTGCAGCCACTGAAACAGTATGGAGATTCCTCCAAAAAGTTAAAAATAGGAATACACCCTACGAAATAATAATAATTCGTTTTTCTACCCTGAATGTTCATAGTGATGATGAGATACAGGGTCCCGGGTGGAAGGAACTTGCTTCCTGTATGATGTTGTTAGTAAATTAATCATCTCTGAAGTTCCCCTACATTCAGGCTCCTTGTGATATGAGAAAAATAAATCCTCTCTTTTTTATTTTTATGGCATTTTTAGTTGAGGCCTCTGTTACTTGCCAAAATCATTCTTATTGACAATGGCATAATGCTCTAAGAGAGAGTTTTGTAATTTCTAATTATTTACAGTTTCTCTTTTTTCTTTTCTTTCTTTTCTTTTTTCTTTTTTTTTTTTTTTTTTGCATTAGAGAGCTATAATTGTAAGAAAGATAAACTAAGATTTTAGGTTTCCTTTAACTTTGACAGTTTGTCCATCACAAGGTAAAGGTCTTAAATTAATTCATTTACTTTATGGGTGATATTGTTGAATTTTTATTTTAGGACTGCAACCTCTCATTTTATATTAATTTTTAGAAAAAATTTTCAAATAGGATTGTATTGCTTCTATCTAATTCAGATTTGGAGGATCTAAGAACTGAAGCAGATCTCATTCCTTCTCAATTAGTTGAGTCTAGGAATAATATTCTTGATTCATGCGAGTTCTGACTCAAACACACTGTAATTTTAGAGGCAGTCTTTCTATGTCCTTAGACACCGTGGTTCTCATGGAGGCATTTAGTGCATTTAAACTAATACACGATTTATTAACGTAATGATGGTATTTTAGTATTTCCCCCTTTTCTAAGAGATGCTAATTATTTGTAATCCTCCCAATAACATTTATATTAGTTCTTGTGCACATGTAACTTGTTGGATAGACTAGCCCAATGCAGCCACCACTTTGGTCAGATAGACTATATGAGCCGTGGCATGTGAGTTGGTAGTTGGTAGGGAATTTTCCTCATAGAGATAAGGTAGTCTGTATTGTTCCATCCTACCCCAGTTCTATATATTTTCTAACATATGGAGTCTTCAGACACTGAATAACTTTGGAGCCATTTTGATGTGCAAACATTTAACAATTTATAAGATGAAAAACCTGTGTCAATGACTTTAACAAGTGTAAGCATGATTCCCATCATTCTTCAACCTTTGATAAAGTTGATTGTCTATTTCCCTTTGGCTGGAGTGAGGTATCTCCATCCTGACATTATCATTTATTTGGATATATGCAAAGTTATCCTTATTATTTGTGGATTTCATATTTATGAATTCACCTACTTGCTAAGATTTATCTGTAAGAAATGTGATCAGAGGTTCCTGAAAGTCTAACCCTGTTTCCCCTGGGGACAATGGTTCAATAATCACTGATTTCGTGTTCGTGGCGACTATATAGAGCATAACTGCTGTGAACAGTGAGAACGGACTGTATTTACTTAAATTTAGCAGACGATATACATTATACTTACAAGCACCCTTGTCTGACTGCCAACTAGATGGTGTCCAGGGCCCTCCCTTGACATCTCATATTGCCCTTCAGCTATGACCCTGTTTCTTTGATCCTCTTTATAAGAAAATTTTTATGTGACCAAATCCAGTGTTCAATTCTCAGGCCACATCTTACTAGACCCTCAGCTGCATTTATGAAGGTTACTACTCTCTTGCTAGAATTGTGATTTGACTTCTAGAAAGCACACTTCTGGTTTTCTTTGTGCATTACTGGCTCCTCAATCTCATGTTCTTTTGTTTTGTTTTGTTTTCTCTGACTCTCCTTGACCTCTAAGTATTAGTACCCCAGGACTCCATCCTCAAACCACTTCTCTGGTTTCTCTCTAACTTCTTCTTGGGCACCATGGCATCAAATACCATCTATGTACTGATGGTTCCCTAATTTCTGTTAACAGCATCAATGTGCTCCCTGAGCTTGACAATCAAATATTTAACTGGCCCCTTAAACTGGGATATTTAATGTGCATTTCAAACTTAATATGTCCAGAATAAATTATCAATGCTTCCTTCCCCACCCTAAATATATTTCTGCTTTGGGCTCCACATGTCAATAAATGACACCACTCTTGACCCTGTTGCTCAAGGCAAAAAAAATAAAGATTCATCCTTGATTTTCTCCTTTCTCCCAAACCTATTCCCAGTCAAAAACTCTTTTTAGCTCTAAGAAAAAGAGTCTTAAATCTAGTCACTTTCCACCTACTCACTGCAACACCTGTTAGACTCTCGCCTGATCTCCCAACTGGTATCCCATTTCCAGGGCTTCCAGCTTTAATCCACATGCCCGCTCATGCCCAAGCCCCAAGTGATCCGGTCCCTGGCTGCCCCTCTGACCCCAGTTTCTTGCTTCAGTCATACTGGCATTCCTGCTGACCATTCATACCTCAGGGCCTTTGCACTTGCTGTTCCTCTGCCCCTAGAGAGTCTTAATCTCATTCCCTCATTTTATTCAGATCTCTATTCAAACATTAACATTTTAGAAACTTTCTCAGTAGTGATCTCTACAGTGGTCTCATTCTGTCCTACCTCTCTATCCTCTTACCCTGAATTACTTTTCTTCATAGCATTTACTGATGTGTTATTATGTGTCGCCCCGATTTCTTCCAACTAGAATATATATTCCTTGAAGTCAAGGCTGACATTAACAACATAACTCTAGTGCCTAGAACATTATCTGGCACATGATAGATATTCAAATCCTTGAGGAATAAAGAAACTAGGAAATTCTGAATAAATAAATTGAGTTCATGAATATCTAGCACTTTCTATAAATATTATTATAAATATCTTTCTTTTAGTGGCTTTGTATTTATGATCCTCCTATACATACGTTTGTATTATTATGGTCTTAGTGCTTTTCACAGATTCCATTTATTTCAATTGACTATTTGTTTTCCATCTGATATTCAGATTGCATCAATTTTGAAAATTCCTGTAAGTTTATTCTTTCTACATTTTTTAGCCCAATCCCAGATAGTTTGGAAACTATTCTTGTTTTTTTTAACAACACAAGATGTTCTAGATTTATCCTGATGTTGCTAGCTGCAACCCTAGAATCAGCTATTCTCCAAGGATGCTAATTTATTTCAGGTAGTAGTTCTTAAGCATGTCTGTGTATTAAAATCATGTGCAAAGCTTTTTTTTTTTTTTTTTAAAGATTTTATTTATTTATTTGACAGAGAGAGACACAGTGAGAGAGGGAACACAAGCGGGGGAGTGGGAGAGGGAGAAGCAGGCTTCCCGCAGAGCAGGGAGCCCGATGCGGGGCTCGATCCCAGGACTCTGGGATCATGACCTGAGCCGAAGGCAGACGCTTAACGACTGAGCCACCCAGGCGCCCCATGTGCAAAGCTTTTAAAACTCTCCGTGCTCAGGCTGCACCCCAGACCTATCAAATTAGAATCTTGGTGATGGGATCCAGGTATCAGTACTTTTTTTTGAGGGGTAGCCAAAATTGAAAACAAATCAGGAGACCAAATAGATTTTCATATGAGTATTAATTGAAAATAGATGACGCAAGGAGCTCCTTCTGTCACTTTAGAGACAGAAAAAAAAAAAGTTTTTTTAAACAAAAAACTTTTTTTTACTGAAGGTTGAACTCATGTTCATGTTTTCAATATAACTTATTCAACTAAGTTCTTTCTTATCTTGTTCTGATAGAAAACTTAAAATTTATGGGCACTTCCAAAAGTCCCAGCTTTTCTTATCTGACATACGCGATACCATGCTATATATATTGTAATACCAAATTCTGTCTCTAAGTTACAATATTATTTAAAATATTGAAAGCCTTCCATTTTCTTAAACACAATTGTATCTTATCTGGGTGTATTGAAAATATATCCACAATTCACTATTCATTTTTACCATTCCATTGAGGGCTTAAGAGCAAACAGTATGTGCTATAATTAGACAAGGATATTTAGGGAAAATATACATGAGGATTACTACATGGTATACAATGCCTTATTAGATTCTTAACCTAATGTCTTAGAAATAGTTTAACAGTATAAAGACCCTAATGTCACTGTTTTTCACTCACTATAATATACTTTAAGAATGAGAAGAAAAGTAAAATCACAGCTAACATGTTGGGAATTTTAAATAGCTCTGAAGACACCAATGAGCATATGTCCTGCTACTGAATCATTTGTCACAGAAAAAAAAAAAAGACTCAGAACTATTATGTATTGGCCCACTTCTTCTGTATCCCATATTTTTTTAATAATTTATCTTTTCATTATCTTTTTAGGAACCAACTATTAGATCCATTAAAATCCATGAGATGCTAAACCAAATTATGCATGCTAACTTTGAATTTGTACTGAACAATATTTAGACTGATAGGTTCTTAGTAACAATGGCTAAGAGAAGGATTCAAAGCAGGTAAGTTGTACAGAACCTGTAATTGTTGAATATTAGTTGAAAGGCATCTAGTCCAGATATTTCTTAGACTTTTTTGATTACTGACACCTTTGATCATCACGGGGAATTTATGGACTCTGCCTATAGAAAAACAAATAATGCGTGGATGACCACAGACACATTTTCATACTACGCTCGTGGGTTTAGCTATGGACTTCTCAAAAGGCCATCTTACAGATAAGAAAACTAAAATCTACAAAGGGAGAGTAACTTTACCAAGAACTCAAGAATCATTATTCCAGCATTTCACTTATTATTATATCTACATAGGAGTTTCGCACGAGTCTCCAAAGATGGTGTTTTCCTGTTTTATCAACATGTTGAGCTCCAGTTTGTCCTTGCAATGCCAGATTCTTTTCAATCTAAAATGAAAAGATGGGTCCGGCAGAGAATAATTATAATTATAATTATATGAATTATTATAATTATAATTATAATAAAAATAACTATTTACACAGCAAAACAGAAACGAGAGAGTAGCCCTCTGCATCCAGATTTATTACAGCACATCTATTTTGTTTTGTTCTTAAATTTCCCCACATGCTGTTACTTCTCCAAGTGATTCAATTTGGGGTCAAACAAAGCTGACAGCCAGAAAGGTAGAAAAAGGCAGGTTCCCTTTCCCGGCACCCTATGCAACTACCCATTCGGCTGTGAAGCACTTTCTAATGTATCTCCTGGAGAATATATTGATATGGTCTGCAATCTTCCACTTCAATCAGACTCTCACTTGTGGGAGATGAAGAAGGAAAAGCCATTGAACATCCTTATCTGGAAACTCCCAGGACAAGGCATCTGGCAACCTCACAGATAGGGGACTCGGCTGGTATCTGCACTCCAGAGATCAGTAGCCAGATGAAATGGCCATAAGTGGAAGAATAGCCTCATAAATATTAGAATGCCTACAATGGCCTCGCGATGGGGAAAATCAAGTCCGAACCCTGGGCTTCTCCATTTCTCCCTCTATTACTTCGTATAATGCAGGTCTTATTTATGATGTTGCCAGACCTTAGAAACTCAAAAGTAGATCGTTACCTTTTCCTCAGAGTGCGGGGAGGTTCACGGACACAGAATCATTTCTAGTTTATCACATTTACTATGGATGATATTCTTAAAAACACTTTAATATTCATCCTATTTCAGTACAGAAGAATATTTTTATCTGAGGGATACCACCCATCAATGGGACAAAAGTCGAATCTCACGATTGCCCATGTCACGTATTTATCTCGATAACATTGCCGTGCCTGACTTGAATTTCCTGTGAAGAGGGACTATGCTATTACCACTTTAGTCACAACCAGACTATGTGGCACTCTGGAAAGACGGCTGCTATGGGCAGATTGTGCCCCCTCTCCATTCATAACTGAAATCCCTACACCCAGTACTCAGAATGAGACCCTATTTGGAGAGAGGCTCATTAGAGAGGTAAGTAAGTTACAGTGAGCTCATGTGGGTGAGCTATAACACAATATTAGCAGTGTCATGATAAGAAGAGGAAATTTGGACAGACAGGGACAGAGGGAAGGCGATGTGAAGTTGCAAAGAAAAGATGGCCGCCTACGAGCCAAGGGGAGAGTCCTGGGACAGCCCCTTCCCTCACAGCCTCAGAAAGAACCTGCCCTTACAAGAGCTTGATCTTCAACTTCCAGCCTCCAGGATTGTGAGAAAATAAATTTCTGTTGTTTTAGCCACTCAGTCTGTGATAGTTTATTACAGCAGCCCTAAGAAACTAATATAATGTCTTAAATTTATATTCAACAAGACCAGTAAAGGATAGTGTGAGGATTGGAGGCCATGGTGACTCTCCTCTGCAAACAGGGCCAACCTATTTAATTTTTCTAACTTGTTCTCTCATGGGTGAGATGGTTTAATTGGACTATTGGTGGGCAGGCATAAACAAGCTTGAAAAAAACAGAGAGAACCCAGTCTTAAAAATCTTAATGTTTAATGGCATTGTTTTTGCTTATCAACCAAAGGGAAAGACAGGAATGAAAAAGCAATCAGCCATTTCTTGTCAATGAAAATGATGGCTCAAACAGCAGTGAGTTGAAATTTAAACAAGATTTTCCTGCTATCGACTTTCAAGATTTATCTGTGGAGTGTTCTACCATGCAAGCAATGGATCAAAAAGAGAACACAAAAAAGATAATTCAGATTTTCCAAAAAAATTGGAATTCTCCAAATGTATATTTACGTGCATTTGTATAATGTATATAATATTTGCAATGGGTTGGTTCACTTGTTCAGTAAACTTTTAGGACATGCCGACCCCCTCCCTAGTTTTATGTGAAACTTCACCCTTATAGCTTTCATTTCAGACTGCACTTTTTCATAGAGTTCTTATAATAACTTGAATAAAATTATTATGGCGATGTTAATTTATGTGATGACAATTCTCCCTCCATCCACCCACCTCACATCCAATCAGGATAGAGATGGGGGTCTCCTTTTATTATTAAAATCCCATCACCTAGTGTAGCACATTGCAGAAACATACAGAAAAAAAAATCAAATCAGTTTCTGAGTAAATATTATAGGGTGAGAAACTTTTAATAAATAACTATCAAAGTGGGGGGATTCTTATATGATTATAAATTATTATTTCCATTTCAGTTTGTAAGTTTACATGTCTACCAGAAGGAAAAAAAAAAAGATTTTTATCTCAACAACATTTGATCTCAACGAGATTGGCTGGGGGTTGTAGTGAGGAGGGGAGGAAAGAAGAGAAAAGAGGGCACTTACTTGTGAGAAAGAAAATGTATTCACATGAGAATGACCAACTTTTCCCTTTCACCACACTGCTACAGAGAATTTCTGTTTTTTCTTTTAATCTGCCCATCTCTACCACTGACATTTTTTTTTAAGATTTTATTCATTTATTTGACAGTTAGAGAGAGCATGCGCAGGGGGGAGGAGCAAGGGGAGAGGGAGAAGCAGACCCCACGCTGAGCAGGGAGCCCAATGTGGGACTCGATCCTAGGACCCTGGGATCATGACCTGAGCTGAAGGCAGACGCTTAACCCATTCTCCTAGGCCAGATGTAGTTCTTTGACTGCATGGCAGGATCTGGAGGAAGAGGAAAGGCAGACTGGAGCCTGTGGCTGGGAAGGCTTGCCTCTTGGACCTGAGGTGACTGCAGGGAAAGATTGGGAGGGTAATAAATGGGGCAGTGAATGGGAAGAATATAAAAGGAGTTGCTAAAGGGGTGGCTGATGTAACAACTTTACATCCTCAAGCAGTAAGCAGCAAGGATCTGAATTATTTTGCTGTTCTTTTCATTGTTGCATTAAGTTCTCTATAGTGCTGCACGACCACATCCATCCACCTGCTTGCAGAAGCTGGTATTGGCAGGGAAGGAGACCAAGGAGAGTGCTGTCTTTCCGTCTTTCTGTGTGATTTCAGCTCCTGACAAGTATGCCTGAGACCAGACTCCGTCCGCATGTGAGTACTCTGTCATATTCCACACCCAAGCAATCACTGAACCGCTGGGTCATTTTATAATGGTGAAACGCAATTTAATAAAGTTGAAGAAAGTATTATACTGCTTTTCTTTATACCTACGCAAGGAAGGAAAAAAACAAAAACAAAAACAAAAAAACCTCCCCAAAGAATGTCTATCCATTAAAGAGGAAGGAAGAGAAGTCCTGGATGCCGGGAGGAAAAGGAAAATTAGCTTACGAGGCAGACAGACATTGCTTCTACCTGCTCCGCACAGGAAACATGACATTCGCCAACTCAGCTGTTAGAAGAATGAAACAAGCCCGCAAGAGCCTCTGCATTCTGCTCTGCTGTAGAGAGCAGGAAACAGGGTGGCCTTGAAGAGCGTTTCTGAAACCGAGGGTAAGAAAGTCATGGTGGGAGACGGGGAGAAAAATGTTCTCATGCATCAACATCACACCTTGTTAAGGACAAAATCTATCATCCCGTTCCTAGGTCTTATCTATTTCCCCTCTCAGATCTGCATGCATCCATTTATGTTAAAACTAAGCCACCTGACTTTATGGATATTAGAAATAGTGTTTTATACTGTAAGAAAGCAAGCCTGAGGGTAAATTATTCAAATCCCCGAGCACTTAGCAGAGAACAGAAGGTTCTCTAACAGTAGACATGTCTAGTCTATGACGTGCACGACTCCCACATCTCAAATCAAGGGAGACCTGGCTGGTATATGGTGTGTCAACTTCGAATGTGTGAAAGTGCTTGGGGGCGGTGTCATTCAGTGACTAAGTGCGCAGACTCTGGTTTGAAGGCAGTTCCAGTGCTCACGGTGGGATCCTAGTCAAGATACTGAAGCCCTCCGCACCTTCCTTTCCTTGTGATAATAATACGTCCTACCTCATATAGTGTTGCAAGGATAAAGTTACTAGGGGGCAATAATTGGACTATACTTAGCTGTTTAATAAGTGCTAGCTCTTTTTTTTTTTATATTGGTTAGGAATAGTTCACATTTACAATCATAGAGCGTTAGTTTCATCAGATGCTAAATGTTCTAAAGTAATCAATGGCTAAAAACCAAGATAAAGATGAACGATCATAGAAGTTATCATAAGAAAAAATGTGAGCCCACGATGAAATGGAGATTCATAAAAATAGAATACCACACCTACTTATGCAATGGGGACTCTTACTCATTTTAGCAGGGAGTATAATGTGTTTTTATAAGTTTTGCTCTGCATTATTGGTTGGATTTTTTTAATAGGTTTGTGAAAACACTTCCTTAGAATCAAACTATTCGCAAAATAGATTTTATATAAGAAACTAACTTTTTAAAATAAATAATCTGTACATATCTGATCAAATCACTTTTTCTATTCTATCAAAATATGATTATTTTTTCCTTCCTACTGAGTATCACGGTTTTGTTTGACAAGCCTATTATCCACTGAGAAAATGTTGGGAAGTTGGGCTCGGTAACAGCTCTTCCTTTACTTTTCCTTCTAACAGCAACAACACGATCCGATGTTAATTCACCTTCTCTTAGCAGTCCTCTTTGTAGTGAGTGCCGAGGGTTAGGGTTGAGTTCTTCAACTTTATTTCTGTATTTTAACATCAATAAAGCAGTCGTGCATATTAGACCTGATGTGGAATCTCAGTGACTAAAGGAGAGGAAAACAAAAGACAAATGACAGGGAGGAGGAGCCTGTGAAAACGTTGGCCAGAGTGTGGGTTCCCCCCTGCTGCCACGCCTCTCTCTTCCATTTGCAGGCATAGCTTCCAGGGGGGCTTGAGAATAACACCAGACAGTGGGGAGAGATGTGCTGCACTATTTAGTTGCTTCATCATGTGTCTGGCAACATTTACAGCATAAATTCAGAGTACGCTGCACACAGATGTTCTGGACTCAGGACCACCAACCTGGCCGACCAGCGCAGAGCTACGCTGCTTCCTGCAAGGGGCAGAGCGGCCGGAGAACCCGGAGCCAAACCCACAGCCCATTTACAAGTGACTGATAGTACTTTCAGTCGCTTTGGAGAAGTTAAGCATCCGGAAGCCCTGACAAGAAAAGTTCTGTTCCTTGTGCATAAATGTAACCCATTTATGAAAGAAAGCTGAAAATCTGCATTGATTTAAATAAATCCTTAGCTTCCAAATATGTGCAGCAGCTCGGACTTAATGAAATATTTATTCAAAATCAACAAACCGCCCTCTAGGAGTCTTTCACTATAAAGGCAAATATTTTATTTAGTGCACTTGATTCTCACCTATGGCAATCTTGCAGCGGGTCTAACATTAGGGAAACTGATTTATTTCAGATCAGGCCATTTAAATAGAATGTAACCTTGCCATACAGGTAAAAGCGCTTGCCCTTGGCTATTACTTAGCCTGACCACAGGGCTTTCTGGAAACAGCAAAAGCTTTATAAGTGTCAGCTCATGGCTAAATCAATGTTTATGCATGATGTACCTCTGAATAGCAAACACTTGCTGCCTGCAAGCTAAACAATGTTTTTATCTGTTTGCCTATTTCTGGTTCTTCAACCACTGCATGGAGTGTTGCAAATCGCATTTAGTAACAATTATCTGCTGGTAGTTCATGAAAAGGAAAGTGGTGTGATTAATGAAAAGTGACACCCACCGATTACTTTGTCATGCCAGTCTCCTTGGCGAGACAGCGCTTCTGCTGAACCCAAGTCTGGCCCCCTTTACCTTTAACAAGGTCAAGGGGAATGCTAAGCGCCTGGCAGATTAGCTCCTACAAATGCTCCAGTAGGACTTAACGATGCTGCCTCCCTTAATGAACTGCAGGTAGCCAATTAAATAGAATGACACTGCCTTCACCTCAGCAGCAAAGGTGGGATTAAAGACGAAAGATGATATGTTTTCTATTGAAATGTGTAAAGTATAAAACTTGGAAATTTGACATGGCATTGTTCCCTGTTCGACGAAATAAAGGAAGAAACAGTTCAAAATTAAAGTTTGTCCACACTGACCAGGTGATTCGCTCCTTGTTCTGATTCACATCAAAAATGTTAACTCCACCCCATTCCACCAAGGGGAAACACTGATAGCATCCTTTTCCAGTCTTGTGTGGCTCTGCAGAGTGACTAACTGACAAAACGATACTGACTTCCACCAGCAAGTGAACTTTCCTTGCAAAAATATATTTCTTGTGACCAAAATAGTTCATCTTTTTGATAGTGCCGTTGTATAAATAGGTCACAAAGAATAGAGGTGGGGGGGGGGAGGTGATAATCTTGGATGAGATTAAATACTTCATCAAGATTTCTAGGCTTCTCCCAAGTACTCAGTCTCAGTTGGCAAACACACAAAAGCAAGCGAGTAGCAATGAAAAGAGACACAAACGGATTGTACGGTATTAACTAAGAGAAAATGTCAAAGTCAAGGCGTAATGAGATCACATACAAAATATTTTTTTTCTCCTCCTTTCATATCCCACCAATTTTGGCAGACTGATTCTTTCTTTGCATCAGTAATATTTATAGCTTGATTTAGAAGCAACTGATTCTTTTTAACTTGATTAAAATTAAGAAATAAATGTATTTCTGAAAAGCAAAAAAATTACACATCTTTTTGTCACTAACTTCTACTGGGAATGCTTTCTTGCAGAAAAAAAAAAATGACTCTGAAATAAAATAAAAATCAAGCCTAGAAATGCTGACATTCACTTTAAGGAGGCAATTTTCATGAGCATTTTCTTTTCCCACATGCAATGCGCACAATGTAGCAACATTGTTTTACACTGTCAATGTCTACTTTATTGGAAATCCTCACTGATTCTGAATGTGAATGACTCAACAGTCGCCCTGGAGGGTCACTTTTAAATTTTTCAGGAGTATTTCTGTGTGTGTAGAAGTCTATAGGAAGATTAAAACAAAACAAAATAGACATACCTCATTAAGATACTACGCTCTTTGTCAATGATCATTTTTGTTCAAAGGAAAAAAAATCCTCTTCAGAAGATTTGATTGTTAATCCTCCCCTGAATTTAAGTACATATTAGTTAAGCAGCCATTCATTAATTGTGGAGGTTAAACTACTAGGTGCTAATTGTCTCATAGGGCATATCCAATTTTCTTTCTGCAATGATTCGACTTCAAATAATTTCTATGAAGAGTTGCTTTATGATAAGAAGGAAACAAAAGTTTGTCTATGTGAGACAATAGTAGGTGTAGCTCTCATTCCGTCTTAAAAATGAAACTGCATGAGTAAATATATTTCCAGAGCTTGGTCTACATTCCCTTCTCAATTTAAAGGAAATCCTATCGTGCATCTACCTCAACTGCGAAAAGTCCTCAGCTGATTATTTTCCATATGTTGTAAAACGATGTGTTAATAATACAACTTCAGTATTTTCTTATCATTCTTGCCCACAGGCCTGAATCTTTTTTTAAAAAAGATTTTATTATTTATTTGTCAGAGAGAGAGAGCACACAAGCAGGGGGAGTGGGAGAGGGAGAAGCAGGCTCCCCTCTGAGCAGGGAGCCTGATGTGGGACTCAATCCCAGGACCCTGGGATCATGACCTGAGCTGAAGGCAGACGCTTAACCGACTGAGCAACCCAGATGCCCAGGCATGAATCTTGATGGAGACTGGGGTGGACACACTAGCACACTCAGCCCCTCACATGTCCATAAAATGATACTTGAAGCTCCGTCTCAACAGTGTTCACTTTGTTCTTCTACCTAAAGGCAAATTTATTTTCCCATCACTTAATCTGCAGTAAAAGAGTTTTACCAAAGCCCTGTATCTCAACGAGTTAAATAAGAGTAATTTTCATTTCAATTCTTTAACCATGTTAGTATCAGTAAATTATATTAGAGGGAACATAAAACAACAGATTCATGGCCCTGAGGGCTTTTTTAAAGGGAGGTATAATTAATCATGTATTGCACAAATAATTGGAAATCACTTTCCTTTCCAGATCTTTAAAATGTATAGACAACTTCTAAGACTGGAGAGCACCTTCAATATCATCTTGATTATATTGGAATGGAAACTGAGGTCCAAAGAAGTTAGGTGATTTGCCAAGATCTTACTGCCAGTTTTTGGCAGATTTGAGATCAGAATCTTGATCTGCTAGTTTCCACTACTGGGTCATATTTTCTCTTTATTCCACACTGCCTTTCAGTACAGAATCCTGAAACCAAAATATCATTTTATGAAGGCCATGGGGTTGCTGAATAAGATGGCTACTATTCTGGAATACAGCTCCATATTCAGAGTGGGCCAGAGTAAGTTTTTCTAAAATACAGCCTCTCAGTACATGACTTATGGGAAATTTATGTATGGGTAAGTTCCTTGGCATCAAAATATGTAACTAGAAATATCTTTAAGACCTGCATTAGACCATAGAGAGCATCAAGGATCTCTGGAATTAGATTTCAACAGCCCTTTGCTATTTTCTGGCCTTGGGCACCTTATTTACATCTTTGACCCTAATGTCCTTATTCATAAAGGAAGATGTATTAAGTTCTAACTTAAGGCCTTTATTGTCTTTTTTTCTAAGATTCGGACACACAATGCCTTGCAGAGTAGGCATTCAGTAGTTGTTAGTTTTTTTTTTCTTTACTCTTAGAAATTAGCATTAAAGGGAATATAATCTGCTGGGAAATCTGATTACTCTGTACATCTCATTAACTGTGTTTGATAACACAAACACAGTGAGATTTGCACTGTGGTATAATGTTATAAAACAAGGACAAGGATAAGATGACTATATAGTGATAGACTTCATGCATCTCATAGCTGTGAAGGAAAAGGTCCCAAACCTGGCTTCAGTCAGCCAGCTGTGTCCTCACCCCTAGACTTCCCCTGTAACAGCTGGTCCATGCCAGAGCAAAGGACCAGGCCTATCCACATCTCGTTCTGTTTGAAGATGCCTGAAGGCACGATTCTGATTTTGAAAAAGTTCAGTAACAGGAGACAGTTAATTATTAGTAATGGAGGGATCCTAATCAGTGGAAGAGGAGAGGCAGGGATGTAAGCCACAAAGAGAGAAGTTGGTTGACCTCCAAAGATTTGTGAGAGAAAGAAAAAAAAAAAGATGAAGTCTGGTTTCTGAAATAGGCACTGTCCCCTTGTTCGCTGGCATCCTGAGGAAGGCCCTCTGACTCATCCCCCCGCCCCCAGCCTTGATAGAGTCAGAGTGCTGATTTACAAAGAGCCCCGAGCGCTGGAGTCAAACGTTCCACGTTCAGCCTTTGTCCCTGCACCTTGCTAGCTGTCACCCTGGGCATCTACGTTCTTGGGCCTTAGTCCCTTCCACCATAAAATGAAAGTCATAATAACTCAGTTTGGTTTACCATTTACTGAGTGTGATCCAGCACTACGAGCCAGGCTCTGTGCTCGGCAGCACTGGGTGTTAGACGCGAACAGTGAATCGTGGAACACTACGTCAGAAACTAATGATGTAACGTATGGGGATTCACATAACAATAACAATTTAAACAAATGCATCAACTTTGGCCTTTTACTTGAAGAGTCTACCTAGCCATATTTCCCTTAGGAACACATGACAAGAGACCAATGAAAGTGCTCTGTATGAGCTACTGTGGTATATAAAGACATGCACATAAATCCGTGGTGTTATTAGGATGCAGTGTTTCAGGTTAATGTGTTAATTGGAGAGATTAGAGGGCATTCTTCGTGTGTGCAGTTTATTACTATGGCCTTTGGGAGACAACTTCCCTTTTGTTCAATACCTTGGTGAATAAATGTCAGGTAGTAAAGGAAGTATTGATGAAGGAGAAAGGGAGGGGTCAGAGAGGCAGCAACAGAAAACAGCGTGGCCTTCTGCTGTGTGCTCCGACTCTAGTAGGGACATGCTTTATCAGTACCAGATTGCTACCGTACATGCTATAAAACCATGATGCTGTCAGCTAAAATGTCTCTTCCTATTAGTCCTTAATGTACATTGATACCTGTAATGTAATTCTACCAGTCATAATTCACCACACTGCATTGTCATGAAATGCCAAAATAGTAGTCTCAGAAAATGCAAACACATGTCCAGCTTCAGGGAGTTCATTTACACATGGCTTTCCATTCAGTTGTTATTCTAAATAAAATTTCCAGAATAGTAAAAATATATTCAGACTTGCATCTAAGTGCTGTTTTAACTCCCTACATTAAAAAAAACAAAAACAAAAACAAAGACAAAAAACCCTTCCTTCTAGAAAGTGCTTAGCTTGTAAAAAGAATACAATCGGTATTACTGACTTCTCCCTGGCATAAACTGTCCATTCTCTTGATCAAGCTAGCAACTGGCTGTGGCCAAGTCTCCATTACAGAGTAGATCAGTAGTTCTCAAAAAAAAAAAAAAAAACTTTTTTTTTTTTTTTTTTTTTAAAGATTTTATTTATTTATTTGACAGAGAGAGATAGCGAGAGCAGGAACACAAGCAGGGGGAGTGGGAGAGGGAGAAGCAGGCTTCCCGCCGAGCAGGGAGCCCGATGTGGGACTCGATCCCAAGACCCTGGGATCATGACCTGAGCCGAAGGCAGACGCTTAACGACTGAGCCACCCAGGCGCCCTTTTTTTTTGAATCTACAAAATTACCTACTCTGCTTACTGAAGTACTTTGTTAACATAAAATGATTTTTGCCTATTCTGGCTCAGAAGCTAGAACTCTTTCATATGAAAACAATTATCCCCCTGTCCTAGAGTAGATATGAAAGAGCAAATGCATAAGGAAGCTCCATCTTCAGCATCAGCATGGGAAGGGAAATCATTCACTCCAAACATAAAGTAGGGAGTGGGAGGGGATGTGTCATTAGGAGGAAAGAAAGCAAAGTTGAGTAATCAACTAAAATCTCAGGATTTCATTATTTTGCTTGCTCTTCTGTGAAATCCCAAAATATTACAAATACTTTGTTTAAATATACAGTAACTAATAAAAACACATTTGAATGCTACATTTAATTGATTTGGGGATTACCCCGGTTTTGAATTGTTCACATCACTGCTCCCCTCCCTTGGGTCTATTGCCTGAGAGTTGAATCTATTTGCTAAATTGTCTTCAGATAAATTCTGGGTTATAAGATGATGTTAGAATCTGAGGAGCAGAGAGGCCTTCTTTAGCTATATATTTTTTCCCCAGACATTTTTGGAATCAGATTATTCAATTATTACATCATCAACTGAACAAATAATTTACTAGAAAAATTGTTTATTAGGCAAATGTCATTTCTTAGGATGTTGAAAATAACTAGTTAATTACAATGAATAGAATAAGAATGATCATTTTATCATATTTTATATTTTCCATGTTATTCCAAATAATTTACTAGAAAAATTGTTTATTAGGCAAATGTCATTTCTTAGGATGTTGAAAATAACTAGTTAATTACAATGAATAGAATAAGAATGATCATTTTATCATATTTTATATTTTCCATGTTTTCTGAAGTGGGCAAAGTGAATACAATACAATAGAAATCAACGTCATGTATCCACCAACATCTTAATGATGGGTTGGGTTCAAGAATATAGAGACCATAATACTGACTTTGCAGTAGTTTGGTTTTGAAGGCAAGGTGACAAGACAGGCAGTTGGAATAATGCTAAAGGTGAGGATAATTTTCTTCCTTCTAGAATGGCAAACTCTTAAATCACAAAACAGCCAGTGATAAACATTTTGTTTTCTCATATAGATACAAGAACTGAGTAAGAGAGGAGGCTGGGTTGAGCAAATTGGTTGTTGGCAAAGCACAGCTGTGTCTATTCCATTCCAAAGGTCATCTTCTCCCTTTGGCTGGGTCACATGAGCATCTCTACTACACCCTAAGCATACCTTTACTTCAACACTGTATCTTTATTACTGATTTATGTGTGGATGTCCCCCAACTAGCCTATTAGCTCCTTGAAAGTAAGATTGCATCTTATTTCACCTCTGTCTCCTTAGATCTAGCACATGAATTGATACCCAGTAAATGTCCGTGATGCTATACATAGTTATGCACTGAACTTGAATAAAGCTTTTAAAACTTTAATTGATAAATGTATTTGCTATTTTATAGGGATAGCTTGAGTCTGTAGCCAACCCGAAAACAAATCTCTGTTTATTCTGATCCAGGCTGTGTGTGTGTGTGTGTGTGTGTGTGTGTGTGTGCACGTGCGCGAGCATAGGTCAGAAACTTATTTTTTCTTTGTCTTCCCCTAATAACAGCAGCTGATGTCTACTGAAATCTTCCCATGTTTTAGGTGCTGTTCTAGGGGTTTGGCACAGTAGAATAATCACATGTAATACTCTAAATAATCTTTTCAGATAGGTATTATTATTTTCCCCTTTTTAGATAAAGACGTGAAAGCTTAGAAGGATTAAGTAATTTATCCAAGATGCCCAGGCACTCTGAATACAGACGCTGTGTTCTTAATTACTATACTTGGATCACTCTAGAATGTCATCACATTCTGAAAATAGAATAAAAATTAATAAAATAGCACAGTCCAGTATAGGTTTGCTCAAGAAGACCTAAGCAGCCAATCGGATTTCCACTGGTGCCTATTACATGCGAGAAATTCTCATTTTATTCCATGTGGGAGGAAGCAAATCTAAGTCCTTCTGCCTAAAGATAGGATTTCCAGGGGAGCCGTGCTGATGCTGAACTAGGCATCGTAGTGAGCTCTCGGAGGGAGTGCCAAGTCATTCTGCCCAGACTCCCACTACAGAACTGTACTCAAGCTCCCCAACTCCCAGCTCCTGGAGCTGAAAAAATGAAAAAACCCTGAAGATTCCTTTTCTTTCCCTGAGAACAAAAGTAATTCAGCTCTCAGCTTTTTTTTCCAAAGTCAAAGTCAGGAAACCACTTAACTGTGCTCTTCCTGGTTGGCTACACGTTTCAGTCATGTATGATGAGAATATATCAGGATATCAGGCACCCTGGGCCATCTCCACTGGGTGTCTGAGGAATGAACTGTCAGTGGTAATTAACACGCAGAAGAAATAAAAATTATGGATGATGGATCTGATTAGAAACAAATAAACCTGACAGGTCACCTCTGAAGGCTTGTGAAATCTCTAGACAAGTCACAGAAAAATGAATATTTTGGGGCGCCTGGGTGGCTCAGTCGTTAGGCGTCTGCCTTCGGCTTGGGTCATGATCCCGGGGTCCTGGGATCGAGTTCCGCATCGGGCTCCCTGCTCAGCGGGGAGCCTGCTTCTCCCTCTCCCACTCCCCCTGCTTGTGTTCCTTCTCTCTCTGTCAAATAAATAAAATCTTAAAAAAAAAAAAAAAGAATATTTTGGTTTTTAATCCAACAGACACAACCATAAGCATTTGCCAAAGGATATTTCACACGACAAGTTCACTCTTAACTACCGTGTATTTTACATACCACATTCGGTTAACAGAGTTATAAAGAACGGATGCTACACGACACCAAATGTAAGAACGTCTAGTTTGTTTGGATCAGAAGGGTCTGGTGCATCTGACCTGCCTGCAACACAGCAGGTCTGGGGTGGGGCCCGGCATAAGCATACTCTTCGACTACTCTCTCTGCCCACCTCTCGCTCGGCCCTGAGAAAGACTTCCTAATTACCCAGAGCTCTCCTTTGCAGTGCCTCTTCTAGAACTGAATTCCTCGAGTAGCTGCCCTGTCCAACCCTCCCCAATTTCTATTGCAAAAGCAGCTCTCTTGGGACAGCTGATCTCAGCCAGTTGACAGGAGGCTAAATCTTACCTCGGGGGCTTAATAATATTAGTAAGTAAAAAAAAAAAAAAGAAGAGAGGTGACTTACCAATAGTACCATTTCAGCAGCAGCAAAGACCCGTTCATGTCCCTCACATCCTGCCGTACATGCTTGCCAACTCATTCCAGCTGTGGATCCTAACCTGCCTAATACCTTTGGTATTGCTGTAACAGTACGCTATTAATATTTTCCATGTCAGTTAACTGCGGTAATGGACACAAGGATGCATGCTTTCACAATGATTGTAATACCAAACTAAACACATGGATTATAGGCCATCAGAGCAATAATGTAAAATCCATATACTGATGGCCTTCATCGGTGAAGGGTCTGTGATGAATCTTTTGTTTTAAGCTGAAATGCTCAGTTACATGCACCTTAGTAGAATTTTGATCTGGTAAATTACCTTGAACATTAGACTACAACCTAAAACCTTAAAACATGACACAGTGTAGTGTTCCACCATGATCGCAAAGCCTCTGGCATCTTATAGACTTATAAATGACAGAGCACAAAACAACACAGCAGAAATTAATTGTGTATGCCAAACACTTATTCAACAGTGACTCTTTTGCAGAATGTTTGAATATCTTTACTTGAGCAAAATTTGCCAAGTTGATTATAAATGTGATATCTTACCTCTTAATACATTTTACAATTTGCACATAATGGTTCCAAGGGAACTTGCAAACCATAGTAAATCATAAAATTCATTTTGCTTTGCATCAATTCATTCAACCATGCACCAACTAATCACCTCATTTCAAAATTCAATAAACCTAAATACCTGGATTTATGATGCTTTGTCAGAATTAACAAGGGAATATCAACAATGTGGAATTAGAAGTCTATTGCAACTTAAAGACAAGCACCTAGTTGAAAACGATTAAAAAGACTCAGCAGCAATAATTATATCCACAGTGTTAGCAAATAAAATAAATTAAAACTGATTTAATTTCTGCTCTGGGAGATGGGGGAAACACAGAAAAGCCTTAATTTAGTCAGTTAAAACACCGACGTTGTTTGAAGCAAAACTTTGAAGTGACTGTCAATTGGGGTTGTGGTATTAACAATCCTTAACTACAAAGACAATGCGCACACAGGTGTATGTTTAAGGATGCATTGGTTGGTCACATTGTATAATGGTCACAAGAGTTCTGGAAAATTATTTTCCTTCTAAGAATTTTGACAGTGAGTATTTTATTGCAGGATTTATTGGTATAAATCCACTTGACATGCCATTACAATAGCATAAGAGAAAACACACACACACACACTTTCCACTTGAGGCATGCGAAAGCACAATACATGGAAAGGGGCCCTCTTTGCTAAAACTGCATTTTGACACACACCTTTAAAAGATGTCTTTCACCTTCTGTATTAAACACTAGCTTTTGATTTATAGTTCTGTTGGAGAAAAATGTCTATAATGCTGATGTGAGATGCATGGTCTTTGTGTGTGTGTGTGGCATGCACACACCCGTGAGTATGGACAGGTACACACACACACACACAGAGCTCGTATTCATTACTTTGAGTTGAGGAGACAGGAAAAGTATAATTATGTTTGATTTTGAGTTCAAAAATAAAATCTGGAGCCATCAGATAAGCAGCTGTTCTTATTCATTGTCTCTCGGTATGCATTTAAATTAAAATAATTTCTCTGCTAATAACGGTGCATGCTTTTGCCGCTCGTTTTCAATGTTTCCCTAATAAATTTTTCTTGCAGGTCTAAAATGATATACAAAAGAACAAATAACATGCATGAAGATTCATGGAGCAGTTAGTAAAGACAAAGCAAAAGGACAGAGTAGTCATATATTTTTCTTTAAAAAGGCTTAAAGAGGTATCTGATTGTTAGAGTCGCAAAAGGTCTATATGCTCCTCTTGCCCCTTTAATTAAATTCTTAGGAGTAATCAGATGCAAAATGACAAATGGCAAGAAGAGAACATACCACTGCTGAATAATTTTATCATTTATACTTATAACTGTCAATCCACGAAGGGCTATTTTTTACATGTCACCTAAATCATAAGAGCTGGTACCTTTTTCTGTGATTCATGTTAGCCCTGCTCTATGATTTACTGCTAAATTATTTCCCTTCTCTTTCAGGGAATTTTTTATCTCCTTTCTGTGATTAATCTCTCTGGTTTGAATGAGCAAAGCTTTTTAGATGAGTGAGTGTCACAATTTCGTGGAGTATAAATTTTTTCAGTATGATTTTTTATACATATGTTTTTTTTTAATGTGCTCAGAAAAGACAATTATTTATTTAAAGGCTTATATTTCCATTAAAAAAATCCTTGTCTACCCCAGTTATATATTCCAGGCTTTTCTTCCAGAAATAAATGGGCTTTGCTTTGACAAGACGTGGTGACAATGGTTATTGGCAATGATACCACACAATCACAGAGCTTTTGCACAAAGTAGATGGCCCTGGTTTGAGTGATTTAAGACCACAGAACATCTTGATGTCTACTTTCCTTGTGTGAGAGAGTGCTAAATAGTCTTTGGGTGTGTGTGTGTGTGCACGCACACGCTTTCCTGCTGATTCTTAAATGCTAATAGGCCTGCCCTCTCTGTGAGTAACACATCAGTCTCTGAATTTTTGTCTTTTGAACAGGGAAAGCAGATGTTTTAAACTGTTTTAATGAGCCCCATCAACTAGACTCGGTTGCCATATTGGATGCCTGGGAATCACATTTTATTTTAGACCGACATGTCCAATATGTACATGGCGATCTTTCTGAAGGCAATTGACACCCCACCACCCACCTTCCACATACATTTTTTCCTCCCTTCTTTTACTAAAAATTTTACCTTGACTTTTCACATGTATGTCCCTAATGCTTATGTTGGTTATGCAAGCAGTCAACTTGCCTTAGTGTTGTCATGGAATGTATACCACCAAGAAAAGCCCATTTTAGCCTGCTTCTTTTTTTTTTTTTTTTCTTTTAGTCCATCAAACCTTCAACCGTGAAAGCTGCTTATGGATTATTAGGTGACTTTTATGCGCCTTCTCTGAGTTTGCCTTTTCTCTAGTGAAAGGCTGAAAGAGGAATGTCCTCAAGTAGTCCATTTTTAGATACAGGAGAGGACGACCATGCCTCAGTTTTACCAGGAGCTGGATTATCCACCACTGAGTAATTAGACTTTGATCAGTATTACCCCTGCTTCCCCTCACCTTACCTTGCTAGAATCATAAATACTGTCAAGAGAATCCCGGACATAGGACAAGTACCTAGGTATGGTGTCTCGGCTCAATAAATGCTAATTCTCTTTCCTTTCTTGAACCTTTAGATCTGAAGACCCAAAAGGGAAATAATCTTTCCATATATGGCTTCTCAAAGTTGAATAAAAATTCTAGTTGGGTCATATAAGTCTGCCAGATTTCAATCAATCAATCAGTCAATCAATCAGTCAATCAAATATCAAATTTAGTTAGATAAAAGCAAGCACTTCCAGCAAACAGATTAAAAAAAAAAAAACCAGCTGTGTGCTCTAATTTTCAGATGACTTTTGCTCTAACTAAAGTAGTGGCATATAATCCTGAGATTCTTTACAAAAAAAACAATATTGGGAAGTGGAATTTTAAAAATAGGTCCTCGTCACCCATACACAGAATAATGTCCTGCATTGTTCATGTGCGCACTCATTCATTCCTTCTCTCCTCAACACAGCCTTCTGGTTCTTGGCATTGGGCTATCCATGCAGACTGAAAGATAAATAAAGCTTACGTGTGCCCAGGAGAGGGAAGAGAAGGCATCAAAGCAAATGGGGAAGAGAGAATTTGATATATCCTCACTTTGAGGCCAAGTGTCGAGCTAGAGACTAAGGGTAACCAGGATGAATGCAATCCTATGAAAGGGAGAAGTGAATTGGAAACAGAAACGATAATGTGGTATTTTCCAGAAACTTTGTTGTCTTGTATCATCTTGCTCAGTAGTCGAAGACATGCACTTAAACCCTGAGTGTTGCAGGTTTTCCCCATCTGTGCTACACTTACTCACGGACATATACACATACTCTGTCACAGGACCCCTTTTCCAAAAAAAAAAATTGTTTCCCATTGTCCATTTTACAACAGGAAATGTTGAAGTCAGATGCTCAGTGGACCACAGTGACATTTATGGGTCAAGATGCACATTCAAATGCAAGTTGATTTTCACAGTAGGGGATGTGAGGCACAAAGACACCTACTTGCAAAACCCTGAGGGCCCGACTCTGAACAAGATCAAAAACAATTTTTTAACAACAAACTGTAGCACATGAATTGGTTTCTGTCTAGAGAAAAACTTAACTTTGTTGAGTGTGAAGACATGACTTGCGCCCAAAGTACTGATTTTTCATTTTTCCCCTAGCTATTATCTATGGAAAAAAAAAATCAGATTTCTTTTGTGAAATAAGTAGAACGAGATGGAAATTTTAAGAAAGGATTAGACTTAGGCGAAGAAACTTCCCCAGTGAACAAATTTACAATCATGTTCCACCGTGGGTTAATGAGTGCCTTTAACCCTGGTGTAGGACTGTGACAATTTTGCAAGCATTGTATGAAGGTGATTACACTGATGATTGCAACGGGCCCTATATACTAGCAAACGTACATGTCAAACATTTCTGGAGTTCATTCACAGCTACTGAAGAACAGAGAATGACCAGAAGACAATGATACTGCTGGATTTTCTGTGTCTGAGTTAGTCTATGCTAGTCACTCACAGCAGCTCAATTTATAACAGGACATAAACATTCAGTATATGTTTGCTAGCATGATTGATTCTTTATAGAAGATGTTCAATGTTTCTGTCACAGATTGAAAGACTTTATTATTCAAAATACTACAAAGTGTTAATTCAAATGAAATACAGAGGGCCCGCACTTGGTGGGTCCCAGAGCAGCCGAATGTTGGAGGATAGCCTGGAACAGCCTTCACTGATCAGACATTAGCACTAACTCAGGATTTAGAGTAGAAGAAAGTCCCAACTCCATCCCATGGAGGTGATGGCTTCATGGGAATTTCTGACACGAAATAATTCGGGGTTGGGTCTCTGAACACTGCTCTGAGCAAGATGTGCATCCCGACCCTGACCTAGAATGGCAGGGTCTGCAACGGCTTCCACAAACAAGCCATCAAAAGTGATGACCAATGTCCGGAGATGGGTGACTTTCTTGCGGCATACACAAATACCTAAAAACAAGCCTTCAGGAGGACTCTGCAATTTTCTATTGAACATATTTTGGAAAATAATAGAAAAGTCCGCTTTTTGTAGGAATATATAGCTGTGAAGGGGAGAACAAAGGAGAACAGCTACTTTAAGGGTCTAAAAAAGTTTGTGTGATCTTCATGGCAAAGCTAATTTTGATGAAATGGAAATCACTATATACCCCACAGATTAGTCATTAGAGTGTGGGATTAAATGGTTCCATTACAATGCAAAAAAGGAACAAAATAACCACAAATAATAGTCATTTTCAGTAACAGCTAGCCTAATGTCTTTCTACTAACACATGTAATGGTCAGCCTTATTTAAATTAGTATTCTTCTTCCATTATATGACTATTAAATGGTTTAATAAAATTTTATTTTGAAGGTCTGTAAAATCACTAATTTGGCACGACAGGGCATATTTCTAAAACTCATTCTATATGTAAACGCTATGCTTCTCTCTCTTTTTTAATAAGAAGACCCAGAGTAGCTTATAAGCAATTAGTGAAGCAGAGATCACTTTTTTATAGAAAACAATTATTCATTTAGTGAATGGAACAATGTAAAAAGAAAAAAAAATGAAGTTCAAAAGAGGAAGAAAAAAGAAATCTAGTTTGTTCTACATGGGGAAGCATTTTCAGAACAGTATCTTGTGGGCTATACTCGATCAGAGTATAAAAAAACCATCTGAATTTTTTTTAATTAAAAAAAATTACAGCAGTTATTTAAAAAATGGTTTCCATAAAAGATAACAAATGAATTACATGAACATAACTACTTCAAAAATGTAGATGCACTGATTTTATAAAATCATGTCTTTCTTTCTCTACATGTCCATATGCACATTGCATCCCTGCTAATTTGTAAATCTTTTAAGACCAGGAGCCATGCCTTACTTATCTGTGAATTTCCATAACATCTAGTACACAGCTGCCCACACAATTGTGCTCAATAAATGTTTACTGAAGAAGTAAAGAAGGCTATGGGGAAACTTCGGTCCTTTAAATTATGTTAAAACCAGACAGCCTGAAATAATCAAGTTCTATCCTAGGAAAAGCAATTTTAGTTTTTCTCACTGGGGGAAAAGAAGAAAAATATTTCTGACTCAACAAAAGTTAAGCGGCGCTGCTTAAAAAAAACAAAAACAAAAACAAACTAAAACCGACTTCCATAGCATCCTTCGGCAACCAGGAATTATCTCAAGGAAAATGTCCTACTGAGAACTTTAGGACGAGCCTAAAACATGTAACGGGGAAATCTTGCTCCCGGTTACGTAGGCTGTCAGGGTGGTGGGTCTCGCGCGCTGGTGTTTGAATCATTCTACGACGTGCACCTGCTGACTTCCAAGCCACGGCTGTTAGTCATTGTTTATTATGCTTCGCCTACAAAGATGAGTAAAACTAGTTTGCCGCAGCTCAGTAAAGGGCATGGTGACTCAGAGACATATGCAGACTGATTCAACTTGGTTGATTTTCATTTGTCAGCCTGCATTTTGTTTCCCATACAGAAACACCTTCTACCGCGAAAATGTCAGAACCGTACAGAACAAATAATATGAATACCCTGAGGACAGTATTTTAAAAGTTCCAATTAAAGCTGCTTCCTAGTAACACCCACTAGTGAATGAGAACATGTGCCGGGATTTCACAGGGTGATTCTGACATTGGCAATCTCGGAGAAAACCTCTCTGTATTTTGGGAAACAATTCGACTTAGTGTCAATTATGGGCACCTTCCCAGCACCAGAGGGCACTTGATCACGTTTGCAGAGTCGGAAACCCTTTTGTGAGGTGGGGGTGGGGAGGCGGGGTGGGGATTCGTCCTTTGATATTATTCTGGTTTGCTCTTTACATATTGTTCAGTTTGGATTAGTCCTGTACTTTTGGAGATCTTCTCACACGGCGTTCTGGGAATGGATGTGGAAACTTCTAAGCGCCTTGTTGAGATACCACTTCTAAAATATGTCTGAGAAGATTTTCAAAAAAATGATTTACTTGCCTAGAGTAATTGGATGCGGATTTAACCAAGCATTACAAATGCAGTGAGGTTAATGAAATAATAATCAACATTTTGTACTTTATAACAGCACCAATTAACATGCAAAGGTATCTCATTGAATAGATTGAGATAATGCATTGTGCTCTTGTGAGCATGATTTTTTAGTAGTGAGTATCTGAAATCTGAAGTTCCACTTAAACTTTTGCCTCCAGAAATACACTGTTCATGGGATATAATTATGTGATGTTAGACCTAGATGACCAAAATAATTCTATTTCAACAAATAAAAAAATCTTCAACGGAAGACAAGTAAGGAATTCTACCAAACGTTGAAAACTAGAAATGATTTGAATCCCATTTCATACATTAACTGTCTCCTGGCATCTTTTTAGATGACTATTTTTTAAAAGTACGAATTAGTTTATGTCCTTAATTTCCCAAAGAGGAATGAGTATTACGTACACCACTTTTCCATTTTCTTCATCTTAAAACATCACCGACGCCCCCGCGTTTCTACAGAACACGGACTCCCCCAGCAGAGTTAAATTACCCATGATGCACAGCGCTGGGTGCATAGTGTGTATTTTAATGCATTTAGGGATTGCCTAAGATGTCACTGACATCGTCACATTCATTTCCTTTAAAAACACATTCCTTACATTTTCACACAGATTCTCAAGAGACCATGCAAATGAGTAAGAATGTGAAAACATTAGATTGAATGTCACAGGATTTATTTTTATATATTGAGAAGGGGATGAGGGATGGGAGAGTAGGAAGACAGCAAGAAGGAAGAGGCTTCTGTATCTCTCTAAAAATAATGGACTTTGAAACCTAACTTCGCTATCTGCACAATGTTCGGTGAAAGGATTGAACTCTGGCTCCTAATCTGGTTTCAGCTCTGTCATCCCCACTTCTCTGCCCACATGCACCCTTGAAGAATAGTGAAAGGAATGGTCACGGGGGGGGGGGGGCGGCAAGGGTTGAAAGGGTGGGGGCGGGGAGGGGCATCCTGGGATGCGTGGAAGGTGGGAGTAG
The DNA here is from genome assembly GCF_964656455.1 of Halichoerus grypus. Taxonomy (NCBI): domain Eukaryota; kingdom Metazoa; phylum Chordata; class Mammalia; order Carnivora; family Phocidae; genus Halichoerus; species Halichoerus grypus. The sequence goes on from NC_135714.1 coordinate 195,489,158, forward strand.
CATAAACAAAGACGCAGAATTATAAACCTGTATGGGGTATACCAGGAACTCTAAGCAACTACTTTGATTTTTAAGCTGGCAACCGCCTAGACTTATCCCAGACTCCTTTTCCCTACTATAATAATAATAATTAATATTTGCTAAATGCTTCTACATGCTAGGCATGATGCTAATTTCTTTATAGCTTTAACCTATTTGATTTTACACACACACATACACCCAAAACTTATGAAGATGACATTGATCTTAAATTCAGTTTACGAAAGGGAAGAATCGGTCAAGTTGTGTGCTCACTACTAAGGTGGTGGAGCACCTCCCTCATTCATAAGGCAGGCACTTAACCCCCATATTATATCGTGAGTCACAGCCAGAGCAGGGTCTGCCATTAGATAGAATCTTCTTCCGTGCCCACTACCACAGCTTGGGATCATACTTGCTTCAGCTCTGCCAGACCATTGCCTCGGACGCATAGCTGGATACACCATCTGACCACAGCTCATATTCGATTCAGTCACTTTACCTGCTCCCTATTTTCTAAAGTGGAGTGTCTCAAAGGGTGGTCTGACCATCAAGCAGCGTCGGCATCACCTGGGAACTTGTAGAAACTCAAGTTCTTGGCCCCAACCCCCAGCATGCTAAGGAATAAAACAATTTGGGAGTGGACCCAGCAGTCTGCATTTTAATAAGTCTTCCAGGCGATTCTGATGCACACTAAAGTCTGAGAGGCCCTGGTGTTTGGCAAGAGATTTAAGGACTATTACAATCTAGGAGTCTGAGGAGGACAGTGGATAGAAGTATAAGTTTTGGAGTCAGAATGCTTGATTTGCATCTTTGCTCCACCAATGACTGAGACCCTGCTTGAGTCACAACTGGTGTCCAGTTTTCTCATGTGAAATGGGGATAAGTTATTGCATAGATTTTATGTGAAGATTAATTAATCACAGTTCTATACCTTGTATACAGTGGTGCTCAATACATATTAGGGATTATTGTGATTATTGTGATTATTAATCCTCTAACCTCACTTCCTGTCACTCCCTACATCCAACTTTAAATGTCAGCATTGTCCAATTCCCGGTATTGCTCGAAACGTACCACATTTCGCAGCTTCTGGCTCTGGGCTGCTGCCTCTTTATCTCAAATGTTTATCCTTCTTTCCCCAGTCTTGTCTCTGCACCAGAAACGTTTCTATTTGTCATTCCAAACCGAAGCAGAAAAATCACCTCTTCTAGGAAAACTTCCAGAACTTTCTTCTCTCAAGAGATCTAACCAATCACTTCCTTCTTTTTGCTACTTCCAACACTTTTATTTTTATTGTTACGTTCCTGATGCCGTGTTATACTTTGTTTCATATGTGCATCTACTCCAGACCTTGTGCTTTCCCTGGGTTGTATATATTTTCATCACTGTTATCTGTCCTAGCTAACCCTACCTGTAGATACTTGCTTGATAAATTTTTAAAAATTTGAACTGAGAAGCTGAAGCTCAGGGTAAGTGTTTGTTAGGGGCCACACATATGGTGGAGACAAAGTCTGGACATAAAAGAAGGTAAGGATCTCATCTTAACTCTGTGCCCTCTGCACCCCCATATTGCTTTGGGAAAGTCACCTGATCTCTCAGTACCACACTTGATCCATTTATAAAAAAGGAATAAATTATCATAGCTGTCCTCTCTACCTAAAGAGTAGGCATGAGGTTCAAGTAAAATAACGATGGTGAAGACATGATAAAATAGAAAGCCTTAAAACTTTCAGGGGCCTATTCTGTTCTCTAATAAGCAAACTTGATGATCTAACCTTTCCTCACACATTCTATTTTAAGAATCTCTGTACATCACCCTTGATCGGTCAGGATTCTCCACTGCCCTTGCAGCTGGGAGTCCTCAGGAGAGGCATGCTGCTGGATGCATGCTACCCCAAGATGAAGTTCAGTAAGTCTTGCTCTTTATCCGCCTTAGCTCCAACATTTAATCATATTTAGTTGGGATTTGTGCTCATTCTTCCTCTGCCACATACTCCAAGTGAATTGCCCTATATAGATATTTTTTTTTCTTATTTAATTTCATACTATTTATTTCTGACTACTCTTCTAGTCTAGCAAGGTCATTTAAAAGCCTGGTCGTATTAGATGTGGTACAAGTCGATCTTTACATCTGAGTGCATATATGTATGTATATATATTTTTTTCTCTCCCCATCTTGGCAATATTATTTTGAATCTGACCCAAAAGCGAGTCCAGTGCTTTTATTTTAAATAACAGAGGTCATGTCCAAGGTTCACACAAAACGTCAGTGTCTACATGGAAAGAGGTCATGGGATCAACTGTTTTAACAATCAACCAGTCAATTTGATGAAACAACTGCTTTTTCATATTTTTCACTGAATTGACTGGTAAGCTGCCTACAGATGCAAACTTGAAGGGGAAAACAAAGGGAAAATGTCTTGGAAAAAACTGGCTGTCACTGAACAGAAGAGCTCCACAAAAAGGGAAATTGAAAGTAAAAGCTCTAGCTGGTTTAATGAGGTTTCTAGTTCAGTGATATAAACAGCCTCTGTGGCCATGGCAGGATACTCACAAGGACTTCTTGTTGGACGACTTACTGAATTCTCTTTCTGTTAATTGTTGCAGTGGATTTGAATTATATTGTGTTCCATGTTAGGGCCTTCCATACCAGTCATACTTAAGTGCCTGATAATCCATGTCTAGTAGGTTTCAGGACCGGTGCAATATTGTTAACAACATATTTTCCTTAAATTCAGCTAAAATGGATGGTTGATCCTTTATGAATGACGGGCTGCATAGATGTCATCGAGCTTTCACTTGGGATGAGATTCACCGAATTAGGATAGAACATGTTGGAGTATTCCTTCAAGCCCCATCTCACATGTGCAGATAATTTTGGAAACACTGAGTAATATAAGTGCAGTGTTTCGTCTCAATATGGCTAGGGTTGGGGTTAGGGTTAGGGTTAGGGGTTAGGGTTAGGGTTAGGGCTAGGGGTTAGGGGTTAGGGTTAGGGTTAGGGGTTAGGGTTAGGGTTATGGCCGTATTTTAAATAACTTATTTAAAATATTTAGAAAAATAACCTGCTTTATGTTGTGTTTCCTCTGTACTGGGGGGTGGGGGTGGATATATCTGCCTAAAACCAACTTTTGCACATGAGTTCCTTCCTCACAGAAATGGAAAGTAGTTACTTGATATATAGTCATGAGTTAGTAATTCCTTTAATCATTATCATCCTAAAGTGGAATAATGTTTTTGGTAGGGTGAAGAAAAATTCTGGGCAGACTAAGCATTGGCTGACTGTATTGTAAAGTTACTTATAAAGAAAGGATATTGCATCTGGGCGATAAAGGAACAATACCTGCTAGTTGTAGATAGTAAAAACAGTACTAATACAGTAATGACCAACTGGAACCCTAAGGCTTTCTGGAATTGGGCAATTTTAGTGATAAATGCCTTTAGAACAAGGGAGAAAAAATCTCTGGTGTTCTTTACACCTGCATATGACCACCCAAGCGGTTTCTTTCAGAGAGAAGGAAATATCAAGGTCCAGTTAAATGTTAGAAATAGAAATGTTATTTCTATTATTTTTTGAAAGCCAATGCAATACTCTCTTTGCTCCTTTTCAATTAGACCACTTCTCAATCCTGGCAAACTATGGGATTTGACTTGCAAAATATTTTTCAAATGCCTTGTCCCTTTTCTCTCCTCTTATCTCTGTTTCATCTGGGTTGGAAAATTTGCACATGAACTCTTTCCATTTAACCAGAATGTGCTTATCTTGGACAGTCTATGCTCCTTCTCCCATAAACTAAAGGAATGTATACTTATACACATAAACAATTTGCCATGAAAAACAAATAAAAGGGACAGAAAGATAATATCCAGTATGTCTTCCAGCTCACATTTTAGCTTTTAGGATGCCCCAATTTCCATACACCCTCTGCACATCATTTAGTATTTCCCTTTGTGGACAATTGACATAATCATTTGAATAATTAAGGTGAAGGCATCTTTTCGGAAAACAAAGTCAATGAAAATTTTAGAATGTTGGGATTAAGGATGCAGCTGTACAACTGAACAATTTAGATTGACCTGAGTAATAGCACTATCTCATATCCATCTAGCACTTTACAGTTTACAGAACACCTTGGTTCCTCATGAGAATACTTTGTAGTGAGAAAAAAAACTAGAATAACTTATGGTATCTTTACAATCTAGAGTTATTCTATTTTTATGACTCCCTGGCTGGTTATTTGAACTACAAAGCAGAACACGTCATAGTAAAGATCTCAAAGATAGAGGCAAGACAGAGAAACAACCTGACAGATTACAAACACACAAATGATAGACACCGATTTTATGGGGTTGTTGGTGGCAGTAATACTTGTCTCTACATTTTTTGTTCTTGTCATTTCAAAATCTTTGTAATTGCTCTCTATAAGAAAATACTCTCTTCAAAACATCCTGATGAGTTGTCAATGAATGACTTTTTGTCAAATTCATCAGCGTGAATTGTAGCTATTAATAATTTATGTGCCATCTGAATTACCTTTAATGCTTTCAAAAAAAAAAAAAGTCACTACTCGCCTTTGGATACATAGGGCCAACAATGTATTTTATTTTAGAAAAAACTGTCTTGAGGAAACCAACAAATGTCTCCCACTTCTGGTAGTTAAGGGCAATGACCAATATAGGTCTATCACATTGATTTGGCCTTGACGTCCCTAGTGAAGCTTTTCCTCTACTGACCTGTAGTTTGATTGGTTTGTTCTAGCATATTTACAGAACCAATTAAATTTCAGTTAAAAAAATGTTTTTTAACAATTAAAAGTGATTCACAGTATCATATTTTTTAGAAAGATGAGGTAAATATTAGATATTCTTTGGAACAATTTTTATAAAAACAGCAGAAAATACCATAGGAATTATTATATTAGAATTATTTATTATTTATAGCTTATATTCTTGAGAGAGAGAGAGAAAGTGTGTGTGTGTGTGTGTGTGTGTGGTAAAGCAGTTAATTTACAGATCATAGAGTTGAGATATATTTCTGGAGGATATTACCCCAGAAATAAGGTTTTAGGAGGAAATGGGTTTAATTTCACAGGTATAAAATAGAATGTCTAAATCTATGATACAGTGTGGCAGTAAGCTGTAAGTAGGTGTAGCTGAGAGCTACACGTGGCATTTTTTATAGACATAGGTATTTACAACAATGAGATACAATTTTGGAAAGGAAATTGATTAGACATGATCATTATATACCTGAGCAATTTGCCAGGTAAAACTCTGTCTTCTGAGTCAAACCAGCTGGGAGATCCAGACAATGATTTGTGTTTCAAGTCTCATCCTGCCTGAACCTTACTTTGAACTAACTACATAAATAATGCAGAAGCGAATGTTTAAATTATCTAGACAAATTCCCATTTTATTTTCAACATAGAGACTAAGTCTTATGTATTATTTATATTACTATAGCATATATGCAGTTTAGTATAATTCAGTCCCAATAATATACTTGATCAAATGTTTTAATTTGTGATACTTTAGGAAGTTATACCAGTTTTACAGCGAATTAAATCAGTATCTTACATACTTATATATATTTCTACAGGAGGAAGATGAGTTGTTTTCAGGATGATTTAGCCTAGATAAAAATAGCTTGAAAAACTATCAGTTTAATGGAATTTCCATCTAGAACAGTAAATCAAATCATATAAATATTTCAGATGCTATCTAACATATATTTTACTCGTTTGTATTCATTTGATTTTGGAAATTTGCCTGTTTTAAGGATCTGTATGTAAGAGTAAATATAAATTTATTTTAAACTGATTGTGTTAGAAGGAAGGTTTATAATTTACTACTGGGAAGTATTGTGATACCAAAGAGATTATTGTATTCTCATTGTATTGCCGTGATTTACAGCTTTTGCTGGTAGGCAGTGCTAACCCAAATTGTGTCTTCTCTTTTTTGTTTTATTTAAAACCTTCCTCAGAAGTTTGTAATCCAAATAGCATAAGAGAAATGATTTGGATAGAAACAGACATAGGTATCATAAAGACAATTAAGCAGATATGTTCTTTAGTACAAGTATATGTAAAACAATTTAACAAAGTATTTTGGTAAGTAATGTTTTTCTTAATAAATTATTAAGTAATTATTAAATGGCACTTCTATTTGAAACCTGAATTATGCATTTTGTGTTAGGCCAAGTCATTTTGTAAAATGAGTTATATCTGGGTATCTGTTTTCTTTCAGTAACTATATGCCAATCAATGAGTTTGGCAGCGGAATTGCAGTAAGAGCAAAACGGACATGCTCTCTCCTCGGAACTCACAGACTAGAAGGAGAGACAGACATAAGAAGGCCTCCTTTATGGTCTTTATGTATACCAAATTCTTTCCTGCCTTGAGACCTTTTCAGTACTCTTACCTCTGCCATAACGTGTTTTCCTTTTAACACATACCCCCTCACCCCAGTCCCTCATATATATTTTTTTAATCTCAGCATTAATGCTACTTTCTCAGAAAGGTCTTTCCTGATTCTTTAAAGCAGGCCTCCCCACAAATCCCTTCTTCCTTTTCACTGAACTCTGTTTGCTTTAAAACAGTTAATAAAATTCAAGATTTACATTTTTGTAGAATATTTGTCTATTTTCTGTCTTTCCCCTTAGATTATAAGGACATAAAATTGTAAGAGCAGAGAATTTGTCTGTTTGTTCACCAGTGTTTACTACCATCTTACAGTGTACCTAGCACATAGTAGGTGCTCAATAAATGTGTTGATGCATGCATACAATAATGCTGAAAATAACGTGACTATATGACTGAGATAAATTCTCCCAGAGAAATATGGTGCCAGGAGGCCATATGGAAGGGAAGTTGACTGAGAGGATCAGAGAATGTTCTGCAGAGAACATGAGTGGGAGAAGGGAAAAGTGCAGAAGAAATCATATGTGCAAATTCCTCCATGGGAAAAAGTACAGTTTGTTTAAGGTGCTAAAGTAAGACTAATGAGTCTGCATCTTGGAAAAAGGGAGTTAGGAGTGTGAAACAGGGTCCCAGCGCTAGGCAGGGGCCAGATCACAAAAGTCCTCATTGATCATTTAAGAGTCTTCATTACTCAAGGAAAAGTGACAATGGTTTTAAACAGGGAGAAACATAACCCCATTTGAACTTTTATAGAGCACCCCAACTACAGCATGGAAATTGGTAATTTGAATATAGAAGAAACTAGAACAATTAGAAGGTGAGGTTGTCAGCTAATGGAAAGGGATGTCTTAGACTATGGGAGAAGCACTGGACGTGGCAACAGGAGATGCATTTAAGATAAGCAGACTTGTTAGCAGCTTGAATCATGTGTAAGAAGGGAGGAGACACTTCAAAGAAAGTTCTCTCTTCTGCACAGCTGGATGATGACTATACCATTCTCTGGACGTTAACTCTGGAAGAGGATTAGGGTTGGAGAAGGCCAACTCTAAGAGTTTGTTTGAGGCATGGTAAGTTTTAGGTACATAGGAGATATCCAAATAGAGAAGGACAGGGGATAGTTGCATACATGAATCAGAAAGTGAGAACTCAGAACTGGAGATGAAATTTGTGAATCATGGATATTAGGTGGTAAAGAAAGCAATGGACATAGATTGGTTCACTTATAAAGGGAATGTAGGGTAAGGGAAGAATGCTAATAGCATATATATATGGAATAAAACCAGGAGGGTAGGTTGTATTACTGGAACCAAGGCAAAAAAGCATTTCAGGAAGAAAGGAATGGTCAATAAGATTAGTCATGTGCAATGAATATTAAAACATGCCTCTCAGATTTAATGGTCTGAAAGGCATTGGTCACGTTAGGGAGAGCTAGTACGGGGACTATTTTGGGTTTACATCAGATAGGGAGTGTTGAGGAACGTTTGGCTTTGTGATTTGTGACTAATACGACATAGTTAATACATGTAACCGAATGGAAATAAACATCTGAATTTGAACATATTTGTGATCTATAAAGTTGAGAGAGGTTTCTGGCTTATACTGAGAAAGAGATTCATTAAATTTTCGTAATGGAAGAGATGATCTGTTCTAATCCAAGCCCTATTTTAAAGATGAGAAAAACAAGATGAAGAAAGAGTCCTGGCACACTTCCAAGGTTACATTCATCCACAGGGTCTAAAATAGAGGCCAGGTTTTGCAACCATTAGTTATTTTCCCCTTCATTCACTACTGCTTATCTCTCATGTTATATATTGTTTGTGAATTTGTCTTTATATAGATCCAATATCCACTGTAATTTGGGCCAGCATGCATTTCATTGCAATACGCATTCCTTCAGAATCGCAAGTCCAATTTACAGCACAAATGGAAGCTCAAAACTACCCTGAAAAGATGGAGCTGAGCACTTAAACTGTAGAAGAAGAAAATGCCGCCCCCCGCAAGCCTTACATAACACTTTAGAAGAGTTCATTAGTGATGGTTTTCTTGGAAAACAGGTTGAAAATGGGTCAGTGGATGAGGAAGAAACTTGATTTATGGTGTAACATTGCTGGTGTTTATGTCCTTTCCTCTAAGATATTTTTCTGCATAAGACATTTCCCTATTTCCCTAAGGGACTTTTATTATCAAACCTGCCAATTTAACCCAATTCAAACTGGAGCAGTTAATAGGGAATCTGAAGTCACTGAGCTGGAGAAGTCTAACCGTATTTCTTCACCAATTCTATCTCCATTTTGCATGCAAAAAACAATTATTTTCAAAGAAAAATGTTTACCCGTTACGCTACAACTGTAAAGTGATGATAACGATTTTCATGGGGCACATGAAAATCAGGCTTGCTACTTTATGGCCACACATGAGAGAAATATTATCCTGATGGCTTTTGCAAGACATGGAACATGCCCCAGCCACGCTTCTATTTTGCCATGCCCATCAAAGTTCCTGGCATCGTGAACACTTAATGCACAATCTGTTAAAAAGATAATAAAATATATCGCCACACTTAAAATCCTGTACTTACTTTAATTCCATCTTACCTTATATCTAATGAATGTGTATTTTCCAGACTGTGACAGATAGGGCTAATCATAAGAAAAGTTTGTAAATCATATTAGAGAAAAAAAAAATTAAGTATATTGCTAGGTTCTGAAACAATAGAAGGGGCCATATAAAACATTCATATTTATTACCACCTAGAAGCCACAATTCTTCCAATATAACTCATTTTCCAAACTGCAAGGAAATGGTTCACATTATAAAATATGAATGATGACTTTAAAAAAAGCTCTGTCTTCCACATAAAGTATAAGTCTTATATCTTATGTTTCCAAAAGGGCATTCTATCTGCTCTTTGATTTGATAATATTTCTGGGAAATAAGTCCTATTCAAACAAACCTAGATTCAGGCAAGGGTATTGGAACAGGCAGACCCAGGCACGCTTTTCAGTGGGTAGTTCACAGGAGAAGTCTTTAAGGACCATAAGTCATTATCATCAAATCGCTTTGATCTGACCACCTTCTGTGTCTAAAACACTGAACCAGGTGCTGGACGTGATTTATGGGGTAGTATGAAACACAGAATCTGTTCCTAAGTCAATTTTGGAGTAAAAAAAAAAAATATGTGATAGCAATTTTGGAAAACGTGATGACTATACAAAATACATATAAAGGGTCCCTATTGGATATTTCAATATGATTTCTGGTAATCAGATTTTAACAGAAGCAAGAAATTTTGGAAACACAGAGTGCTCTTCTAAACGTGGTCCAAAAACACTAATAGAGCATGCATATTGACATGCTGAATAACGTACTGTTTACTCAGAATAACTCTGGTCCAAGAAAATCATCAGTGGCCTCAACTGCCCATTTTTCCAAATCAGCATTTCTAAGATTATGTTCTGGCGAACACTTAATGGAAGGCTTGCGGAACAAAAAGTTACATGTTCACGTAATTTTATAAAACGCTGCCTTTTGAACTATCTTCTTGGAATTTCACAATGTGACTTAATAAGGTTTCTGAGAAGTCCTCACAAAAGGAACCCATTTGATTGTGTCTAATTCAGCATTTCCCAAACTTAATTAAACACGGAACGGTTTTTTTTTTTTCATTGACCATTTGCTAACATCCCAATGAACTCCAGTTTTTAAGTGTGAGCTAGATACATTGCTACAATGATTACTGTTGTGAAATGTAATGTTGTGAAATGTAAAAGGTAATGTGTGGCCCCTTTGCTATAATTCTAACACACACACGCACACACACACACACACACACACACACACACACACACCACATGTCTTTTCCAAGGTGTCCGCCACCTCCTTGGTCAAAATTTCCCTACAGAAAGTACTGTAATCCAGGAGACTTGGAATCCAGATTGAACTTGATTGACAATGACTATACATGTTAAGAAATAATAATAGAAAGCAATGATAGATTCATTTTATTCTTCTTAGTTCTTCCATTTCAAACGAATTGTTAGTAGTAAACTGTTTCTTTGAAATCGTATGTTCTGGAAGTCTTTATTGTAAAATGAAGTCATTGCTAGTTCTTTGCAGGCACTGATTTCTTTGTAACCACTCTCTTCCCCCACCTCTAAGTACTATGCTATGTACACTGCAGATGTTCAATACGTTATTACTACGTTGATGAAATTGTATAAAATTTCCATAATTCTTGTCAACAACCATTAGTATTTATTGAACTGCTTGCTTTTATGTGACATTTTACTCTACCCTTAGATATATAGGTTTTTAAAAAAATAGACTATTTTGTAGAGAAATTTAAATTCACAGCAAAACTGGGCAGAAAGTGCAGAGAATTTCCATATTCCCCCAGCCTCACACATGCGTAGCCTTCTCCATTACCAAAATCCCCCACCAAAATGATACATTTGTTACCATCGTTAAATCTACACTGACACATTGTTATCACCCAAAGTCCGTCTGGACATTAGGTTTCACTCTTCATATTGTACATTCTATGGGTTTAGACAAATGTATAATGCCAACTATCCACCATGTTAGCCTCATACAGGGTGGTTTCACTGTCCTAAAAATCCTCAGTACTCTTCCTTTCCTCTCCACTACCCCTTCTCAACCACTGACCTTCTTAACTGTCTCCATAGTTTTGTCTTTTCCAGAATGTCATAGGGTTGGAGTCTTAGTAATGTGTATTTAACGTTCCTCCATCTCTTTTCATGGTTTGGTAGCTCATTTATTTTTAGCATTGAACCATATCCATTGTCTGGATGTACCACAGTTGATTTATCCATTCACCTACAGAAGAACATCTTCACTGCTTCCAAGTGTTGGTAAATATAAATAAAGCTTCTATAAATATCTGTGTGCAAGTTTTTGTGTAGACATAAATTTTCAACTCCTTTGGGTCAGTACTAAGGAGCGTAATTGCTGCATGTATGGTGAGAGCATGTTTAATTTTGTAAGCAACTACCAAACTGCCCTCCCAAGTGGCTGTAATTTTACATCTCTACCAGTAATGAGTGAGAATTCCTGTTGCTCCAATCTTTTACGAGTGTTTGGTGTTATCAGTGTTCGAGATTTTGGCCAGTTTAAGAGGTGCATAGTGGTATATCATTGTTGTTTTAATTTGTATGTCCCTGCAGTCATATGATCTGGAACAGATACATAGGTTTTTAAATCAAAGACAGGCCTCTTATACTATAATGATACATATTGAGGTAGCCATTTGGGTTCAGACACGACAAAATAGAAAAACAGTCACTGGACTGAGAAACCATCTATGGTATGTGGAAAGATCCACATTCCCGATGGAAACACGTCTGTGGCATGGTAGAAAACAGATTCAGTCTTTTACACTGAGAGAGTAGGGATATTCAGCTTTGGGAAGGGAATTTTATGAGCTTGTGCCAGATTTCTACAAAGAATGTGTTAATGCTCACTCTGTGTCATTAAGAATGTGCCCTGGATTCTAGTTCTAGTTTTTTTTTTGTTTTTGTTTTTCCCACTTTTAGGATATTTCCTTGAGCTACAATGTCCTTCTCTGTGGTATGGAGACTTTATCATCTGCCCCTTTGTTTATTGTGTTGCTCAAAATAAGCCGACACAGCTAACAGAGATGTCAGAAGCAGCTCCAGAAGGAATGGGCATCAGACCCGAGTAGGAGTGAGAGCCCATCATTTATGACCCCGTGGCACGGCCAAAGTACTTAGCGATTTCAGCCTCAGTTTCTACTTCTATAAAATGAGGATCATACCCACCGTGTAATTTATTTTGAAGAGTGATTACATTATATGCAAAGTACTAGCACAGTTCCTGGCACATACAAGAGGAAATTATTGCTAGGACCTGTAATACATGTGAAAGCACCTTTGTTAACTGAGCTAGAAACAAAATAAAATTAGCAACAATCATTATGATAACACACCATGATGTTAGAATATTCTCCCCTTTATTTGGGTAGCCTTTTATGCAGTTTGAGGTGAGAAGAAAGTTGCATTTGAATTCTGCCTAGTTGCTTATTCATCATATGATCTTGGTTAATTTCACCCAGCAGTTTCCTTGGAAAATAAAGGGAGTTAATACCACTTCACTTACAGAAGTCCTTGCAGGTTTAAATGAGATAATATTTGAAAAATCCTTGGCACAATGCTTGGCTGGCAGAAGGTACCCAATAAATGCTAATTTTCTTCTTTTTGTCTTGGAAACTAGTGTTAGTACCATCTATAGAAATAACAAAGCCAATCTTGCATGTTTAGAGCACCTACCATGTACTCGAGCTCACCTAAAAATCAGAATGGATTTTCTATTTTCTCTACTTCGCAGGAAAAGAAAACAAAGCTCAGAGAAGTTTAAAGACATGATCAAGAAAGGGGGCCTGGAGTCTTGTGTGACAGTTTTATCATATTACAGTGTCCTCTGGACAGATTCTTACAGCATTATTACTATGGGAGAAGTGCATAGAACATTTGCCGGATATTCTGCATACACAAACATGATGACTGACTCTCCAGAGGCGGGCAAATATTCCAAGGTATTATTTTAAAAATATATTTTGGAATTCTGCAACTTAAGTAAAAAGCTAAGAAGTTTCAAGTTTCAAGGGATATCTTTTTATTAAGAAGAACAAGAGGGAAAAAAACAAAACAAAAAGCAAAAAAACCCCAAAATCCAAAAATGTATTCCATCTTAGGGTACAATCCTTCACATGTGCCAGAGATTATACCCGAACTGCCTCCCTGGGCCAGACCAAAGAAAGACTCCGTCCAAGATAGCAGAGGACATCAGAGGGAATCGTATTAATGTGTGAACCAGAACTACCAGGTGCCAAGTCCTTTTGCTCATTGCAGGGAACGCAAAGATGAAGGAGGTAAAGTTTCCTTCCTAAGCATAACTGGCTTGTTGAGAAAGAGGGACGGACAGCCAAGTACTAAGCTACTGTGCAGTAAGTACTCTTCCTCCTTGCAAAGGGCCCCTGCAAGAGACAAAATCATACTTGTTTGAGCACCAGGCAGTAAGTTTTGCATAGTTTCCCTTACTGCATTCCTCTGCTGACTCTATGAGGTGGGTATTATTGTTCAGATAGGAACTGGAAAGGCAGAAAGGTGAAAAAACTTGCCGCAAATCATAGAGCTCAAGAGCGCTCAAGCCAGCAATTACGGAGGGCTGCTCAGTCCCAAGATTACACGCCACCATTTACAGCAAGGGGATCTGAATGACCTCAGACCCGGCCCTAGGTTCTCCACCCCTCGGTGCTGGGAAAATACAGCTTGGCAATGACCCCCTCAGAAGGAGGAAATGTAACATCATTTGCACGTTACTTTCTCTGTATTTAGTAAGTGGATCAATTTACTCATGACAAACTCCAGTAATAATTGTCCTCGTGTTTACCACTGAAGGCAAGTTGATTACAATTTTTGGAAAATATGAAGTAACGCATTAAGGAGTCTAATTTACTCCAGCTAATATTAGGCAACCCTTAGAGCTCCTCATTACTCTTTAGTTCCAACCCTTTACTTTCACAGAGAACCTTACCCACCCGTGTTGGTAGATCATTTTCTATAAATTATGTACAACACAAGTAGCAGTGTATAATACCACTACTTAAATAAATATGTATTATTTATAGTGTCACAGGTGAAGTATTGAAAGAAATGATACAATTTGCCAAGAATCCTATTTTGAAAATAACTTGTCCAGAATGCTGAACCCTGTGCAATGCTGGCTTTTTTTTTTTTTTCCTGCTGTTTAGATTTTTTAGTAATAAATGTGGGTTATAATAAAATATTTCAAATAAACACTGCATTATTAATGTACCTTGTACTTGCCCTAGGGCAGCGGAGGCATAAATGGTTCATTTAAATTCTGGGCTCTTCCTGCAACACACACAGTCCTTCTAATCGTTCTCTATGTGAAGGCTGTGCCTTTATTGTCCCACAGGAAGGCTACACTGATGTGCCACCTAAAGTATTTAATGCTTTGCAACCAAGTATAAATCTTTTGCCTCCTACTTGGGTGCCAGGTATCTATGGCAAAACTAATCATATTTAGTCTTGCTAGTGTTTCCAAAAGAAAACACATCGAGGTGAATTTCTTCTCTAGTTCCATAATCTTTCCTTGTCTTTTTTTTTTTTTTTTCCTTTCATGGGGTTAAAAACAATCCATTTTAAATGGTGACAAAATGCATGGGTCTTAAATTGTGTGATAGATCATATCAAGGCCAAGAGAATTAATATAACAGCATCGTTTTGTGCTTTGGGACATTAATAATCTAGAATTACCAGAGAAGAAAACACGATAACAAACTGGTCACTCCCGGCAATTGCTTTTTACCACAATGGGACTCAGGGACAGAGCCCTTTTACCTTCCCATTTTTCAAATTCATATACATTACATTATGTAGTTTCCATTAAATATTACCTCGTGGTTAATTAAAAATTATGAAATGGTATTCATTCCAAAGTATTAATCAATACTTGCAATCCATCTACCTTGAGTGTGGAGATCAATTTCTAGAAGTCGTATTATAAGCTGTTTATCGTCTGCCTTTTTCTTGGCTAAGAGATACTTTGGGATAATCTATGAAAAGCAAACTTCATATCTAAAATTAGAAATTTTAAACTGCTTCTTCACAGAATAATCGTAAAATGATTCTTATCAATAGCTTTCTAATAAAGCCATCTTCTAAGCTCTCTTTAATGCAGGGTTTCAACTTCATGCGGTGATGTTGAAAGATTTCAGCGGGTAGATGCAGACTCGAGTTCTCTCTAGAGTTCCTATCAAATAAGAATTTCAACACAGTCGTAACATTCTCAGACGGAGAAAGGCTTCCTCTGTGGTCTCCAAAGTCAAGGTGAGATGAATATGCTGAGCAGGCACCCAGCTGTGCCAAGCACTGCACGGACATCTCTCCAGGTTTGCAAATCAGAAAGGGAACCCAAGCCACCAGTCCTCTTAGAGAGGTTCCTCGTGTAGTGGGTGAGGACGCCTGACCCAGCTTGAGTGATTCTCAAATCTGAACGGAGAGAGGCAGGGAAATATGGAACTGGGAAGCAGACCATGGGAGGGAACTGGCAAAAGTGAATGAAACAAGATTTATTCCACTTCCCCATGATTCCTGAGAAGATTCTATCCAAATATTACCCCTTAAAGGGTGTATGGATTAGAGATATGTTTTTGATCTCCTTAAGAAGTAGAGAATTTAGAATAGTGATTTGGAATGCATGGTCTCTGGAGCCAAACAGCCTTGGTACAACTCCCACGAAATCATTAAGTAGCATAGGACCCTGAACAAGTTACTTAACCTCTCTGAGAATTCCTTCATCAAATAAAGGTGGATGATAATTATATTAGCTCTCAGGGTTATGGGGATGATTAGATTCATTAGTATGTGAAGAGTTTAGAGCAGTGTCCAGCATTTGATGGGTCTTCAATAAATCTTAGCTATTATTCTTATAAAATATCCTTGGCAATGTGAGGGATTTAAGCCTTTGCTGCTTGAACAGGGCTAGATTTTCACTGACAAAATGTTTCTCAGGTAGCTTCTTCATTCTTGACAGTGCTGTAAATTGTGAGGAAGTCTCAATTACTCATCATTTAGATATTATTGGTGGTATTTTGGCAGAGCACTTCCCTAGGCAATGGTTCTTTCCTTCCTTCCTTCCTTCCTTCTTTTTCTTTCTTTCTCTTCCTTCCTCTCTTCTCTATCCTTCCCTCCCCCATCTATTATCTTTCTATCTATCTATCTATCTATC
The DNA here is from genome assembly GCF_964656455.1 of Halichoerus grypus. Lineage (NCBI taxonomy): Eukaryota > Metazoa > Chordata > Mammalia > Carnivora > Phocidae > Halichoerus > Halichoerus grypus. Next base: position 195,505,390 of record NC_135714.1, read on the forward strand.
TATCTATCTATCTATCTATCTATCTATCATCTATCTATCTATCTATCATCTATCTATCTATCTATCATCTTTCTATCTATCATTATGTTCTTAAAGACCTTGCTATCAAGGAGAAGAGACAAAAGAAAAAAAATCAAACTATTAAGTTGAGTTTAATTTTCTGATAGTATGAGAGCTGAAGTCTTTGAGGGACAGTCAGATAGGTAGGGGGAAAAAACAGGGCATTCCAGGGAGAAGGGACAGAAAGAGTAGTGGCAAGGAGTAGGAATTGCTATGGGTTGGTATGTGCTCCCCAAAATCCATATGTCAAAGTTCTAGTCCCTAATACCTCAGAATGTAAGCTTATGTGCAAATAGAGTTGCTGAGATATAATGAATTAGGATGAGATCATACTGATAGAGGGTGGGCCCCTAATCCAATATAACTGGTGTCCTTATAAAAAGGGCACAGACACACTGGAATGTGAAGATTGGAATTCTGCCTCCACAGTCCAAGGAAGCTAGGAAACAGGCCTGGAATATAGCCTTCTTGTGCACCTTCAGAGGGAGCATGGCCCTGCTGACACCTTGATCTTGAACCTCTGACCTCCAGGACTGTGAAACAACAAATTTCTGTTGTTTAACCCACTCAGTTTGTGATACTTAGCTATTCAGCCCTAGCAAACTAACACAGGAATAAAGATGGAGCATGCAGAAGATTGATCTAATTTCAGATTAATGGAATTAGTGAAAAAGTAAGCCGTGCAAGCCTAGAAACAACTATGGAGAGATAAGGGAACAAAAAACAGACAGAACCGTGGACTTTGTTTTAATGTGTGTGTGTGCATGTGTGTGTGTGCGTGTGTATTCAAAAAAGATTTGAACATCTACTATCTATACCCCAGGCATGACTGCAGACACTTGAGATACATTCAGCCTAAAACAAAATTACTGTATATATAAAAATTGTCTTTGTGGTACCTATGTTCTAGTTTGTACACACAAACACACACACACACAGAGTAAAAATATTTCTTCATATGAATTATTAAGTGGAATATATTAAAAATACATAGGAAATATAAGAGCAATAAAAGTAAAATTGGTCTGTGGAAGAGGTAAGTGGTGAGTGTGGACAGGGCATGGGTGGTTACTATTTAACCTGCACATCTCTCACCTCAGCACCCCAGTGACAAGTTCTCAGTCTCTTCCCAGATTTGTAGAACTTTCTCTGAAGATGACTGAGCCGTTGTCAGAAACCAACAGCAGTGCCAGTGGATTCTTGACCAGAGGAGGAACATCATGAAAAGGCTGGTTTAGAAGAACCATCTGGTGGTGACATGCAGGATGGAATAGGATGAGAAGAAATAAATAAAAGGACAAAATAAGAGGCTGAAGACACAGATGTAGTGAAAAGAAGGGCCATATGCGCCCCAATGTTCATAGCAGCAATGTCTGCAATAGCCAAACTGTGGAAAGAGCCGAGATGCCCTTCAACAGATGAATGGATAAAGAAGAGGTGGTCCATATATACAATGGAATATTACTCAGCCATCAGGAAGGATGAATACCCAACTTTTACAGCAACATGGATGGGACTGGAGGAGATTATGCTAAGTGAAATAAGTCAAGCGGAGAAAGTCAATTATCATATGGTTTCACTTATTTGTGGAACATAAGGAATAACATGGAAAAAATGGGGGGGGATTGGAGGGAGAGATGAACCATGAGAGACTATGGACTCTGAGAAACAAACAGGGTTTTAGAGGGGAAGGGGGTGGGGGGATGGGTTAGCCTGGTGATGGGTATTAAGGAGGGCACGTACTGCATGGAGCACTGGGTGTTATACGAAAACAACGGATCGTGGATCACCACATCAAAAACCAATGATGTATTGTATGGTGACTAACATAACATAATAAAATTAAAAACAAAAAAAAAAACAAAAAAAAATAAGAGGCTGAAAGTAAAAAAAAAAAAAATAATAATAGTGGATGGCCACAGCCACAGCGATTTCTTGATGGGGTATTTTGAGGAGTAAGACTTATGGAGAAGACTATGGGATTTAGGAAGAAACGGACTCCCAAGAATTTGTCCTACAGAAGTGTGCAAAGATGCGTGGGTGCCAATGTACATCATATCACTCTTTTGTGCCAATAAACATCTTAGCACTTACCAGAATATGACAGGATGGCTGTATCTATTCAGGAGGTTATTCTGTGGTCATGAAAAGGAATAAGGTAGACCTTTATGTACCGACCTGGAAAGGTCTCTCTTTTGCTCCATGAAGGGACTAGTGTGGAAGCAGTGGGTGGGGCAAGGGCAGAGAGTGCAACCAGGTCCACTCCAGTGCCGGCAGTGATGAAATGCATTCTCTGCACTTGTCTAAAAACAATCATGAAAGAGACTCTATCCAGTGTGCATTTCATTATCACTGGGCACTGGCATTTCTTAAATGACAGTGATAAAATAATTCTCCCTGAAAAAAAAAAAATTGTGTTGGTCTAAGTTTGAAACAATGGTTGTAGTTATGGTTGAGTTTTAATAATCTACATGCAAACGTCACAATAGTACATTTTTATTACTCACCCCTTAATAAATCTTGTGTTCTCTTTAGAAGTTAATTCAGAGAACTTCCAATGATAGAGCTGACCCCTGACTCACAAACGCAGGTTCAATTTGAGAGCAAGAACTCTAATTCTGTTTTTTAATCTTTCAATCACTGTGCTATTATAGTTTATTTTGAATCTACTGCTTAAAAGTAGGAAGTGGGGGCACAAACTTCTTTCAGGGAAAGCTTGAACAATTCTGAACCACTATGAATTTTGAAAGTTCTTACAAAATGTGGTAGAAATTTACAATGTATTTTCTGGTGAGGATATTTTAGTGGGAAATTTTTGACCTCATATATATTAGAAAGATGCTAAAATCGATCCCAAAGGGAAAAAAAAAGACATGGAAAAGATCGCACATTCTGGAATTTTTATGAAATGGAATTTTTTGAATCTCTGCCGGACCCCCTACATTTAAGATTCTCCTTAATTTGTGTATATATTGTCTTACGTAAAGGAAACTTTTCAAGGTTAAAAGTAATAAAAAGTGTACCTCAGTCAACCGTAAGTGAAGATAGTTTGGCAAGTCTGGCTATACTTTCAGTTAAACCTGACGGCAGAATCATTGATAACTTCATAGAAGTTAATGCTGGAAATAGAACTATTCACTACTGTGACAGACCAATATGTAGGTATAAGTTTTTTTTTTTTTTTTTAAGATTTTATTTATTTGACAGAGAGAGAGAGACAGTAAGAGAGGGAACACAAGCAGGGAGAGTGGGAGAGAGAGAAGCAGGCTCCCCGCCGAGCAGGGAGTCCAATGCGGGGCTCCATCCCAGGACCCTGGGATCATGACCTGAGCCAAAGGCAGATGCTTAATGACTGAGCCACCCAGGCGCCCCTAAGTTTTTTTTTAAAGAGCATATATGCAGTTAAAATGTTAATTCATTATATTCTTTTAATGTAACAGTATTTATCATACTTATTTTTGGGTTTTTACTAGCATGGTTTATATTTGTATATATATATATATATGAAGTTTACATATACAAAGTTTAACATACATTTTCACATCTTGTATTTCTTTCCTGAGCATTGTTATTATTATTTTATGCTTATTATGAAAAATAAAGGAGGATGTTTAAAAATTATCTTCAGGTGTCCAATGTGCTAGGTTTCCATGTCTCTCCGCAAAAGAGTGCATATGTATATAATGACTTCATCCATTAACAAATACATATGCATATAATATATACATTCATATTATACGTATAGATGCACACATGATATTTGTATTGATGCTCAAATATGTGTAGAGCATTTTGGAGGGTTGCACCAGAATATGTTTCTCTTTGGGAATGGAATTAGGAGAAAAAGACAAGTAAACTTTCAGTTTTCACTTTGTATCTTCTGTTCTATTTGCATTTTATTTTTTTTAAGATTTTATTTATTTATTTAACAGAGAGAGAGCGTACAAGCAGGGGGAGTGGCAGGCAGAGGCAGAGGGAGAAGCAGACTTCCCGCTGAGCAGGGAGCCTGTGCATCCCAGGGTCCTGGGATCATGACCTGAGCTGAAGGCAGACGCTTAACCGAAGGAGCTGCCCAGGAGCCCCAGGGATAGAATAGCTTTTTCAACTGTTCTATTTTAATTTTAAACAATGTTTATATATTATTTTGGTAACATTTCTAAGACCAGTTTAATTTTTAAGAGAAAATGAGCTAACATTTAAGGGCTATAACATCCCAGGTATGTGTTTGGAAGTTTACAAAGGAGACAATGTTGTAGTGCCTAAGAGTTTAGGTTATGGGCTCCCTCCAGTAGAGTCTGGAACGTGACTTGGCCAGCTGTTAGAATGTACGGGACGCTGCCTCACCTACCTGAGCCGTACCGTCTGCCTCAGCGAAATGGGAACAAGAGCAGTACCTACCTATAGAACTGACCTGAGTATGAAATGAGTTAACTTCTGTCAAATACTTGGAACAGTCCTGGCCCTCTCAGTGTTACCTACTAGTAGGATTATCTCACTTAAAAAAAAAAAAAAAAGAAAAAATAATAATAATTAAGGTCCTTGGGAGAACGTAAGAATTACGAGTAGACCAACAGCTTAGAGGGTAAACAACTTATATATCCTTGGGGTTCTTCCTGTTTCTCTAGCAGAAGTATGAGGCTGAGAGCAAAAATGGGGAAGGCAGGTGGTGAATGTGCAGGCAGCATGTGAAAAGAGAAGTTCCAGAGGGCACCACTAACATGATGGGCAACGGAGTCTTGCAAGGAGGCTGAAAATGAAGTGTTGTACACTCAAGTTCAGCCCTGGGCTGTTGAAGCGCTGTGCTAGCATGGCGTGGCCAAGCATAGAAGCTGAGTGGTGAGCTTGAGAATCTGTAGAGACATCTATGTTGGTAATGGTGATAGCTAGTACAGATTATCACTCTAGGCACTTTTCACGTTTTAATTCATTGAAACTTCACCCCAGTAGTCTTCTAGAGTAGGCACTATTACTATCCCTATTAAAAGATGAAGAAACCAAGGTAGAGAAATAGCAAGAAACCTGCCCCAGTGGTTCAACTCATCAGACATCACTTTCTTAACCGGGACCCTAAATTATCTGAGTGATATCAAGGGATTATTGTGTTCAAGGAGTCAGAAATGCCATCTACCTGACAACTGAAGTCTTTAATTAAAGAGAATGGTGGAGGAAAAGAATAAAATGCTGAAATTGTCAGGAAAGATAAGAAGAATTGCTAGGGGAGGCAGAATATAGCATTGAAAACTGAAAATGGCTTGCAAGGAAATCAAATCCTGGACACTGAGGCAGGCCAGTCTGTCAAAGACTGAGGCAGTCGTGAGTCATGGGGATCAAGGAAGAGCTGACACTCCCTTGCACACTTCTCTCCATCCTGCATCCCTTGCCCTCAGGGGGAATGCTGGAGTCAAACTTCATTCTGCAAATGTGGTCGCTTAATTTTGAAGGATGTTCTCCCCATCTTTGCTTGCTAAAATCACATGGCACTTTGAGACTAAGATATAAATTCATGGTCCATAAAACTTTTCCTAATACTCCTATTTGGAATTAACTTTCCCAACTTTCAGTTCCCCAAGCTCTATTTTATAATATTTTCCCCCTAAAACTATAAGCTCGTTGATGAGCATGGATGCAAGGGACATGAGGTGGCCAGGAGAAATCAAGAATGGAGGAGTGGAGGGGCGCCTGGGTGGCTCAGATGGTTAAGCGTCTGCCTTCAGCTCAGGTCATGATCCCAGGGTCCTGGGATCGAGCCCCACATCGGGCTCCTGGCTCAGCTGGGAGTCTGCTTCTCCCTCTCCCTCTGCCTCTTCCACTGCTCATACTCTCTCTCTCTCTGTATCTCTGTGTCTCAAATGAATAAATAAAATCTTAAAAAAAAAAAAAGAATGGAGGAGTGGAGAGAAGGGAGGAAAATGAATTTGGAGAAAATACTGAAGAGTCTTCGATTATTTATGCTATAATTTTGATGAATTTTTAACGCCATTGTGTTAGAATGCACGATTGCCCCAAATCCATGTGCATTTGGAGAAATTCAAGCAGTTGCTGTTGCGTTAGGGAAGAGAATATGCAGAGCCCAGGAGAGAGCCAACCTCCATTTCTACCAACCAATGGCCTGTGGCGACAGTCAAACTAGGAATAATACCAAATGACTTGAAGGCACTTCAGGGACTGAGAGATGAAGCTTTCTACATGGAACATTGTCCACCCCCCTGGTAAATGTCCATGAGGCAGAACATTTGTTTGAGAGGTCACCAATAGCTAGTAATAATTTTTTTAGATCTCGTTGAAAACAAAGTTTTAAATAATTTTACTAATGAGAAGTTGGTCCAGTATAACAGAAAAAGGGAAAACAGGAAAACAAAGCCTTGCTGGCCAATTTATCAGTACTGGGTGGTTCTAGGCTTAGGATGCAGCTGCTTTCCAAGACTATGAGAGTTTTAATTGGTCTCTGGCCATTTACTACCAATAGTATTTGTCAGCAGTTGAACATCTATCCTTTTTCTACCCTGTGTTAATAGAAAATAGGAGAGGGTAAAAGAGTAATTCTAAGGGGGCAAAAAGTCCTCTTAGAATAAATTGGGCAGAATCAATGTGTAAAACCCTTCAAGGAGAAGAATATAAAGCACTTAGTTGTTTATTGTTCGGTGGGACTTAGCCCTTTCATTATGTGGCTGACACGAGACACATATGGTTCAATTGTTTTGGGTCTTCACAAGACTAAAATTATTCAGTAGAAAGCATACATTAAATTCATGACACGATGCCCTAATGGGAGAATAGAGTCTTGGGTCTATGCCCAGGCCAAGGTCAGAAAGAAAGTCCCACGCTCAGATTCCTGGGATGTCAATACCCAAGAGAAAAGGGACAAGGATGTTAGTTCAAAAGCTGTACAAAGAAGTAATGAAATAATGCGATGATTGCAGAACATATATGGTATTAGCCATGGTAGTAAACACAGTTCACAGTCTACATACATTCAAGTATGAAGGCCCATGGATTTTTTTCAGGTTTTCAAAATCAAATGAAAATAACTCAGTCATTTTAGCCCACTTATACAATGTATCCTGCAAACTCAGCATTAAATAAAAATGTTGGAAAAAAAAATCTCAACTTTATTTAGCTTTGCATCCATATTGAAAATAAAATAATTCAGCACATATAAGCCAGAGTGGATAAACAGTCCATTTGAATTCTGAAATAAACACATCCTATCATGAACCAATTTAAGGTAACAAATCATAGCATTAGGAGAATTGCAATCTTGTCACATTCTTGCTCTTCTGGCTACTAGACTTTCAGATCATCCAGAAAACTTATGGGAACATCTCTTTGAAAAAGAAGAGATGTTCCTATAGGAAAGATTCTGAAACAATTAGAGTCCATTATCTCAAACTATCAATTTGATAAGGTCAAGCCCAAGAACGGAAAAGCAGAGTAAGTGTTTTTACAAACGTCCACTCCTTATCTGACTGAGAAATGTGTACATTTTGGATTTTCAAAGGGGCTCTTTTGGGAGAAGAAACTGACGGAAGACAGAGGGAAAAATCCACTCAATGTTTTATGGACTTATTAAAGGAAAGTCTCTCCTTTTATGAACTGTGGGGGAAAAAACAAAAACAAAACAAACAAAAACTCCCAAAAACAACAACAACAACAACAACAACAACAAAAACCCTTCATTAATATAGAAACTAGAGCAAGTGGCTGGAGGAGACCCTGATAACTACATCTCCCAAGGTAACAATATCAGCATATCAGTAATCGGTTTTCTGAATTTTAATGATAGTTTTCAAACAGGGCTCATGATTCAGCAGGGGCAGTAAAATGTTACGTTCTCTGCGTAAGGATTTCTCTCTCTTTTGGTACACATCTCTCATTAGAGCTTTGCTCCAGATATTAGTCCAAACACTGAATCACACCAAACTTTTAGCTCAGCAGCCTTTAAGAAGTAGGGAGGAAGGGAGTTCTGTGCAGAGATTAAAACCGGATTTTGTCAAGCTTTTTCTTACACAATTTCTCATCTTAGTATGGAAAGATTACGTGAAAAGACAATTTTCCGAATATTGTCGTCCTCCAAGTTTGCTTTTCCATGAGCCATTTGGATCATGAAATAAGAATGTGTGGATTTTATTTTTACTTATCCTAAAGAGCCTGCTCACGAGAATGTGCTGATTTTAAAGTATAAAGTAAGATCAAGAAAAAAAAATTGTCACCATGGATATTAAAATCAATTTTAAGTCACTAAAAATTTTCATCACAACACAATTAACATAGTGTTTTGCTTGTGAAAGTTAAAAATTACCATGTCCCTTTCACTGATAGACTTAAATTTGGGGTCCATGCTTAATTTCTTATTTCTATTGACTAGAACATACATCCATGGTGCTTTCAGAAGCTTGTTGCCTTCCGAGCTGATGAAAATAAGATCATGTGTGTCAATGTTCGAATACAAAGTAAGATAGAGCAGGGATAAAATTTAATCTTTAGAAATACAGACTTTTAAAACATTTGACATAATAAAAAATATACTGAATATTAGCTTTTATATTAGTTGCTATAAATTAATCCATCCATAATGCCTCAACAGGTATAAAATATATTGAATGAGGGATTTTTCCAGTAATGTAAGAGGCACTGAGCAGATGTGCTTTGTACCAAATGATTTCATATTTCAATGTGACAAAATAGATGAGCCACATAAAGCCTAATTTCAGTTGCAAATTGCAAGCTGGAATAAGTTCCAGAATAGTAAACAATTAGCTGCTTTATTTTCTTTTTAATAAGACTAAATTACCAGATAATATCTACTGGCATCAACTTGGCTAATAAAAATCTGTTTAATAGGATTTGCCATTTTTCCAATTGCTATCATGATCAGCTTTGCATTTTGATGATCTCTAAACTTTGCCTCAATTTTCTCATAGAAAAGCTCTCAGTGGTAATTGCTTTAACATTTATTCCAGGTCAAGTGGTTAAGTATGAATAATGATGTGTCAAAAATGTACAGTAATGCCGTCAATAGAGCAATTACCATTTAGCTGGAGATTATTATGGCAAAAGAGCACATTAACTGGGCACAATAAACAGAACAACAGAGGAAAAGGGGGCAAAGGGACTGACTGTTTGTAAAACCTGTGTGTGTTGTACGTGTTCCTGACAGATATTAATTGTCTTTCAAGACCAATTAACCATACCCCCACAATGGTCTTCCCTGTATGGAATGAATTAGGAACTTTTCACTACTGATAGAAGGAAAACAAATATTTATACAGCTTACATTTAATATTCCCCAAAAGGTTGTCTCGCTACCTTTTCTACAATGGTGTTTATTTCTGTTATTCCTCATCTCTCCCAGGCAGGCCCACCACAGGGCGGTATTAGTTGTCTACTTTAGTGAATCGCTGATTAAACGAATGCTAATGGGGGCTGACAACACCTGCTTTTGTTGTCAATATTACTACAAAGGCCCAATTTTTCAAAGTGTCTTTCTGGAGAAGAAGCAATGAATAAGGCTGTAACTCAATACAGTACTACTTGGGGGGAAAGGGTGATAAAAAGGAAATACGTGTACCCAGTCAACACAGTGTTGTTTAGTTGCAACTCCCTTAATATCTGGGGCTAAGGGGAAACTTTCTGACCGATGTTCAAGAGCAGGTGAAAAAATGGTGCCTTGGTTAGAGGTAACGCCGTTAACTAGTAACTCTGTAGCTAGCTAAGCATTTCAGCACTCTTCCTGGATAAGCTTCCTGCAATTCGGGAACAGGCCGCTGTCATTCTACCTTCTACTGTCACCCGCTGATGTGTATGTACAAGGGATACGCTCAGATTGTAATTTTAATGCAGATGCACTCAGAAAAGTGGCCATAGGTCACCGAAACTATTTACGTTCACTCACTCACTCACTCACTCACTCAGATGATTCTTTGATCCTACTCTGTCAAGAACGATGGCTCTGGGGGCTGACCTGGGAGTCTCACAAATTTGGGATGGAGTCTCACGGCTCCGTCGCTCAGCAGCTGTGGCTTTAGACAACTTCTTTCACCTAAATCTCAGCGTTCTCATCCGCGAGGTGGGAAATGATACAGTGTGCGTGCTCTGCGGGCACAATGACCTAATGAGCGTGGAGTGAAGGTAGGGTGTCTAGCTCACAGTAAACATTTCATAAATGTTCTCTGGTTAATTGTGCTATGGCAGCTAGAGTCAATATGACAAAACCCTGTCTTCTGAGAGCTTCAAATAGGCATTGGATGCAGCTGGTAAATGGCAGGCTGTATGCGATGAGGACATTAGTGGTGGTGGGGTTGGGAAGCACAGATGTCCTAGAGGAGTCCAGCAGAGCTTTCTCTCCTGGTTGAGCTTGCCCCCCACGCTGGAGCTACTGCTCGTCCTTTCTGCTTCATTCAACCCTCAGACGTATTTGATGGGATGACAGAAGTGATGTGTTCTGCTTCTAAGGTTTGTCACTAGAATGAGCCACTGGTCCCCTTCTGGAATGTTTCTGGAAGAAAACGATAAGAACTGGACCATCAGCCTTGGACCCAGAGATGGAAACTCTCATGTCAAGAAGAGCAGAGGCCCCTCATGTGCATTATCACCCCTGATTTGCTCATCTCTGGACCATGACACAAGGGAGAAAGAAGCACCCATCAGATTTACACACTTTGTTCTGTTACCTTTTTATAATTGAAGACTGGACACTACCCTAATTAATCTGTTCCCTCAGCGTTGTTACTCCTTCACTTCAGCTCCAATAAACTTCCAGTTCCTTAAAGATGCCACACACTTGATCACTTCTGGACTTGGCATATACTGTTTCTTCTTTTTGGCTATTTCCTCTCTTCTTCTCCCTTTGACTTGAGTATATCCTTCAGGTCTTAAAAGAATGACACTTCCTCTGGGAAGTCCTCCAGGACTGCCCCCATCCCAAACTATGACAAGGACACCTGCCATGCACTCCCAAGGCACCTGGTGCTTCACCAGCCATGGCACAGACCCGCCATTTTTTCAATCATTTGTTCAACTATCTCCAGTGTTGGGGGGTAGGTCTTGTGAACACAGGGGTTCACTATCTTTCTCTCTGTTTTCTCTCCATTGCTTCACATAGTATCCGGCCCATAACAGATCCTCCACACGTCTTTGTTGTATCAGGCTCCATTCAGACTCAGCATGACTGAAACCAAGTTCATTATCTTCTCTCCTTAGCCTTGGAATGTTTTCTCACCTGCGATTTCTGTCTAAGTTAATGGCAAGTCCAACTCTCTAGATAAGCCCAAATAGAAAATGTAGTGACTCGCTCCTTATTCCATTCTTCTCCTCACTTCTCACTCTAATTGGACACCAAGTTATTTTTTCTAATTGGACACCAAGTTATTTTTAAGACATCTCTGAAATGCGTCCTAAATAATCTTGGCTTTTGATTCCTAGTGTCACTTTTCTTCTTTACCTGGATTACTCCAACACTTGTTTCTGGATGGTGCTCCCCAAGGCTGCTCGTCCTGTGTCCAGCCCTTCCTCCAGAATTAGCACAGCTGATTACACTCATAGTGTTACAAATCTCTAGCTACTCTCTATTGCAAATACCTGAAAATGGCTAGAGATCTATTTATCCTTTAAACCTGGTCTCACTTTATATTTCTATATTACTCTCCTTCCTGATCTTGATCTAGGGCAGTGCTTCTCTCACTTTGAGCTGAAGGAGCTTGTTAAAATGAGAACTGTGAAATCCCAAGGACTGAGACTTGGGGGGAAAATGAGCGTCAGCCAAGGAATCTGCATTTGTAAAGAACGTGAGTGAATCATCTGAGGATTGCTGAGAAATGGTGGTTTGGCTAAAGTAAACTTCTTGATGCAACCCAAATGAATCCATCATGCCATTTCACACCAATGAGCACATATCCTTTCATTTCCTGGAAATATTCTTTTCCTCCAATAAAGCTCAAATGTCTCAAAACTCTGTGGAGTTTTACTCACTCCAGCAGAGTAATTATGGAGGCCAGATCGCTGAAGCCTGAAATGTCTCAGGTCATGAATTCAGATGTTTTTTTTCTGAAGGCAAGATAGAATCAGAAAAGGATTTGGGGTATAGAGTTGACATATTTCAAACCTGTTTTAAGAATGTTAATCTGGAAGCGCATGTAGGAAAAATGGCAGAAGAAAAAGACTAGCTAAAAAGAGTTCATCGTATTCCCTGAAAGAGATAAAAAAAAAAAGAAAAAAAAGAGGGGGCAGTGAGAAAGCAAGAGTAAGGGATACCTCTTAGTTTTCTGCCTGAATTATTGGAGATACAGTGGTGCCAACAAAAGAGAGACAGGCGTAAGGACCGCAGGAACAACAATGAAAATAATAGCCTAGACCAGTGATTCTCAAAGAGTGATTCCTGGACCAGTATCATTAGCAGCTCATCTTCACTTGTTAGAAATGCAAATTATAACAAGTTAGAAAAAGTAACTGCTAGAAAGCCAAACTGTCAATCCACTTAATAGATAACTTTAGATACAAATTATCATTTGATTGCCTGAATCTTTCTTTGCACCGTGTTGTGGCTGGGGAAATGTAGGTACATGTTGTGCCTGTCTTAGCGAGAGGATGGAAAGCCCCCTTAGACTGCAAGGAGAGCCCATCAAGTGTCATGGCTCCTCACGGCTGATTGAAAAGTTGCTTCAGTGCATCAGTGCATCAGGACACTCGAAGTCCTCAGTCTTCACATGGACCCACCTCTCTGTTATTCTGACTCCTCAGAATGAGCCCTCTATTTTAACTTTTTTACCATCATACCATGCTTATCCTAAAATCTACCGTTTGCTTAGATGCCTCCCTATCTACCCACCCCTCCTCTCATCTTCCTTCCACCATCATTGTCATCATAGATACAATTTGTTGGTTGCTGTTTTTTTTTTTTTTTAAGATTTTTATTTATTTATTTATTTGTCAGAGAGAGAGAGAGTACAAGCAGGGGGAACAGCAGAGGGAGAGGGAGAAGCAGACTCTCTGCTGAGCAGGGAGCCCGATGCTATGCGGGGCTCGATCCCAGGGCCCTGGGATCATGACCTGAGCCGAAGGCAGATGCTTAACCCACTGAGTGACCCAGGAGCCCCTTTTTGTTTGGTTTTTTAAAGATTTTATTTATTTATTTGACAGAGAGAGAGAGCGCGCACAAGCAGGGGGAGCAGCAATTTGTTGGTTGTTTACCATGTTTAAGACACTGTGTTAAACCTTCAAATTCATTAGCCCACTTAGTATTTGCAAGAAAACTATGAGGAGATACTATTGTTCGGAGCTCATTTCTGGTAGCTTGTCTTCCAAGAGACCTCCTTTAACCAACTGAACCCCAGAAATGTCTCCTTCTCTGAAGAAAGAAGAAAGAAAGAAAGAAAGAAGAAAGAAAGAAAGAAAGAAAGAAAGAAAGAAAGAAAGAAAGAAAGAAAGAAAGAAAGAAAGAAAGTAGGAAGAAATGCAAATGCAAATTCTTGGGTCCAACCACAGATCTACTGAATTAGAAACTCTGGGGGTGGGACCCAACAATCTGTTTTCAGCTCCAGGTGATACTGAAACATGCTGAAATCTGAAAAACACTGGCCAAGACGAAATGCTCCATGCAACAGGGCCCCAGCTAGTGCCATCCCTCACTGCATTCCCACCGTCTGGTACAGTGCCTGGCCTAGAGGAGCACCACAGAAATAACTGCAGAGTGAACTCATAATATTAGCTACCAATTTCTGAGATATTATCATGGGTTAGGCTGTGTGCTAAACTGTTGTGTGTATATGAATAATTAATCTTCACAAGAATCTAATGAAGAAAGCTCTTTCTTTTTATTTTCACAAAACAGAAAACTTTTAGAGAGGTTAAAAATCTTGGTGAAGATCCCATAGCTGGTAGAGTGGTGAAAATTTAGCAGGAACTCAAGTCTTCAGACTTGAGAAACTCGGGAACTATTCATTCCATTAAAATGTTTGGGGATGGAAGGGAGTAAGTTTGTTTTTGGAAGTCCTGATTTTTTTTCTTCAATTTTAGCAGAGTATAAAGTAAGGGTTTTTGTTTTGTTTTGTTTTTGCGTTTGCGTTTTAAAGATTGGGAAGTTTACAATATGTTTCTAGGCCAAAGGGTTTGGACAAAGACACAGAAATCACTGGACATACTGAAGATTCATGGGGAAGAAGAGGTGATTCATAAGACAATGTTGGAATGGCAGGAGTCCAACATAGGAGCCATGCTGTTCAGTTAATATGGAGTATCTTCTCTGTGTCAAAGCCTTGTGCTAGATAATGGAAATGAAAATATAAATGAGATGTAGAGAAATTTGGGGGTAAAAATAAAGAATGATGGCATCGGTCACATCATTTGGCTTTTGTCTTAATAAAGCAGAAGACGTGTGTTCCCTTGTAGAGAGAGTACAGGGGATAAAGGGAAAATATGTGGATGAAAAGGGTCAAAATGTTTAGAACAGCTTGTATATCTGAGTGTGGCCCCCCTGACTTCTGCAAAGTGCAACATTGTTATTGGTCCAATAATGATGACTTTGGATACCTTCCCCTTTGAAGAAATGTCAGAATGAATTATGGGCTTTCTTCAACCATATCCCGTAGAAGACCACAACATCCTGAGGTTCTTGCTTTTGTTTTTCCTCAAAGTGCTGATAGTTTGCCAAAAGGGAAAAAAAAATGGGATTGAAAGAAGAGCAACAATTTGATTCTATGCACAAGACAACCAAGTGCATGCTAAATAATGATTTTATTTATTTATTTTTATTTATTTATTTATTTTTTATTTTTTTTTAAAGATTTTATTTATTCATCAGAGACAGAAAGAGAGGCAGAGGGAGAAGCAGGCTCCCCGCTGAGCAGGGAGCCCGACGCGGGACTCGATCCCAGGACCCTGGGATCATGACCTGAGCCGAAGGCAGACGCTTAACCATCTGAGCCACCCAGGTGCCCTAAATAATGATTTTATATTATACGATATAAATTATTATGGCAAACAAGTATTGTACTCATATGTAAAAAGGAAAATTGAAAGCTAATCTCTAGCTCTTTGTAACATAAAAGTTACAGAAATATTTGAAGTGAAAACCCTAATTAAAATTACCTGGGCTCATTTATGTAAGAGTTTTGTGTGTGTGTTTGTTTTGTCTTTTTTTTTTTTTTTTTTTTTTTTGGTCCGTTAAAGTACAAAATAGGCAAATCAGTCTGAGTTGGATGAAAGTTTTATTCGGAATAGATTTTAGGGCTACTCTGTGATATGCTATTGCAGAACAAGCCCAGATAACACATTAGACACAACACTGTCTTAATCACATTATTGCTGAAAATTCTAAAAGTTCAAAGTTACTTGGTGGCAGCTGTGATGTGAGTTTGTTCTTTGTATCTACTCACAGGACTAATAGAGTCCTCCCTATCTAGGATGAGTCACAAAAACGTTGACATCAGGTTAAAATTATACACTGCTGCTTTTTATTACCTTGGATTATTTAAAATGATGTCCTTCCTTCGGTTAGTTTTGGAGAACAGTTCACATTAATTTCCATCTAAATTCTGACATCCATGTTCCTTTTGTAATCTTTAAATTAATACCATCAATAGAAGTTTCAAATTTTATTCTGTACTCAGTAACCATAGATTAGTATTTTCTTTCACTTTGATCCTTTTTATTCTAAAATTTCGGTAACGTCTTCAGCAGTTTGGATAGGAAGACATACATCATCCTCATTAGAAGGCAGGAGAAATCCCCCACATGCTAAGGAATCGCAAGTGGCAACAAAGAACTGAACAGAGACTTTTAACGTGGCTGTTTATGAAACAATAAATTGCCCTTTTGTATGCTGGCAAAATGTATGTTATAATTCAAATATGAGGGGCACCTGGGTGGCTCAGATGGTTAAGCGTCTGCTTTTGGCCCAGGTCACGATCTCCAGGCCCTGGGATCCAGCCGCACATCGGGCTCCCTGCTCAGCAGGGAGTCTGCTTCTCCCTCTTCCTCTGCCTCTCCCCACTACTCCTGCTCTCTCTCTCTCTCGCTCTCTCGCTCTCGCTCTATATCTCTCTGTCTCAAATAAATAAATAAATAAATATTTAAAAAAAGATTAAAAAAATATGAATCGGAGTAAATATAAGAGTACCACTGTTGGTTATCTTTCCAAACACTACATAACATTTTGATTTAAAAATAGGAATTTGACATTTGCCCCACAAACACCATTAAATGCGCTATCCTTCTCACCAACATTTGTCTTACCCTCATTCTATCGATGTATTTCTTAAAGAAAGTTCTAGATTTCTATTGTTCCCTTAATAGTATTAAATGACATCCAGGGTCTGCACACTTTACTCAGTCACCATATATTTTCCTATGCATGTTAAGCCAGCACAATCTGTTATAACTGCTAGTAATGGGGAGCGGTAGGATTACAGGTGATAAGGAAACAAAGTGACAGTAGCCATGACAACTGGGACAGTGAGCACAAAAATGGATAATGAGCATCCAGTTTTCACATGATAAGACTGGGGCAAGGAGCATTCCAAAGTAGAAGTTTCTAAGCAAGTGGAAAACGCTTAACAAGACCTGCATTGCTCCAATGTAACAGAGGAAGATAATAAATGACCACACAAAACGTAGGAGCATGCGCACCGCTTTCCCACATGCTTTCCTTACATTTTCTTCTTTAATTTGCATTCTGAAGCAGAATTCTATGAGGTTCTCATGGGCGGGATTACAAAAGAGACTTTGTTGACTCATGTAGGTTTCAGATTTAACATTTAGTAAATCTGTTTTAGGAAATGCAGTGTCCTGGGAATTTAAAAACAGCCAGAGTGATATGCCAGGGTGAGGCTATCGTGCATAATCTTTGAGTGACAGGTATTCCTTTCCTGTTATCAAACCTGCTCAGATTTTTATAATCAGAAGCCCACATGCTCTGAAAAAATCTACCTGACTTGTCTGATGAGTGACTTCCCCAAAACAAAGTTTGTCTCTGCTGTCAAAATCCCTCACCCAATGATAATCACTCCTACCAGAACTCCATCAATTTCAACTATTATTTCCTCCCAGGTACAACTTTCTAAGGACCCAAAACCCACTCCACATCCGTGTTGATTGAGATGACACATTATCTCTGTACCACAACAGATCTACTTAACAGGGACTGTAGACAATGATATTATTATAAAACATCACCCAGTTTCTGCACTGTCAAACATTATTTATCCCCAGGTGATCAGAAATGAATGAAATTTACCAAGTGATACTGAAATACATTTTTCATGTTCAACTAAACTTGTGCCCGTATAAAACAAACAAACAAATCATTACTCTTAGATCTTTTTTTCCTTCACTTTTTACAAGGAAAAAACATATCTGTCCCTTCCAATTGGCTCCCCAAAATGGTACCCAACTGTCCTTTACTCTTGTTCAGCAATTCCCTGAAGATTATCTGGCTTCTTTCAGCCAAGGGTCCAAGAAATATGAATACTGGTACAAATGTGTCAAGCCATGAGGTCTTATCCTGTGTAATATTGTCAGTCTGGACCAACATAGAAATAGCCATTTAGAAGATAACTCTGAGAAAAAAGAAAAAAAAAAAAAAGAAGCTTCCATCAAATATGACTTATTGCCTTTTCCCACCTGATCCCATTTATATGCCTCATGCTGGTATTGATGGACGCGTGGGGGAGAATGGCTGTAGGCTTCGCATTAGTCACTGTAATCACCAGCCTCAATAATTGACAGGAAAGAGGCTCAGCTCTGGCAATAGGGAGCCAATGAAAACTGTTTTCACGCAGCAGTTAACCATTTATTCAAATACTCAGCCTGAGCGTTTTCAAAGATTGAAAAATTCCTTCTCTGTTAGAAATGGAGGTGGAGAGGGGTAAACGTGATACTTAAATGCAAAGGCCTGGAATTGCCCACAGAAACCATCAGAATCCCACCCCCCCTCCCATGAAAAAAGAAAAGAGAAAGAAAGAAAGAAAAAGTTGACATGCACAGGATGTGGAAGAAAGGTTGACAAATGATGAAGTGTTTTAAGGAATGTGAGTACAGTTTCCCAGTTGTTTGTAATCATATGATATACGTACTAGCATGTTAACATGCTAAGCATGCGCACTTAACCCAGATGCCTAAGTAATAGGATATGGGTAACTTCCCTAATGCATATGCAAGCTTCCTGTTCCTGCCCCCTTGGCACGCTGAATAAAAGCTTCCCGCACTAACCCTCAGGGGGAGACACTGCTTTGGGAAATATCCCTGGGGTTCTTAACTTGTTGCAAGTAAAAACCCTTCCTTTTCCTGTTCTTTGGCTCGGTGGTGGCTTTTGGCTGGACACCCACCAAGAGGCAGACCTGGTTCTGGGTAACAGGTGGGCAGTACAGAATTTACCTGAAGAGTCCAATGCGGCCAATCGGAGAGAAAAGGGAACTGAGAGGATCCACTTTGCTGCCTCAGCCGGTGGTAAATCAGAATCCTTTTGTAAAGAAGAACACGAGCTCCCCAAAGGAACTGTAGGGGCTCATTCAAGGAAACTAACATGAGACTTCTTGTAGCGACTTTAAATTGTACAAAAGCCAAGAGTGTTTTTTGTTTATTTTCTTTCTGCCAACACTTGCTATTGGGTCAGTCAGTCAAAGGACTTGGCTAAGGCAAGCGGCAGTGCAGGAGAGCAGGCGGGTTGGACATGAATCAGTTTTGTGGCTCAGAGGAGGACGCCGTGAATGAAACAGGCAACCGCACCCCAGGGCAGGGAGACCCTTTGAAGGAAACCGGACTTCTCTTTACAGTTGATGCGAAGTTTCTAGCAGTAGCAGGGAGTGTTTAGCAGCACTCTTGGGAATTTGAAACTTGTAAAACCTGAAAGATCGCCGTGCAGACATCATAATTACCATACCAGAACAGCCCAATGAAGCAGGGCATCTGCTACGTTCTCTCCAATGCTGCACAGTTCTGAAGATGGAAAACCCCCTGTAATACACCTAATTGTGCAACACAGGACTACGGGGGGCCATTTCTCCCAGTCCCAGCTGGTGATGAGCAGTGTGTGCCCTGAAGCAGTGGAGTTGAGCGTCCTTGTAATTTTGTCCTTGGCAATAAAATGCCAGTGCTATTCTTACTCATAGAATTGCAGCATCCTTTTTCTCAAGCCTCCCCCAAATGTCGGAATCCGGTTGAAACCAAACAAGCATCTTGGCGGATTACACACGCCGTGTGGAGAATCTGGTGCCCTCTCTCCCTTTAGATTTGCTGCCATTTGGTTTTCCTCAGCTCCTTCCTTGTTTCTTTGCTACTGAGAAAAGAAAATAAGGGTATCCAGCTTGTTTTCTTAACACCAGTCCTTATTTCCCACAGCACATCCTCCGCCGTGTCCTTTTGCTTGCCCCCATTTCTATATTCATGGCTCTTATCTTTCTTCTTGGAGGAGTTACTCCCCTCCCTCACAGTGCCTACAAATTTCATGACACATTCCTGGACTGTTTTCTTGTTGTTTTGTCTTGCTGCTGTTTTGTTCATGAGATGAGTGACAAAAGTAAACACAAGAGCAAAATGTGAGCACACAACAGATTTAGAAAACTGTACATAACACTATTAGGCATAGTGCAACATTTTGGTCTGCCTCTTAATTGATATGGTCTAATATTAGTTTAAGTGTTGTCTAGACACATTTATTTTCTACAATTGCTGCATATGAAGTAGATATTTTTACTCAATTCTTAAAACTGAATCCTCTGTCTTTTTCCTCGGAGGTGTACAGCTTGGATAAAGACCTATTAAATGTTTCATCAAACAAAATAAATGTATGTGTGCACATGCATTTTTCAATGTATATGCTGCTTTGCACTTGTCTGTACAAAATTTAATTTACCTGTCAAGTTGTTGCTTGGTTTTAGGTTGGCATTTCATGTTTGTTGGAGACTTTCATCATATTTCCTTTTCTTACCTTACCCTAAAAATGTATCATCAGCAAATATTGATACTTAACTATTCCCCTTGCCTCCTGAATCATCAATATAGGCAGTGTATATACACTAGGCTTAATCTACATTCTTGGGCCACTTCCCTCTTGATCTTTCCTTGATGAAAACTTGCCATTGAAAAATAATGAGTTTTTTTTTCCCTGTCCATTTAATCCACAACAGACTTTTTGATTGCCCTCTGTGACTCAGTTTCCTTGACAAGTTCTACTGAGAGAATGTATCATATGACTTTGCAGTGCTTAAATAAATTATATGCAGGGAGTTCTTCACTGCTGCCGTAGCTCTCAGAAAGTTTGTAAAGTGTTGTAGAAACTGTCATTGTGCTCACTGGGTACTTAGAGTATGCAGCTTAATGTGGTACAAAAGGCATGAGCCCATCTAGGTATGCATTCCAGCTATCGCCTACTGTGATCTTAGGCTAGCCACTTGGACACCTCAATTCCGTCATCTTTAAAACAGAGATGACGAAAAATAAATAAATAAATAAATAAAAATTAAAAATAAAAAAAACAAAATAGAGATGATGTCCTTCCTCCTAGGATCTTTAGGAGAGTTAATGGGACAAGAGTTGAAGCTCAACAAATATGAAGTCTCTCCCCTACTTAGATTTCGGCTTGAGTAAAATTAATGACAGTGGGCTGCAAAAGAGCACTTCTTGCCTCATGGTTCTGGAGATCATTTTCATGGCTTCCATTCCCCTTTTTTTCACATAATACAGTTCAAAGGTTTTCCTTCCATTTCACTTTTGCTTCTTCAGATTACCACCCCCGGGAGGCAGCTGTTGTCTCTAGATTACTATAATACTAGGCCCAAATAATGCAGTATTTCATCCTTAAGATAAAGTTTCCTTATCCTCCATGCAGGATGAAAGACGGAAGTGCTAAAATCAAAATGGATTCAAGACCTAAATGTGAGCCCTGAAACAATGAAACTCCTAAAAGAAAACAGGCAATAATCTCTTGGACATTGGCCTTAGTAGTGTATTTATGGTTATGTCTCCTCAGGCAAGGGAAACAAAAACAAAAACAAACTATTGAGACTACACCAAAATAAAAGGCTTTTGCACGGCAAACAAAACCACTGACAAAACAAAAAGGCAACCTACTGAATGGGAGAAAATATTTGCAAATGATATATTCCATAAAGGGTTAATACCCAAAATATATAAAAAAAAACTTATACAATTCAACACCAAAAACAACAAATAATCTGCTTTTAAAAAATGGGCAGGAGACCTGAACAGACATTTTTCCAAAGAAGAAATAGAGATGGCCAATGGACACATGTAAAGATGCTCAATATCACTCATCATTAGGGAAATACAAATCAAAAGCACAATGAGATTCTCACCTGTACCAGGCAGAATGGCTAGTATCAAAAAGACAAGAGATAACAAGTGTTGGGGAGGATGTGGAGAAAAGGGAACCCTCGTGCACTGTTGGTGGGAATGCAAACTGGTGCAGCCACTATGGAAAACAGAATGGAGGTTCCTCAAAAAATTAAAAATAGAAATACTATGGGATCCAGCAACTCCACTACTAGGTATTTACTCAAAGAAAATGAAAACACTAATTCAAAAAGATAGATGGACCCCTATGTTTACAGCAGCATTATTTACAATACCCAAGACATAGAAGCAATCCAAGTGTCCATCCATAGATGAATGGGTAAAGAAGATGTGGTTTTTTATATATGCAATGGAATACTCCTCAGCCATAAAAAAAGAATGAGATATTACCAACTGCAACAACATGGGTGGGCCCAGATGGAATAACGCTAAGTGAAATAAGTCAGACAGAGAAAGACAAATAGCATATGATTTCACTTATATGTGGAATCTAAAACAAAACAAAACAAAATGAAGAAAAGACAAACAGAAACAGACTCATAACTACAGAGAACAAATTCATGGTTGCCAGAGGGAGGCGGGTGGGGAGATGGTCAAAATAGGTAAAGGTGATTAAGAGGTATAAACTTCCAGTTATGAAATAAACAAGACATGAAGATGAAGAGTACAGCATGGCTGGGGGAAGAAGAAAACACTAATAATAACACAAATGAGAAGGAAAAAAAATGGACAGCACGGATGGGCAATGCCTGCACAATTGTGCACGTACCTTTTAGTGTTTGTGTATACGATTCATAACAACATACCAGCGACACCGAACACCTTTGTATGTCATCTTTGTGCTGGACCACACTACACTGTGCCCAGGATGTAACATACATTGGCCTATTTAATTCACAAATGTGTGTGCCCAGAGGTTGTCTACACCTGTGGGGTCTGGGCCTCTACTGGATGTGTGCATGGAAGTTGGTTTTGTGAGAGATAATGTGGGTGGCACAACGGCACATTTTCTAGACCTAATGACAATTTTGTGGCCCAAGTGATTTTTATAAACTGTGTGCAAGGCTATATGGGAGATCATTTTAATTGTAAAGACATTTTTCTTAGTGTCAATATGCAGCCCACAGATGTATAATTTCTGAGATCACCTTTAGTCCTATTAAAAAGATGGGTATCACCTTGGCAGCCTTCCAGTCTTCCAGTTCAGCGGCTGTTTTCCATGATAAATGACATATTTTTGTGAGTAGCACAGCTACTTTATTCTATAGTTCCTTCATGTTGCTTGGACGAGTGCCACCTAGCTGATGATTTATTACAAGGTAATGTTTTTGAGCTTGTCCATCACGCCCTCATCTTTATAATGTTAACCATTTTACCTTCAACAGTAGCAAAGGGTAACCCAAGCTTGGCACTAATTTTAAGAATAAATGAGAAATTGTCCTACTAAAAGGGTGGGGTGACCCAGGACCAAATGTTCCCCCATCCAAATGCCTGAGACGGTGGGAAGTGGGGCCTTGGTAGAGCCCCTGTCCAGTTCCCTCTCCCTGAGCCCATAGGCGACCTGCCCATGGGCTCTTGGCAGAGGCCACACTCCTGGAATCCTGGGGATCATGCCAGGAGCTGACCATGAGGAGGGGCAGGGGCAAGGTAGAAGAATCACGTCTAAGATCATGATTGTGTAAAGAGGGTTTCCGAGAGCTTCTAGAGTTCTTTTCCTGCTGGAGATTCTCAATTCAAGAAATACTTTTTTCACCCTAGAAAAATCTGATCATCTGTGAATCTTCAACTCTGAGCAGACCCTTTTTAATCTTTACATTCTTAACCACTTCTAGGAGAACAGTTCATTCTATAAAATTGTCCCAGTCTAGGAAGGAGTCTAGAACATTAACTATTTGAATGCCTGTTTGTTTGTTTGTTTTCCCATAACTGTCCGGGACAACATCTATTAAACTTCTGAGTCCTCCCAGACTTTTCTTCCTCTCCCAAACTTTCCATAAGGGGGAATCTTGACTTGTCTGTTGGGAGGGATCTTCTCAGTGACCCTCCAAGGTGAACATTCTTTTCATTTTAGCCATATTCCATGGCTTATAAAATCAAAGAGCAGATACAGACAGAGTGGACTACAAGGAGACGTTCTTGCTGAGTCCATTCCTGAACTCACCTTTGTGGGTGAGAATCTGGGTAAGAAGTTAAAGAGAAGAAAGAAGGAAGGGAAGAAGGAAGGAAAGAAGGAATAAAGGAAGGAGGGAAGGAGGGGAGGAGGGAGGGAGGGAGAAAGAAAAAAAAATAATTAAAAAGACTAGATCCACTACTCATTAAAGATCTGAGGGAGAGGAGACAGAGAAGCCACTTGATATCTTGCTTCCTTAAATTTGGTGGCGCAGTGTGGGGGATGAGTGAGGCACTCAGAGAAAGATAGAGGAGGTTGCCAGGAGTGTGAGCTGGGAATTTCATTATCTTTTATCTTCACAAGACTCAAGTGAGGTTTGAAATGCCTTTGTAATTACTTTATTTTAGATAAGAGACTCTACTTTTTTAAATGCAATTCTATTTAGAGACCAGGCACTGTGGGGCCCCTGAATATTTCCCGTTACCCTGACCTGCGGGACAACCTCAGTTTCCTTCTTTTCCTCCCTTCCTCATGACCTGATATGTTTTGAGGATATTCATCATTGTATTCATAATCAGAAATAATCATGGCCTCTATTTTGCAAATAAATATGGGCTAGTTGCTTGGCATTTTTATGGGCACGATGGACTGATAAAGTAGGCTGTTGAATTCTAGCCTCTTTTTTTTTTTTTTTTTTTCCAATCTCTACCCAGAATGCCTTACCCACCCTGGACATCTCTACAATTCACTTATAAAACTGCAAACTCATGGAAGGAAGCCTTTTCCAAACATACTCTCTTACAAGGTGCTCTTAAGTTAAAAATGACTTAATTATCCTAATAACATTTTAGTGATTTAACCTTGACTCTGGCTCCAGTCTCGTATACAGCTCTGTGCAGCTCTGCTCTATTTTGATGGGCCTGGTCCTTGGACCAATCAGGAATTTCTACTCAGTCCCATAAACTACCATAACCAATTGGTCTCTCTGCCCCCATCATTGGATGCTATCCTGCATCCCATGAACCACATCCCATATACACTGGATACTTTGTGAAACAGTGGAAAGTGAGAAGCCTCAGCCAAGCCTAGTCTTGCAGGGAACTTGGGATTTGGACCTACCTTGGCTCTTCTTGGGGAGCTGAGGTAGCCTGAATTGATCTTAAGTTGTAACTGAGAAGAGAGTTGTAATAAAGGAAATCAAGGCAGCCCAGGGCTCACAATTTTCTAAGTGCCTCATCTCAAAAGGACTTTTCACAAAGATATTCAAAGAGCCATTATTCATCATAGCAAAAATTTGAGGTGTTTATCATTGTGGCTAAGAGCTTAGGTTCAGGGGTCAAACATAACTGAATTCTGATCCTTGCTCCTCCATTTACTAGCTGAATAAATTTGGGAGAATTTTCTAACCTCTCTTAAGCCCCAATTTTTTCTCTTGTATTAAAGTGGGATAAGAATAAAAATATCTACAGTGCATGTTTATTGAGAAAATTAGAGATAATTGCAGACATAGCGTTAGCTTGATGCCTGGCATTCAGTAAGCGATCAATGGATGTTAGTGATGATAAGGATGATGATGATCATAATGACTAATTAAAAACAATCCAATGCCCAATAACAGATAACCCAACTAAACAAAATATGATAGAATAACACAGGGGAATGCCAATTATGTTTGCTATTATGATGAGCCCTTGGTCTATGGAAAGTAAACTCGAACTTTTGATGGAAATTTCTTTCTCCCTGCTGGACCTGAGATCTAGCTTGCTTGGTAATTGCTCTCTACCTTATATTTTCCATAATTTCTTATTTATTAGTTCAACCCCATATAGCTGATAAATATGGTTAAGTCTCTTCTGTAATTAAAAGATAATCCTTTGATCCTGTGTCATTCTCTGCATTTTGCTACACCTTTTGCTTCCCATTACAGACCAGATCCTTGAAAGAATAGTCCACACTCCCTTGTTACCTACACTTAATTCACCTCTGATGGCTGACTCCTGTCCCCACCAACTACTGCATCTTCCTAAAATGAAATCTAATGAATGCTGGGGGCACCTGGGTGGCTCAGTCGTTAAGTGTCTGCCTTCGGCTCAGGTCATGGTCCCAGGGTCCTGGGATCGAGCCCCGCATCGGGCTCCCTGCTCCGCGGGAAGCCTGCTTCTCCCTCTCCCGTTCCCCCTGCTTGTGTTCCCTCTCTCGCTGTGTTTCTCTCTGTCAAATAAATAAATAAAATCTTTAAAAAAAAAAAAAAGAAATCTAATGAATGCTTTTCAGTTTTTTGATACCATTGACCACTTTTCCACATTCTCTTTTTTTTTTTAAAGTTTTATTTATTTGACAGAGAGAGACACAGCGATAGAGGGAACACAAGCAGGGGGAGTAGGAGAGGGAGAAGCAGGCTTCCCGCCGAGCAGGGAGCCTGATGCGGGGCTCAATCCCAGGACCCTGAGATCACGACCTGAACCGAAGGCAGACGCTTAACGACTGAGCCACCCAGGTGCCCCTCCACATTCTCTTTGACATGGTTGGTTCTTCTCCTAATTTTCTGACTCTTTCTTTATAGGATCCTTTCTGGGTACTTCTACTAACCAACTCCTTATATGTTGGTGGGACCTGAGTCTTGGTCTTGACCCAAGGTCACTGACTGGAGATAGGAACTGGAGAACATTTAATGCTTAGATACTGATTGAAGCCATGGGTGTGGGTGAGATTATGTAGGCAGAGGTTGTGAAATGAGACCAAAAATTAAAAAAAAAAAAGGTCTTCAGACAAAGCTTTGAGAATACGGAGGCAGCAGGAAGGAGAAATCAGAAGAGAAGAAGAAAGGAAGACAAGCACCAGGAGGAGGTGGTGTCAGCCCAGGGAAAATCTGATTCTAGAAGAAGAAAGCGACCAACACTGTCAAATATCTGGCAATAACTGTTAAAAGAGATGATACCAGAAGTGTCCATTAGATCTGGCAATAGGAGGTTTATGGAGCTTTGTTGAAAGCAGTTTCATTGAATTGGCGAGGACCAAAGACAGCCAGAATGGGTTAATGAAAGAGATGACAGAAGAAGAAATAAAGAAAATATACATAAATCTCTTAAGATGGGAGTATTTCAAGAGAAGCACCCTATTGGTGACAGAGGGAACTCACTAGTCATCATCATCATCATCATCATCACCAAAAACCATGCTAAAGAATAGGGTTATTTTACTTCCATATATTCAGAATTTCCCAACCATCTTTTCTTTGCACCCACAAATTCAAAAAATGTAATACTCTTTGCATGTGTAAACCTTCTTATTTGCAGTTAACAATACCAATATGAAAAAAGAATATTTTACAGCACTTCAAGAAACATTAGGTAAAGAAAGCCTCGTTTCAATATTTTGATAAAACAAAGAATTTCTTAGTAATAAAAAGTCACCTGTGTACATATTGTCACACTAGTCTTTTTTTTTTTTTTTTCTGAAACAGTCCATCCTTGCAAAGGAAAATAAGTTGGCACTTTACAAGGGCTTCGTATCATAGTTTCAATGAAATTCTTGAGATGCCTCTCACCATAGCTTTCCCAACTTTGACTTGCAGAACTGACAGTCATTCCTCCTAGGCTGTGGTGATTGTTATGATGCTTTTCCACAGGCTTCCACTTAATTGGTTTCTTACGTTTTCCTCATATCTCCTCTGCCACTTCCCTGAAGCTGCCTCAAAGAACATAAAACTTCCATTTTAACACCCTATCTAAAATTTGGTCATTATTTTCAGTAGGTCCAGCATTACCACTTGCTGCTTGCCCCTCAAGATCATTTTCCACCCTGATCTGTACACCCTGCCTTACCTAGGCTCTGTGGCCCTTATTTCTGATTGGGTTTGGCCAATGGGGAGCACCACCAGGTGACTGGAGAACAGTACAAGAAGGAGACCCGGCTTCCTCTCTGCCAGGCCATCGCTTGGCAGTCCTCCACCAAAAGCCACAGTTCTGGTCTGGAGTCCTTTCCCCCAATTCCATTTCTTGCTGGCTTGCTTTCAGCATTTTTTACTCTTGTACCTTCTAATTATTTCTAGCCCCAGAATGCTCCATTATCCTTTGTGTACCCGAATCACCTGGAAAGCTTGTCAATACACAGATTGCTGGGTTTCATCCCAAGTTTCAGACTCAGCACTTCTGGAGTAGGGACTGAGAATTTGCATTTCTAGCAAGTTCCCAGGTGATGTGGATGCCCTTGGTGCAGAGGCCTCAAAATAAGCACCGACACCTTCTTGGTTTCTCTGAACCCTGCCCACTCTCTTCAGTTGCTACTTTGGGTGTGTACCATCTGTGAGCGGCTAGGCCTGACTGACACACTTGGATACCTTATAAAAAAATATCCACTGCAACATAAAATAAATGGCAAAGAGACATTGCATTGCAAACCACACATGGAACTATCCTCATAGAGACCATGATGACACACTCAGTGGCTTTGCAGCCTTAAGTCTCATTGGCAGAAATTTTGTCTGTCATGGTGGCTCTCATTGATGGAGAGGCAGAACCAAAATTAGGAGTGGTTAGCATCAGAGTGGCCAAGGAAAGGGTAGCGCTCAGAGCACGGGAGAAATATTCCTAACAAGACACTGTCGTGGAATGGTAATGACATAATGCTCTGGTGCTGCATTTGGATGGTCACCATCCGACTGATCATTTGCATAAATAGGGTTCAATGAGCCTAATTTCCCCTATAAAAGAAAATCTTAATGAATCAAAATACCTCTAAGTGCAATATGCCATGATGATGTGTACTATCTCATTTGGATTACTATGCTTGGTTACCCTTTTGTTAGCCCTATTTTGTTTTTCGGTACATCATTTTCCTTTGCTTATTGCTCCCAGTGTCTAAGTAAAGTGTCCAAAAGGGCTTTCTACTGCCTCAGTACAAATCTGAGTGATGATACAAATACACTTGAAGTATTTTCAAACAAGCAGAAAAATATAAAACAAAATAAATCCTAAGCCATTCCTTCATTTAATGATGTGGCCAGTTAGATCATATGTGAATCCATTAGGTAGAGGGTGATTAGCTTAAGTTCTGCAGTTTTATGCATGAACAGTATCTTTCAATACGACCTTTGGGCTACTATAAAATGTCAGTGATTAATACATGGATGTGTTAATTTGGAAGCTAATTGCTCTCTTCTTGTGTATGAGATCAAACTATGCAGGTGCATCTCTACTGATTTCAAGGCACTTTGGAACATAAATCTTTGCATTTTTTTATACATGGTGATTCTCAGGAAAGCAACATTAAAAACTATACTGTCTTAAACTAAGATAATTACAACTGAGTCGTTATGTTTTCCAGGAAAGTCTGCATTTTTACCAAAGGGGACATGGAATATAATAGCAAAAAACAGCAAATATCCTTATCCCCATGCTGATTTTTTAAGGTTCTAAAACAACAAAAAGATGCAGACACACAAATGATCTTTGAATTTCAGAATATCAACTTCCAACTTAGATTTGTCCTACAAATGGAATATTCCATAATGGTGACAGCAAGAATATGGAAACAGTGGCATTAAGGATTTCTATAACTCTAAAAGAAATACTTGGTGATCCCAAAACACTGAGAGACGTTAAGTATTCTTCTATCTAACTGTGGCTTCAAAACATTAATGGCCTTATTTGTCTGTAATTACTGAAGAAGAAAAGAAGCCCAGTGCTTATGTTGAAGGAAACCTAACCTGATGCCCTTTTATCCAGGATTTCATAACTTATGCAACCAATATCTATTGTAGGTCTCTCAGTCCAGGCACTGTGCTAGACTGTGTGGCATGAGTAGATTCTCTTAACAACAATCGGCCTAACTAGAATGATATGCATGTCCTAGATTTTTAAGGAGTTACATAATACTAAAAGTCAATTACTAGATAAAGGAAATAGGATAAAGTCAACAAGTATAAGCCCACCCCTTAGGCTGTCTTCCACCTTACTTCTACCTTCGCTACCAAAAATGACTGCTTGTGGTCCAAACCCTCATACCAAGCCAGCCACAGCTGAAGCAAGCAAAAGAGACTAACCAGGAAAAGCCAGTGAGCTGGGAAGGAGACCAAGACAGCATGATTTCCTGGAAGCCAAGTGAAGGAAGCATTTTTAGGAGAAGGGAATGATCAATGTTTCAAATAATGCTGGTAGGTCAAGTAAGGACTAAGGACTGAAAATCAAAAATTGGATTTAGGTCCTTCATGTCTGACAAAAACATTAGGGACGAGAATGATGGAGGAGAAATCTTGATTTTAGTGAGTTCAAGAGGGAATAGGTGGAGAATTTGAAAAAGCAAATATTGACAATTCTTTCAAAAGAGTTTTGCTTTCAGAGAAAGGGGACAGGAGGATGAGGTAGCCAGCGGAAGAAATAGCAGCCTGTTGATGAGCTAATGGTAAGATAAAGAAGAGGCAAATTCATGACACGGGAGAGAAGGGTAAAGCTGCTGGGGAACTGTCCACTGTCCTGGAGGCAGGGGTGGGAGCGATGAGATCCCAAGCAGTGGCGCAGGGGGTGGCTTTGCTATGGAATTCCCACAGTTCTCCTTCTGAGACCAGAAGGTCTGGCACAGGTGCAGACAGGTGGTTGATACCAAGATAGGAGCTGGTGGAATTCTCTTCTGGTTGTGTCAGAAATGTTCACACCTCGCCAACTGCCAACCTCGCTTGTCTTCCGGTCCTCTTCCTCTTCCTCCTCCTCCTCCCCTCTTCACTCTCCCTCTCCCCTCCTTTCCTCTGTCCTCTGCTCTGTTCTTTTCTCCTCACCTCTCTGTACATTTTCTTCAGGCAATTTTACTCACATCCATAACTTCAAATATCATCTCTATGGAATGGACTTCTCTGAATTTGATCTTCATTTCTGAATTCTCTAATCTGCTCCAATCCAGACATCTCCTACTTCAAATTCATGTCCCCAAATAAATGTCATAGTATTGCCCCCCTCAGAGCTCCCCCTGCCCTCTGCTCCCCACCATCACACACAAAAACGTATCTCCCTCTGGCTGCCCTTTTTCTGAAAACTGGGCTCACCAACTTTAAAACCTCAGAACCAGTATTTATAAGAAAAATTCTCCTGGGAAGTAGGAGGATGAATAGGAACAAAATTGGCAAATAGTTGATGATTAAAGTTGGGACACATACGTGCAGGTTCATCACGCCATTCTCTCTTCTCTCTACTTCAATAGATGTGTGAAATTTTCCACCCTGAAGTTAAAACAAACAAGCTCAAAACTATTCTGATTCCTTCTAATCCTTGCCCCATGATCAGTGAGATCCTGAGTCCTGTAAATCCCTCCTTCACAAAACTGTTGTTGTTGTTGTTTTCCTGTGTGTCTTGCTGTTCATGGAGCTCAGTTGGGTTGCAGTGTGTTGTTGTTCTTCTGTTTTTGAAAGTCAGAGATGGTTACTGAACTGAGGATTAGATACTTTATTCCCTGATCATGGATTAGAGACTTATCCCCTAGGAATGGTGGAAAGAAGTGGGAAACAAGCCCTAGATGAGCTCAGAGAAGATCTAGACTTAATTCTGCCATTCGCTGTATGTCTGCACCCAAAGAAGCCCCTCAATCTCTTTGTACTTTTCTTACTTGTTGGAAAATAAGAAAGAGGGTTCAGCAACTAATTTGTCCAACAAATTAGTGTGAACTTGAGTTCCGTAACCTGGAGATATTTCTCCCCGTGTTAATCGTTTTATTAGTTGGCAACATTAAAAAAGGAGGGACTTTGACAGGAAAGCTTGGATTTCTAGCTCCTTTTTAATCCTGGCTTCTGGCAACACCGTGCCTACACTCCTCATGTGGTGAGGACCTGATGTGCACTTACAATGGGTATGTTCTCTGCGGCTACTCTGCTCTACGCCCTGGCTAGTTCATCATATTATACCTGCCTCGTACGTGGGGACATTTAGTTTGTGACTCCTACCTGCCTAACTGATCTCTAAGATTGGTTTTCAGATTGAAATCTGAACAACTGACATCCGACCAAAAATGCTAAGGAGATGAGGAAACATCAACATTTGTGTCTCTGTAGGTTCTATCTCAGCCAAGTCTTAATTCCATTTTTTTCCCAGTTGTTTAAAGAAGACTTCTCTGTCCACATTAGTTAGATCTAGTTAGATGAGTTCAAACAGTATGGACCACACCAAAGTATGTCCCTAACACTGCCCCAGCAGAAATCATCTCACTCAACATCCTTTTGT
This sequence comes from Halichoerus grypus, assembly GCF_964656455.1. NCBI lineage: Eukaryota > Metazoa > Chordata > Mammalia > Carnivora > Phocidae > Halichoerus > Halichoerus grypus. The sequence goes on from NC_135714.1 coordinate 195,537,067, forward strand.
TGCCGGGGCCACACAAGACTAAGACTAGAACTGAGGACTTCAGACTGGCCCTTTTCTCTGGGTCTTCCAGTGACGTGCTCCTTTATAGCTTCTGGTATCTAACCAGTCCTTCTGTCTATGTAATCCTCTACACACACCTCGGTTCATTTACACCACCACTCAAAATCTGTAATTGTTCAATTCATTTGTTTATTGTTTATTCGCTTGTTTGTCTTCCTGAAAGGGCAGGGATCTTCCTTGTTTTTCTGGTTCTTTTATGAGGGTCCAGTGTTTAGCTCTGTTCCTGGAATATAATAGATGTTTAACAATATGTGTTGCCAGATGTCTCTCTCTCCTACACACACACACACACACACGGATATGTATGTGTGATTTGTATATGTGTGTATACTCCCTACACATTTATATGTGTGCTCACACATATACATACATACACATGTATAGAACCTAGAATCACACATACATATACCTACTAATCCATATATATATAAATGTGTCTGTGTGTACACTGTATATATGTATCTACCTATTACCAAGGAAGAGAAGGCACATATGATTTGATCCCAATTCCCACAAAAATGGCCCAGTCCATTCTTTCCCGACTGTGACTTTTCTCTCACAAATTTTTATTTTATTTTATTTATTTCTTTGACAGAGAGAGACACAGCGAGAGAGGGAACACAAGCAGGGGGAGTGGGAGAGGGAGAAGCAGGCTTCCCACCGAGCAGGGAGCCCGATGCGGGGCTCGATCCCAGGACCCTGGGATCATGACCTGAGCCGAAGGCAGATGTCTAACGACTGAGCCACCCAGGCGCCCCTCTTCTCTTACAATTTTATCCCTCTGAGAACATCTTGACTTCATCTAGCTACTATGTTATTACAGTGCTTTGCAATAGTTTTCTTAATGCTCATGAGTCCTTTCTTCAGGGAAAATCTCACAAAGAAGATAAATATGTAAAACAGGTAAAAGGAGAACTGTTTCAGCTGAAAAGCAGAAGTCTTAGGCCTTAGTCTGGTCTGTTCCTACCCACTTCACCTTGTAGCCCCTATAGTCTTCCCAAGTAGTAACCCCTTGGCTCCCTGAACCCAGTTTGGAAACCACCATGAGTAGAAGGCATCCCCCTAACAGGCGTGGTGGGGGGTCAGTACAGTGAGGCTCAGCTGTGGGTGCCCACTCCTCTGATTTAGACAAGACCCTTGGTCACCTAAGGCCACCTCTGCTGATTAGCACTGAATCACGTTTTCCACCTCACTCTCAAGATGAATGGGCATAGCCTCTTACATTCAACTTGATCAATTGATGTAGATTGAGTCCTAATATCTCCCATGAAAACTGGTTAGTTTTCCCACCCCATGGGTAGATATCACTGGTAATTCAGTGTTTATTTTCACAATGGAGTAAACACATACCAGATATCTATATCCATAGTTAGCTGTACTATTATTAAGGTGCAATATCAATTATGTAACAATTATAATAAAAAAATTAAGTCACAGACATTCATTTCTCAACTTTCTCCTTGGCTATACCCATATACAACCCTTCTGTTGATGCAGAGAAAAAAAATGACTGCTAAATCCTATCAGAATTATTGTGACTTATTCTTGTATGTCTTATGGGCCCCAACAAGAAAAAAGCAAAAAGTCCCCCCAAAACAAAGAAAAACAAACAAACAAAAAACAAGAAAAAAATGAAAAAAAACAAAACAAAACAAACCCAAACCAAGAAACTTTACTTTCAGAGTCTCACAGTGTTTATGTCTGTTAGTAGAACACATGTATTTTTCTCTTTTCCTTCTTATGAAATCCAATAGAAGATGAAAACAGAGTGATGAATAATAGAATATATTTTTCACAAAAGGTGCACGGAAGGTACTTATTATCATATAACACAAGTCATTTATTAATTAATTTCAAAACTACAATGGAAAATACTCTGGATACTCAGATTTTATACTAAACAAAAAATGGTACACAGCCATGACTGGATTGTTTTGTGAAAATCAGAGATTCTAGTAACAAGATTCATTAAGGAAATGGCTATATTAATTTAAAGTGATTGAAATTTTGATGTAAATTATGGATCATCCATTAGACATGAGCAGAAGCTTTTAGCACATTAATCTGAAAGAGCAATAGAGGAACATCTTATTTCCTACAAGAGAGACTTAAAATATATGTATCTTTAGCTTCCTCACAACGGTAAGATCAATCACTTGAGGCATATGGTACTAGCAATACAAAATACCTAGGAAAACAGATAACATATGGTTTGCATTTGCAAGGTAGGCTGTGTGAAAAAAAGTATTTCACACCTTTCCCCTCAATTATAAATGGCTATAAAGGAAATAAAGACTCTTGCAAAAAAAAAACCTGTAATTAAAAAATATCAGACATATACATTGAAAATGGATCCTTTGTAGGAGACTGAATTTTTTCTTCAAAGGATCGAAGAAACAAGGACACATTTGTTACTTCGATATTTCTTATCCAGGGTGAACTTTCAAAGAGCAAATGGCAAATGTTTACAACCCCATAAGGCCAAAAACGATAAAAGGGAAATTTACAGTTGACAAAGGCAAATATGTAAATAAGATTTATAGCTCCTCCAAACATCAGGCATTCTAAATTGTGACAAGATAGAATATCTGTTCACTGAATGTGATCACTGCCAAATGCTACCTACCATCAATGTGTTATAGTGAAGCTATCAGGGTGGCTGAACTGAAGAGAGGGCTGAAGAGCAAACCATACATAGGGAAGAAAGTAAAAAAAAAAAAAAAAAGATACTCCTCACTTTCCTTAGATAAAATGGCAGCATGACCTTCAATATAAACTAGCGCCTTGCAAAGAGGAACCGAGAAAGAACGCTGGGGTTTGGTGTCCTATAGAGGTGACATAAATCCACTTAGTGTCCCAAAGTGTACACCTGAATGGTTTGCTGAGCCTGGTTGTGGGTGGAAACAAAAGTTACTGAACCAAATTTATGTTCCATGTGTTATAGCACCCCTGGTATAAATTACCAAAACCCATTCCAGGGCATCTTTGGAATCTCTTAAGAAAACTGAGATATTAGTAGTGTCTTTAGACATCGGTTCTGAGTCTGTAGAATCCCCCTTTTCCCCAAATGTCCCCAAATAGTTATACCCTCAGACCCTGGACCAAATCAGATGAAGAGACATATTTTGGATTAGCTCTGGACTATGATAATGTCATAATTGTATTTGGGGTTTAGGCTCATTCAGTCTATCCCATCACTATCCTCAGATAATTTGCCCCCGAATTTTTAAATACTGACCATTGAATCAACAACATTTGCTCTGAGCTGTCGTGTCCGTTGCTGAGGCAAATCCATAGAGGGATGACAGCCCTCTCTTTGCCTTCAGCAACCACACAAGAGTCATAACCATACAGTGAGAATGGCATGAGCTGACTTGGAGGTCCTCCCCTCCCCGGGAAAAAGAATTGGTCTAGTTTTTAAAGGATCAAGGAGTTTCAGGCAGGAATCTGAGGGCATTTTTTGTGATAGAGAGAACCTCACCTAAAGTTGTTATTTATCATTTTAGTTAACTTTTAAATCAGAAAAAGAGAACAATCTCAAGATGACACTTATTCTAATGAGTAGCAGGAATATTGCTGAAGCCTTATTTTACTGAGGTTGCTTGCTTTGGTTTAAGATTTCTGTCCCTAACGAGTGCTCACCATTGCACCATGCCCAAATCACTCTCTTTTAAATGGAGGAAGCCTCCGTAAGGCACCAATCAGGGAATCTGGGAGGTCAAGTCCACAAATGAGGCAACCCAAGGACTTTATACTCTCCTAGATAAACATTGGTTAAAGTAGGGATCGTGCATGATTTATCCTGGGGCAAAATCCTCAATCCCATGGAGAAGATCAGTTGAAAATCATGTTACTCAGGTATAATTTTAAGACAGATTCTGACTTTTTGTTGTAATAGAGAGCTCATCCCATTTTTTCATATTGCTATACAGCCAAATCAGAGTACTAAAAAAATATTTTACTTAATATGTTCAAAGAACAGTTGGAAACTTCCAGCAGTTGTGTAGAATGCAAGTCTATATTTATGATGAAAACATAGCCAGGCCTCACAGTGAGCAAGTGAGTTGTGTAACAGTGAGATTTCACTTATTCTATAAAACTCTATGATTTTATTATGACCTGATTATTTTATAAATTGTTTTCTCCTCAACTCCTACCTGATCACAGAGATTAGATGGCAGACTCTTAAAAACCGTTATAAAGTTTATACATGTAGAATTTAGAAATGTCCACAGTAAAAATCTTTGAAATAGGTGACATTGACCACTGGATTGGTGGAGAGAATTTTATTCACACTCTACTTTTACAAAATTTTCGAGGTTTTACCATTAAAAAAAAAATGCAAGAGCATTACAAGAGCAAAACAGAATGAGAAATGGCCAAGGGCAGATGACTCTTCCACTACCCTCAATGGCAAATAGAGTTGCTGTTAGCAACAGTGCTCTGACGGGCAGGACATATAAAAACAATCAAGTGAAAAGCTCCTCACTTCCCACAAATGGAAATTGCATCTTTCAGTTATTTTCCAGACTCCAGTTCATTTGTAACAGAAACAAACCCACCAAGAAATCTCTGGAAAATTGCAGAATCTTTTCTGGGCTCTGTGTCTATTCTCTGGACAGTCCATAATGCTACTGGTCATCCCCATGCATGGAGGTGTGGTTAGACTGTTCATAAAGATGGACATAAAGATTCTCCCATCCCTGGGTCATGCTCCTTTGCCATGTGATTCTGCCCTCCCCCACCCCCTCTATCAAGAGTCTCTCTGCTCCCCTTGATGTGGTCTGGTGAACAGAATGCAGAGAAAGTGATGTTGTTGTAGGACTTCCTAGCTTCTCCTCAAGAAGACTTCCAGCTTTCCCTCTTGCCCTCCTATTACCCTGAGATTAAAGTCTAGCATTACTGCACTAGATTCCTTGAGGAAGAAAAGATCCTGGAGAAAGAGGCCCAGCCATCAGCTAAGACCACTGGTCAGAAAAATGAGTGAGGCCATCTTAGACTAGAGCCCAATCTGAAGTGCAGAATCATAAACAAATCATTGGTATCTGTTTTAATTACCACATTTTGGGGTGGCGTATTAGGCAGCAGAAGATGTCTAGGGAAAAAGTATACACAAAGGCACATATGAATGCCATCTGATATTTACCAAGATCTTTGAACCTTGAGTGGGATATTCCCCTTAATTTCATGGAATCACTTCATTTTTTAAAATGTTTTTAGATTTATTTATTTGAGATGGAGAGAGACAACACAGAGGGAGAGGGAGAGGAAAAAGCAGACTCCCTGCTCAGCAGGGAGCCCAATGAAGGACTTGATCCCAAGACCCTGGGATCATGACCTGAGCCGAAGACCGACATTTAACCGACTGAGCCACCCATGTGCCCCGTGGAATCACTTTACATGGTGTCCTTTGCTTCTATCACAGCAAAGATCCTGGATGTGTTACATGTCTTTGGCCCAATCAGAGAAAATGAGCTCATGAAAGAAAGCAGTTATCAATGCATTCATGAGGACAGTCCCTCATTTTTCCAGTTCTCTCTCTCTTCCAGGACATGGTTCAATATCCCAACCCTGCTTCTTCAAAGTGAGGTGTGCCATGGGATTTACTTTGGCCACTGAAATTCAAGAGGAAGCCCTAAGAGTCAGTGAGTGACCAGACACTTCTCACCTTTCTCTTTTCTTATACTATGATGGCCATGCTCTAGATGGTGGTTCTTCCATCAGCCTGTATTCTGTAGTGAGGACAAGCTACAGAGTTTCCAGTTCATCTGAGATGAACACGCGGCTGGAGAGCCGGGGCCTGTTACTCCGCTGTTAACTCACTTATCTTGCCAGATAAAGATGCTCAAGTAGTAGATTCTAGACTGGTGATGGGGTGGATATTTACTTTGCCAAAAGCACTGTTGCCCCCCCCCAAATTGCTCAGAATATTTAAGACACAAATTTATTCCTCTTTGAACATTATTCTCAAAAGAGACCCAGAGCAATGCATTTGTTGAAAAGAATAAAAGAGCAACACTGAATTGCAGGTATTCTATCACTCCGTCCTGTAAAATATTATGCAAATATTAAGACTGTAGACATTTTCCTATGCATCATATTTCACTTTTAAGCTAACTTCGTACCTCAAATATAAAATTGCTCAACACCTCAATGAAGATTTCTATATCCCGGAGTCATCAAAATTACTGCTTGTACATGAAATCTTCTTGCTGGTAACTTTATATTTAACCTCCGAGGAATATAACAAATAACAGTTCACAAAGCATAAGAAAGCCTATCTCACTGAATGATTTCAACAATGGCTCCTAAACCTGAGAGTTGGTGATTTTAAACTATGATTCTGCAGACTGTTAAGAATGATTTTCACAACAGGTGTCTTAATAAAGAGGCTGCGTTTCAGGAGTCATTACCCCGATTCTCTCTGTGAATCACTGCCTGTTTTAGAAATTGATAACATGATAGTTTTGTCAAATAGGAAACAAAATAAATACTTGATTTTCACACAGGCAACGGTTAGCCTAATCCTCTTGCTCGTTCCTTTAGCTTCTGCACCCCCTCCTATTAGGGAAGTACTCACATTGCTCTGTGAAATCAATCTGTTCCTCCATTTGACTGTGGGATCTTTCCAGGGTATAAACATAGTCTTTATGCTGCTAACTCACTTAATTACATCATGAACCTATGAGGTAGGTATTATTTTCACCATCTTATAGATGAAACACAGAGAGGTTAAGTGATTTGTCTAATGTCACACAGCTGTAAAGAGCAGAGCTAATATTCAAACCCAGGTCTGGTGGGTTCTGGAACCTGAATTTTTTTCATCAACCTGGTATGATTTATGTTGCCTCAAAAACATTTTTTTTCATCCAAACATATAACCACAATGATTCATGTACCACAGTGCCTGAAATTTTACTACTGGGGTTTATCATTGTCCTTTTGATTAGTTCTAATGTTACTAAAAGGGGTAACTCACTGAATTACTAATGTGCATTAAACGATTAAGATTATTAAGGTATACTAACTTACAAATGAATTCTGGGAGAGGCAGAGGCAGAATGAAGTCACAAGGTGTCTAAAAGCCAGGGACTCAACAAAAATGGGAAAGGATCAAAGAATGGGGAGTGTGGGAGGGTGGGCATCAAAGGCAAAATCTAATTTATATGTCCTTTACCTCAGAGCTCGTTCTGTATTTAAAGAAAACATCTCTTCCCATATCGTATCATATCATTCCTGTATCTAAGTATTTATTGTAAGAAGAAGGATTCAAGGAACACGTGTTGACACCTGATATTTTATAGACCGGCTGACTGCTAATGTTTTCTTTGGCAAGTGCACCCCAAGAGCAGCAGGAGTGAGGGAACAGGGGATGATTGATATAGGAAGGAGGGGGTGTGCACACAGCGGATCCAATGCCACGCTGACCACAGCTTTACAGCTGGTCTCTAGACAGCTGGTTGACCACACAGGACATCTCTAGAGAGGCTAATATGGAAAAAAAAAATCACCATCTTGGAAAAGCCCATCAGAGGCAGGAATGGAGGGAGAATTGAGCCCATGTCTAACACTGATCAAAGTTCACTTTAGAGGGGACGTAATTCCAAGCATGTGATATTTTTAATCTGGCTGCATCCACTGTTCACATTTTACTGTAAATGAGTGTCTACATACGCTAGCTGAATTAACGTGGAGGGTATTGCATGTTTGATCCGAAATGGGAAAACCGGAGAAGAACTCACTTGGTTTTTAGGGTTGCCTCCCAGCTGCCTGAGCTTTATAACCATGACTAACAGAACCTCTTACCTTGGACTGTTTTAGTTAAGCACAGACTTTTAAGAGTTGTTGGAACACACAGTTCCTTGAGTGGGCAAGGCGAGTTCATTTTACTGTTGTTGGATCTGTTCCAGTCTTGACTCTGTGAGTCTATCTTTAATATCCAGTTATAAATGGTAAGATTCTGACTTTTGAGAATATTGGAGAAATGAGACAACATACAGAATATATTAAATGATTTTCTTTGTGAGACCCTGGACAGAAATTGTAGAACAAGTTATAGACCTTGAGAGATTTTCACCACCAGGAGGCTATTCATAAAAGCACACTGCTTACAATGGCAGGTATCTGAGGAAGTGAGCCGGAGGGCAATTAAAGTTAATTGATATGTTATTGTTCTCTGTGTTGTAGCATTAAAATATAGGGGAAAATATGACTGTTAACTTGTCAAATTGTTCTTCTCTGTATCAAAACCGAAAGAAATAAAGATATACTTATGATGAAGGTATCAAATATTTCCCTTGACTTTGCCCTTAGCCTTCTCCCTAAACAGTATGGTAAGGCCCAAAAAATAGTTGCCCGTTCATTTTATAATCACTTTGAAGGGTGCAAATTTACTTGAAATGGTGGTTTCTGATTAGGAAAGAGTTCATTGCACTCAAAGACATTTGGGTCTTTTGTTATTAATTTCATCCACATTAAAGTTCAACCATAATATCTTAGCTATATTAGCAATTTGACCTCTTTGATTATTATAAACTGGGCCCATTTTTGTTTTTCCTTCTCTCCTATTCCTTCCATCTCTTTAATATGCACCCACATAAAAAAAATCTGGTTAAAATGACTCAAGGTTCATCTATGCCAAATGAGTTAACTAACTGCAGAAATCAAGAGGGCAGTTGAATTCTATTTATTCTACAAGTACAATATCCATCCATAAGTTACTAAGGCCACCTCACTTTGTTTTCCCATAAATGGTAATATGACAATTTCCATTTGATAAATCGGGAAAATAATTGATTAGGATAAATGACAACTAACATTTGTGGGTGTTATATGTGTCCCCGGCACACACTGCTTGTTTTTAATTCTCATAATTTTATGAGTTAAGTATTATCATTACTCACACCTTAAAAATGAAACTTAGATGTTTCATTGCTCTAAACTGTTTCTTTTCTCTTCATGTAAGCATTACCTGTCTGATGTCAGGAATCTATTCCTGAAAAACAGACTTTCTGCACGGAAACATTAAGAGCCCATTTCTACCTATTTCAAATGATGAAAATTATAATGTGCTATATATCAAATCAAAATTGCCAATCAGGTTCCTAAAAGGTACCAAAAATGAGTAAAATGCTGACATAGGTAAAAAACTATCAGGTTAGGATGTCAAATGCCTGAAGTTGTATTTCCGGACAAACACACAATGGACGTGGCTATTGACGGTGACAGTGACCGAGTAACATGACTGCTCTTAGAGCCAGCAACAGCCAAGGTGGACATGCCCTGGGCTGGAACTCCTCTCACTCCCCAAAGGACTCTTACAGTCTACCAGTTGTATTTGGGGTGTAATTTGAGGTTTACCTGCACAGTGACTTGTTTAAAATTGTTCCTTTGTAGGGGCGCCTGGGTGGCTTAGTTGCTGAGTGTCTGCCTTCAGCTCAGGTCATGACCCCGGGGTCCTGGGATCGAGCCCCGCATCGGGCTCCCTGCTTGGCAGGGAGTCTGCTTCTCCCTCTGCCCCTCCCCCCACTCGTTCTCTCTCTCTCTCTCAAATAAACAAATAAAATCTTAAAAAAAAAATAAAATTGTTCCTCTGTAAATATTGGCCATAGATTGTTTAGATGGGAATTACCTCTATGTATAAGAAATGCAAATAGATTACGCAGGGTAATTGAGGAATCTGATAAAGGACTATTTATCAAGATATGAGCAGGGTTAAGGGAAACCCGTCCTAGGCCTAAAAAGTTGAGGGGTCCTTAGTGGCATCAGGAAAAAGTAGCTGCAAGTATAGAAGTAGCTGTGGCTTTAGCAAACAGAGGGTGCTACCCCATAGCCCATTTGGGATGGTCCTGGGGAATAACTATGCGAACCCTGTGGATCTCCTGCTGGTTTCCCATTGGCTAAACTCAACTGGAAGCCAGAGATCAAGGGAGCCTGCTGATGGAATCCATAAAGGCCAGCCTTCCGCGGCACCAAGCAGGGTGCAGAAAGGGAGACCAGAAAACATCCATCATCATGAGTAGTTGTTTGTCTTGCCTTGAATTCTCTGCTTTGACTCTCTCTGTTGAGTTGATTTCCATCAATGGTATCAATTCTCTTGTTCTCTTCCCCTATCTTCCAGAAGCAAGGCACTGAAGTGGGAACCCAGTTCACCCCAAAACTCCTAACCAGTTTCTTATTGCAGAGATCCCTTGTGTAAAAATTGCATCCATGAACACTCGTCGGACCAATGAATAACTCGTTACATGTCCCAGACAAGAAAACCCCAGTTGAAATGGGTTTTAAGCCTTCCCTTTGCAATGAAAATACTTGTGGGATGAGTTCTATCTATAGAACTTTATTCAATTCAAATCCCTGAATTTTCCAAATTGGCTTAGAAGCCTTAGGCATTTCAAAACTACCATTGCCTCCAAAATCTGTGGTCAAAAATAAACTCCCACTACAATGCAGCAGCTGCAGACATCAGCAACTTGCAGGAAGTTAAAATGGACACTGCCAGAGAATTAAATCATCCCCTGGTGGGCTGCTGATAGGCCAACACCCTCCAACCCCTTCCCAGAAGCAATCGGGCAAATAAGGTGGTTATGTCTGTTGAGTCCTAGCTCTATGGAACTCTTTCCTTCTTGGAATGTTTGTGTTCCTTTACCTGAATGGGATTGTCTGCTGAGAGGACATGGCTAATTGCTTGCTCACTGGATGAGGCAGCCAAGATCCATGATCATCCCCGAATCAGAGTAAGTCATCCATGTTGATAAATTGGCTCCCGACTCACCCTATTCTGCCTGCAGGAACTCATAAGGGCCATGGTCTGCCACAGGTGTAGGCTCCTTAGATGAGGAGCCAGCTACACTCAGAGGAAGTAGATGTCAAAGCCTAAGCCAGTGACTGCAAGCTTCACATTGTTGTACTTAGTCTTCAACGATGACACCGCTGATGGTGATTATGCTGCACAGGTGTAGGGAAGCTGGAAACCCTGATGCGGGACTTCAGGTTCAATCATAGCGTGCACTCATAAACGCTGCCCTTCGGCTGGTGGCTGCCACTAGTTACAGAACTGCAGAATCCTTATTTCCCTAGCCCACCAACTGAGCTACCATTTGCTGATGGATATGTTTTTGTAGGAATCCTTTCAATGGCGCGACTGGCTTGACTAGCGGAGGTTTGTAGGGTATGTCACTTACTCATGATGGTTCCACAAGCCCACAAGCTGCAGGGGAGAAGGAGAGATTCTTCTTTAGGGTAATTGGCACAACTGTAATTAGGTGTTTCCTGTTTTTAATCATTGCTCCCTAGATCATTGACAATCATGTCACTTCCAGCTTAAACCTTCCAAAGGCTTTCTATTGTAAAGAGAGGAAATCACCAACCCATAATTATGGCGGACAAAGTTTATGTCTTGTGTCCGACTCCCCTCCCACCCTGTCTGCCCTCCAGCTACAGTTCTGCCCCACGTTGGACCACTGCGCTTCCTGTTCTCACCACAGGAAACTAACCCCCTGACTCATTCTCCAGGTCCAGTCTCTCTGAAGGGTTACCTCTTCAGAGTTAATCTAGAAAATTCCCTGACCTCCAGTCACTCCCTATTATATCATCCTGTATGTTCACTTCATAACAATTTACTAAAATTGAAATAAGCTTTTAAACATTTTATTTGTTATTGTCTACCACCTCTATTTTGTTCCCTACAGAATTCCCATTCCTAGAACAGTTCTTAACACATAGTACCAAATACATACTTGTTTAAAGATGTATTTATTTAGTTGAGAGAGAGATAAAGAGGGAGAGTTAGGGGGAGGGGCAGAGGGAGAGAGAGTTTCAAGCAGACTCCACGCTGAGCACAGAGCCCGACTAGAGGCCCGATTTCATGAACCTGAGGTCATGACTTGAGCTGAAACCAAGAGTCAGATGCTTATGCAACTACAGCACCCAGGTGCGTGCCAAATACATATTTGTTGAATGAATTTCTCTAAGTCTAATTCCACTGGACTGACCATCATCTGCCTATGGATTAGTTTGCACTATTTTGCGTGTATGTGTGTGGTCGTGGGCACATGAATAGAAAGATGATGGAAATATGGAAGACGCTAAAGATATGTCCCTGTTTTTAGAAACCTTCTCAGGTTTGAGGAAATACTAACATATGAAATATACTAATTCACCCTTAAGCTTGTATATATATTTATTTTAATATCAATTCACATCATAGTAGAAATTACCTAAATTCCCAAACCAAGTTGGAAAATAATTGTTACTATGGACATTTATTCATGTTGTTATTTACAGTTCATTGCCAAAGGAAAAAGTTAAAAAAAAAAAAAAAAGACAAGTCCTCCTTCTCTCTCTCTTAGCCAAAATCAAGAAGACCTGCTCTAATAACCATGAAACTAACACAAGAAATGGGACTTTTAGTTACCATTGGTTACTAGAAAACTACTTAAAATTTTCCCGCCTCAATTTTCTCACAGTAAACTTCCCTCTTTATGTGGGTAATAAAATGACTTTCTCAAAATAAGAAGTATTAGTTCCTCCTAGATGGTAAAATATCTTCCCTACAGGCAGATTTTTCAAAGGTTTCACATTCTTAGGTCTTTTTCATTGCTACAATCACTATGAACACAATCAACTAACATATTTTGTTCATGAAGTGCCCTCTGACCTTGTAGAATTAATAGTATATACTAAACTAGGAGAAAAATTCTCTCTAAGCCTCAGTGGGAGCATGACTGGTCTATAAAGCCCTTAGAACGTAGTTTGAGCTGCTAGGAGTTACTTATATTGGATGTTTGATGTACCCATTCTGTTTTGCTTTCCTCTGAAATAATTCATTTGCCTTCTAAATGGAATCATGAAAATACTTAATAAAAATGGTAATACATCCAAGGGCACATGGTTATAACTGAAGGATTGATGCAGAGAAAATTTTAGCAAGTGAAGGTAGGGGGTAGTGCATGGGGGCTGGCGAGGGGGTTGGGGTATTCATTAAGTGATCATCGGCTTCATGACATTTTTCTTTTGAAAGATACTGAGTTGTGGTCAGGATTCTTTTTGTAAGTTTTATCTGGGGTTAATGTATCTTTCTCTCGCAAATCTTTCATAACCAGTCACAACTCAGAGTATGGTAAAGAGCTGCTATTTAGAAAAGGAGACTGGAGGGGCGCCTGGGTGGCTCAGTCGTTAAGTGTCTGCCTTCGGCTGGGGTCATGATCCCAGGGTCCTGGGATCGAGCCCCGCATTGGGCTCCCTGCTCAGCGGGGAATCTGCTTCTCCCTCTCCCACTCCCCCTGCTTGTGTTCCCTCTCTCACTGTGTCTCTGTCAAATAAATAAATAAAATCTTTAAAAAAAAAAAAGAAAATGAGACTGGAGAACATTATCGAAGTCACAGACACTCACATCCCAGTTCTGGTAAGTCTCGAAAACATAAGCATTACAGATAAACCTCTCTGATCACAGAGGAGTGATGTAAGGAATGTAAAGATACATTTCCACAAGCAATCAACAGTTACAATCCTGGGGCACCTAAAATCCAGCAGCAAGCTTTGGACTGTGTATTCTCTACCCCATGGCTTCTCCAAAATATAAACAAAGGTCTGACTGGGAGAACCTCAGGCCAGCAGCATGATTTCCCTCCATCCACCAGCTAGCTGGTCCATGCCCACCCTTCCCTCACCCTTTCTCCACAGCCCATCCTTCCCCATAGCTTCTCCTTCACTTCCGAATCCACAGTTTAATTAGCCCCAGAAAGTCACAATTGAAGGAGCTGCTTACGGCCCCAAGGTTAGTTACTGCTGAGCTATGCAGAGGCCCAGAAAACTGATATATATATATATATTTTTTTTTTCAATCCTCAGAATTACAAACCACCCACAGAAGTCTGCGAGACACCAACTGCTCATAACGATTGCATCTTTCCTCCGAGAAGACCAAAGGTCCAGTTGACCTTCACTGACAAAAGGTGACGCACCCATAATGTGAGGGGAAAAGCTGAACACAGACACCATGTTGAATCTGAGGGAATGAAAAAGGAGTTCCTTGGGAAATATTTCAGAGGGAAGCAAAACAGAATGGGTACATCAAACATCCAATATAAGTAGCTCCTAGCAGATTTTTGGGTCTCACCTAAACTTTGGAACCAGAATTTCTGGGGGTGGGGCCCAGGAATCAGCATTCTAAATAAATTTGATAGGTTGTGTGTGGTAATTAAAAAAAAAAATCCCCTCCAAAAAGGATCAGCTCCTCTTGTAAGGGAAAGCTGTGAAGATAGCACTCCACTAGGCCCTAGCAAGTTTGCAGGGTAAAACCCCAAATAAGGATGGGAGAATCTGACAGAAATAGGGGTGCTTGGGTGGCTCAGTTGGTTAAGCATCTGCCTTCGGCTCAGGTCATGATCCCAGGGTTCTGGGATAGAGCCCCGCATCGGGCTCCCTGCTCAGTGGGGAGTCTGTTTTTTCCTCTCCCTTTGCCTACCATTCTGCCTACTTGTGCTCTCTGTCAAATAAATAATAAAATCTTAAAAAAAAAAAGGAAATAGCAGCTCATATCAGTGGTTCTGACATACTTTGGTCTCAGAACTCCTTTACATTCAAAAAACAAAACAAAACAAACAAACCCTTACAGACTCCAAAAGGCTTTTTTTAAAATGTGTGTTTTATCTATCAATATTTATCATCTTAGAAATTTAAAATGAGAAATTTAACATATATTTATGAGTATATTTAAAATAACAATAGACCCGTTATGTTAACAAAAATAACAGATTTTAATGAAAAACAATTACATTTTTCAAACCACAAATACAGAGAGAAGAGTGGCATCGTTCTCTGATTTTGCAAATCTCTACTGTCTACCATAACAGAAGCTGGCTGGATTCTCCAACCTGCTTCTACATTCAATCTCTTGTGAAATCATAGGTCACGTGGCTTCTGCACACTCTCAGCCCATTCCTGAGAGAATAGGAGTGAAAAGTCAAATAACATCTCAGCATTTTCATGAAAATAGTTTTCATTGGACTGGATCTCAAGGACCCTCCCCGAGGCTCTCCTCCTCCACCATAGTTTGAGAATAGATGGTGTACATTAAGAAGCCACCACAGTTCTGAGTTCCTTTTATCATTTAACCCCCACAACAAACCTGTGAAGGACGTACTATGACCATCATCCCTATTTCACAAGTGAGGAAACTGGGACCAAGAGGCATTATAGGAAATCACAGCTGGACTTACAGCCAATAGTCTAAGGCCAGCACCCTAGACCTTGCCCCTGATGCTATACTGCTTTTAGATTTAGAAAGCTGAGGGCAGGCATATTCCCAGGACATCCAAAATGAGAATTTAGCTGCAGTCACTGGCTTAAGTTTTGACATCTACTTCCTCTGAGTGTAGCTGGCTCCTTATCTAAGAAACCTACACCTCTGACAGACCGCAGCCCTTATGAGTTCCCGCAGGCAGAATAGGGTGAGTCTAGAGCCAATTTATCAACAAGGATGACTTACTCTGATGTGGGGATCTTTGGCTGCCTCGTACAGCTAGCAAGCAATTAGCCATGTCCTCTCAGCAGACAATCCCATTCAGGTAAAGCAGCAAGAACCTTCCGGAACTGAGAGCGCCCGTGATGATGAAACTCATTAGCAGGGGCTTGCAAGGTGACTGGGGGACAGAGAAGCCAGGCTTCCCTCACCAGCCCCCCTCCCCCAGCCGGTGGCTCCTGGGCTTCCACTGGACCAACTCAGCTTTGCCAGTGTGGCTTTGGGTCCTGAGGTGAAGGAATACTTTGGTAGGAGGCGAGTCATAAATACTTAAAAGCACTGAGCTGCAGCTCTGGGAACAAGGAGAGGGAAAGGTCTCTTCTTTGTTTCCCACCTATGCTAGAGGCAGGAGTGTTTTCCACATATCATTTCTCTCTTTTCAACATTGATCCTTTCTAGAAAACAAAGACCAGCGTACAAGAATACATGGATTCCGTCACTGGTTTTTAACCTACCAAATAGCATGATAGAAATTAGAATGACTATACTTTTATGAAAGATAAGATGTGACAAACTTTTAAAAAAGTTGCCCGGTAGCGAAACTTAAAATCTATTAAAAATGTAATAAAAATACATGGCTGTAATATTTTTAGAAATAAATATTTACTTGACCTTGACAAAATGTGATTTAACTTCCCAAAATAGGTGTCTTCTTTATTCGCCAAGTAATATGCCTCTTGTCACACAATATTAAAAACAAACAAACAAACAAACAAACAAAAAACCACTTTATCTTTAGGTTATCTAGGCCTAGGCTGAAGGAATGTTATGACGTTCAGTTAAGGAAAGATCAATGAGGATGTTAGGCCTTTGGGCAAAGTCTTCTTGCTATTCAGCATTTTAACAGAACGCTGCTTCTATCAAATAAAATGAGAAAAAGAAAACACACACACAAATACTCCCTCTTAAAGTCTGAAAGAACACAATGACGTACAACAGGGTCACAGGTGATAAAGACAACTCTGGCAGTGAAGAAGTTAAATACCGTCTGATCTCTCTTTTTCTCCCTCACATCTTAACCAAAGAATCATTTCGATCTCTAAGCTGTTTCTAATTAGGTGTTAATGACCTCAGAGTTGTGTGAGTTTACCATGTTCTGTACCTCATTTGATTTCCCCCCTGGGCTAAAACAATACCAAGAGGATGGAAATGAAGATAAAATACACCTCTACGGTCCCCATGGTTATTGCATCAGAGATATATAAATACAGAGAAGTCCAGAGGGAAAGATTATTATTAACACTAGTTCCGTGACCTATGCTAACCAAGAAATGAAAGTAATTAGAGTGCTTTCGTGGGCTGGGCGAGGGGGTCCTCACACTCAGAAATCATGAATGAAACCATGGCACAGAGCCTCCCTGGTGCTACAAAGGCTGGAGGTTTGGGGACTAATGAGTGCTCTGTATAGAAGGAACAGAAAACAGTGCCCAGTCCCTGAGAAGTGTCAGGAAAAAAAAAAATCTTTTTTCCCCCTCAAGTAACAGAGCCACGCTTATCATTAACCTTCATGACAAGAATAAGTAAATGAGAAAATAACTAAGAAAAAAAAATAAAGATGCATTCTATAGGGCGCCTGATGGCAAAATGTAGCGCTGCAGTCAGAGGTTTCCAGAAGGATTTTATACAGCCTTTACAGTGAATTTCAAAGGATAAAATTCCTCCTGTAATTAGTTAAATGACTATCATATGCATATGTGCCTCTTTGGTACCTCAGCTTCCTAGCTGGGAATGAGGATGAAGTAAATATTTAGTCACCAGTAATCCTTGGTGCAACATTTTATTTATTTGCATTTTAAAGTTTGCACTCATTATAACTCTGTAATTGGTAATGCCTCTTACTAAGGACTCATGCGGTTGTTAAAAAAAAAAAAAAAAAATTCTCAACAGATTTTAGCCAAGGATGAAGAGGAAAAAGAGTTACCAAACAAAACTTCAAATGTTGTAAAACAAGATGAGTCATTCTGAAGTGCTGTTCAATCCATAAATCTTGAACAGACTCAAAAATATGCCTGAAAATAAAGTGACCTGGGTATCATTTAAAGAGGAGAAAGGAAAAAGGAAAAAGGAAAAAAAAAAAAAGAAGGGGGTGAACATAAAAGCTTGACAATATGCCATTACAACATATTGACTGAGCTGGTAAAGTCACCATGATTAAAATGAAGTAATTCACTTTGAACTAACTCTAGTTGACTCGTCTAATGTGCCTGAGGATTGTGTGTGGCAAGCCCACAGGAAATCTTTTGTGTTTCAGTTAGCAATAAAGCTTGGAAATCATTATTCTTTCAAAGATGAGCACAGATAACAGAGGAAACCAGAAATGTCCGCGCCCTTGGACTATTCTTTCAGCCTGCAGGTAGTCTAGCTCTGCTGCCTAAACATGAGTGAGGATTGTATCGGTGAACTAGTTGAAATGTCATAAAACCTGTTTCACATGAGGATGCCATCGGCCAACGAATTTAGCTGATTAACATGGCAAAGCTCAATGGTTAGGATGTGTCCAAAATACCAGCAATAGCAATAACATCATTCCCTGATTCATGAGACCTACTCATTTGTTTAAGATTATGGTCATTCACCAAAGCATGAGATTGGTTGGCCTTTTGGTCCTTTCAGATGAGCTGTCCACATGACAGTGTATCCCGTTTGGTTTTGTTGCGCAGAAAAACCAAACAATCTTTTTCGGAACAGATGTTTTGCGCTGACAGGACTGAGGAGTCCTTCTGATTCTTGCACTTCTTGCTCTGCCCTGCTAAACGTGTAGCTTCCATGTCAGGGGAGCTGCTCGATGTCCATATACCCGAGTCCCTACAGTGTATGAAACCCCCAAAAAACAAAACAACAACGATAAAACAAAATCTGCTAACCTCACTGTTTTCCCTTCCCTGCAGTTATTTATGAGGCGATTTTGTGACGTATTTTTACAGGTTAGTCATAGCATCACATCCCTCATTTCTACAGTTTTAGAAGCAGGAATGGATTGTCTCTCTGATCTTCCGTGGGATAAATGCCTTCTCTTCGATGCTTTTACGCCACTGTGTAAAACACCGCCAAGTGAGGGACGTGAAACTAGGTTAAAAAGCTTAATATAACTATACTAGGTTGACAGAGCCCAGGATTAAAATTCAGTCACGCATGCAAAAAATGTAATAAATGAATGAAAATGTATGTTATGGGTCATTTCTGCTTTAATAGCACCTTTGTGCTACAGAAGCCAAATAGCAACAGTCATCTTACACACGCCTCACAAATGCAATAACATTAGGTTTCTCGGAACCTAATGACACAAAGCTAGTGCAGAATGAGGCTTGTGTCCACAGATTTATTTCATGCAAACATACAGGGCGTGGAGAGAGAACTTATCAAAGATAGGACTCCATTTAAAGCTGTGGCAACCCTGATGCTGTGGTTTCTCTGCATTTTTCAGCTAAATAGAGGTTTTCTTTTTTGCTTCACATAAAGTCTTCAACTAGCTCAAGCCTTCTAATAAATTGCAAACTCTGTAACAATATATCTTCTATTATGCCGCTTGTTACTTTACTAAGACAGGAAATTAAAGCAATAAAACACTTTGAAAATGATAGGGCACGCTCAGGCAGTCATTTTTCTTATGTTCCAGTATTATTCTTCAAAAGACCTTTTATGATACTAATATTAAATTCTTTGAAGTCAGAAGAATCTGTTGAAAGTGTTGAATTTTGGAGATAGAGAGCTAAAATACTGCATCTACTTGTGCATTTATTAAAATTGAATACGTGGTAGAAAAATTTAAAACACAACATACAATACGGTTAAATAATATATGACCAGATACATTTCAAGTCCACATTAGAGAGTCCATTGTGTGGCAATTTGACTGAATGCTCAGGAAACTCTATTTTGCTTTTTCTCACCTTATGTGGCCAAATGCACAACATATGTGGTCATTCGTATGAAAGGCTGGTCACTGCTAGATGAAGCAACGCGAACCAGACAAACACCATTATGGTCACTTATGCAGCATGTTCACATAAAGGAAATTGAATCAGCCTTATGAGGCTGTGCATTCTTTATTAACCTCCTAGAAAAAAAGGTCAGATGACTGTTCTTTTAAAAGTGCTAAAGGAGAAATGCAAGAAAACTGCAATATATCCTAGGCAGTGTATTAGGCAATTGCATTAAACAGCTCGTGGAGCGATGTGGGGGAAAAAAAAGCCCTCTTCATTGACTATTAGGGAAAAAAGTGTCTTATTTTCTTTTCAGCAATAAGCATTTCCATCCAACCTTATGGAAAAAGAAGTAGACAGAAAATAAACTGATAGGCGGAAAACCATAGAAAGTGTAAATTGAGAAGAAATGAGAGCTCATAAAAAAGGTCCCCTCCTTCCCCTCCCTCTTCTTCAGGACTTCATTCACACTATATTCCTAGCCCGCCTGCCCCCCACCTGCCCGCCCTCCTCCTTTTTTTTTTTGCAAAGGTTTGCAAAAAAAAGCAGGCTGAAGGATGAGCATTCCTTCCCCTAAGATGGAAACAAAACAGCAACTTCCCATTGGGTTAAATTGCAGAGTTGTCTGAGCAGTGCAGGAATTTTCCTCTTCTTTGGAAACCCCAAAATGGTTGATCACTTTCTCAATGTGTCATTTTAAACAGCTGCTATTTAGCAGGTGTGAATGTTCCAATTAAATAGCAAGTGCTTTCTGAGGCACTACTAAGAGCCTTTGCAATGTCAGCTTCCATCTCCATCCACTACCTTTCTTCGCTCAGCTGATTAGGGTCAGCACTTTAAAATTAGAAAACGAAGCCCTTGAACCCCTCGTCACAGCTATATACACACTTGCTAACATTAAAGGATCTTCCGCACACCAAAGGGAAGTCAAACTGGGCCTGCATGCTGCTAATTTACTTCAGTTCTTTACCAATTCCTATCCCTGTCTAGAAATATCTTTTTGATATTTTTTTGAAACATTGTCCTGAATTCCCAGTGATAAAATTAGCTGGTCCAATCTGAGGCATTAGTCCTCAATAACTTCTGTTTCCTTTCTCATCTGACACAGTTCATCTCGGCTGGAATTCCGAAGCAATCAACTACCTGGGGGTACTTTTCCCCAGAGACCTTTCTTAGCACACTATATCAATTAACACAAAAGCAATTTTGGACCCCCTCCAATATGCTACACTACCATCTGGTCTCCCTGGAACCTTGTGGAGAGGGGCAGATTTCAATTTGTCAAAACAATGCAAATTCCCCAAATTATTTTCAAATTATGCATGTTTACTTTAATGTTGTGCCCATTCATCTCTTAAAAGGTACTTTCAAAGTCCTCTAAAGAGATTCTTCAGCTTGCATGCTCTCTCTCTCCCTCTTACTTAAGTAGAAATTGAGGTTATAAAGGCTAAAGTTTAAAGAAATAAGAGTTTATAAAATCTAAAGAAGGGCAGTGACAAATTATTAGATGTGTTCACACCCTACACGCCCACTTGCAGCTGCCCAGTCATTAACTTGGGAATATAATCTTCAGGCAGCAAAACATCTGATATTATTTGAGAGGTACCAAGAAGACTCTCGCACCAAAGAAACACCTTCCAAATGCCACCGTTTGTCACTCTTTCCCTTTAAGGCTTTGAAAATTCCTGATAGAATATAAGCAATTAATTTGAAAGTATTAATAAATTAAGTCATTTTTCACTCATTATATAGAATTGATTTGGCAGATGAGTTTGGCAGTTACCTTGAGAAGTTCTGACGTGAGGATAGACGGCAGGCAAGATCTAGGGCTGTGCGAGCCAACACGATAGCCACTGGCCGCAATGCAAGTTAATTAAAACTAAACGCAGTTTTAGAAACTCGTCTCCTCGATCATATTGGTCACGTTTTAAGTGCTCGATAGTCACACGTGGCTAGTGACTACCTCATCAGACAGCACAGATACGGAACCTCCCCATCACAGAAGGAAGTTCTGTTGGGCAACACTGATGTTCGAGAATATGGGATGTTCCAGACGAAGGGTGGCTGGCGGTCTACACACAGGGATCTTCTTGATATAAAAGATGGAAAACAGCCCCAAGGCAGGCAGGACAAATGCAAAAGATCAGTTTGTGATTCTTCCTACTTGTGCTGAGAGTGGGTCCTTTCCATTAGCACAAAGCATAAAGGAAAGATGAGAACATCTTAGCTCACTTGGTTGTATGTACCTGGGCAGATTTATTTCATTTTACTCATGCTTTTGGCTGACTAGTATCCACCCTTGCTTTTAATGGCAGCAATCATCTTTCTATTCTGCTCAGCCAAGTGCTATAGGTAGAACTGATTGTACCCCTGGCTCCAGGAAATGACCCTGGTCTGGTCCACTGGAGTGTAGGAACTCCTAAACCACAGTAATAGATTAAAACTGTTTGGCCCATCGGATCTCATTAGAGATCCTTCTGGCCTTTTCCTTGAGTGACTAGGAAGGAGATGTACCCCCCTTAAACCAGAAATGTGGAGAAGACACTTGAGATTGGCAGCAATCTTACTACACAAAGGGCTGTCTGTGACTGTTGGCTCTAGAGAGGACAGCAGAAGCAGAGAAGATGAGAGACCAGCTTCTGGGGACACGTGTAAGGCACTGGATCCGTGCATGCTCAAAATCAGATTGTTACCAGATTGATACAATTCTTTCTGTGTCCATCTGGACCACAATATTCTCTCTCATCAGTGAGTATATATACACACACATAGACCTGCACACAGTATATAACTGAGACCTCCAAGTTGTATCGAGTAGATTTAAAAAAGCATTCCTGGAAGCAGGAAGAGCATCTGCAACAGTCCTGGGGCAGGAAGAGACTGACAAACTGAAGGAACCAAAGAAGTGTGGCTGAAGAGTCACAGGCTGGGTTGGTTGGAGTGGCACAGCAAGGGGCAGAGACATGGTGGGAAGTTTGGGGTTTATTTCACAAGAAATGAGAAAGCATTAAGTGACTGTTCGGGAAGGTGGCATCCCTTTGACTGCTCCATTACTGGAGGGAGACGAGACTGGCAACAAAGCGTTCCGTCAGGAAACCCAGGTGGAAGACTATGGTGGATGGGGCTGGGACAATGGCAAGGGGGGTGTGGGATGTAATTGGAGGGTAGAATCAAGAGGACTTGAAATCGAGATTTTTGGTTGTAACACCTGGGTAGGTGGTCATAGCATTTACCAAGACGAGGCACTGAGGAAGGAAGAAAAAAGAGTGAATGGCACGCAGAACGGTACCTGAGTCATTTGATGAAAAAGATAATGTGGACTGTCCAAATTAAACACAATCTGAAAATGAATTCTACATTCTTCGAGTGAGAAATTGCCCTGAGGAAACACTGAGTCAAAAATTCAACTTATGCTCAAATCCCATAGGCCCAATACTATCAAAAGATTTTAACTGCTAACTTGTTTTTGGACAATTAGGCTACCACTTATTAGATTATAATAGTGTTCCAAAAATACCATTTCTAGGATGAGTTTGATTCTATTCTAATACTCTCTAGTACTCTTGCTTTATATTCTTTCTCTTATGCTTAAGAAGATGAGTTGATTTCACTATAATTATCTTATCCTATACTGGTTTACTTGTTTTCTTATTCATTCATTTGTGTATTTTTTTGCTTATCATATAATCTTATAGGTTCATGTACCATTGTACACTAGTCTAGTATTTTTAATCTCAAGTTATCCCAAGCCAAATGGTGAATCTAAGATTGCATGACTCTATTACACCATGGTAATAATAAGTCATCATTTAATAAACACTTTATACAGGCATGCCTGGGTGGCTCAGTTAGTTAAGGGACTGACTCTTGATTTTGGCTCAGGTTATGATGTCAGGGTCGTGGGAGTCTGACCCAGGGAGTTTGTATCCAGAAGCCATAAGCTGATTCTGTGCCACTTCCTAGGTCATGGGACTAGAACTAGAACTCCATACCACCGTGACCAGAATTTTGATTAAAATGCAGGGGAATGAAATGTTATGCATATATCATTCTTACCAGAATATATTATTCTTATATATTTTTTCAAATGAAAAATATATTATATTATATTATTACAACAGAATTTCAAATCCTATGATAAAATCATAATATGCCATATACTACATGATATTGATTAAAAAATTCTTAGGGAAAAATTTCCTTTCAACAACATTAGCCAGGGCCAGGGTAGGGGTACAAGGTTCTCTCTTTCCATTTCACGTTTAGTGTGAAGGGTGGGGCAGTGGGGAAGGTGGTGGCATGGGTCAGGTTGACCACACATTGCTTGGACTCCTAGGAGTGGGGGCACTCTTTGGGTGTGCCACTATATGAAGTCGCTGGGGGCCTGAAGGAAATCCCATGTGGGGCTCAAAGCAGGAAAACTGCTCTCTGAAGGGAGGTGGTGAGGATTACTGAGGTGCCCTCCTGAGGAATGATAAGGAGATAATTTTTATATTTTGTTAAGATAGCATAATGTTTCCTAAATTTTTTTCTGTATATACAGTGAAATTTCTGATGTACTGTTCCCCCCCCTTTTAAAGATTTTATTTATTTATTTGACACAGAGAGAGAGAGAGAGCACAAGCAGTGAGAGAGGTAGAGGGAGAAGCAGGCTCTCCGCTAAGCAGGAAGTCTGATACAGGACTCAATCCCAGGACCCTGAGATCATGACTTGAGCCGAAGGCAGACGCTTAACCGACTGAGCCACCCAGGCGCTCCATGCCCCCCCATTTTTGAATGCTTGTTTGTTAGTAGAGAAATCACTGTATTCCATTAGAGATCATTCAAAGGGTGCCTAGATAGGATAGCTTAGTTGGTTAAGTGTACAACTCTTGATTTCAAGCTCAGGTCATGATCTCGCAGTCATGAGATCAAGCCCCACGTCAGGCTGTGTGCTCAGTGGGGAGTCTGCTTGGGATTCTCTCTCTCCCTCTCCTTCTACCCCCCCCCCCACTATCTCTCTCTCTTTCTCAAGTAAATAAATAAATAAATCTTAAAAAAAAAAAAGATCTTTCAAATATCTGTACAGGCCTTCCCCTCTTTCAATGAAGACTACCATTTTACTGCAACCCTAATAGGAGCGGGCAACTCAAAGCACTAACCACAATAGAAATTTCTTTAGGCAAGTTGAAGTCATCTTTATTTCTAGCCTTCTTTCATGCAATTTATTAGTGATGGCAGATTGTCTTCTGAAGCTAGTACTGAAAGCATATTTTCTCTATGATTTTATTTCCAATGGGTTTTAAGATTTTTGAAGGCAGGCATTATATCTTTATGCTCCTTTATACTTATCAAAGCAGCTTCTACAGTTCCTTGCACGCAGTAGGTGCTAGCTGGATGGGAAGCCCTTTAATATTTCATTATTTCTATGATATTTCATATCATTTTTACTGAAACTTTAGAGGAAGCATTTAGGGACTAATTTTCCATGCCCACTGGAGCTGTATTTGCTCTTCTTCTTGAACCTAACTATTGCTCAGGATGGTGAGAGATTGGAACATGCTGATGGCATTGTTGACTTTCTTCTTCCTATGTGAGTGTAGATTTCTCTGGTGCCAGCAAACCAGTCCTAACTGAAATGGCTAATAATAAAATATTAAATATTTAAATTATATTTTAAGGTTTACAATTCTCTTTCATATTCATCACTTCCATAGACCCTCCAACAATACAATTATTGATGTATTAGGATCTTCAATTGGCGTTTTCTGCTCTCAATGATTCCGTCATGATATATGCAAGATCAGCTGATTGTCTCAACTGAAAATCAGAAAGTTTTACTGCTCCATATAGAGTCAGTAAATGAATATTGCTATAATTTCAACAACCATGGCATTTTGTCATTAAGAGCCTCTTCATTTCCTAGGAGTTTCATGTTGAGTCATCCAGATAGCCTGGTTATATCCCTAATAAACGTTTGGAGAGGAGCAGGAAATAGCCATTTCAGCAGGTGGCACTGCTCATATTTGCAGTTTCTGATCCTCCTTTAGGCAACATAGTTGAAGGCTGCATGATGAATGAGCAACCACTGATTGGTCCTATTGTGCACTTGTGATTCTTCTTTTTTTTTTAATTTCTAACTTTAGTTTGCAGACGATGTGGTTGGTGATCAAAAGCATATGCACTATGGGGCACATGCACTAAGCTGAAATATAACAATGACATGTGGCCACATGAGTTTTCTTCAGATGAGTTTTACTTCAGGACTAATAGCAAGCTATCTATTACGGTGGTGTCTATGTGTCAGAAGCTGACCAGAGAGGTTGAAATGTAGTCTTTAAAAAATGCAACCCTGAATTGTAGAAGTACCATGCAAGGAATAGCAAGTACAATTCTGCTACCTCTTCCCTTCACCTCTCTCTCTCAATCTCTCTGTCTCTCTTTTTTTATTCCTTTTTTAAACTTTGAAAAGAACAGTTCTTGAGAGTGGATGACTTGCCTAGCATCTCACAAGATGGTTTTGGCATATATTAAAGATATTTCAATTGCTGATGATGTAGAATTTTCATTTCAAGGTTACACTTAATATAAAACTTGTCACTAATGACTCAAAAAAATCTTGGCAAAAGGCTTGTACAAATGATGATTTGCAATACCTAATACTAACTACAATGAAAATAAAAATCTCTTCAAAAGCAATCACCTCAGCAGGAACCAGGAAAATGCAAATCGAGACAACAATAAAATGGCATTTACCTCCATTTGATTAGCAAAAGTACTCAATAAGGAACACTTCTTAGCAAGTGATAGAATGTGGATCTACAGAATCTTACATTGCTGTGGGAGTATAAATTGGTACATCTACTTTGGAAAACACTTTATCTCGTAAAGTTGAGTATTTATGTATCTTTTTACTTAGCAATTCCATTTAAAAAATATTGTTTAGTTTTAGTTGTTTTTCACCTTATATAAAGGGTATTATAGCAGATTGAATTGTGGCCCCCGAAAGATATGTCTACCAGGAACCTAAATAATGTGACCTTATTTGGAAAAAGGATCTTTATAGATGTAATTAAGTTAAGACCCTTGAGATGAGACCATCCTGGATTTGGGTGGGCCCTAAATCCAAGGACAAATGTCCTTAGAAGGGAAGTCACATGGGGAAGAAGGTGATATGAGCCAAGGCAGACATTGGAATGACAGTTCTACAAGCTAAGTGTTACAGACAGAATTGTGTTCCTTCAAAATTAGTATTTGGAAGTCTCAACCCCGAATACCTCAGAATGTGAATGTATTTGGAGATAGTGCTTTTAAAGAAGTAATTAAGTTAAACTGAGGCCTTTAAGGTAGGTCCTAATCAAATCTGAATTGTGGCCTTACAAGAAGAAAAGAGGCTAGGGCATAAAAAAAGACGACAGGGGCCTCCATGCATAGAGAGATAGTCTAATGGAGAAACAGCAAGAAGACCGACATCTAAGTCAAGGAGAGAGAACTCACAAGAACCCAATCCTACTGGCACCTGTTCTTGGAATCCCAGCCTTCAGGACCGTGAGAAAATAAATTTCTATTGTTTAGGCCACCACGTTGTTAGGTCTGTGGTGTTTTGTTGTGGCAGCCCGAGTAGACGAACACACCAAAGATCGCTAGAACCAACAGAAGC
Source organism: Halichoerus grypus (assembly GCF_964656455.1). Classification (NCBI taxonomy): domain Eukaryota; kingdom Metazoa; phylum Chordata; class Mammalia; order Carnivora; family Phocidae; genus Halichoerus; species Halichoerus grypus. The sequence continues at coordinate 195,564,209 of NC_135714.1, forward strand.
TAGAAGAAAGGGTATGAAAGGGAATTCCTCTGAGAGCCTCCAGAAGGAGTAAGGCCCTGCCAACATGTAGGTTTCAGACATCTGGCCTCCAGAGCTGTGAGAGAATGAATTTCTGTTGTTTTGAGTCACCCAGTTTCTGGTAATTTGTTACAGCAACCCTAGGAAGTTGATGTAGGTATCATGCCAATGAGAAATTCTTACACATATACACCAGACGTCCTCTTCTTAGACAGAGGCAAGAGGGACCTCTGCCTGGGCTCCAGCCTTTAGAGGTTCCTACAAATCACAAACATGGAAACACATGCTGGTGTTTTGTGTGTGTGTTCTTTGTATTTTTTTGTTGTTGTTGCTGTTTGTTTGTTTATTTGTTTGCTTTCTCTTTTGAATAACATAAGAAATTTTCTTGAAAATTTGACAACTGACCTGATGAGAATTAGAGGTGAGAGACCCACGTAAGTCAAGGATGCATATCAGAGGGAGAGTGTGGGTGTGTGGACATGGTGGCAGTGGGAGGATCACAGCCACAGTCCTGGAAGACCAGAGAAAGAGTGGCTGCCTCCCCAAATCCCCAGCACCTGGGTCTGCCAATCAGGTTCCCCGGATAACTATACACTGCCTCCCTTCTGCTGGGATGGTAGAGTTTTGGGAGATAATTAGAACTATCTGGAAATCTCAAGTCAGAGAAGACAGGAGCTGGAGGGAGGACTTCTTGCCTTTGCTGCCAGGGAAGCTGCATTTGTTCCACCTTGGGCTCAGGTTGGTCCTGTCACCTCCCAGGCATGCTGGCCCAGGTATATCTTCTTTGTATTCTGCCCCCTCAGGTCACAAAGGCATGGTGACCTATGGGACAGTACATTTCCTTTAGCCTCTGGATTGGAGGTCCATTCCTGAGGAATAGGCTGTGGGTCCGTAGGTGGGGACGTGAGTCAGGCAGGGGGTATATAGCTGAGTTTATAGCATTCCATTTGTACTATTACTCTGGAGCCCTCACATTTTAGAGGCAGACCTGGTAAATAAGAATGCAAATTACAGCATTATGTGCAATAGCAAAAATTTGGAAACACAGTTGCCCATAGCAGAAGAATGGATGAATTTACTGAGTGTATATTCACACACTAGAATATTATACCACAGTCAAAATTATTGCATCATGGCAACAAGGAGCTGCATGAGTTCATCTTAGCAATAAAATAATGAAAAAAGTTGTGGGAGATTACATTCAGCATAACTATGCAATACATTTTAAAACAACCAAAACTAAAGATGTATGATTTTTAATGCACAATTTTCTGGGTTAGAGGAAAGAGGAAGATGGTACAAGATTCAGAAGAGGGGTTCCTCTGGTCTGGAGGGCAGAGGATTCAGGATGGGGAAGGAACTCCTGGGTAGATACAAGTTACTTTGAGTGGTCTAGGTCTGGAGTTGTGAGGTGTGTTCATGAGAGTTAATACATTTTTGCAATCGATAAGTAAATAAAGGAATAAATAACAAATTCATAGTAGATAAATGCTAGGAAAGTATAATAAAACATTGCCTAATCTTGTGCACATATGGTCCAATAATTCAAATTCTTTACTCATGAAGATGATCTTGTTTTAGAAACAAACTCTTAGCTACAGAGAAAAAAACTGATGGTTACCAGAGGGGAGCTGGGTGAGAGATGGGGGGAAATAGATGATGGGGATTAAAGAGTACACTTTTGACAGAAAAAAAAAGAGAGAGAGAGAGAGAGAGAAAGGAAGAGAAGAAGAAGAAGAAGGAGAAGGAGAAGAAAAGAAGAAGAAAGATGATCTTGTTTTTATGCAGATATTTCTTGCCACACCTTACTAACAGCCTTGCCCAAATGGAATGAATACTGAGGTAAAAAAAAAAAAAAAGGTGGGAGAGCTATATTACTTACACAATGGTGGGACGAATTATGCATGAAGCAAACAGCATTCTTGGTTATGTATATAAATCGAGTAGTGTAGGAAACAGGACTATTTCAATGGTAGGAGGATGTGTGCAAATTATGTAACTAGTGACAAGTTGGGCCACAGCACCACATTTATCACTTAATAATTTGCCTGTGACAAAGGACTGGGTCGTGGGATTTGCTGTGGTTTTTGAACAAGTTTCTCTGTTTTCCATCCTTAACCATTGAGCTTACAGTGCCCTCTTGTTGCTTTTGTCCCATATTTGAATGTGGCACTTAGAATTATAGTGTGATCCACTGGAACCTTCTCTCTTTGTGTGGTATCTCTGGTGTTTGCTCATAATGAAGGGAATAATGGTACACTCATTCAACTGGGGTGCCTTGACATAATGAGGCCTTTGAATATGGCATCTCCACTCAATGTGATGCCTTCATTCTCTCTTAACTTGGTAGAAATATTCTTCCTATGTGCTTATTAGGATTTGGGGATAACCAGCTATTTTTGCCCCTGCCTGGATGTTTACATAACCTTTTACCTTGTCCCTTTCAACCATGGTCACTGAGAGAATAGAGATGAATGAATGTTTTCAGGTAGTGAAATTGTCCACTGGTTAATATGTGTTTTTGTTTTTGTTTTTAAGGGCAGTGCATGCAAAAGAAGACAGAAAAAATGTGTTTTCATCTGAATTTGCACCACAGGTATAATGAGATTACTATATATACATCTGAAAAACCTACATAGTTAAAAACAGAGTCCTGTAATCTCTTATTTTCATAATACTTGGAAAATGGCAAATTTTTCTTTGAATTAATAAGCAAATGATTACTCTCTTTATACTCATATTTTCATTCTGGTCAGAATTTCATGGCTGTGTGATTGCAAGATATAATCTCTTCTATTTTGATGGCCTCTTAGTTTTTCTTCTTTATGCTTCTTTAATAATAAAAGCAAGATATGTCAAATATTGGCCCTTTGATGCAAGAATAAATATAACTTAGGCAGTTTCCGACATCTTTTGCCTAAAATTCGTATGTTCACTTTTGTCATCGTATCTTTCTATTGTGTCCTATAAAATGATAAAAAAAAATTTATCCTTTTAAAAAATGCTCCTAAAAAAGCAATCTTTAAAGGGGAAGAACATTAGCATTTCTTCTATTTAATGATAGAGGAAGAATCTCTGGGAGTACCTTAGCAAAACATTTTGATGCACCCACTATGTCATATGTCTGCCAGAAGGTTCCAGAGAAGAACCTTAGCTGGGGAACAACCAATAGAAAAATACCAATGTCACCCCCTGATCTATCACTGGAGCTTATCAATATCATTCTTAAGGTGATAAACATTAGAAGCAGGCTGGCAAAATATGGCCTTCCATAATGGCCCACTCTCTGGCATTGGAAAGCAAAAGGATTTTCCTGTAACCTTCTATAGCAACTCTGGAGCTGAATTATTGATTAATGGAAACATTCAAAACTGAGAAACGTTTTGGATTTCTCTATGTTAATCAAAACTACAGCATGAGCTCTTCCCAGTGTGTCTCAACACAACAGGAACACTGATTTATTGAGGGAACCAATGGAAAGCTATTTTACAATGCTCTTTCTCCAGGGAGACTCAGTGGTATATCAATTAGGCAATATGTGACAAACTAAAATATTTTATCGACAACTGTTAAGGAATATTTAAATAGGATTAAAATATAGCCCTAGATATGCTAATACTTTAAAAAAAAGAAAAAGAAACATCTTTCCTCAACAGGCAGAAATTTAATAAAAGATAATATATAGATATGTGAGCAGAAACAGATAAAGAGGAATATAATATAAAAGGAGGTGCTGATGTCTTCTTCTACTCCCAAAGTTAGAAGCCCTGAGTTGTCAGTCATTCTTAAGATTAAATCTAGCATCATGCTTATGCCCTGTTGCAAACACAGTTTAGGAACGACTTAATATGAGTAAATTTTACAGTTAAGTGACTTCTATCATTAAATAGTAAGACTGGATCTAGTTATTTTCCTAAAGAAATAAATACAGTTTGTTTAAGAATTTGCCATTCTTGGGGCATCTGGGTGGCTCAGTCAGTTAAGCATCATCCCGGGGTCCTGGGATCAAGCCCTGTGTTGGGCTCCCTGCTCCATGGGGAGCCTGCTTCTCCCTCTATACCCCGCCCCCACTAGTGCTCTTTCTCTCACTCTCTCTCTCTCAAATAAATAAATAAATAAATCATTAAAAAAGGTGCTTATAGTCTAGTGATAGTGAAAGTCATGAAAGCAAACAAATAAGAGAAATTTTCAAATACTTTGTAAGTGCAGGAAAAGATAGGCAATGTGATCAAGTGTTGTGATGGGAACATTCTAGCCTAAGTGGCCAAGAATGACTCTCTGAGCAATGATATTTAAACTGAGGCCTGAATGACAGGTAGATTCAGTCATGTTGAGATTTCGGAGACCAGAGTTCAAGCAGAAGGATGAGCAAAGAAAAATTCTTCAAGAAAGAATGCACCTGTTCTCTTGGACTAAAAGGTGGAATGTCATTGTGGCTGGGGATCGTGGGAAATGAAGAAAGAGTAGAACATGTAAGTTTGGAGAGGAAGTCTGGGTCCATATCTTATAGGGCCTTTTAAACTATTGCTTTTCAAATCATATGTCTTGGGGCAATCTTATGAAAACCATGTTTGGTTCATTATGCCTGAGATCCTGCATTTCTAACAAGCTTCCAGGTGAAACCTATGTTGCTGGTCCTCACACCACCCTCCGAATAGCAAAGCTTAGACAATGAGTGAGACAGTGAGGTGTTAGATCAAACTCTAGATATGCAGACTAAAGAGCTGTAGATGGAGTGAACCCGTAAATGGGCAGAGAAAACAGTGAGACATTTCGGTAGTTCAGAAGAGAGATTATGGTGGCTTGGACTTCAAGAGGAGAAGCAGTGTATATATTTTGAACACAGAGACATGGGGCTCTCTGCTAAATTGGAAGATGAAGGAGAAAGGAATCAAGTTTGGCATGGCACATGTATGGCCTAAGCAACAGTTTCTGTGATGGGGAAAAGTTTCAGAGAAGCATATTTTGTAAGTTTGGTGGGGGGGAAGGGGTATTAATTCTGTTCAGCCATGTTAGGTTTTAGATGTTTAATGGTTGAGCAAATGAAGTATCTATTGGACAGTTACACATGTGAGTCTAGTTGAAGAGTTAGATCAGCACTAAGAAATAGACCTGGGAATCACCCACATATCGGTAGCATGTCCTGTCATGGACTGGATAAGGCTGCTTAATTAGAGAAGGAGATGATGTAGGGAAAATGACCAAGTGGGGAGGTCAGGGGCTCCCCTCCACTGAGAGATCTGGAAGACAGAGGTGACCCAGAAAAGGGCTATGGGAAGGAGTGACCAGAGGGGTAGAAAGAAAAGTAGGAGGGTGTTTTGTATGGAACACCTAGAAAAGGAAACATTTCAAGAAGGAAAAAGGACGGCTAATCCTGAGGAGAGGTTAGGTAACAGGAAACTCAAGAAGTGACCACTGACTTGAGGAGATTGGTCCATTTTTTTCAACAATTCAAGCATAACTTAAAAAGTGCTAGCTTTAATTCTTAAACGCACATTGTGGATTTTATTTTTTGGAAGAAATAAAGACTAATTAGAAAATTTCAGCTGCGTGACTATGAAAAACTTAAATTATTGGGGCATGTAGATAATTCACACTTTATTGCATTCATCATGCTTATTCACAGTTTGTAAAAAGAATAAGTTTTCCCATTTTCAAATTGTGCCATGGTTTCTCAGTCTAGAATGAATAAATCAAAGGGATACTTCTTACACCTGAAAGCAGCTACCATATTAGGTTGATTATCACTTTTGTATTCGCTGATAAATGGAGGAATCAAAGCAGCTACTATCAATTTCATTACTTAAAAACAAAAACTTCCTGCAGAGTTATCCGTAACCCTTCTATTTATTTTAATGACCACTGTGTTGCGATTACTAGAAGGTGGCTCTATCACAATTAACTCCAATTCAGAGTTTAAGGATTTAAACTAACACCAACAAGGAAACTGGAAAGAAATGATCAGTTACTGTTAATATTTTCCATGGCTTCAATTATCACATCAATATATACTGCTGGGTCTTTATCCCCAGTGCCAATCCCTTTCCCCATGTTCACGTGATCTCCTGATGGCCTACTGGCAGAGCTGGATTAAGAAAAGTTTATGGTCCTCTTCCCATCAGTGTAAGTCAAAATAATCCATTAAAATACACAAAAGCAAGACAGTTCTGTTTTAATCTGGTTTTCAATACTTCTTAGACTATATCAAATATTATGTTCTTTTAAAATTCTTTTGGCAGTAATGCTTAATTTTTTTTTTAATACAGTGATGCATACTGCATGTTTCCATTCTAGGATCTGGTTATCACTTCAAGTACAACTTTTGTACAACTGCACTCATCAGTTTTTCCTAACAAAGCAATGTTGCTTTTAGACCAATGATTCTTAAACTATTTTGGGTTGAGTGTAAAGCTGGTAAAGCCTATAGAGCTCTAAAAAAATATACATAAATACATGTGCAAGTATTTTCGAAAGTTTATCTCCCTTCATGCCATGCTCATTTCCACCACATAGCTAGATTATAAGATCCTCTGAGGCATCGGTCACGTTCTCTCTTGATTTTCATAATGATCACTTACTAATCGTAAAATGGAAATGGCTCCAAACTGTGCAACTAAAACAAAATACGCTTCAATTCTGCTCAAAACAACTTTGAACAGAGAGGCTCATTGTTTGGTTCTGTATAAGAAGTGATTGTGGCATAACTGGAAATGGGTAAATAATCTTTGAAAGCCAACTGATTGAGGATTTTGGCTTTGAGAGAAAAAGTGAAGACAATTGGTGCTCACAAAGGAATGTGGTAGCAAATAGAATCCCAACTCACATGGCTTACTTTGTCCTATGAGGAGTGGGTTTGTCAAGGAGTGCAAGAATACCTAGCCTATCATTTCCTTTGTGTCCAAGGCAAAGAAGACCTTGTGGTCGGGGCTGAATCAGTGAAACCGTCTGTGTTCACAGCAGAAGGATTACAGTTTGGTGTTTCAATTTAAAGTCTTCTGAGCAGAAGTAACCTTCAGAAAAGTTCTGCAGATTTCTGCCTGCTGAGAAATTGAAAGGCTAGGTTACTTTTTACACCAGCCTCCAGAAATGCTTCCTCCACACTGAAAAGTTTACATTTTTCTCCACTTCTAATCTCTCCTTCCAGAGAGGCAGCTGGGACAAAAGACGGTAGATTTTCAACAGTATCCAAAATAGTGACTTTAGAGACTTGAAGCAAAAGTTTCACTTCATTCCTATAGCTGAAAATATCAGCCAAATATCCAAGTCAGGAACAAATTCCTTCCTGTCAGACTGTTCTGAAAGGGCTTCTTTTTCCTCTAAAAGCAAACAGAACTTTCGCCTGTTGTTCAATCATGGGCTTCAAGATTTGTCCTCTGGAAGGCAACCTTGTACAGTATTTCAAGATTAGGCCTTTGAAATCAGGCAAATTAAATTTGTTTCAGTCTCTTTAAATACTTGTCTGAAGGAAGGAAGGGAGGAAGGAAGGGAAAAGAAGGAAGGAAGGAAGGAAAGAAGGAAGGAAGGAAGGAAGGAAGGAAGAGAGAGAGAAAGAGAAAGAAAGAAAGAAAGAAAGAAAGAAAGAAAGAAAGAAAGAAAGAAAGAAAGAAAGAAAGAAAGAAAAAGAAAGAAAGGAAGGAAGGAAGGAAGGAAGGAAGGAAGGAAGGAAGAAAGAAAGAGAAAGAAAGAAAGAAAGAAAGAAAAAGAAAGAAAGAAAGAAAGAAAGAAAGAAAGAAAAAGAAAGAAAGAAAGAAAAAGAAAGAAAGAAAGAAAAAGAAAGAGAGAGCAAGTCTCATGGCTATTTTATTTAAGGAGTGAAAGAGGGATAGATATAAGGGTCTTGACCTTTGTTAGCTGTGTGTGTAAACAACTTTATTGAGTTATAATTGACATCTATTTGAGATTCACCTATACTGTTATATGTATCAGTAAGTGATTTCTTTTTATTGCTGAGTAGTATTCTATATTTATTGATGGGCACTTAAGTTATTTCCAGCTATTATTAATAGAGCTGCTATGAAGTTTGCTCTGTAAGTCTTTGTATGGACACCTGCTTCCATTTTTCCAGGGTAAATTACTAGTAGAATGGCTAGGTCATAGCATAGGTTTATTTTTTCAGTTTTCATTTAACTGCCCAACTATTTCCAAAATGCATATACCATTTTAAATTTCCATCAGCCATGTATGAGAGTTCCAGTTATTCCACATTCTCGCTAACACTTGGTATGGTGAATCTTTTTAGATATTATACTATGTGTGTAGTGGAATCATTATAGTTTTATTTTTGGTTTTATTTTTTAATTAGCAAGAACCTTTTTACATAAGCTACATGGAAGCTTTGGTATTCCAACATGTTTGTCAATGCAGATTAACCAAGGATGCATAAGATTCATTGTATTTGTTTTTCCTTGCAATTGCCCTGGATAATCTAGACTTGATGTAAACTAAAGAGAAATGTCAATAATAATAAGAGTGGATTATTTCTATCAAAATATTTTAGACAGCATAACATGGTGATCCCAGTGCATGTCTTGTGCATCCCTATACTTGTTTGGAGTAAAATAATTTCTTAAGAGCAAAACTGAACAAGGTTAATTTTTATAGTTGAGGTTCTTTTGCGGTTTCCCCACATGTAACAAATCTTTAAAGTATTAGGAAGAAATAAATGGAAATGTTTCCCTGAAAATCCAGTTCGATATCTGAAATTCTTCTGTGGATTTTCTGCTTAAGAATCCCTGCTCTAGACTTTCATGTTCTCATCTGTTGGAAAGGGAATCCCTCTGTTTTTCCCAAAGGAGGAGAAACTGTTAATCTGGTTGGTCAGAGACCAAGACATTTAGTGGCTCACATTTGGAGTGGGAAGGGTCACTGTGTGTTAAAGGACAGTGTCCATGTCCAGTGTACCCCAGTCGTCCTTTCTTGCTCCTTTCAGAGAAGTTCCCCAAGGCGGGGACAACCTGCCCCCCCGCCCCTCCGCCCCCAAGCACAGATCTGCAATGCACTTTCTGTTCCAGAAGGACCATCTGTAACTGGGAGGTAAATCAGACAGGAGTTTGTTCTCTCCAGCTGGGAGGCTGAGAACTGTAGGTTCTGGGGAGGTGGTGCTTTGGCTGAAGCTCTATTTTTCCATGATGCTTTTTCCATGGAGCTCTCTTTTGGGGGTTATCAGGCCCTTGAAGAGTTATTCATGACTTGGTACTTCTATCCCCTTTCATCTGGCACTGTTCTTATGTACATGGATTCTTGTTCAAGAGCCCTGGAGGAAAGGGGGGTTGGCTAAAAAGATTTGGGGATACAAATCAAAATGGTCTCTTCCAGTTCTACTTCAAGGTTAGAATTATGTTTGATTAAATACCTCCTTTTTAGTCATAACATTTATCCATTGCTTCCTTTGTGTTTTTAGTTTTGTCTCCCAAATCCAGGCACTTTTCTTACCACACTTTGAGTAAGAAATTGTGAAACAATTGTTTCACAGACCTACTCACTTCCAGAAAGTCTGTACTGTACATAGCATGCAATGTTCTCTAAGAAAAATTCAGATATTGGACAATAAGATTAAAGACAAAACATAGGAGATGTAACAAGTTTTGCTTGGACTAGTCCTAAAGTAGTACATAACCCAACACTGTAAAAAATGATAGAGTTATGAATCAGAACAGTTCACAATAAAAAAAACCCATGAAACACATGTATATAGGAGGCCATCAAATTAGAAAAAAAAGTCCAGAAAATTATTTACTTAATATTCCCCTATCAAGTTTATTTTGTCCAGTCTCCTTTTCCAAGACAGATTACCACCCAAATCACTGAAGACAGATGGCTGCCTCTATTTTTAAAATGTTCTAGAGTCGATAATTTCACAAGCTCCTTTGGTATTCTGTTTCAGTGTTTAATCACTCTTACACTCAAGACGTTCTTCCTTATGTCTAATATATGATGTCTAAATAATGAAATACACTGAGTGGAATAAGGAGGATAATTTTAACTCTCACAGCTGCTAGAACTAGAGACCTAAACAATTTTTCAATGAGACACATGGTTCCATTATGCTCTGTATGGGGTTGACATCTCCATCCCTGACCTCTTACCCTCTGATTCTTACTTTGCACAGGATATTGTCCACTGAATATCCTACAGACATTTGGAAATTAAACTAATGAAAGTAGACTCAATTCACTTCTTAAAAATGCAATTTCCTTGAATTTGTACTTTTAGGGTCTACTTTTTCTTCCAAATTTACTTTTCTCCCTCTCTTCTCTGTTTACAACAGAAAATGCAGCAAACTGTGCAATCTATTAATTATCCCATAGAATTTCTCAGTTAGTCATAGCTGTGGTGTAAGGATCTATGCATTTCATTCCTAACCAGATAGTGCTACAGGTCCCTGTTGAGGGCCCGCCCTCCCCATCGCCAGCCATTCCTCAACTTAGGACTTGAGGTAACAAAGGCAACAAGAAAAAGTCCCATTTTATCTCTCACAATCCATAGTCATGTTTCCTCCAGCAAGGGACGTCTCCTGAGGGGCTATGATTAAGCATAAATTTTTATTCCTAAATTTCTTTTAGGTGTCAGAAAACCCTTTCAAAAGGATTTAGAGATGATTAAATATTAGGAGACACAGCTTAAGGAGTATCCCTTCCTAGGGTATGCGAACTTGAAATGTATTTGATGTGAGGGGAGGGATTGCCTTCCTGGAGTGCTGGGTTCATAGTACACCGCCGTGCATTCTCTGGGGATGGTGACCAAAGGCAGCTCCCTCATTCCCTCTGGCTGCAAATGAGTGGCCACGGGGCAATTGGGCTTGTCTCATCTAGAAAGTATATCTCGCCCGGATGCCCCCTGCTTTCCTATCACCCAGTCAGACCATCACTAGCATCCCCCGCAGCACACCTTCCCTCCCCTGACAATGAATTCGCTTGATTCTTCCTTCTGTCTCATGACTGCCAGGAAAGGTTGCTGCATCCTGCCATTCAAAATCACTGCACTGACCCCCAGAGTGATCCCTTCCAACTTCCCCCAGGACGCCGGTGTTCAAACACTCACGATGAAGCAAAGACAAAGGTAGGTGTCTTAAGAATACTAATTAGGGTCTCTCTCCCCTGACATTAGGGGACAGAAAGTTTGTATACTGTACATAGCATGTAATGTTCTCTAAGAAAAATTCAGATATTGGACAATAAGATTAATAAGACTGATGATACTGAAGCAAGGTGGGGACAAAGCTAGGTACAAGAATTTCAGAAATTCTCAGCATTCACGTTAGTACTAGAGGGCCGTAAGTATAGCTTCCGGTTAATGGAGGGGGTCCCAGGGCCAGAATGACTGAGTTTGAATCCTTGCTCTTTCACTTACTGGTGGTCAGACTTGGGCAGGCCACTCAACTTCTCTACCTCAGTTTCTTCATCTGTACAATGAGGATAGCACTGACTTCACATATGGCTGTGAGGCTTAAATGTCGGGCACAGTGTTTGCATAGAAAGTGTGAGCTGTGCTCATTTATTAGGGATAAGTGGTAGCAAGTTGAGGCTACGTTTCCTAGACTTTCTGACCCCACAGAGAAATAGAGGAGAGAGTAGGTCTTTTTCCAGTATAGGAGTGGCTACGTACAGAGCCCATGTCGGGGGGGGCCGGGTCAGGTGAACAGAGGCAATGGGTCAATGGGGAGACGTGCCTGGCACCAAGCACTACGCCCAGAGCTTAACAAATGGTGGTTGAATTTGGTAAATTGGCAAGGATCTGTTTTTGTTTATCTTTTTTTCTCAGCTATAGGAATAAGGAGAGGGCACAGAAGTAAAGAAAGACACGAGAGAACAATAGAATTTGATGCAAATCATGTTGGCCTAGAAATCTATTTTTAAGTAAAAGGTGGGGTTTGCTGGATGGGCAGGTTGGAGGCTGAACAGAAAAGAAGAATACAGTGGGAGAGAGCAGGGTAAGGCAGTTTCCACTTAGTAAATGCGGATCAGGAGAATAAAGGAAAGTGTGGTTGGGTCGAATTAGTTCATGTGTTATTGACCAGTAACAATATGGCGCAGCATACTTTATGAGAATAACACTTTTGGTTGGTTTGGTTTTGCTTCTTTTTTAAGGGAACTCCAAGATCTGGCCTTAGATTTGAATAGAGGCAGTTCCAGAGTGATCACGGTTTCCTTGACTTACACTCACAAGTTGCCCAGAGCTTGGGCCTTGCTTGTGGTTCTCTTGCCGTCCTTCCATGTACTGTCTAGTTTGGTCCTCACAACTGTTATGTGAAGTAGATAATAATATTTCTCTTTTACAGATGAGGACATTGTCACAATCATAATTGGAAGAGATCTGAGGATTCCCTCAAGTCTCTGACTGCACCCCTTTAAACGCTAAAGGTCTTTCTGCTCTGATTTGTGATCTTTGGCTGTAGGTGAATGGACACTTACCACGGGCATTTGCCAATTAGGGAAATATTTTAAAAATCCATTCATCTTCAGGGATCATATATCGGCTTGAAACTTTGGCCCAGGGAGCGAGTTCAAGTGTTGTCCTTCCCTCCACCCCACACAGTTCAAAGCAAAGACATGATTACTTTTCAGTTTCTTTTGATACGTTCTTCCCCCCAGCCCTACATTCTCATGATGAGGGAAAAGCTGGGTGCTAACACTTTCCTCAGTTCTAATTCTTGCTCAGCCCCTCAACTCCTGAGATGCCTGAGGTTACTTACTTAACCTCTCTGGGAAACTGCCAATCCAGTGGTAAAACTGGACAAAAACTAGAAACACACACAAATCTAAGCCAAGTTCTCTCTTGTATACATTAATAGGGAAAAAAAATAGTACACATTAATAGGGAAAAAAATAGTACAGAAGTAACAGAATCTCTTAGAGAAGTAAAATAGAGGTTCATAATGGGTCCATGATAGTTTACAGAGGCCAGATAGCACTGGCCTGCTAACAATAAATACTTGATTAAAAGAATCCTAGGCATTTGATTGAAATGGGTTCATTTGCTATTTAGTTTTCTGGAGTTAATGACATGTGTTCTGCACTACATTATTTTCGTCCTGTTTAAATAATAATTTAAAAAAGAAAAGAAATGAAAACACAGGACCAAGTGCCCTTTTGCCTTGCTGGAGGGAAAATACAATGCTAAATTGTCTCATTTTTTCAGTATATCATCACATTTAAAATAGAATTTTCTCCCTGCATTAAATTAACCTACAAGTCTCAGTAGTTGAATATGAGTTTTCTTATGGGTCTTTGTGATTCCTTTCCTCCAAACACTTTGCCTCATAGATGAATACAGAAGCAATGTCAAAGCTTCAGGCTGTGACATACAAATAAAAACAAGAGATAATGCAACTAGAATTAAATTCAGAGGCTACATTTGTTTTCTCTGCATACTTAATGTTGTCTCCGTGGGTTGAAAACTGTAAGTAATAAGAATTTTATTTTTTTTAATTTGGTCCATCTGTGACTCAAATACAAGGTGCTCTGTGTCTTCTAAAGCAATATTTTTTTAATTGAAATATACATGCTCAGTTACCAAGTTCAGCCCTCTTCCTACCCACAAGGAAAAGCTGCAAAGATATGAAGTGACCAAATCATATATAATGGAGATTCTTGTTTGCGTAAGTAATTGGATGATGGAAGGGAGGAAGGACTTTTAGCCACTGGATATATTTGTTTTATATCACTCCCTTAATTGAACTATATGTTACCTGACTCCTTAGCACTAAATCATCCCTATGGATTAATCAAATCTAATAACAATGCCCAAAGCAACCTATGCTATATGCCCTTGCTTCCTGCCGCTAAATATAAAACCATCTAATTCAAAGGAAAAATTTTATTAGGCACCTATGTTTGTGCATATCTTTGTATGCACAATGAAAAAGTGAGGTATAATTATAATCTTAAAAATTTAAATTTGTGAATTTAAAAACTGTAAGTTTTGAAAAGCATCCTATTTTTTAAAACTGTAAGTCTAATACCATTAGAGGAAGAAAAATTTGGATGGAATTTTGGTCCTGAGGCAACACTCATCTACACTTCCCTCTTTTAGGGTCAGGACTGAAATAGAAATATTAGATTCTCTGCATTGATTTAAAACAGTTGCTTAGGTGGTTGGCTATTTCAAAGGAGAGGGAAATTCTAACCACTGAGAGTATTTAGTTGTGTCATTCCCTTTATTTCAATGTGAGATGATTTATGCAGCTATAAAATGAGAATAATAACAATAGCACTTAAATTCAGACCACTATGGACATTAAAAAGGGCTATTTGGGGGTGGGAGGCATTTTACTACTTCATGATGGCTCTCCGTCATGCCCACCTCTACCCCATATTCAATGTGAATAATTGCTCTCCCAAAGGAGCTTTGAATGTGTGTGTGTTTTTCCAGGTGGCCATTCATAAACCACACGTGATAAAACTATTAAAATAATTATGATATTACAAAATCATTGCTATAAAGGCTAAGCATTGGTACTGGGACTGAGAAATGAGGAAGGACCTCAGTGGGGGTTCAGCTCCACAGCGAGGTTGCTAGGCTAAAGCAAAGTGATAGAATGAAGCCTTTTTCAGGAGTGATACCTGCAGTTCATCTGAAGCAGGAATTTATACCTGCTTCCAAAAACCAGAGGTATTCTGGCTCTGTGAGTGTGGGGTTTGACCCTCTGAAGAAAAAGAGGCACCCTCCCTCGTTTCTGCAGGATTCTTCAAAATATACAGGAGATGCTAGAGCTCCTGTTCTAACTGTTCTAGAGAGATAGTGCCAATGAGTCTTCCAACAAATACTTATTTTTTTTTAAAAAGATTTATTTATTTATTTTAGGGAGAGAGAGCGCGAGCTGGGGGACAGGTAGAAGGAGACAACAAGCGAGAGAGAATCTCCAGCAGACTCCCTGCTGAGCACAGAGACCGATATGGGACTCAAGCCCAGGACCCTGAGATCATGACCTGAGCCAAAACCAAGAGTCAGATGCTTAACCGACTGAGCCACCCAGGTGTCCCCCAACAAATACTTACTGAATGTATATTAACATAACAGCAATACTAATGCAATATGCTTGGTGGAGAAATAATTGAAAGACAAAACAAAGTGCTGCCTACCTGCAAGGAACTTGGCTTATTTGGGAAAAGAGACCTTCCTCAGATAAATCTTTATAAACTGGTAACTGTTTAAAAGGGGGCTTTGAGAGTGTGCAGGAAGTGAATGGGATCCAGGCTGAGGCGACAAGAAGACTTCCCAACAAGAATGGATTTTGAGTTGAAAACAAAGACAAAGTCTATTTCTGATATCTGTGTTAGCTATATGAGTTGTAGTAGGGTTTTATTCGAAGAAGCTAGGAGTAAATGGGGTGTATTACACCAACATTAGGAGTTTGTGTGTATCTGAATGTTTTAAAAGGCCAGACATAGTCAATGACAGGGCATGACTGAGTTTGTGAAATCGGCGGGTAAGAAAATCAACATGATAATGTTTAAAACAAAATCAGGGGCACGTTCTCAAACCATTTCTTCATCACTAAATAATTTCATCAGCTTCAAAAATCTATTTGCAATTAAATTAAATAATGCTTATAAAGCAGCAATCACAGTGACTTTTTAATCAAAAGTATGATTTTCAAGGGTGGATGAAAGGCACAACAAACAGCCCACATGACTGTCCATAACTAGAGTGCTCATAAAGTTAATTGTCTAGATCAGGACACTTTTTAAAAATTTAATTAATTTGTTTACTTATTTTTAAAGATTTTATTTATTTATTTGAGAGACAGAGAGAGAGGGGAAGAGAATCTGAAGCAGACTTTGCACTGAGTGCAGAGTCCAACATGGGGCTCAATCCCATGACCTCGAGGTCATGACCTGAGCCAAAACCAAGAGGCCGATGCTCAACTGCTTGAGGCACCCAGGCGCCCCTAAGATCAGGAGACTTCTGCCCATGAAAGCATTGGAACAAGGGTGTATACTGGAAAGTGTGGTCACCCTGTCTATCCTTCACTGCCTAGCAGAGATGATGTTCAAAAGCAATTAGCAGACATTCCACCCTGCACATGCAAGGCATGGCCAACTCCCTCAAAACCGTGCTTCATAGTATGGCTTGTGAAACCCTGCCCAGAATATTCTGATAAAATACAACTCTGATCATGTGCATCACTTTAGAGTATATAGATATTAGAAAGGGAATCTCATGGATGTTACCATTTGCCTTTTATTACAAAAGTAATAATATTTAGGGAGGAAAAGATGGCAGAGGAGTAGGGGACCCTATTCCAACCGGTCCCCGGAATTGAGCTGGTTATCTACCAGACCACTCTGAACACCAAAATCAGCCTGATATGTAAGAAGATATATCTGGATCTTTACAAACAGAATAACGCAGGTGTTTGGTTTCAAGGTATGAAGTGGGGACCCATGATTCCGCGGGCAGATATCGGAAGATAAACCAAAGGGGGAGGGAGCTGTGGGGATCCTACACCACTGGTGAATGATAGCCTCCTGTGCTGGGGACAGGGCACAGACTCCCAGACCGGTAGTGGTGGGGAAAGGACTTTAGGGCAGCCCCCCCAGACAGAAACCCAGAGTGGCGGGGTCGTGCATGCGAACTGGGGGCGGCTGGTGGTTTTAGAGGCACAAAGGGCAGAGACGTGCCCTGACCTGGAGGCTAACACTGGGAGCCCTGCTGAGGGGCGCACAACCCAGGATGCTGTAGTTTATAGCAGCACAGACAGAAACGGAGATGGTGTGGCCTGGAGAGCTCACTGAAGAACAGACTGCAATCTCTCTGCTCTGAGGCAGAGGGTTGGAAATGGTCTCTTCTGCTCTGACTCTCGGAAGAGACACAGAAAGACGCCAGGGAAAGCCGCCAGAGAACAAAAGCCCCCCAAAACCGGTTTTCACTGAGCCCATCCCCCCCACAGGGGGCAGGACAACTCTGCCTAAACAGTGTTGCCTGAGTAACAGCACAGCAGGCCCCTCCCCCAGAAGACAGGCTGGGAAAACAAGAGGCCAGCAACCCTAAGGTCCCAAGAAAACAGGTGCATCTTGCTTGGGTTCTGGTCAATAATTTAGACTCTGTACATTCCCTCAACTACCCCTCAATAGAATGACTAGGAGGAGGAACCCCCAAAATAGCAAAGACTCAGAGACTGTGACTTTTGCCATATTTACAAATGGATATAGATATAACCAAGATGTTGGAAATGGAATTCAGGGTAGCAGTTGTGAAGACAATAATAGCTAAAATGGAGAAATCAATGAATGGCAACATAGAGTCTCTAAGGGCAGAAATAAAAGCTGAACTGGCAGAACTTAAAAATGCTATCAGTGAGATCCAATCTAATCTAGATAATCTAACAGCTAGGGTAAGTGACGCAGAAGAATGAATTAGTGATCTAGAAACCAACTGATAGAAAAGAAGGATAAAGAGGAGGCCAGGGAGAAAACTCAAAATCCATGAAAACAGAATCAGAGAAATAAGTGACACCATGAAATGTTCCAATGTCAGAATTATCAGGATCCCTGAGGGGGTGGAGAGAGAGAGCGAGAGCTAGAAGATATATTTGAGCAAATCATAGCTGAGAACTTCCCTAATCTGGGGAATGAAACAAACATTCGTGTCCTAGAGGCAGAGAGGACCCCTTCCAAGATCAAGGAAAACAGGCCAATGCCCCGGCATGCAATAGTAAAACTCGCAAATCTTAGAACCAAGGAAACCATCTTAAGGGCAGTTAAGGGGAAGAGATTCCTTACCCACAGAGGGAAGAACATCAGAATAACGTCAGGCCTATCCACAGAGACCTGGCAAGCCAGAAAGGCCTGGCAAGACATATTCAGGGTACTAAATGAGAGGAACATGCAGCCAAGAATACTTTATCCAGCAAGGCTGTCATTTAGAATGGAGGGAGAGATGCAGAGCTCCCAAGACTGGCAGACACTGAAAGAATATGTGACCACTAAGCTGGCCCTGCAAGAAATATTAAGGGGGGTCTATAAAAGGAGAAAGACCCCAGGAGTGATATAGAACAGAAATTTACAGAGACAATCTATAGAAACAAGGACTTCACAGGCAACATGATGACAATTCATATCTTTCAATAAGCACTTTCAACATGAACGGCCTAAATGCTCCCATAAAACGGCACAGGGTTGCAGATTGGATAAAAAGACAGGACCCATCCATATGCTGTCTACAAGAGACTCATTTTGAACCTAAAGATACATCCAGACTGAAAGTGAAGGGATGGAGATCCATCTTCCATGCCAACGGACCTCAAAAGAAAGCTGGTAGGGATTCTTATATCAGACAAATTAGATTTTAAGCTAAAGACTGTAGTTAGAGACACAGAAGGACAATATTATCATTCTTTTTTTTTTTTTATTTTAAAGATTTTATTTATTTATTTGACAGAGAGAGATATAGTGAGAGCAGGAACACAAGCAGGGGGAGTGGAAGAGGGAGAAGCAGGCTTCCTGCCGAGCAGGGAGCCCGATGTGGGACTCGATCCCAGGACCCTGGGATCATGACCTGAGCCGAAGGCAGACGCTTAACGACTGAGCCACCCAGGCGCCCACTATTATCATTCTTAAAGGGTCTATCCAACAAGAAGATCTAACAATTCTAAGTATCTATGCCCCCAACATGGGAGCAGCCATCTACATAAGCCAACTGTTAACCAAAATAAAGAGTTATATTGATAATAATACGTTAATTGTAGACCTCAATACTCCACTCTCAGCAATGGACAGATCATCTAAGCAGAAAATCAACAAAGATACAAGAGTTTTGAATGACACATTGGACCAGATGGACCTCATAGATATATACAGAACATTCCACCCTAAAACAACAGAATACTCATTCTTCTCGAGTGCACATGGAACTTTCTCCAGAATAGACCACATACTGGGTCACAAATCAGGTCTCAACCGATACCAAAAGACTGAGATTATTCCCTACATATTCTCAGACCATAATGCTTTAAAACTGGGACTCAATCACATGAAAAAATTTGGAAGAAATTCAAACACTTGGAAGCTAAACACCACTCTGCTCAAGAATGTTTGGGTCAATGAGGAAATCAAAGAAGAACTTAAACAATTCATGGAAACCAATGAGAATGAAAACACATCGGTCCAAATCTATGGGATACTGCAAAGGCAGTCCTAAGGGGGAAATACATAGCCATCCAAGCCTCACTCAAAAAAAATAGAAAAATCCCGAATTCACCAACTAACTTTACACCTTAAAGAACTAGAGAAAAAGCAACAAATGATGCCTAAGCCATGCATTAGAAGAGAAATAATTAAGATTAGAGCTGAGATCAATGAATTAGAAAGCAGAAACACAGTAGATCAGATCAACGAAACCAGAAGCTGGTTCTTTGAAACAATTAATAAGATTGATAAACCACTGGCCAGACTTATCCAAAAGAAAAGAGAAAGGGGGGGGGGGCGCCTGGGTGTCTCAGTCATTAATCGTCTGCCTTCGGCTCAGGTCATGGTTCCAGGGTACTGGGATCGAGCCCCACATCGGGCTCCCTGCTCAGCGGGAAGCCTGCTTCTCCCTCTCCCACTCCCCCCACTTGTGTTCCCTCTCTTGCTGTCTCTCTCTCTCTCTGTCAAATAAATTAATAAAATCTTTAAAAAATAAGAAAGAAAAGAAAAGAGAAAGGACCCAAATTAATAAAATTATGAATGAAAGGGGAGAGATCATGACTAACACAAAGGAAATAGAAACAATTATTAGAAATTATTATCAACAACTATTTGCCAATAAGCTCAGTATCCTGGATGAAATGGATGCCTTCCTGGAAACCTATAAACTCCCAAGACTGAAAGAGGAAGAAATTGACAACCTGAATAGACCAATAACCAGTAAGGAGACTGAAGCAGTGATGAAAAACCTCCCAAAAAACAAGAGACCAGGGCCTGATGGACTCCCTGGGGAATTCTACCAAACATTCAAAGAAGAAATAATACCTATTCTCCTGAAGCTGTTCCAAAAGATAGAAACAGAAGGAAAGCTTCCAGACTCATTCTATGAGGCCAGCATTACCTTAATCCCCAAACCAGGCAAAGACCCCATCAAAAAGGAGAATTTCAGACCGATATCCCTGATGAATATGAATTCCAAAATTCTCAACAAAATCCTAGCTAATAGGATCCAACAATACATTAAAAGGATCATCCACCACGACCAAGTGGGATTTATCCCCGGGATGCAAGGGTGGTTCAACATTTGCAAATCAATCAATGTGAGAGAACACATTAATAAGAGGAGAGAGAAGAACTATATGGTCTTCTCAATTGATGCAGAAAAAGCATTTGACAAAATACAGCATCATTTTCTGATTAAAACTCTTCAGAGTATAGGGATAGAGGGAACATTCCTCAAGTTCATAAAATCCATCTATGAAAAACCCACAGCAAATATCATCCTCAATGGCGAAAAGATGAGAGCCTTTCCCTTAAGAACAGGAACATGTCAAGGATGCCCACTCTCACCACTATTATTCAACATAGTACTAGAAGACTTAGCAACAACAATCAGACAACAAAAAGAAATAAAAGGTATTCAACTTGGCAAAGAAGAAGTCAAACTCTCTCTCTTCGCAGATGACATGATACTTTATGTGGAAAACCCAAAAGACTCCACCCCCAAATTAATAGAACTCATATAGCAATTTAGTAATGTGGCAGGATACAAAATCAATGCACAGAAATCAGTTGCTCTCTTATACACTAACAATGCAACTGTAGAAAGAGAAATTAGAGAAATGATTCCATTTACAATAACACCAAAAACCATAAGATACCTCGGAATAAACCTAACCAAAGAGGTGAAGGATCTATACTCTAGGAACTACAGAACACTCATGAAAGAAATTGAAGAAGACACAAAAAGATGGAAAAATATTCCATGCTCATGGATCGGAAGAATAAACATTGTTAAAATGTCTATGCTACCCACAGCAGTCTATACCTTCAACTCCATCCCAATCAAAATTCCAATGACATTTTTCAAAGTGCTGGAACAAACAATCCTAAAATTTGTATGGAATCAGAAAAGACCCCTAATTGCCAAGTAAATGTTGAAAAAGAAAAACAAAGCTGGGGGCATCATGTTGCCTGATTTCAAGCTATATTACAAAGCTGTGATCACCAAGACAGCATGGTCCTAGCACAAAAACAGACATATAGACCAATGGAACAGAATAGAGAGCCCACATATGGACCCTCAACTCTATGGTCAAATAATCTTCGACAAAGCAGGAAAAAAATATGCAATGGAAAAGACAGTGTCTTCAATAAAAGGTGCTGGGAAAATTGGACATCTATATGCAGAAGAATGAAACTCGACCATTCTTTAACACCATACACAAGGATAAACTCAAAATGGATGAAAGACCTCAATGTGAGACAGGAATCCATCAAAATCCTAGAGGAGAACATAGGCAGTAACCTCTTTGACATCGCCCACAACAACTTCTTTCAAGATACATCTCCAAAGGCTAGTGAAACAAAAGCAAAAATGAACTTTTGGGACTTCATCAAAATAAAAAGCTTCTGTACAGCAAAGAAAACAGTCAACAAAACAAAGAGGCAACCCACAGAATGGGAGAAGATATTTGCAAATGACACTATAGACAAAGCGCTGATTTCCAGATCTATAAAGAACTTCTCAAACTCAACACCCCCCCAAAAAAATAATCAAGTCACAAAATGGGCAGAAGACATGAACAGACACTTCTCAAGAGAAGACATACAAATGGCTAACAGACACATGGAAAAATGTTCATCATTATTAGCCATCAGAGTAATTCAAATCAAAACCACATTGAGATACCACCTTACACCAGTTAGAATGGCAAAAATTGACAAGGCAAGAATCAACAAATTTTGGAGAGGTTGTGGAGAAAGGGGAACCCTCTTACACTGTTGGTGAGAATGCACGTTGGTACAGCCACTTTGGAAAATAGTGTGGAGGTTCCTCAAAAAATTAAAAATAGAGCTACCCTATGCCCCAGCAATTGCACTACCGGGTGATTACCCCAAAGACACAGATGTAATGAGAAGAAGGGCCATATGCACCCTAATGTTCATAGCAGCAATGTTCGCAATAGCCAAACGGTTGAAAGAGCTGAGATGTCCATCGACAGATGAATGGATAAAGATGATGTGGTCCATATATACAATGGAATATTACTCAGCCATCAGGAAGGGTGAATACCCAACTTTTACATCAACATGGATGGGACTGAAGGAGATTATGCTAAGTGAAATAAGTCAAGTAGAGAAAGTCAATTATCATATGGTTTCACTTATTGGTGGAACATAAAGAATAGCATGGAGGACATTAGGAGAAGGAAGGGAAAAATGAAGGGGGGGAATCGGAGAGGGAGACGAACCATGAGAGACTATGGACTCTGAGAAACAAACTGAGGGTTCTAGAGGGGAGGGGGTGGGGGGATGGGTTAGCCTGGTGATGGGTATTAAAGAGGGCACATACTGCATGGATCACTGGGTATTATATGCAAACAATGAATCATGGAACACTACATCAACAACTAATGATGTTTTGTATGGTGACTAACATAATAAAATTAAATTAAATTTAAAAAATAAAATAAAATAAAATAGTGACTTGGAAAAAAAACCAAAAGTAATAATATTTAAACAATACAGAACATTAAAACAATACAGAAGGGTATAAAACAAAAAGTAAAAATCTCCATCTTTTCCCTGGTCCTGCTGCTCACAATTTCTTGAATATCCATCTAAGCCTATATGTAGGAGTGGGAGTGTCTGCGGTGTGTTTGTGTGTGTGTGTGTGCGTGCGTACATCTATTTATGTTTGTATAGTTAATGTTTAATATTTAATAATGTAGTCTATATTTCTTAAGAAATAAGCATATTTAGAATGAATGGTTAATGCTGAGGATATAAAACCAATTAAACCAATTAAAGCCAATTTAACAAAATCTTTCTGACTTTAAGACCAGTGATGGCATCCAAAAAGCTGTCAGTTTTCCTTAGCTGACTGCGAGGACATTGGCCACCAGTGTGGGGAAGTCCCTAAGCAGCAGGGGCAATGCCCCTGGGCTGGTCCTTTCAGCTCCTTCTCACCACTGAGAGCAAAAGAGTTTTCTTTCTCTCCCCTGAACGTAGGAGACTGTAGTTTAAAGTCACAGAAACTTTGTCTTGATTAGCCCAGCTCACCTGCACCTGCATGGACTCCAGCTCATCTTAGTGAAGTGCATCAATATCAATCAAGCATCATTCTCATTCCAGAGACAGAGTGGGAGTCTCTAAGCTCGCTCTTGTTCACACACCAATCACAAGTGATTTTTTTTTTCTCTTCCTGCTCCCTTTTCTTTTTCTAAATGCAAAGCATGTACCACAGCTGTGAATGTGAGAGACGGGCCAGTGCCCCGTGCAAAGAAAAACAGTCACCAGTACTTGGAAAACATTATGGTGCCTGCCATCATGAGCTTGTGAAACCAGGAACAATGAATACATTTAGCCATTAACAACTTCATTTCAAAAGCAAGCATATGTGCTTGCAACATGAGCCTGTGCTCATTGAGAATTAATCGCTTAACAAAAGGAAATTTAAGGCACAGCATCATTTCTGAGGTAGAGACACGGAGAAGTTCGCAACAGCCAAAAGAGGTAGACTACTTCTTCACAGACCTTACCAAGAAGCCGATGATTTGTTTCCTTACATTTTTAATAAATACAGTGGTATTTTGAGAATTTGAGATAGGGAAAAGTCTGGTTGTCTGTGGTGTTTCTTACAAAACTGCGAAATGCAAGGCAGCAGCGAAACCGGGATATCTGACGCACCCACGGTGGCTTCTCTTGCCGGTGGCACCTCATTCCTCTAATTATCTTCTGGAGCTACACTTCCCTTTCTCTGCTACATGTACTAATTCTCCTGTCTGCCTGGAGCTGAGGAGCACGGCAGAAATGGTGGTATGCCTCTGTTTGCATGTCCTGGGTTTTTAAGGAAAACAGAATAAACACAAGGTAACTTGGCTACTTGATGGTTCTCCCTGTTGTACAAAACCGAACCCTGTGCACACTTTTGTCCTCTGACGTGGTCAAGCCTCCTCACTCCTTGACTAGGAGAAATTCTGAACCTACGGTGGACCACCACATTCAGTCAAGAATCTAGAGTTTATTAAGAGGAAGTATCAAGTTGGGGTCATTTCCTACCTGGGTGAATTCTGAGCCTGATTTATTTTATATTCAGGCACTGCATGGGCAAATGATGAAAGTAAAGCTTCCCTCTTCCCTCCCCCCCTCTATTTCCCCTCCCCCCACATAACCCTAATATTCTCTCCTTCCAGGGGCGCTTGGGTCCCCATGTTTCCTCCTTCTCCTCTCCCCTAGAGAAAACATTCTGTATACTCCTAACCACCATCAGACACTGGGGGGCCCCTCACATGCCCATCTGAGCTGTTTATAGGAATTATTTTACTTTGAAAACATTATATATTACTAAAGATCTCTCTGTGAGAGAATAAGACTTAGCACAGAGACTCTCTCTCAAGGTACATGTGGAGAAGAGCTACTTGGCCTCCACCAAAGAGGTTAGGGCTGGTGAAGTGGGGAGTGCTGGCTGTGTTGTGAGCCTCTACGGAAGAACAAGCCTCCACCATGCCCTCTCTCTAAGCTTATGGATATTTCTAAGCTTATATCCATAAGCTTAGAGCGTTGCAGCTTCACAAATATTTTCTTCACCCTGCAGCAAAGGGCCCAGTCATGGGAATGTATGTTTGTGAGGACCTTTCGTATAACCCAAGATGGAATCAGAAACAAGAGAACTCTCTCTCCCACTCTTGACAGACCTAGGTTCTTCCTCATGGTGGTGACCCATAGCAAAAAGCTACGCAGAAATGTTGGTTTAGGAATTCCCCTCAGCTTCAAACATTTCTTAAATCTGAAGTCTACTATTATTCTGGCCATCTGTGTGTTTCTGTAAAAAGATGCTGAGTTGGAAGTTACTGCAAAGATTTAGAGATCATTTACATTTCAAAATTCAAAGTGACCAATTTGGTATAATAATAAGGATTCACTGAAAAACCCGTATCTTATCAGAATTTCTCTAGAAGTTAAGAAGGAATACATTCAACCTTCTCAACTTACTGCCTGCCTACTTACCTCCACAAAGACTAGTTTTAGGGAGTATTTTGGGGGTGAGAACAGATGTGAGGGGGGCATGTAGAAGGCTCCACATATGTGAACCTTGTTTCCAGGTGGGGAATCCCCTCCTGTGTGGGTCATGGTGGGCACGCTGAGCCCCTCAGTACTGATGCTCACTGCCTAATAGCAAAGCATCAGGAACGGAGAAATCAGATGATCAGGATATGAACAAAGAAAGGAGAACCTGCTTCTTTCTATTAATAATCCTATCACACACTTATGCAGAGCTTATTATGTGCAGAGCTTTCCCAGTGGCTTACAGGCATTATGGACCAAACTGTATGCTGTATCCTCCTCACATCCCTTTGTTGAGGTCCTAACCCCCAGTACCTCAGAATGTGACTGTATTTGGGGATAGGGTCTTAAAAAAGGCAATTAAGGTAAACTGAAGTCATACGGGTGAGTCCTATTCCAACGTGACTGGTTTCCTTGTGAGAAGAGGAGATTGGGACCCAGATCGTTGGACTCAGGCGCAACCATGGGAGGACGCGGCAGGAAGGCTGCCATCTGAAAGCCAAGGAGAGAGGTCTCAGAAAAACAGCCACCCTTAATCTTAGACATCTACTCTCCAGAACTGTAAGACAATAAAATTCCACTGTTTAAGGTACCCTGTCTGTGGTATTTTGTTATGGAAGCTCTAGCCAACTAACACAACCTGTATTAAGTAGTGTACTCCTGGCTGCAATCCTTTGATGTAGATGCTGTGATTATTTGCTTCACAGATGCAAAGTCTGAAGCTCACAGAAATGAGTCCCTTGTGAAGGTCACATCCCTGGTAAGTGGCAGAGTCCAGTCTGGGTATTGGCCTTTCTCCCCTGTGGGATAAGTGTCTCTCCATGGCTGACTGAAAAGACTGATGAGAAAGCAGACAGAGGCCACCTGGAACACCATGGACTCTTGTCAGAGGAGCCAGGCCCTTGCCACTCCTGTTTCTCTCTCACACTCAGGTTTGGGCTAGAAAGCTGCTGTTTTTGCTGTCAGTGAAGCCCGAGGATACTTCTCTCCGGGAGGTAGGTGAACTGCTTAGCAAAGGAGCCTAGTCAGAGGGTGTGGGACCTTAGCGAGAAGCAATGCAGACTTCAGGGTAAAGCAAGACTTCCACATTAGGCCGAGAGGGAAAAAGACAGAAAACAAAAGGCATGTCTCCCGAAGTAATGTAGACCAAAGAACTCTATCCTTATTTTAGCTACTGACAGGGTCCCTGGCCCTTCTGGTTGTTTCCTGTCCACCTTTCCAACATGGAAGCCTGCTGGTTGACGCCACTGACCCACCCAATTATCTAGAACTTTGTCCCAGCCTTTCTGTGTGTAGGAAGGGTTGTGGCTAAAACAGACCTTGAGACTCCGGAAAACGCCAGTGTACTGGTTCATCAATAACCACGAAAGAGTAATGAAGGATTGTCAAACTCTTGAGAAAAACTGAAAGGATGGAGGATGAATAAAGAGAAAAACTTCTGCTAGAGAAAAACAGAGATATTTCTCGGAACTGAAGATAATTTTTTTTAAGTTAGAATTCTTAAACAGATCCGAGAAGAGAGTATATTCATTAAAAATACATAAAAGTAGATCAAATTGCCATGAAAACAGACTGGTCAGAGTAGAAAGAAAGAGCTCTGGATATTAACAATGTGGTCACACACCCTCTCTCTCACCAAATGGACAGGCGTATAACAGAATACAACAGTTAAACTTTGTTGGCGATCTTGAAGACCAAGTTGAGATATCTGTCAATCCTCAGTACAGCAAAAGACAAAAGGGTGAAAGGCAGTAGAGAGAAGGGTATGCGGTGGAGGCAAGTTTTAACAAGTCCAACATTTATCCCATTGGCATTCTGAAAGGGGAGAATAGACATAATATTGGTAAAGAAAATGTAGAGAAAGAATTGCAGAAATGTCCCTTCCAAGTATTCAGATAAAAGTACCCACCATGTCCTCATCAGGATGCATGAAACACTCTCAAACCTACATACATCCTGGTGAGATTTCAGAACTCCAAGGACAAAGAGGAAATCCTAAAAAAATCCAGAGAGGGAAAGAAGAATGTTAGCTCCTGTAAAAATACACTTAACATCTTATAATTAGATGTTTATTTCTCATGTGCTTAACAGCTTAATGTAGCGTTCTGGGTGGCTTTCCTTCACACAGTAATTCAGGGAATCAGGGTCCGTCCACCCTGTGGCTCTGCCATCTGCCATCCAGCTGGTTGAA
Organism: Halichoerus grypus; assembly: GCF_964656455.1. NCBI lineage: Eukaryota > Metazoa > Chordata > Mammalia > Carnivora > Phocidae > Halichoerus > Halichoerus grypus. Next base: position 195,591,614 of record NC_135714.1, read on the forward strand.
AGAAAAGAATGGGGAGAGGCCACAGTGGTTTCATAAAAGCCTTGGCCCCTGAAAGGAATATACTGTGGCCTAAAGTGAAGGAGGCTGGCAAATGCAATCTACCCATGTGTCCTTGGAGAAGAAAAGCAGATTCTGTTGAATAACTAGCAGTTTCTATTACCAGGTGACAGTCAGTGTAGCCAAAGCCTGACAACCAACTGCTGACAGGGAACAGTGGTGTGAGGACCCAACAGTCATATTTTCAATATCTGAAGCAAAAAGGATTTGAACTCAAAATTTTATGGATAGCGCCATTATCAAATTAAGTATAAGAGTAACGATTCTTCAGAAAGTTTACTCACCACTCAACCTACATGAAAAAAAATTACTTTTCAAATGCACCAATTTAAAAAAGAAAAACAAAACATACATAATTTCAAGAAAGGAGGCAACATGGTTTGTAAGAAACGGTAGAGCTGACTCAGAAGCTAGAAGGAAAGCAATAGCAGATACAGTATGCTGAGATGCATGGTGACTTCTTTTTTAATTGGTACCACTGGAAAGACAGGATTACACTTTACATTTTACGAGTCGAATTACTCTATTTACTTTTAGAACCAAAAAAAAAAAAAATTGACATTATCACAGAATTGTAAATTCTGTTTATTCTATTTTAGGTCAAACAACAGATAGAACATAAAACAATCAATTATAATGTACATATAAATAAGAATATAATTAATACATCAATTGCTGAAGTAAATTCTTGAAATTTTTTATTGGAGACCAGTAGTCTTTCTAAATTTCATAAATCAAGAAAAATAAAAATAAATATGTGGTAAAATATTACAATAATAACCACAAGAGTAACTAGAAATTTATATTCTTAATGGTCTATAGAGAATGAAATTGGGGGGTTGGGGAATTAGGAGTGGTCAAGAATTTTACTATACATTTCATATATCCTTGCATTGCTAGCATTTAAAAAAAAAATCTAGTTGATTCATTACTTCTATAATAAAAATTTTTTTTAAAAGTCCATTAAATTCAAAAGTAATAATAATATTCCAAATGGTTGAAAAACAAAGCTGGATGTAGAATCCTTTGGAAACTTTAATGATAGATATATTGGCTTCTCTGTAATTAGTTACCTCATCTCTCAATTCTGTTGCAGCTAGACATCTAGTCTAGTAATTTACTTTCTCTAGTTCATTTTCATTTTTGTAAAATGAAGGTCTTGATTTAAATGGTCCCTAAGTCCTTCTCCAATGCTAGGTCCCTATGACTTCCATATAATGATGCTGTATTTAAAAATAAAATAATTCTCACTTCAATAAAGGGAAGCAATTAATTTTATTTCTGTGGTGGTGTAATAGCTCATTCTCCTTTCATCTTTTCAGGTGGAGTTTGTCTATTATGACCTTTACTGAACTCATTTACTTCTGAATCAATCATCATATTAAAAAAAATGAGAGGGTATCACTGTGGAGGTGAAGAGAATTTGTTCCCTTGATAGCCAAGACCCCAGGAAAAGTGATTGGATGGGAACTTTGGAAGAGTTTTCCCTCAGCTGAACAGAAGCCTAAAAGCAGGTATCAGAGACAGCTGTAGAATCACTCACTGTGCATTTCACAATATTAAATCTTTGGGGAATTTCAATTTTATTAACGGCCTTTTTTCTGAGTCCTCAATTTCTGTAGGATTTGTGAATACATCTCCGAGTTCCTTAGTGTGCAAACTATACCCATATGATATCTTGAAGGTTTTTTTTTTCCTGCTTCTGAAGGCATATTTCTTTGAATTCTACCAGTTTATAATTTGAGATATTTGAGATGAGCTCATTCTGAGCAATATACTTGTTCCAGGGAGGGGTCTTGCTCAACAAGAATAGGAGCTGAGTAAGAGTATAATTTTGATGCTTGACTACTTCAATAGAACAAAATATTTTTAAGTAGTCAATAAGTGGCTACCACGAATTATTTATTTTCTAACATTGGCTAGGTTCAAATTTTGGCAGCAAATCTTTTATGCCTTAAGACGAAGGGGGCGGGGAAGGGCGGCGGGGAGAGAGAGAAGAGAAGAAATAATATCTGCTAGGTGGCACTTAATTTGCCTTGAATTTGCCTTGGTCCACTTCCTTAAGCAATAATTTTTTATATTTCATGTTTTCACCAATTCATACCCTATTAGCAAGGATTGACAGTTTCATACTATCAGCACATAATTATTTTCTACTAGAAATGGTAATGATTAGTCATCTGGCTGTATAAATTAACATAAAGATTCCTATTTCTTTAACAAAAAAGTATTCAAGGAATATATTGCTTCTATCAGAATAGTAAGGCAGTCACATTTTTACAATATTTTTCCTTTTCCTAACTGAATATAGGCATACTCTTGTTTCATAATCTTTGGTTTATCACATATTGTATACCTTTTTATTTTTACTATTTTTCCAAAAAGAAAAGAAAAAGATAGCAATACATTAAAAACAAATTTCATATCCTGTTGGGATTTTCTCCTTGAGCTACTGTAGGAAGTATTAAAAATTTCGACTGTTTACTTCTCATGAGACTCTCAGCCCATTTGTTCAGTACTTTTGTTTATAGGAAATTTTTACTCAAGCATTCAAACTTTGGGAACTGCTAAGCCAAATCCGTGAAACTGATAGAAGTTTCTAACTAGAAAAATGCTTGTAAACTTGTCTAAATTTCTTAGTATATCAGAATGATGGTGTATCTATGGTGTACAAATTCTTGCAGCATCTGTAAGGATAAAATATGGGAAGATAAACTCTGCTACGACCATAAAGTTGCCTGCTTCTTATTTGAGCCATTAAGTACTATAAAGACTCATATCATGGTAGTCAAAGATTGTCGTTTTCTCCTTTTTTTCTATGAAAGGAAAAGGAAGGTAACAATAATATGTACAATAAGAAACCGGAACTATTGGCATGTCTGTGAGTTCAAAAATCTAGTTAAGGTTTCATATGATATAAAGGATGGAACACAAGACTTTGCAACTTATGTCCAATAAAATAGAGACTGGCATTAGAAGGAACAGATGCTTTGTTTCATTTTATTATTTTAAATATTTTTTAAGATTTTATTCATTTATTTGAGAGAGAGTCGGTGGGGAGAGCACAGAGGGAGAGTGAGAGGGAGAAACAGACTCCCCCCTGAACAGAGAGCCCAATGTGGGACTCGATCCCACAACCCCAGGATCATGACCCAAGCTGAAGGCAGATGCTTAACTGACTGAGCCACCCAGAGGTCCCTCATTTTATTATTTTAGTTGCTATTCAAGAATATATAATTCTATTCCCTGAGGATAAATAACAAAGAAATTCTAAAATATAAAATAATTTAAAAATTCAACAGCATTTAATGAATGCCTACTATATGCTGTCCACTGACAGAAATGGTTTCCCCAGTACATACATACAGTTTCTCTCTAGTCTCTCCTGTTCTGCTTTCCAACATTTAGCTTTCTTGGATTTTGAGGCCACAATGAAAATGCATCACTTGGGTACCCTGCCGTGGTGAACATAATTGACCAGCACCAACTACTGCCCCTCTCTATCCACTATGTCCTTTGTGCAAGAGCACAGAAATCCTGAGGATACCCTCAGCAGCACAGCAGGGTTACTAATGCAGGGGATTCCTAAAAGACACAAGACTCCTCCCCAGAGCAACTTAGGCTCAATGTCCCCCTCAGTCTGGCCATCAGAGATGCACTACAAAGTAAGGCACTCCTTCCCCAGTGCTCTGCCTTCCCCTCAACTTCCCAGGGATAGAAAATCATTGCAGGCTAAAGGCTCACCACACCTTCTTCGGTTTGGTCACCTTTTTCTTTCATTGGTGTTTCCCCCATTTAATCTCTTGCAGACCTCATCCTGCCTTGGAAGTCTGCTTCAGGGAAGACCCCAGCTAACGCTGACCCTTTTGATTAGGGACCCGGCTACCCTTCTCTGCTTTACCTAGCACTGCCTACCAGAAGCTTCCTTCTGATTATTTCTCACCCTCTTTCTGTTTTTCGACCCCTCTTATCTGTATGTACCACCTTGCTCTATCATGTCTCTCTCATTTAGGTCTGTTACAGTCTATTTTATTTCCTGATGTATCCCAATGCTTAAAACTGGCACGTAGTAGGTGCTCAATAAGTATTTATTGAATAAATGAATGTCAATTCTGAGAAAGGCCGAAGAACAGAGTTCTGGAATAAAGTTCTTTTCTGATAATGTAGATACAAGCTGACTCTTATTGTTCCTGACATCTAGTGGCAGGATGGAAAAACTATCCTGAGACCAGAAGTAATTTCACAGACTGGCTAAAGTCCAAACAATAGACAATGTCAAAAGGCCTACTCTTCAGGGTGTATAAAATTTTTATAGGTTTAGTACCCCTTTTAGATACGTAACAGGTTATGTGTTCATCAGTGAGAACTCCAATAAATTCTAGCAGGCAGGATTGAAATCCAATGAGAAATGACTAACCAACCTAGCTGGGTAAATAAGTTAGAGAGCAGGCTGAATCTTATCATCACAGAGACTACATCCTGACATCCCATTCCATCCACCCATGAAAATAAAAATGTACACACCAAAACATAGAAAAAAAAAATCAGTAAGTTGTTAGTGTAGCAGCAAGAGAACTTAGAAAATGGATAATGAGTCAGGTTTTAATTCCCAGATTCACAATGGCCAAATAGTACACTTGAACTCAACAAGACCCGTAACCAAGGACTTGGTGATCTATAGTCATACCATGTTCCTACCTTGGAGAATCAGATAGCAAAATGAGAAAGAGCTGGGCAGCGGGGAAATTCGTTTTTATTACTTCCTCCCTTCTATTACTATGCATTCAATAAATATATGTTTTTAAGTGCTAAATATAAGCCAGGCACTGTTCTAGGCTCTTAGGGCACATCAAGGAACAGAAGAGACAAAAATCTCTGCCTTCGGGGAGCTGACCTCATGTTCCCCTTATTCTCCAAAGGACTACAAATCTCCAGATGTCTTAGCATGACAAGGATATGCTGTCTCCGTAACAGGGGACAAAGTCTGCTCTTGGAATTAGTAAGATCTGGGGAAACTTGGAAAGGAGCAGAGAATCAGGGTCTATTTTCCAGTGAGGGACACTTTATTAAGCCAGCTACTCCAAGGAATTGAATAAGGTATCAGATTTTCTGTGAGGGCTCTACTGTCTGAGAAGTAAGTCAGAAAAAGATAATTCCAGAAGGGAGGAAAAGACCCGAGGTGCCAGAATTGCTGAGGAGTTGGGTGGGGAGGGGAGGACCACACTGGCCCGGAGATGACAGGAGGATGCTCGGAGCCTGAGATGACAAGAGGAAAAGCAGTAAAAGGAACCACGACTACCCTCAGCCCTTCATCTGGGTCAAATATATGCTTTGAAACCTATCAATTGTGAAAAGGGATGAGCAAGACTATGCATGCATGATAATTCCTTGACTCCAATTTTAACCAACCCAATGAAATTCCTAGTTTCCAATGTGATATAGCGTCTTCCTTTTCGTCTCTTGGAGAACACACATGTCTAACAACATCAGGAAGGCATCATGAGCTTTGTCAACGGATGAAGACATAAGCCTGGACAAGTTATGTCATCTGTCTTATTCTCTGTCTCCTCATGCAGAAAATAAGTAATAACAGTACCTACCTAAATTCATTATTATGTGGGAAACGCCTGGAACATCACAGACATCCAACACATGTTAGTGTCCTTTTGTTGGATGGGTTGCTATCAACTAGCTCATGAACACACATGTACTGTGATTTTCCTGCTTTATTCTCAATCCTAACTAAAGACGTAGAGTTTGAGAAATACAGGATGCCTCATTGCCTTGTTGTTTGCTCTGCATTAAGATCAGATTAAAAAAAAAAATCATGTTCAGTGTTTAGGGAAACTCACACTGCTTATTCACAAGTTTATCCATTCCATGGTGTCTTCCTAATGTGGTGATTGAATAATTTATGTTGGTGTTAATTAGGCTCCTCCTTTTTGCTAAAAGTATCAAGTCAAGATAAAGTTGCCACATTTGCAAGAGGCATCTAACAGAATAAATGCCAGTGTATTTTTGAGAACTTGTTTTATAAACTATACATTAAATCTTTATAAAGTATGGAGGGCACAAAGCTTACAGTACACTGATTCTTACCACTCATTTTTAAAGCTGATGGCGTAAAGATGCCCTATTAGAAACGCTCTGCCTGGCCCATAGTGTCTGACAGTATTTCAGTTGAAAATCAATGGATATGTTAGCCACTCTTCTTGATCAGAGTATGGTGTCTGAAGTGGGATCATCTGCAATAACCCTTCACATCCCCACTCCGAACACTCAGGCTTCCTTTGAAAGGATAGAACGGCTTCTGTCCAGGTAAATTTGGGGGTGCTGAGATGGAGACTTCCTATTTTGGAGCCCTGGGAGACAGCATCTTCACAGGTGGTTCCTTGTTTTAGTTAATATGGGAGCAATTTTAGGGCAGACGTGGTCTCACACAGCCTCACCAAATTTCCCAAGGACGCAGAATGGTACGGTGCAGCAGTCTAATTTTCCCATGATTTTAGAAAGTCCCAAAGAGAGCTGGCTAGTATGAAGGGGGCTTTCCGTCAAGAGGAGGTGATGTTGTAGTGGGTGTGATATAGGCATGTGGTTGGGAAACCAGATGTAAAGACAGACGTTTCAGAGATGAACAACACAACTGAGAACCAGACGGAACTGTGTAAACCGCAGCTGGCTTCTGTGTGGACAGTTACCAGATGAGAACCAGATGTCAGATTCAACGCTAAGATCCTCCATAAGCTCATCAGCACTTTGACGCCACCCTAGGAAGGCTGGGGAAGAGGAAAATCTCAAACCGACGGTATTATAACCTGCAACTGAGTCTACCTGGACTTGACTAAATAAAAATCTCTTATAGTGGAATAAAAGTCTAGGATAGAGATTCAATTTAGTTTTTAAAAGAAGAGTACATTTTTTTCAAATGTGTGTCTAGAAGAGTTTGAGGTCATTGGCATTTGTGTACTTTACTTTTCCAAAATTTCTCTTGCATTCTTTAAGTTATTCTTTCCCAAACAGTGTTTTTGTGAAACATTAGTTCTATGGCATACCCACAGCCGTTCTAGAGAAAGCAGCAATTTCTTTGATTATTAATTTCAGGGAAATACTGTAAAATATTAAAATTCTAAAATATCTTGCAGGGGTGCCTGGGTGGCTCAGTCGTTAAGCGTCTGCCTTTGGTTCGGGTCCTGGGATCCTGGGATCGAGCCCTGCATCAGGGTCCCTGCTCAGCGGGAAGCCTGCTTCTCCCTCTCCCACTCCCCCTGCTTGTGTTCCCTCTCTCGCTGTGTCTTTCTCTGTCGAATAAATAAAATCTTTAAAAATAAATAACATAACATAATAAAATAAAATAAAAAAATCAAAAAACATATAGGCAACTAATGAATCACTGAACATTTAAAAAAAAAAGCAAGTTTCATGGGGCGCCTGAGTGGCTCAGTCGTTAAGCGTCTGCCTTCAGCTCAGGTCATGATCCCAGGGTCCTGGGATCGAGCCCCACATCGAGCCCCACATCGGGCTCCCTGCTCAGCGGGAAGCCTGCTTCTCCCTTTCACACTCCCCCTGCTTGTGTTCCCTCTCTCGCTGTGTCTCTCTCTGTCAAATAAATAAATAAAATCTTTAAAAAAAAAAAAAAAAAAACAAGTTTCTTAACGCTAAACAGTTTGAAGCTCTGTGTTTTCTTAGGGTAAAATAAAAGAAATGAGAATGGGAAAAAAATAAATAAATAAAATATCTTGCAAAAAGAAAACATTTCCACTTTTATTTCACCTAATCTTCTCCAAATCTTTTCAATACCATATAAATAAATAAATAAATATAAATATATATATATATATATATTTTTTTTTCTTTTGCCAAACATCAATAAACATCTTTGAGAGAACTAATGTTCTATAGAAAAGTTTGGCAAGGCTATCCTGCCAGTCATAACATATAATTCCCATCTCTGTCTCTTTGATTTAAAACAGTGTGCTTATGATAGATTTTTGTCTCATTTTAAATGAACTGATTTAACCAGCATTTTGTGGTCTCCTACTACGTGCTACATTTTACCATAGAATTTGAGAACTCCTGAGCACTGCCTCCCAGCCTTACTGAGATATAATTGACATATAAAATTGAGCAAGTTCAAGTTGTATCATTTTATGATTTGATGTCTTATATATTGTGAAAGGACTGCCTTGTGCTCACCCGCACTGGGGATGCCAGTGGGCCAGGTGGCGGATCTGTGAGCAAGGTGTCCCAGTGGCTCATGGGCAGACTTCCCGTGAAGTCCATGACAAAGTGAGTAGGATCCACACCTCTTTGATACACTAACAGCCATACCTGCCCCTCTTCAGCCTCTTACCCTCACCCTCCAGACCCTGTCCATCCCCTGAGTCATGCAGCTCATGACTCAGCACTCTAGATGGGTGAGAAAGAAATGGGCCTCTTTGGCAGTGCCCCCCCCCCCGCCCCCAGCTGGGGAAGCTGAGCACTTACTCAAGAGCTCTCACTTTCCCCTGCAGGAGAAATCGTGGGTCAAGAAGGGCCCTCTTGGCACTGAGCTATGCTGACTTGGGGGAGGAGTGATGTGGGTAAAGTCAAACTGTTCCTTCTACCCTCTCCAGTGAGTCCAAATTAACATTTTTTCTTTTCTCAAGCAGTGTGCCGGAACTTTTGTCCATGGATGAAAATCATGTTGTTGTTATTGTTGAAGCGGGGATAGAACAGGGATGTCTTATCTGGCTGTCTTGGCAGTTTTTAATGGTTTCAATAATCATCTTTCCTAAAAAATGTATAATGTTCCCTTTTTCAGTACAAGTTAAAATTATGGACTTCTGTGTCTAAGGAAATAAACTAACTGAAATCTACTTCTCAGTATAATCCTTAGTATGAAATTGTCCCTAATAATGTAAAAGTAGACTAAGAAATATGACAATATTAAATATATAGTATAAAAATGATAATATTTAAAATAAAATGTTATATAAAGTGTATACATAGCACGCACATGCTTTAAGATTTAGTTCAGCCATTTCTTTCTATAGGAGGTCAGTCTAATAACTCTCCACCCTATGAGTTTGTTATGTGCCATTCTCCATGTCCCTATAATATCCTGTGTATCCTTCTATCATTATATTGATCATATTGTGCCTATCACCTTATATACCTGTTTCCCACACTACACAGTTTGCTTTTTGTTGGCCAGGATTCTCAGGCTCATCAGTGTATCACTAAGGCTTAGTATAATACCTGATATATAGTAACCAGTAAAATTTATTCTCTAAACATGGTTTCTCTTTATAATGCCTGAGTTTATGAATATGTACATGTAACTTTGCTCAATAATAGATTGAAATTGTTATGCACAGTGTCCCGGACTAATGGGGACAGAGTGTGCATCCTAGTTATGCATACTCTCCTATCTGCCGATTGCCCTCCAGTGAAGATCACAGGGCCGTTTTAGCGAGAAAAAACTGGATGCCAGTTAGGGAATCATTTGACTAATAATAAAAATCCCCCTTTTGAAGAAGTGCTATAGTATAAATAGTATATGTTAATTCTCTTGTTATAAAGTGACATATGCACAAATAAATAAGCTGAAATATTACCATGATATATACAGTCACGGTAATACCTGAGGATTTGGCGGTCCTTGGATAAAAGGATATAGCACTGGACAAGACATATATTGATGAATTCCACTGATAGTTCCTTCACTGAGAGAATAGTTTGATCAAAAAGCCACAAAGCTGCCCACAGAGATATGAAAGAGGAAAAAGTGGAGATTCATTAATACTTTAAAGGTGAACCTGCCTAATGTGATGACTCGCACAGCAGGAGACTCTGGCTTATGTAAATCGATGCCTTCATTAAGGATACAAAAATATTTTGCAAATTATGGGAGGTCAGAAATAGTGATTGACTGGGTTTACCTATGAACTCTTTCATTAACATTCTATACTTTCATACCAGAGAATTGATCTGACCATTGAGAAGGACAGAGTGGAGAAGGATGATTTTTTGTTTTTTGTTTTTTTTTGTTTTTGTTTTTTTTTTGAGGATCCTATTCATGCAAAATACTGGGTGGTAATTTATATCTACATTGTTTAATGGAAAACTTTTAAATACATATCGTTGCTCTCATTTTATACTTGAGCCCACTAGACATGAGATATATCATACGGTGTTTAAGATCTTGGGTCCTGAAATCGCATGCCCCTGGATTTCAATCCATGCTCTGCTACTTGTTTAAAAACTGTGATTTTAGGGAAGACACTCAACCTCTCTTTGCCTCACTCTCTTCATCCTTTAAATAGAAAAAACATAGTGTCTACTTTGTAAATGAATTGTGAGTTTGGCAAACCCTGAATGTGTGTGTTATTAAAATTAGAACGAAAGATTCAGTCTACTCTGAACTACTTAAAATAGTTTTCTACATTGTAAAGTTACAATGGGCAAAAATTATGTGGTTCCAATGATTACTAGCTTCCAGTTCTATATTCCCCTAACTTTCCCCTTTGCCAAGGTAAAGACTAGATTTTCAAAGTTAAAGGCTGAATTGTGAACCCCTCAAATTCATATATTGAAGTCCTAACCCCAGGACTTCAGATGCGACCTTATTTGGAAATAGATAACTAAAGAGAAAATCAGATAAGATAAGGTCATTAGGGTGGGCTCTCATCCAATATATCCAGTGCCCTTATAAAAAGAGAAAAATGGGGGTACAGAGAGATGCACCCAGGGAGAACACTTGCAAAGAGAAAGGGAGAGGTCAGGTTGATGCTTCTAAAGCCGAAGAGTGCCCAAGATTGCCAGTACCCTCGGGAGCTAGAGGACAGCCTTGGAACACAGTCTTCCTCACCGCTTTCGGAAGCAACCAACCCTGCTAACACTGTGATCTCAGACTTCTGGTCTCCTAACCTGTGAGACAATAAATTTCTGTTGTTTAAGCCACCCAGTTTGTGGCATTTCATTATGGCAGCAGCTCTAGCAAAGTAATATACCCAGGATCCACTGCAGCTAGCTGTGGTCATGGAAGTAAGTCCCAGACCACATAACATGAGCGACACTATCATGTGCAACTTCCGGTGTGTGTGTGTGTGTGTGTGTGTGTGTGTGTATGTGTTTTAATTGAAGGTACTCGTTGTCTTGTTTTTCTTTCTCTTTCTTAAAAATTGGAAAGTAGCTGTTTTACTGGTAAGACTGTCCTGTCAGTAAGGGCAAATAATAATAAAATACATAACAACAGAACAAATAAATATATAGATGAATGAATGAATGAATGAATGAATGAATAAAGTTGAAATGGAGTAGGAACATGATGGAAAATACATAGGTCCTGGAACACTGCACATACTGAATTGCTTCCCTGTTTTAGACTACTGGTCTACATCCAGAGTATTATGTGAGAAAGAATTAATTTCTCTTGTATTTTGGATGCTCATTGTTATACCAGTGCATCCTAGTCCCTTGTTAATACAGTGGGTTAAAAAAAGATAAATGTGCAAAATGAAATTAAAAGTTATTGTTTATCTGAACTATATGTACATTAAAGCCAAAAACCTATGAATAGGAAGATGTTTTAAACATAAAAACAAAGAAAAACATATAATATACAAGATTTCTATATTTGATTACAAAGAAATTTAAATATTTTGTATATCAAAACAAAGAAACTAAGTAACAAAACTGGGGTAATATTTTCAATGCATTATAGATAAATGTTAGTGTATATACAATATAAAGTATTCTTGATCAACAACAACAAAAAACCACATACATTCCATATGGCAACAAAATAGAAAAGTGATCCACATCACAAAAGTTAGAACCACATTTCAAGTAGGTAAACTTAAAAAAGAAAACAAGATATCCACAATTAGCAAAGGGAAATGTGTATCTTCTTCAACACTAGCACTGAGTGGAAGGCTCATTCGTTACCGTCTCCCTAGGTGGTTATTTGACATTACCTATGAAAAAGCTTTACAGTGTTGTTCATATTCTTTTTTTTTTTTTTTTAAAGATTTTATTTATTTATTTGAGAGAGAGAGAATGAGAGACAGAGAGCATGAGAGGGAGGAGAGTCAGAGGGAGAAGCAGACTCCCCGCCGAGCAGGGAGCCCGATGCGGGACTTGATCCCAGGACTCCAGGATCATGACCTGAGCCGAAGGCAGTCGCTTAACCAACTGAGCCACCCAGGCACCCCGTTCATATTCTTTAAACCAGAAATTCTATTCTTAGAGTATAATCTTAAAGAATTTATCTGAGAGTAGTAAAAGATACATATTCATATCAGTATTATTAATAATAGCCCAAAACTTGGAAATAAAAAGTACAATGGTAGTTTTTAAGTTGGTTATGTGTAAAATGCGTAAGTAAATCACAGCACATATCTACAGTGTAAAATTCATGTTGTTAAAACAATAGAATGTCATAGAGAGTGTTTAGGATATTCTACTAAGTGAAGCAGCAACTTATTAAATAATAATGTATAAAAACTATGAAAGGTTACCTTTCAGTTACCCTGCTCTGACATTATTAACTATTTTTTTTATCATTTTTTGCTTCGATTTTCACATGTTCCAATTTCATAATCAGAAAAGAAAAATCTATCTGCTCACCCAGTAGGATGCCACAGCCACCCTGATTTCAAGTTTAATGTCACGCTCAAGAAAGATTTTGCTTCACACAACATGGGGCAAAATTTTCTTTGAACTACACATTTACAAATCACATAAAAATTTTTTGAATTTTTTTATTATTGAGGGATAAAATTATTAATTTATGGGGAGTCAGAGCCTTCCTCCCCCCTCTCATTACTTTTCCCACTAAGGCTTCGAGTAGGTGGGGGTGGGGGGTGGGGCTTGCTTTCCTGTGCCTGGTACTGTGAGTAGAAAATGAACTAATATCTACATGATGGCCCCGAGCAAAGCAGTCAGGCTAGAAAAGGCCCTGCCCTCCCCAGGGGCTCCTAGATCAGAGAACCTTCCCTCTGTGGAATGAATCCCCATACAATAGAATATTATACAGCTGTTAACAGTCTAGGCAAATCTATTGTGCTGTTGATACGGTAAAATTCCAATCTACCTCTGTTAGACACCAAAAAATGGTACAACGGAATATATTTGTAGAAAAAGGTATGTGTGGAAGACACACAGCCCTACACACGTGCTTGAACATGGCAGGCGTATCTCTGGGAAGGGGGACTGGAGGCTGGTACCTACAGGATGAAGCGGTCTACTGTCACTGTGTATACTATAGTGTTTAACTATCCCTTATATGCATACGGAACATTAAAAATAAATTTTAAAAAGCAAATGATAATCCAATACCCATTACAAAAGAAAAAGATGTCATTGTCATCCTTAAAAATGAGGGCCACAACATTTACAAATTATATATCTGAATCGTATGTCTTAAGATTCAAAAGCTTGAAGTTAATGAAATTAGAGGGCATACCATTTGCCCATTCCTTCCTTCAGAAGCATTTGGATATTAAATGCCTCCTGTATGTGACACTAGGTTCACTGTCTACCAGAAGCTCACTGTCCAGTGGGAGAGATGGGTATGTAAAGAAATATTTCGAATACAAAGTTGCTTTTAAAATAATAGAAAATTAGATGAGGTAGAATACAGGCACAAAGGAGATAGGAAATAACACTTGGTAGAGTTAGAAATAGCTCAACCAAGACTTGACAGCGCTGCAGCTTGAGATGTAATAGCAGGTTGGCTGGCAGACTATTGATAAGGAGCTCGGAGCGGGGCGGGGAACAGCAAGAGCAAATGCACAGAGGCATGAAACAGAATGGCATGGGCATGGGATTGCCACTGAAGAATCAGAACCATGATAGCCGTAAATATAGTAATAGTAACACTTATGGAAGACTTAGCATATGCAGGCTCTGTTTTACATGGTACTAACTCAATTCATCTCCGCAAAAATAAAGGATGTTATTACAATTTTTTGAATGAAGAAACAGAGACTGGAAGAGCTTTAATTATATTGCCCAGAGTTGCAAAAATAATAATTGGTAAGATTGGGATTTGAACCTAGGTTTTCCGACTCTAGAAACACTCTTTTTTTTTTTTAATGTCTTTTTTTTTTTTAAGATTTTATTTATTTATTTGAGAGAGAGAATGAGAGAGAGAGCATGAGAGGGGGAGGGTCAGAGGGAGAAGCAGACTCCCTGCCGAGCAGGGAGCCCGATGCGGGACTCGATCCTGGGACTCCAGGATCATGACCTGAGCTGAAGGCAGTCGCTTAACCAACTGAGCCACCCAGGCACCCTAGAAACACTCTTAATCACTACTCTGCTGATACCTGTGTAAAATCTCAGAGAAAAATACAAGCCATGATTTGAAATAGGTCAGAAGACACACGCTGGATCAATTTGCCATTTCGGGTCTCTATATGCACACTTTCTTTACTGGGCTATTTAAGAAAAGAACAATTTTTCCTTGTCTCAGGATTAAATCATTGCATATTTAGTATATTACCAGAAAGAGTCAGAAGAAATTATGTTCTTCCCCTCGTCATTTGTGAAAAATTACCCCAGCTACTCTCTAGGAAGCACTTTGTTTATCTATACTCACTGGACTTGTGATTATTTCTTTAATTTGAAAAATTAATCAAACCCTTAGTAAAATCTTCACTTCCACCCTCTGAAATATCAATGACAGAAGGTAAACAAGGGTTGGATGGTCCAGTGTGCCATCATCTAACAGAAAGCTCCAGTAATCAGTACTTCAATATATTTATAGTAAAATAATCATCGAGATTCATAGTTACATCCCTGAGGCTTTGTAAGTTCCCAAAATGCTTTTGAAATGATCAACTACTAAGCAATGGTTAGAACGTTTTTTTGCATAAATTGGATTTAGTGTACTTTGATTCCTTGAAAATCACCCATGCATGCAAGGTATCTACTAACCATAAAATCTGATTAACCCAAATGTCTTCTGCCTGACCCATACCACATTGCAATTGGCTGTATAAATCTGCTCGCCTATGCATTTGGAAAATTGCCAGGTGTTTCCATGTTCTTTGAAGAACACTGGTTATTGATAAATGTTACATCCTCACAACATAGGCATTGCTGCCACCACTAATGATTTAGAGGGATCCTTCTTATACCCTAAATGCATCCATTTAGACTGACAGAGAACTGTCCGCTTGGATTATAGAAGGGTTTACAAAAGAGAGTATTCATAAGTGCTTGGCTAATAGTTTATAAACTATTTTATATATTATAAACTATTTTATATGTTTATATATTATAAACTATTATATTGTATTGAATAGTTCATATACTAATTTATTACCCATGTTGTGATCCAAATTCATACCTTAGCAGAGCTGTGGACAAACTGTTTATTCATGTTCAGGAATCATATCAGTGGTGGGTTACACAAGCCTCTTGGAATTTATTGTTGAACTCAGTTGTGGAGTGATCAGTGCTTTGACAGGACATCATCCTCTGTAAATTCAAATCTATATTTTTGTCTGCAAGATCAAGTGTGTTGACAAATTTTTGGCACAGAACTTCTATATTCTGTGTCAAGTGAGACTCTTGTCTGATGCTTTTACAAAGTACTTATGAAATTGATCTCCCCTATAGATTTTCTTATACACTCTCTCAATACCTGAACTTTCTCAACAGTACTTAGGCATCGAAAATCAAATCCCCTCAAAATCTCTGGAGGGTCACATCTCCAAACTGCTTTGGAAACCATTAGTTAGAGCAAATTCACAGCCTGTCATGTAAAGAACAGTGGTGGTAGCTTTAGCAATCACTGGAGGAATAAACAAACCAGCACTTAAGCTTCAGTAGACTCAAAATTCCCCACTTGTTTACAATGTCCTTACTTCTACAAAGCCTGTGAGAATCTTTGTTTTAAGTTTAGTTTCCAAATTCTAATTGTAATTTAAATATTTAGAGGGTTGTATGTTTTCCCCATCACATTCAAGCATTTTAGCATACTCAAAAAATTCTAATATATTTTCAGTATGTCATTTCTCTTATATTTAGCATCATCTGATACGTGAAAGCTGAAAAGAGGTCCATTGGGGTACCTGGGTGGCTCAGATGGTTAAGCATCTGCCTTCAGCTCAGGTCATGATCCCGGGATCCTGGGATCGAGCCCCGCATCGGGCTCCCTGCTCGGCGGGAAGCCTGCTTCTCCCCCTCCCACTCCCCCTGCTTATGTTCCCTCTCTCGTTGTGTCTCTCTCTGTCAAATAAATAAATAAAATCTTTAAAAAAAAAAAAAGAAAAGAGGTCCATTACTTTCAACCTGATGGCATACATAATACAGCCATAAAGAAGAAACTGGCCTTGGGTGACTAATCAAAGGTCAAGCCACCATCTTCTAAATACTGACATTGTGGCCCATTGACTTTGTTTCTTGAATACACAGTGGAGACAATAAAATATACAGAGAGTAACACTTCCTCATTCTTATTTATTCCATTAAGCAAATGATCTCCTGTGCCCATTAGGTTCTGTGCAGGACATGACACTACTTTTTCCAATATTATTCTTTTGGCCGCATATATTTTAAACTTCCACTAAGAGGGTTAATGGATAAAGAGTCCAGAAAGTAGAATTTTTAACACTAGAGTCAAATTTTCAGAGATACATCTATGACTAAACCATCATTAGTAACGAGAAGTTTTTACATCAAGACTGTGGAGGAAAGAGGTAATATTATGTGAAATCAAAGAGTTTTGGAGAGCTTTCATAGGGCAAAAAGGGTTACATCTTCTCATTATACTAAATTTGGTATACTATGCACTTGAGATGTTGAAAGTTATAAAGTCTCAACTTAATAAATGAAGACAATGCAAAATTTCAAAGAAGAGCAAATGAAAAATGTTATGAAGTCTCATGGTAATGACCCACTGAGAAAAGAATAACAGATTAATTTTATCAAAAACATATCGAAACTGCAGAATAAACAATCCATGAGAATAAAGATATTGAGGGAGGGTGAAGAAATAAAGAAAATGGTAGATGTATTCACACTGGCTACCTTCATATGATAAGTAATGTCTTTTATGAATGTATATTAAAAATCAGTGGTGATGGAAAAGTATCTGTGGTATACAATAAAAAATAATCTAAGTCTTACTGGGTATTTACCCCAAAGATACAAATGTAGGGATCTGAAGGGGTACGTGCACCCCAATGTTTATAGCAGCAATGTCCACAATAGCCAAACTGTGGAAAGAGCCAAGATGTCCATCAACAGATGAATGGATAAAGAAGATGTGGTATATATACAATGGAATATTATGCAGCCATCAAAAGGAATGAGATCTTGCCATTTGCAACGACGTGGATGGAACTGGAGGGTGTTATGCTGAGCGAAATAAGTCAATCAGAGAAAGACATGTATCATATGACCTCACTGATATGAGGAATTCTTAATCTCAGGAAACAAACTGAGGGTTGCTGGAGTGCGAGTGGGGTGGGAGGGATGGGGTGGCTGGGTGATAGACGCTGGGGAGGGTATGTGCTATGGTGAGCGCTGTGAATTGTGCAAGACTGTTGAATCACAGATCTGTACCTCTGAAACAAATAATGCAATATACGTTAAGAAAAAAAAAAAAAAGAAGATAGCAGGAGGGGAAGGATGAAGTGGGGGAAATCAGAGGGGGAGACGAACCATGAGAGACGATGGACTCTGAAAAACAAACTGAGGGTTCTAGAGGGGAGGGGGGTAGGAGGATGGGTTAGCCTGGTGATGGGTATTAAAGAGGGCACGTTCTGCATGGAGCACTGGGTGTTATGCACAAACAATGAATCATGGAACACTACATCTAAAACTAATGATGTAATGTATGGGGATTAACATAACAATAAAAAATAATATAAGTCTTGAAACAATAAAAAAAAGCTTGATTCTTACCATCTAGTTTCTTAACTCACTGTTAGTACAACGTATGTTTATGTATGTTAATGTTAATTAAAGTTGATTAATTACTGTCAAATCTTCAAAAGGGTATGTTGTAAAATTGATATACTAAACATTATTCATTATTCAATTTGGAAACAAAATCACAAATTTGAACCACCGAACACCCAATTAGTAAGCCATCAGGTATGTCACTGAGCTTCAACTCCATACATCAGGCTCCCACAACAACAACAACAAAAACAAAAACAAAAGTCTGACAGGTACTGAGGATACATGTAAGGATAAATGACATGGAAAGTTCTGTAATTTTAAGGGAGAAAATACAAAATAAATCTACAAAATATTCTTTGATTATTATCAGCCCAGCTACTGGCAATGCAATGTCTACGGACTCACAGCTGAGAGAAAACATGTTAAGGACAAATCATCTAAGGTAAGAGCAAAGAGTAAACACATGAAATCTGAAGATGTTTTTTGACCTGCATACTTTCTGAATCTGTCAGTCAGTGTATCTTAAAGTCTATAAAGGCATGGCAGATACCAGCCACTTAGTTATTCACCAATATCCCCGGGCTTGCTTCCAGACTCACTGCCAAACCACAGTACCCATTCTCATTTGCAGTTGGGTGTGGTCATATAACTGACTTGATCAACAGCATCAGGCAGAAGTTACATATGCCAATTCCTGATCTCTCTAGCCTGGTCCTGCCCATTCCTTCTTTTCATCCAACGTCTGACCAAATGCACAGGATACAGGGGAAGAATTCCAAGGACTTAGGAGATGGTAGTGGCACAAATACATAGAACAGAAAATGGACCAATTTGCATCAGACTTTAACCAGAACTTGAACTAGTCTTCGTTATGTTTAGCCATTTGAGATATTAGGGATGCTTGTTACAAAGTTGGATTAATCTGATTATACATAAGAAAAAGCCCAGTTTAAAACTAGAGGTCACTTTCTATATGAAACTGTAAAGAAATTGCTTACATTGGATAATTTTATTTGTTTTATTAATTAAATATGGTTTCCTGTTGAGTTATTCAAATTTGACTACAAATTTCTGTGTACTGATTATACCTTAAATAAACCAAGCATAGGAATTATTACAGTTGAAACAGAATCTTAAGAAGAGTACTTTTCTGCCCACTTAGAATGAGAAGCAACTAATTAGTAGTGGGTAAGATAATATATTCTAGAATGAGAGAGAACTCAATTAGTATCCCAGCTCAAGCAGTAAATAGCTATGTGACCTTGGACCGGTTTCTGAACTTCTACAAATCATAATTTTCTCATCTGTAAAGTGAGGAAAATAATAGTACTTACCCCCACAGTTATGAGAATTAAATGTGGCAATGCATTTAAAGTACTTGGTCTGCCTGCCACACAGGAATTACACATTAAGGGTTAGTGCTTATTGCTGATATGGCTAATAAAAGCTAACATGCTATGAGAGCCTCATACTTTAAAAAAAATCTTCTACCATGGAAAGTGATAAAAATATTACTAAATTCTGTCTTAGCAATTTTAAGTGGTGACATTTAATCTGGCTAAGGTAAACAACAACTGCAGTACTGATTCAAAATAAACGGATTTTATAATAGATAAAATACAAAGGCATAAAGCCCTTAGAGCTAGATTAAACATGCAGGTCTTTTTTTTTTTTTTTTTAAACACAACTTGGTTCCATACAGGAGAATACTTCAAAGTAACTATTCAACAGGTTGTTAACTTCAGTAGGAACATATTCAACTCTAAAAGTCTGAGATCCATTATTGTGCCTCAAGCTTTTTCCTCTCATTGACACACTTTTTCAAAAACAACTCAGAAGTTTAGTTTAATAGGGGATTTAACGTACTCACTGAGAGAAATGAAAGTAGGCATTGGAACTGGGCAGAATGTCTGGTTTGAAATGATAGTCATACTACATATATGTGTAATATTGCATTATATTATACATTATTATATATTATGTATTATACATTATATATATATTTATATGCACACAATATTATAAAATTCTGGGCAAAACATTCCTTAAGTTCAGAGATGAACTAGATTCTCTTGGATCTTCTCAATTTGTACTCTCATCATAAATAACTACAATATATAATCATTCTCCTCCTCATCAAAGTATCATTATGCATGCAATTGTTCATGGCAATATAACCAATGTATAGAGGAAGCTCAACTAAATTACAAGTAGGAAGCAAGTTTATTCTTCCACCCTATGAAACTAATTCCATTTTTCTTTCCCCCTACATGACTGACATACCAGGCAGATACCCATGGCTTTTCAGGTGACCCTTAGATAATAAAATTCCAGGTCAGTGTGATTTAGATTTCACTCTACTCTAATAATTATGTAAATCCCAATATCTATCCAATTTAAACCTTCTCCTCTTGTTGACTAGCTTCTGACTGCTTTTCCACTCGGCTGTAGTAATCACCTCTTCCTCCTACTCCTCTTCCAGATACACAATCACTAGACTGTTTCAAGTTTCTACCTAGTTGGGGCAGCATGAGAGACAAAAGGTGAAACAAGAAAGCAAGGTCATTAGCTGAAGGAGAGAAGGGGGGAGGTAGGAAGAGACGAAAGAATGTATTCAATCACCATCTATGAGAGGTGGGGATGTAGTATGATTCCAGGCCACATATAAGAGAAAAGCCATGAACTTCAGGCCAGCCAGTCGCGTTATGAATTTTTCTCATTTCATTTAGCTCTTCTTTCACTAATTTCTTGACAGCATGTGCCACTAAATTTTAAACTTTGTGGAGACAAGAACCATATCTAGTATTCTGCCTAGACATAGATCTCATTATATATATATATATACACACACACACATATATATATAGAGAATATATATATATATAGAGAGAGAGAGAGAGAGAGAGAGAGAGAGTGAGAAAGAGAGAGAGAGAATGACTAAAATAGTAACCAGACTTTCCAGAATGAAGAGCTTAAATATGCTCTAAAGGTCTCTAGATCTTTAGGATCCAGGATACAGAGACCAGGGTGTTGTCCCAATACCACTCATTTAAAAACAAACAAACAAATAAATGTCTCTTGCAGGATAAAAGACACAACAAACCAAAAGGTTAAAGCTCTAAATCAAGTAAATTACAGTAACACAAAAATCAAATATGATTTGCATGGAGATCTTTCTCTTCATCTGAGAAAGAGAAGAAGGGAAGTGAGGGGGCCCACCAACCATATACTGCAGCCTCAACCCAAGACCAGAGAGACAGAGGGGGGAGGAAGGAGGGAGGAGGAGCGGGGAGAGTGCACGTGCCCACATGTGCATATGTGCCCTTGCATGTGTGGCTCTCCCAAAATTATAAAATCCAATGAACCAGCAAACTGATTGTAAACAAACCAGTTTGGGGAAGCCCAAATTTGAATATGAAATACTTCAGTACCTTTGAAGTTTGCTCTAAGGAAGTGATTTTGCTGCCTTTTTCCTCTCCTGTTCCTACAATTTCTCTCCCTTAATCTCTGCTACAGTAAATCTTTCTCTTCTCAACCATTGAGAAGAACGCAATAATAAAGTCCCTTTCTCCCCCGGTAACTAAGAATTCCAAAAACATACACAGCTAAAGCTACAGCCTGTGATATGGCACATTCTCAAAATAATAACTCATAGTAACTCTTGGTTTATAGAAAATCATTAAGAACTCTGACAGGACTTTAGTCAGTGCTTTGAGGAAGCTCTGATGGGAGGAATTAATGATGGCTCTGAATCAGGGATTAGAGCCTTTGCATTCATGAGTAAATCAGCTTTCCATTGCACCATTGCTTTCTAACAAAAAAGAAAGAGATATTGGAAAGATACGGCTAGCAATCGTGGCACAGGAAATGCTTACAAGATGGTGTGCCGTAATACATTTTAATCTGTCCTCTTCAATATATTTAATCATGCCATTCTCAACGAGGGGAAAATTCAGGGTAGTTTTCTGTCAAAGAACAAGTCTGCCAATTTGACTATTTGAAAGACCTAGTATGACTAATATCATAAGCATTCTTAAATAAATTTAGGAAAACTTTATTTTCTCTCATGTTTGCTAGAACATATATTTTATTGCCCGCTACTTGACAAAAGGAATAAAAGTACTGTTTTTATACTTTAAGGTATATATTAAAGTTCTTCACATTCAAGTACATCCTTTCTCTCTCTCTCTCTCTCTCTCTCTCACACACACACTCACACACACACATCCATATACACATACAAATAATTTATGACCTAACCATTTGAGCCAAGAACCAGGACAAATATCTTAAATATTTGGAAAAAAAAACCCTACTTTTTTATAATAACATTTGCTGGGGAGACTATGGACAAAATCATCCATTAACACCCTAAAAATTTGAAAAACAGCAACAACAACAACAACAAAAACCCCCCAGCAACTCCAGCTCAAGGGCAGTTTAGACATTTACCACTGAATCTCTTTAGTCACCCCTTCCCAGCACAGTGTATTGACTATTTAGACCATCTCTTTTCAAATACTATTTGTGACAGTAATTGACCTATATCACTGACAGAGACTATTCTCCATGAAGTTTTCTGGAGTGATTGAGATAAAAATAAAAATGTTCTGATATTTCCCCCCAGGAAAGTGCCAGTGGTTGCCGAAGCTCAAATAAGCTTTAACTACATCCCACAGAGCAACACCTCATAGTGTATTATTAGTGTGATCAAAAAGGATCAAAACATGTTTCCAGGAAGGCCTAAGTACCAGCCCACGTTAACATTATCATGAGAACGTGCCGCACAGAGCTTTCAGCTTCTGAGTGTGCACCCACTGAAAACCATATAACATTTATTTCAAGGAAGATCTTTATTAATTATAGCTATAAAAACAAATGCTCATTTTCGGGATGTGTTTTCACCTCCTGGGGAGTTTGTGTTAGGTTTTCAGGAAAGAGTGGAAACAAAATACAGCCATATTCAAACCGGTGATAATCGAGTTGAAGTAACTCAATAGCTACTGTTAAGAATTTTGTTTCTGGGGCGCCTGGGTGGCTCAGTCGTTAAGCGTCTGCCTTCGGCTCAGGTCATGATCCCAGGGTCCTGGGATCGAGTCCCACATCGGGCTCCCTGTTCGGTGGGAAGCCTGCTTCTCCCCTCCCACTCACCCTGCTTGTGTTCCTGCTCTTGCTATCTCTCTGTCTGTCAAATAAATAAAATCTTTAAAAAAAAAAAAAAAAAGAATTTTGTTTCTGTGTCTGTCAGGAGGGAATAGAAATATGCCACCATAACTGGCTCCCAGGGGGAAAAAAAAGTAGAATTCTTCCTTCTTCTTCAGTAATCTTGGAAAATCAAGGAAATTTGTATGACCAATATAAAGAGAGTGACTCTGTGATCCTTGTAATCCTGCGATTCTTAATAGCCCCAGTCACTGGAAAGGTCATGGGTGAGCCCAGGCACTCACAGGAGTAGGGACGTGGTGTGTAAAATACAGGAATTATTAGGTTGTAGAGAGCCTGCAGTACAGCATGGACTTCTGTGGCAGGTGGATCTGAATGCAAAACTTAACACTGCTTGTCACTACCTTTGCATGAGATGGAGACAAATACTTAGTCTCTCCTGGATTCCAGGCATTAGTCTATGAAATTGGGATAGTATTGAGTACTGCTCAGAGAAATGCTCAGGACTGTATCTAATAACATATAAAAGGCTCAGGTATATACTAAGTTGTTCTTAAAAATCCATTCTTTTCTTCCTTCTGCAACCCTGTGGTAGTATTAAGGTGTATTTTTCACATTCATGTTTTCAGGTTCTCTACCCTCTATGTATTCGGTATATATCAGTGTATCAGAGTGAGCATGCACTGGACATTAGCAATAAAAAGTTGAGATAGAGTCAATAATTCACCATCATCATTTGTAGCATTCAATAACAAAAAAATATTGCAGAGCGCTTTCTCATTTAGTTCTTTGGGGAGAGGCTTTTCAGTAATTCCCTTCTAGGGGAACTGAATCCAGAGATGTCAGAAGTTGGGTTCCAATTCAATGCCGTCTTTAGTTGAGGCTCATTATTATGATTTTGCTTCACATAAGTCGTACTAGTCATTTGCTATGATCAAATCATAAAACCTCCAGAAACTAGATTTTAGATACCTCAAAAGAAAATTATTTAAATTCAGAGGATTAGTGTGGTTATTATCCAAATCCCATGTTGCAGGGGGAAAAAGTCTATTTTTTTATAAACATTACCTCTTGGACTTTATAAGTCCTTCTATGGACTTTGTAAGATGTTTTGTGACTTCAGTTAAAACACACTGCCTCCTGTACCCCGTAACTCTTTTGTTTAGGTTACCACATTTCTTAGTCAATTGAAAGTGCTACCTAACACTTTATTGGAAAACCAGAAGTGCAAAATGAACCCCAAGCACTCTTGTCACCATGGGAAATGCTGACGAGACACATTGTACGCATTATATCTTTAAGTTGTGAAAAGAAAAAAAGCGTGTGATTTCTAAAAACCACATTTGGGTATTAGGTGTCCCGGGATCAGAGAAATTCAGTGCTGAAAAGATATTTATAGAGCATCTAATCCAGCGTCCTTATTTCACAGACTGAGAAAACCAGGACAAGAATATTTTGCCCAAGATTACACCAATAAATTTGTGAATCTGCCCACCCAGCATTGGAAGTAATGTGAACTGGACTAATCAAAGTATGGTTTCTAAGAACCTACTAGAGTGACTGAGGATAGCTGGAACCCAGCATGTGTTTTCCAAAAATAAGTCAGGCCATTTTTTAAGAATTTTAGGTATGGGAAAAAAAAATGACAGAATTTAAAAGATGACTATACCATATGATCCATATTTAGGAAAAAAAATACATACAAGCACAAAAACAAACATATCCATATCCACGTGCTTTGAAGGGCTATGCCCAGAGGCTGGCACATGGTGAGTATTCCAAGAATCAGAGACACGTGTAGAGAGAGGGGGGTAACTGTGTGAATCAGAACTGTGTTCTGACTCATCCCGCCTAGCTCCCAAATGCTGTCTTGTTTCTAGAAGCAATGTGCAAGCAAGCCAAACTATTAATAATGATACTCATGATTAAAAACAACTCCATTCTATAGTCACATCTTTAAGTTAGAGAGTAAAGAGAATTTGGGTCCCTCCTGGCAACAGGTCCAGCATGTCTTTGTCTTTGTCTTCCCTGTTTTCCTGCCATTCATGTGATTTATTTCAGGTATCAGTTCTCTTCAGGGACCTCTGGTAGAGCAGCCTCTCTAGGGGGAGGGGTGTGGGGTAAGGGAGTTGGGGAGGGGGAGGATGGAGGAGGAAGCGTGTGTGTTGGGAAGAAGATTTAGGCTGAAGTTCCAGGATTTTTGGTGTCACTGTGGGAAGAATGGAACTTTGTGAACATTCTTCTGTTACCTTCAGCCCATCGCATAGATGGCCGCTCTCCCAGGATTCCTTCCAGGGCTGACATGGAGACCCATAGTCCCTTAGGCTCCAGTTCCATGTTGTTTATACCTTGATTCCCAGGCAAGGATGTTTAGAATAAACCTTATTATTCACTTGCTTATATCCCTCTTTACACTCAATATTACACATTTCCTGGAGCAGAGCTTGTTTCTCAACTCTTATGTTTTAGTATGGTGCATTTGTTTATTAAATGTTCATCATATTTTTACTGATGTAAAAATCATGTTTACTCTCATTACATCTCCAATTTAATTTTTTTACTTTTAAATGTTTACCTTTCTAGTAGTCATCTTATATTTCTCTTTCCTAATATTCTGAAACTACTCTTTCCTTTCTCTTGAAGCTAACCTTCTATTCATCCTTCTCTCTTGGTTTACTCTCTTGTTTGGATGATGCACATCCTCAAAAAAACTTCCCAAGAAACGTGTATAGGAAGTTATTTTTTGAGACCCTACCAGCAATTGATTTTAAACTATGTATTTCCTTCATAAAATAAAAATAAACATTTAGAAGTGATAGTGAATTAGAAGTTAAAAATTTTTAAGCATCCCTCCATTTTCTTAGTGTCCAGTGTACTAAGTGGAAATATCTGATGTTTCACCGTCTTTCGTATTAAAGATCTTTACCCTCTAGAACCTCGTACGATATTTTCTTTACTCCTGGTGTTCAGAAATTCAAAAACGGTTTTACTTCATGGGAGTGTCCTTCAATTCCTGCATGTTTTTGTATTTTTTAAAAAGTTTCCATTCTTTTTCCTCTTTTCACCATTTTGGAATTTTAATTAGTTTGATATTTCATCTCCTCCAAATAACCTATATTATTCTACTACTAATTTCTTTCTTTCTTTTCTTTCTTCCTTCCTTCCTTTTTTTCCTTCCTTCATTCTCTCTCTTTCCCTCCCTCCCTCCTTCCCTCCCTTCCTTCCTTCCTTTCATCCTTCCTTCCCTCCTTCTTTCCTTCCTTCCTTCCTTTCTGTCAGAGATTTCTTCAACTTCATCTTCCAAATATACCACTATATTTAAAACTTGTGGGTTTTTTATAAGTCATTTCTTTCTCTATATATAAAATATTATCTTTTATGTTTCTGCAAATATTAATTATCATATGTTGAAGTGTTCTGCTTCCTGCACTTTCTTTTCTCTGGTTTTATTTTATGTCAGGATTATATTCTGCCTTTCTGCCTTTCTCATTAAAAGGTTTTCTTAAAATGTCTTGGCATCTTTGCCTGTTTACATTTAAGAGTAAGTTGCTGTAAAAAATAGGGATTGGACTCTGCGCACGTGGGCGTGGCTTAGTGACTGGCAGGTTTCTGCGTAGACAGATGGGTCCGAGAGCCGGTTTCATTTGGAGGAAGCCTACAGATATCTGTGTCTATAAGTTTTTGCCTTGGGCCTGCTCCTTCCTAGACCAGGCTTGCACAGTGTATTGCTCCAGAGTTGGAAGACAACCTGCAGGTGTCTGGGGCCAGCCTCAGGGAGAGAGCTGAGCGTTCACCATTCAGAGCAGCCTTGAACAAAAGACCCTTCTCCAGTTTTCAGTCCAGGAGCCCAATCCTGCTTCCTCCTGTGCTTGGCATCTCCTGGACAGAGAGGCTGTAGTCTACATTTTCTTTCTTTCTTTTTTTTTTCTTTAAGATTTTATTTATTTATTTGACAGAGAGAGACACAGCTAGAGAGGGAACACAAGCAGGGGGAGCGGGAGAGGGAGAAGCAGGCTTCCCGCTGAGCAGGGAGCCAGATGCTGGGCTCGATCCCAGGACCCTGGGATCAGGACCGGAGCTGAAGGCAAATGCTTAAGGACTGAGCCACTCAGGCGCCCCTACATTTTCTTTCTTATGCAGGGACACAGAATAAGCACCTAGCTGTGGAGAATGCAGAGGGGCCTGGGGGGGGGGGTTCTAACTGATTTTTGCATAGATTTTCTAACCACAAAACCTGGTGTTTCAGATTGCTGGGCATTTGTGGAGTTGTGTGGGCTTAACTGGCTTGCTTCTCATTGTGTCCCCCTCTCCAAAGCGTTTTGCTCTAATGTTCTCAGTTCTGATAAGCAAATTACCGTCTTTCCATCTGCTTTTCCATCTTAAAACCATCTCTCACTGGTTGTTAGGCCTACTCTTACTCATGTAAATTATGCCTCTTTTGGAATCTATAAGGGTAACGGCTCAGGTATTTAAAGACTCCTGTTGAGAAATTATGCCTTTTTCTGAGGACAGGTGTTTCAAAACAATACCGTTACATTCATCATATTTAGCTTTTTTTTACAAATCGCAAGAGGAATCCATAGAAAAAGAGAATTTTTCTGAGATAATTTGGCAAGAGACAAAGAGTGCAATGAATCACATATGTCTGATTCATAAATATAAATATATAAATGTATTTGTAAAATTTAGAAAAATATACATTACATATACATATACAATATAAGTACATTTGTAATTTGAGAAGGCTACCATCAGAACATAACTCCACAAAAGAATCTTTCAAACGGTAAGATTACCATTTATTAAGCAATTTCTATATGTCTGGCACACTATTAGGGTTTAATATAAATATGATATTATTTCAAGATCACAACAACTCAAAGGACTGTTTGGAACAACTCATTCAACATCTTTACGGATAATTGTAACTCGGTTACTGAAGTTGGCAGTTTGAGTTAAAGTACACAGATGAGAAACAGAAGGTCAGAACTATGTTCCAGATCGTTTTGCCCTCAGTGACTGTGCTTTTCTGCTCTTCAATGTTGCTGTTTGTGAAACAGAGCAAAACAAACAAACACATCTCCTCTTGTTAGTATGCTTAAGATGAAAAAAGGAGGAGCACATGATTGAAAATACATTTGTTATTGTAATCTACCAAAACGGAGGATGGAAATCTCCCACACTGGATTTAATGTCTTGAACTAAGGCATTCTATTGGTGACAGAAAGGAAACAATGATTTAAAACAGGATTTTGGGGGGCGCCTGGTGGCTCAGATGGTTGGGCGTCTGCCTTCTGCTCAGGTCGTGGTCCTGGGGTCCTGGGATCGAGCCCCACATCGGGCTCCTGGCTCAGGAGTCTGCTTCTCCCTCTCCCTCTGCCTCTCCCCCTGCTCATTCTCTCTCTCTCTCTATCTCTATCTCTGTGTCTCAAATGAATAAATAAAATCTTTAGAAAAAAAATAAATAAAACAGGATTTTGAGGAAATTGGCAACATTCGGTGCATCAATAAGGGTGGCAAAGGGCAGGGAGGACCGACAGATGATTACCATTTTGAGTCTGGATGGCTCAAAGAATATTGCTGCCACAAAGAACGTTCAGGAAAAATGCAATGAGAAGTGACAAGAGCAGCATAACCCTCCCTTGCCCCCCCCCAAAAAAAACCTGCTAAAAGGCAGGTTGAAGATACTTGGGAAAAAAAGCAAGAGTGTAGAATCTAACCTCTGTCTATAATGATCTAAATATGTCTGCAGTATCATTTCACTGGAATAGCTCTTTATGAAAATAATCTTCAAGTCCTCAGTGCCTTTGATAGTAAACGAATCACAAGGATGCTAGCTTTTCATGACGGCCATGCAACTGTATTGTGTGCATACATTTCGTAGGCAGTTTAGTACATTTGGGTGGATCGGAGGGCACGAGGAAGGGAAAGGAAGCTACAATAGTTTTCTGAAGAGAGAAGATGTGAGCATCCTGTAAGGGCCCTCTGAGTGGAGAAGCCTCACGGGGCCATTCACACGCACACCATCACGGTCTGAGAGATAAGATCTGTGCTCAGTACGTAAGAACACAAGAACACTGCAGTGGCCACTAGAGAGAAAATGTCAGATAGGCAAACCATGGCAATAACAGGCCATGTGTGAAGGCTTCCTATGTGTACTCTAAGGACCAGGTGAAGAGGAATGTCCCATCACCATATTTATGCATTGTGCATATGTGCACTTTTTCTGAAGAATGATGCTGCTTCCCCGTGGGTCTTTTTAGGCAAAAGAATGGCTAAAGATACATGAAAAATAACATGGAAACGCGTACTTACACTTCTTTCTTCCACACAATACAATAAAAATATAGAATTATGATTAAAAAATATTTCATAAAATAGATTTATGTACCCTGAAATTCTTTTCAAGTCAGCTGCGATATAAAAATGACTTAAATTTTCCTTAATTTAAATAAAATATGGTGTATGGAATATTCAGCAGGTTTTGAAAAAGAAAACACGGCCCAAAGAACTCTTTCTAAGAAAATGGCTTGAGACCTTGTCTCATAACACTTCAGCATTTCCTCTTGATTTGGCATTTACAGCCTCTAAAAAGCTTGTAAGAACATTACATTTTCTTTTTTTTTTTTTAAGATTTTATTTATTTGCAAGAGAGAGAATGAGAGACAGAGAGCGTGAGAGGGAGGAGGGTCAGAGGGAGAAGCAGACCCCCTGCTGAGCAGGGAGCCCGATGTGGGACTCGATTCCGGGACTCCAGGATCATGACCTGAGCCGAAGGCAGTCGCTTAACCAACTGAGCCACCCGGGCGCCCAAGAACATTACATTTTCTAAAATCTACTATTATCCTCAACTTCAAATAGAAATACCAGGAATATAATAAATTCCGAAGTAGATGGTCCTTTAATTTCCCAATGAGGGACAAATAATTTCATCTCCCAATCAGTTTCCCCTTGATGAAATCCCAAATTAAGATGCCTCATCCTATCTGTCCTGTTTTTCAAGAAACACCACAGCTTCCCAAACCACTGACTAGTGGAAGTGTTCCAAATTGGAAACCTCCTTAGGTGGGTGATGCACTGTTACAAAGGGGATACATCTACATTAAAGTTTCACATATTTGTTTACTAGCAAAGTAAGATGAGATCAACAGAATACACAGAAAGGAATCTAGGATTAAACAAAATAGATCTCTCCTGATTCAAACCTAATAACTTGCTCCAAAAGCTCTCAGAAATTAGCTTCGAAATCATTCAACATGTCTGAAGTGTAGTGTGTGTCACTGATGTACTTGAAGTTCACCTAAGAAACTGTATCATCAAAATGTGCCTACGAAAACTGCCGGCAACGATGCCACCTTGCAATCAATCACATATCTGTTTCAGAATTATAAAGTGTCTCAGAGCTATAATTTCATCTGCTTCTAGCTGCATATCATTTAAAACTTCATCTTCTCATGGAAAAGAAAAAAGTAAAAACATTTGTCAGCTCCAGCTCCGTCTTTATGAAGACCCACTGTTTCTACCACACTTTCCGGCTTCCTTATTGTAATTTGTGTTTCAGAAATCTTTTTCTTTTTTCTTTTTCTCCCAGGGACTACGCATGGTACAGAGCTTATGAACACAGTACCATAGGCGATTCTCAATTATATGTCCGAATGGAACCCAGGGCGGTACTGATAATCCAAAACCATTTTATATTTTACTTTCAAATACGCTATGTGAATTTTCCCTGGGACGTTCACCTTCCTGCTAATGCTTTGCTAGAACTAATATTAAAATATGTTTCCATTCCTTGAGCACATGCCAAATGACAGCAGTAGGGCGCAACCCAGAAGTGGGTGGCAGGGGTAAGTTAGACAGGGATTAAACATTTCTATGAAGAATTGTCATTGTGAGTTTTCCAAATGTGGGTAATTGAGAGGTAGTTACATATAATATTATTTTTTTTAATCCTGAACGAAAAAATCCTTTTGAAGTATATTAAGGCAAAAGACTGTATTTTAAAATATTAAGTAAAAGTCAGATTTTCATTTTACCTTAACTATTCAGCTACGAATCAAAAATTCATTTATTTTTAAAAGAAAAAAATATGAAACACTCCTGGCAAGTGGTTATTTATAGTTACAAATTTATTATTATAGAATAGATATCTCTGTATCTTTTTTATCTTGATATGACCTGAAGAAATGATTCACCATGTTTGGCTATTTAGCCAATTTCGATACCAGTTTGGTATCCCAGTGTATCAGGATTAGAACTAAAAGCAATAATGAACTAATTTGTTCAATCTATTTAAAAAAATTAAGTTACCTCATTGACTATTGCCTTTCCTCATTTCTGTTCTCACCACACTTTTAAAGAATGTGTAAATATTCAGTTGACTGGATAGACTGATATTCTTTCATGCCACCCTAAAATGGAAACTTCAGGAAGATCATACTTTTTTTTATTATTTAAGCAGAATTTATAATTACAGTAAGTGTTTTAAGATAGTCTGTTGTTTACATCTTTGTTGAAATATTCTGGTTAAGAAAGAACATATATATTTATAGTCATAAAAAAATGTTGGACACGAACACTTGTGTTTTGTCAGCCTAATATAAAGACGCTAAAGATTCACTTATGAAAAATTCTGTTTCTCTGGGAACCAGATTGGGAAAATTGGGGTGCCAGTTCCTGTTTTATAACCGATTCTCAACCACATGTTGAATTGATAAGATCTGGCAGTAGGCAAGTTCAGATTAAGCTTGACCTACAGCAGGTGATTGACAGCAGAGGGCTGTTGGACAAAGGCAGGCTACGGATCAGCATTGTTGGAGTCAGAATAGCATAGTCCAAAGCAAACTGAGAGAGCTGGTCATCATGCAGAAAGAAATCCTTCAGACATTAAGTCAGAAAGAGCTTTGGGCTGAGAAATCCGATCTTCTGATAGTACCTTTAATGAAAAGCTGCTGAGACAATGCCTAAATCCGCATCTTAAAGCCTTTTTGCTCTTCCCTACCATCCAGTCCTTCTCCTCCTCCATTTTGGCCCCTCCTACCTCTTCTCTGCATTCTCTGAGAGCCCCAGACTTAGCCCAAAAACTTTGCAAGCCCAGTGACACAACATGCCCAATCTCAAGCTAAATGAGGACTAGAATTTGAGTAGATACTAATGAAGAAATTTCTGGAAAAATATGAAGAGAAAGAGAAAGAAAAGAGAAAATGGGCATATATTTTATGTGATCGAATCTAGGAAAAATATTTGGGATTCTAACTCTCTAGGTATATCAAATCTTGCAGTTGCCTCTCCAAATCTGGTAGTAGATAGTCTTCTGAAGCTTGCACTCAAAATCACTCAAATGGATTTGAGTGCAGTTGAGTGTTGGCTGGATGGAGGGGATAGGGCTAGGCAGTGCATAGAGTCTATAGATGATCCAGTTTGACAGGTAGATGGAGGTAGGGGATGGTAGCATCCTTGACATTCTTCAATGATGAAAGGCTTCTCACAAAATAATACCTAGATTGTTTCACCTTACTCTAACGTGCAGAGATATTTGAAATTTGCTATGACAAGAGAATATACTTTTCGTAGGAGGTCAAAGGCTGGAGACCTTAGACGTGCTCTTAAATGAATCAGTTCTTCTGCTATTATTGGGTTCAGTCATCTAAATCTAGGCAAAGCCAGTTAATTAAAATTTTCCAGGTAAAATTAAAACCTAGGAGTTATTCTTTATTCCATCATTTACCACACCTAATCCATCTGCAATCCTATTAGTTCTAAATATATCCTCTTCTCTTCATCCCCACTTTCACGTTCCTAATCTAACTTACCATTGTCTCTTTCCAGAGCAACTTCAATAGCTTCTTAATGCTGTCCTGTCTTCCCCTACAACCTCTTCTTCAGAGAATTGCCAGCATTCCTTCACAGTTATAAATCAGATCTACTACTCAAACCCTTTACTGGCTTCATACTGTTCCTAGGGTAAAACCCAAATGCTCTACCGTGGCCTAAGGGACCTTCTATGCAGGATTTAGATGCTACTTCTGCAAGCTGACCAGAATTAACTCCCTGAATTCCAGTTCTCCATATCAAGTGAGTCCCCATTTCTGGGTTTTTGCACTTCTTTTTTTTTTTTTTTTAAGATTTTATTTACTTATTCATGAGAAAGAAAGAGAGAGAGAGAGAGATCCCGAGGAAGGCTCCCCACGGAACAGGGAGCCCGACAAGGGGCTTGATCCCAGGACTCCTGGATCACGACCTGAGCCGAAGGCAGACGCTTAACCGACTGAGCGACCCAGATGCCCCTTGGTTTTTGCACTTCTTTGGGCCTCTAGAATGCTCTTCACCCAGTTCTTTGTTTGGATGCCTCCTTGTCATCCTTTAGGCCTCTACTCAAAGTTACTTTCCATTTTATTTCCTTCACAGCATCCATAATAATATGAAATGTCTTATTGCTTTACATTATTATTGTCTTTCCACACTGAAATTTAAGGGAGGGGTTTCTAAGTCACCCTTGTTCAGCAACTCTAGGAACGCCTGCCATGTCATTGATACTCAACAAATGACTGACAGGTGGCATCTTTCTGCGAGGACTCATCTTTTGATACTAAGTATCAAGCTTCTAATTTGTGAACCCAGGCAAACAGTTCATCTGAAACTGCAGCAAACAGGAAGTAGTGAGGGGATCTAGACTTTCTTCTAGAACTAGAGGCCCCAAATGATTTCTTATGGTAAAATTATCTTCAGCCAAAGTAATCCTTAAAGTGACGACGTTGCATGGTAGAAAGAGCTGCTGTTCTGAATGTTTAATAACTGTGTTCTGGTGATGCATCCCAGTAGTTATCAACCCAGATGTTGGGGTTCCTGGAAAGAGAGGAGCTAAAAGAATAAGAGAAACAGGCCAGCTGTTGGACGATCATCCTTGCTATCTGACATTTTGTTCCTTCTCTCATATGCTGTAGCAAAGGGATACAATGAGGCTGATTATTACTATTAATTTCTTAACAGGGGGTTCAGGTTACCAAATCATACACCAAA
Source organism: Halichoerus grypus (assembly GCF_964656455.1). NCBI lineage: Eukaryota > Metazoa > Chordata > Mammalia > Carnivora > Phocidae > Halichoerus > Halichoerus grypus. Next base: position 195,625,751 of record NC_135714.1, read on the forward strand.
GCAGAGTTGAATGACTCAGAGTGAAGCCAATCAATCGGCAGTGAACATAAACTCAAGAGCAGGTTTCTAATTCGATTTGCCTTTGACCAGTGAATTTTGAGTAGCTGCCCAATTGCTCTAGATTTTGAACTTTGAATTCATATATTTTAATGGATTCCTCTCTTATAAGCATTATCAAACACAAACTTTACAATGAACATGCTTTTAGAACAGTTTCAGGATTACAGAATTATTGTAAAAATAGTACAGGGAGTTCCTCTATACCCCACATCCAGTTTCTCACACTAAATAGTGTGTTTGTCACAACTAATGAGCCAATAATGATGCCTTCCCATTAACTCAAGTCCATACTTTACTTAGATTTCCTCAGTTTTCCCTCATGTCCTTTTTCCTGTTCCAGGATCCTATCTGGGATACCACATTACATGTAGTCATCATGTCTCCTTAGGTTTCTCTTGGCTGTAACAGCTTCTCAGACTTTTGTTATTTTTGATGACTTTGAGAATTTTAGGAATACTAGTCAGGTGTTTTGCAGAATGTCCCTCAGTTGGGATTTGTCTGTTGTTTTTCTCATCATGAGACTGGGATAATGTGTTTTGGAAAGAAGACCACAAAGGTAAAGTGCCATTCTCACCACATCCTATCAAGGGTACACGCTACCATGACTTATCACTGTTGATGTTAACCTTTACTGCCTGGCTTAATATAGGCTTGTTAGTTTTCTCCACTGTAAAGTCATTCTTTTTTTTTTTGAAAATGTCCAAGCACAGCCCACACTTAAGGAGTGGGACACTGTGTTTTACCTACTTAAATGGGAGTAACTACATAAAATATTTACAAATTTCTCCACAGGAGATTTATCTGTATCTATCTATTTATCTATCTAGTCATTTACCCATATCCCTATGACTCATGGATATGTACTTTATACTTTGGGCTATAATCCAATATTGCTTTGTTTTATTGCTTTATTTTGTTGCTCAAATTCTTCCAGCTTTGGCCACTGGGAACACTTTTAGTTGGCTCCTAGAGGCCTTCACATATCCCCATCATAGACTTTTGTTTTGTTTTTAGTATCTCCTTACTTTCTGGAACCATAAGATGCTCCAGGTTCATCCTGTAGATTACTTCACACCACATTGTGATTGCCTTTCACTCTATGAACCACTGCCTTCTCTGCGCTCATCCCATCCCTTTTACAGTGAACTCCAATATTTGTCTCATTCATCTTTGTATTCAAGTGCCTGCTAGTGCATTGATTAGATGGACGCTTCATTAAAGACATAAGTGACTGAATGGAAGAATGAAGGATTCGAGCTTATTCGTCTCAGGCTTGCTCTAAGCCAGGGAGGCCCCAGTCTTGTTGAATGAGTAGGCCAATTTAATCTAGTAATTAAAACAAATATGGTGGACAAAGAGTTAAAGAACAGTTTTAACAGTTCAAATATTATCTTTCATGGTATCTGTGCTCTTTCCCTTTTGTATCCTTGCCCATTTCTTAGAAGACCCAGCAAGTATAGAATTGAAAATATCATGCATGCCCTGTAATTTTGATTCTTCTAATTATGACACAGCCTGGGCTGAAACAAAAAATCCACCAGGTATATCACTCCCAGAACCTTCGCTACCTCCAGTCCCTTAAAATACAAAGAATATATTTCCAATTCCTAACATAAGTCATGTTTCAAGTAGTTTTACATTAAGCATTTATGCATAAAAATCTAATTATAAATGTGCTAGTTTTGGTAAATTGGTGTAGACAAGGATTGGGTTTTGTCTTTGCTGCACTGATTAACTTCAGTTTTTGTGTTACTGGCTGTGGTATAGGGCAGCAGAAGACAGATTTTCCTAGCCACCACCTCTTCTTATTAGCTGTGTGACCTTAGGGGAATCACTTAGCTTCTCTGGTCCTTTGTTTCCTAAACTTTAAAATGAAGGTGACAGCATTTACATCACATGGAGTTTACACGTTATTAAATCTTATAGACAAAGTTGCTAATATAGTGTTTGGAATATAAAATATGCTTAGGGACTCAGCCAACTCCTATATTCTTTTCTCTTGGTGTACTTTGAAGCATTAACCCAATTCACTTATAGGATGTCAGAATCCAGTCTTATTAATTCAGACTGGGCCTTCCTTCAATGGGCTTCAATTAGTGAAATTTACAGACTCATTCACATTTTTACAAGGACCTGAATGCTCTGCCAATTTCTTCTCTTCTAGCTTATTTTACATCTGTAAATTATAATGCATATGTAGTGGCAGAATGTCTCATGTAGAAGTTCTTCTCAGAAAATACTTGGTCAAATTCCCAGTGTAAACCGTAGTCATAATGGAATATAGGATCTGACTTGACCATTAAAGCAGGAGTCAGGAAACTTGAAAGCGATTTCTGACCCTGCGGTAGACTCCCTTTCTTAACGAAAGCCCAACCTGGCTGTGCCTTAGTATTTTGGGAAACGGTCATCTTTCTCTGCCTCTCTTAGAGGACAGTGAGGTTTATAAAGGACTTTGAACCCACTTCAGAAAGACAAATATAAACATATAAAGTTTGATCACCTTTAAAAACAATTCTCTTTACTTGTTAAAGGGAAGTTTTACTTTATCAGCACCAGTTGACTTATCTGGAGTTAGTAAGTTGATGAAGGTCTGATTAAGGTTTTATAAGGCAATCTGTAACACAGAGTAGAGTTCACCAGGGTCCCTTCCTATTTCCTTGTTCCATATTTCTTATCACAAATTAATTCAGTACTTTCATGAAACACTGCCCTTTTTTAGTCCACTGGAAAAAAAAAAAAATCATGTGCCTACTCTGTAAAGATATCCTTTATTGAATAATTCTGTGACCAGAACCTACCAGCAGTACAGAATAATGAAAGCTATTTCAAAGATGTATTAACTACTAATGCTATGGAGTGTCCTAGACGAATCAAATTATTCAATGGCCCCAGTGTCTAAAGAACTAATGACATGGCAGAGATAAAGAAATTGACCACTTCCTCAATTGGGAAGATGAAGATTTATTTCTAATTTAACAGTTTCTATCAGAACTGCTTATCACTCAAATGGCAGTTGATGGTGCCATAGGATGAAATCCCTTTTTTTATTTGATGTGACAATATCTCTGACTCTCATGTATATATTTTTTGAAAATGTGAATCTATCGTGATGAAATTCAAGAATGCTCTTCTCTTGGAGGCACTGCAGTAATGTCATCTCAGAGAGCTCTGGCGGAATTTGTCACTTAAGAGGAGGCGGGAGGGAGAAGCTTGCTCAGGATATATAAATCATTGCTGACCTTCATAATGGCCAAGCATCCCAATTACCCCTCATGCAGGAATAAGAAGTGCAGAGGCCATCCAGAAGGCAGCAGTGACTTTAAAATGGAAACAAAGCAAACAAAGCCAAAAATGGAGCATCTACTTGGTGGAAGTTGAAAGATAACTGATGTTAAGTAGGAAGGCTCAGAAGATTGTATTTACTGAGCCCCTAATATATACTAGGACCCCTGCTGGGCATATGGGAATATGGAACAAATAAGTCAGCTACGTTTTTTTAGTTCACGTTTTATACAATCAAGTTAAAGGGGACATACTGCAAGTAGTTATAAATCTGTGATAAGATGTTGAGTAGGATTTTTTTTTTCTTCTTTATTCTGGAAATATAGCTAAATACCGAAAGTTGAGAACTATAGGGACAAATACCCTTAATTTAAAAAATAGCTCCAGGAGGAGCCAACAATTAGAGTCAGACTTCTCCCTCCCCCAGGGTTTGATAAGAGGCCGTCAAACCTGTCTTACTGACTCATCCCACGATATGTAAGGAGAGAACTGGGCAGAGAAGAAGGTGGTTGGGGATCCTCTGCCTGTGGGGAATGCAGTGCTCCCGAGTGGAAGAGGGTGAGCCATCATTGTAGCTAAAGCCAGGTGGATATTAGTGTGACTTGTGCATAAAGGGGGGCAGGCATTCCATTTTCTGCTTCAAATATCTACTTAGGAAATAGATTTACTGATTATTAATTAGTGGACTTACTTATTCATTCATTCAAACTAAATATTAAATACCTACCATGTACCTGCTAGAAATTTTTCTAAGCACTAGAAAATACCAAGACGAACAAAGCAAAGTCTCTGACCTCGTGCATGAAGCTAACTTTTTTATATGTTTATGTGTTGGTGTGTACATGGTTTATAGAGCTGGGAAATAAACACATAGTATGTCAAGTGGTGATAACTGTTACAAAGAAAAACAAAGCAGCTGAGTGGATCTGAGGACTGACATTTAATGTGGGTGGTTGAAGAGGACTTGTGATAAGGTGATGTTTAGGCGGAGTGTAAGGAAGTGGGGTTGAGCCAGGCAGGTAATAGGAGAACATCGGGGCAGATGGGGAAACAAAGTGCATGGGTCCCGAGGCAAGACTGGCTTGGCATGTTTGAGGAGCACTGAGAAAGCCAATGTGGCTAGAGCAAAGTGGGAGCAGATTAGGCCATTGATTGGTGAGGCTGAATCACGTGGCCCTGTAAGCCTTTGTAAAAAATCTTTTACTTGAAATGAGATGAATACCAGGGTGCTCTATCTTCCATTATCACAGGATTACCTTGCTTATTTGGTAAATATAGACTACAAGGCTGAGGGTACCAGTTGCAGGTTATTGCCTTAGGAGAGAGATAATAGCTTGGTCATGAGGTTGACCAGCCTGTGTGCCTATATGAACAGAGGACAAGATCACTGGAGGGGCAGTGGGAAGGAGCAGGGTGCATGGCCAGTATTTAGTCATGCATGATGACTACATGAGTCCCTGACATGGACACAGCAAAGCTCAGTTGATGTTGAACACCACCGACCCCAGCTCCTGAGAAGGTCAACTGGTAGATCAGGAAGCCTCAGAAGCAAGAGTCTGTTGGTGAAACACTGTTCACTACTGACTGACAGCTAAGCGGAGAGAGGAGGTACCACTAGAGTTGGCACAAACTGGGACTCCAGGAGGCTGTCCCCAGACACTTAAGACATCCAAAAATATATCCCATGAAAGAGATGGCACTTGAAGTCAGGCCATCAAAAGACATGGGCAGCTCAGTAGGGTAAGTCAGAGAGGCAGACATTACCAGCTGGGAGAGTGTTCAAGCTGTGTCTTCTGCAACCAACAGGCCCTCATCTTCAGCAAATAGCTGGAGCCCAATAGAGAGGGGAGGGAAGTTTTCAATAAGATCCAGGATTGGAAGTTTCAAGGACTGGTCTGGGTTTTAGTATCCAAAATGTCTGAACAAATATGGGACCTGCCTAGGGTATCATTCACAGACTGGAGGGCAGATTCAACAGAGCAAGGTGGGAAAACAGTACAAGTGTGAGTGCGTGTGTGCGTTGGGGGTGAGTATTTACACACAGTTTCTGGTCTAAATCTGTGCGACAAATGTGATGAAAGAACTCCCAGGGGTTCTGGGGGTATACCTCAAAAAATCTTTCCCGCTCTGGGCATTTTGGAAAACTCTCCTGAGAAATTGACACTAAAACTCAAAAAATCTAGTAGACGTTGCTCAAGCCAAGGCGAGGGTAACACATTTCAGGAACAGCCAAGGTAAGGGTACCAAGAGGGGAAGGGGAGGGTATTAGGGGGAGAAAGAAGACTATAGGGAAAGTCACCATCTGCTATAGAGATCACATGGCCACTAAAGGAACTAAAAAAAAAATCTTACTTGAGAATGTTATCTTCATTGTTGGGTTTCACAATTAGCTGCTAAATATGTTTGGCCATTTCCGACAAGGAGTTCAAGCCTTCTTGTTTAAGATTTACACCAATTTCCTATAACTACAAACATCCTGAATGCAATCCTTTTCACATTTCTGTTACATGTATATAACTTTGTTTCTAAATTAAAGTTAACCAGTTGATTCTCTACTCTAAGTCTTGGTGTGAATCTCAGAATGATTTGGGAGCATTCACTAGACCATCTGTGATCCTGTTGGCTTCACTGTGTTCCGGGGCTCGGGGTTATGTTTCAGAGTTTACCACAGGTTCTTGTTCCTATCAGTGATAACAACAGTGGCTGAAGTTGTCAGTGATAATGGCAAACCCAAGAGGGGAGGTTGTGCTAGTGGATCCAACAAGGAAGAGTTTGGAATGGATGTAAAAAACAAGAAAGAATGGGTCTGAGTGAAGGTCTATCTATGCCTAGGAAATAAATAAAAAGTTAAAAAAAAAATAAAGGCAGAGGGGTAAACATGCAAACAAGTTGTTTTAACAGGATTTCAGAAATACCCTGTAGGTTTGGCAGTAGTTGAAGGCTCTCTTGTGCCTAGTGTTCTGGGGCTAGCTGGAGAAGAGAGGAAGGAGACTGGGCGGGAGGGAGAACCACAGGAATTGCCTGTGCCAGCCTCCATATACTTGATTCTTCCCCTTGGTGTCCTACCCTGCTAAAGGAGTGCTCCAGGAACAAAGGAACTTTATTATTATTATTTTTTAAAGATTTTGTTTATTTATTTGACAGAGAGAGACATAGTGAGAGAGGGAACACAAGCAGGGGGAGTGGGAGAGGGAGAAGCAGGCTTCCCGCGGAGCAGGGAGCCCGATGCGGTGCTCGATCCCAGGACCCTGGGATCATGACCTGAGCCGAAGGCAGATGCTTAACGACTGAGCCACCCAGGCGCCCCTGAACAAAGGAACTTTAAAAGGAGAGATTAGCTCTAGTAAAATCATTGGTCACAAATCCTCTCCCCTAAAACCCTGGGCTGAAAAGTCTTTGCCTCACATGCTCATGTAATGGTGTTGGTAGTTTCGATCAGTAAAGTGGTGATGGAGAGAATTTTGGAAATACATTAAAGTCTTTAACAAATGATTATCATACCTAAAAACAATTTTAAGGAAATCATCAAAGAAGCAGACATTTATATACAGAATGAAAGGGTGAAAACATATTACATGCTATAAATTAAATAAATTGTAACATAAGGGACAGGTTTAAAAAATGTAGCACATGGAAAACTATAGAGCCATTCATAATCATTCTTGTTTAAAAAAGAAACTACTTGAATATAGAAGTTTCCTCTCTACTTAATGTGGGCTTCAGAAAGCTCTGAAGTATTTTAATAGTACTGATTTCTAATCCCTTTACTTTTGCTAATAGAGGTACACTCAGAAAGTCTTGATTTTAATGTACTCAAACAGGACATTTTATTGCAAAACTTATATCTCTAACCAAGATCTCTCTTCTTCCCTCCAGAACCAGCTGTTGTTTCCTCTTCAATATTTCCATCTGTCTGTCCCATCAACACCTAAAACTCAACATCTCAAAAATTGACCCCCATTATGCCTTATTTCAGGATATGGTCCAAGCCAGGAGTCTCATTGTCATTCTTGACTTGTCCCTATTTCTTACCTCCCACACCCAGGTACAGTGCATTCTACTTCCTAATATGGTTGGAATTTGCCATGGTCATAATCCCAGCCACAGTCTGCTCTCACCATAACTGGTAGAAAAGTCTCACTCCTAGTCTCCATGTCCCATTTTGCCCTCCTGCAATTAGATCTTAAATCTGAGTAACATTTTCAATGCATTTCATACCAATGGCTGTCCAGTTCTTTAGTACAAAATGATAAAGCCATAACAGTGCGTGCGCCATTCAGCCATTGGGTCCCTGCTTTCTTTTCCAGCCACTGTCTACTTCTATGACACATTTTTCTTTTACCTCAAAGACATAATGCTCTTCTTTCCATACTATTTTTCTTCCCCATCAACATCTCCCCATCTAATTCTGCTAAGCAGCTAGCTAACTCCTAGAGACACCTGTGAACAGTCATGCAAAGCGGGCCAGGTGCAACCGCAGGGGTGGTCCCTAGCCTTATATCATGGTCTAAGTGAGTGGCATGTTTCGGGGTTGAGAACTGAACACCAATGACACAGTACGAACAACTCTGCCTCCTCCAGGTTCCTGCCTGAGTGACAGCGCCTCCGAGAAGCTTTCTGTACACCCCACCCCCTTAACCCCCCTGCAAATACATTCACACGCACCTGGAGAAGTCCCTCATTTTACATTTCCATAACAGCCTGGGCTTCTCCTCCACAGCACTAAACATTTGTAATTATTTGTTTAATGTCTTTTTTCCCCATTATACTGAAAGCCCCATAAAGTAAGAATCCCAGCTGTCTTGTTTGCTGTATTCCCAGAGCTTTCAACAGGATCTGGAACTGGTGGGTGCTCAAATAATTTGCTACAGTTCACAACCTATGTGTAAACTCATGATTTAAAACATAATGTCATGGGGCCTTTATTGTGCTCCCTTCTGAAAGAGGTAGAGCCCATGACAGAAAGAGCATGGGGCCAAGAAAACCAGCAAACATAGACTCTGGAACATGTATGCATAAGTCTCTTGACACTTGACACATAGATGGTTGTCTTAGTGCCAAGGCTAAGACAAGAATTGAGGAAGACAGAGCTTTCCTCTGGCACTTTTGTCTTTGAAAGCCTTTCCTGCACCAACCTATTCTTTCTTTTCAGACAATTACTGTAAATATTTATTTTCCCACTTCTTCTTCCTATAATTCAGGCCACTTTTATTCTATGGCTCAGTTCAAGTTAAAGTCACTCTGGTTCTGATTACTATCTAATCCACGAGGCAGAAAATAACCACATGACATTTAAACATGTAATTGAAGGAGAAATTGATGGCTATTTGGAATGTAATAAAAATTGATGCTAATAGTCACTCATTATGTATAAAAAGGCATGATACACTCCGAAAGTCATGGTATCAGAGTAAGAATGATATCAGAGTAAGACCTGAACAATTAGGAGTGACATAAAAGAGAGAGAGAGAGAGCAAGAGGGAGGGAGGAAAAGAAAGAGAAAGAGGGAGAGGAAGGGAGAGAAAGAGGGGAGGAAGGGAGGGTGGAGGGAGGGAGGGAGAGGGAGAAAAGAGTAGCAGAAATTACTTCTAATTTGTGAACACAAATGGGAATGGCATTTGTAGGCCTTACGAGGAATTATAATTTCTTAGACCAGTTCAATTTTTAGAAATACATAACACACACACATGCACATGTGTGCGTGCACACACAACAAATTCACTCCTCCAAAGAATCTGACGTTTGAATAGGCAATATCTTTGTTGTTGAATCAACATCCATTAAAGATCAATTTTATTTTTATGGTTATGTCTGTTTTGAGGATTAAATTTTTACAGAATTTGGAAAAGAAGATGCATTATTTTCCATGTTGTGCATTAAGTACCCCTTAAAACTCATTAACAGTTGCGTGAATTCACAAATTCTATGCTTGGTAACAATGAAAAGAAAAGGGGGGACTTTTTATGTACTGTCAGCAAGATGTACCTCAGGATCAGCTTGGCTTGTTAGAGTGGATATGAGTTACCTGTAAGATATTCTTCTTAAGAGAAATCTGTGTGAATTCAGCTCTGTTGCCTCATTTTATGTAGTGAAGGCTGGCCGCCTCCTCCATTCACTGACAGCTACTAATGAGAGATCACTTCCTAAGATCATTACTGGAAATAAGTTCCCTTGTAAAAATTAATCTATTGGTGCCACATAATGCAAAATTTCAATTATTCATTCATCTTATTTATTACCCTATATGTAGGGCTTTTAAGCATCTAGCTGTCCTGATTTCAGAATGCATGTTTTTATGATCACTGAGAAAGAAATAATAGTTTAATATGCTTTTCCTCTGACACTTAAAATGCTACTTTTTTTTTTTAAAGTACTTTTTCATTTGGAGCATAAATTAAAATGTAATTGTACACAGTTATTATTCTGGTTTCCCAAGATCAGAGTATTAAGAGAAGAGCAAGTCTTAGTGCTATCAAAATGTTTTTGTATGTGCCCTATTTGTAATGATTATTTGTTTTCTTTGTCTTAGGACAAAATTTGAGTGACTTTGGTCTTTTCTTAAGGCCCTGTAGGAAGGTGGTATTTTAGAGAAAGGGAACTTCTGTGCATGAACAACCTCATGAAAGAGTTCAGTCCAATTCTACTTAGTTCGGCAAATATTTTTCAAGCACCTACTATGTACAGAGAGCACTGCGCCAACTGAACTCTGACCCAAGTGCCTGCCTCACAAATGTCTGTCCCCAACCACAGGGGAGGCTGAACGGGCCAGTGAGTGACTCAGTGTAAATACAATGCCTGTGGTCTCACGTTATCCGGTCAGTGAGCACCATCTTCATTGCCAGGTGAGGTAATAGAACAGCGCCTATTTCTCTGACTGGCGGCATTAGAAATAATTAATATTATACTGAGATTAGTAACAATGATCCTCCCCCCAACCAAATGTGATTATATTTATCTTAGGCTGTCAGTTGTATGTTCTCTTGTTTCGCGAAAGGATTTATGCGTTTAATATTTACATCGCTCACTCTATCTTCCCTAAGTTTTCTGTTTGAAGTTAATCCTTCTTACTGAGGAGAATGGAAGCAAGAAAAAAAAAAAATGAGTAGGTTTTCCTTCTCCATTATCTGTTAACACTATACTGTCATCTTCAGAGAGCAGCTCCTCCATTCCCTTCTCTTCTAGAGTTTTCTAGATCTACATATATAACGGCAGATCTTTCTTCCTTGCCCTTATTATTTCCCATTGGTTTCTGCTCATGTCTTCAGACACTTTAGGAGAGGTGCTGCTGGTATAAGGTGAGGAGAAGGAGCGCTAGACTAACAGTCAGAAGATCTGGTTTTAATCCCCATTCTGCCTCTCCTCACTGCAGGACATCCAGTAAGCTATTTTAACCTCTCCAAGCCTGTTTTCTCCCCTATAAAATGGGTTCAGTAATCTCTGCTGTGCGTTCCTCATTGACAGGAAAGTGTAAGCAAAAGCTCTTTAAACATCAAATGTAATATATATATCTGTATATATATATTTCTTTTATATTTATATTACTCATATAGTCAAACATACACATGCATTTATATCAAATATATATACATGTATGTATTTATACATATATGTGCATCTGTATGTGTGAGTGTATGTGTAGTCATAAGCTCTTCGCTGTATTATAAAATAGAAGACCTTCCAAAGTCATCTCTGAATGAGCAGCCCCTGGGTGGATGGACACTGGGCGTGTGTATGCACACTCACGCTAGGGGGCAGCGATGTGTAGAGGGGAAGGGCGCAGGTGCCCTGTGCTAGACCTGGGATTGAATACTGTCCCTCCATAAATTGTTGGGTATCTTTTTAGAAGGGTTACTTCACCTCCCTGACCTTCACATTCCCTATTTGTAAATGGGGTTATTAAGCCATTCTACCTCACAGGATTGTTATGAGTAGTAAATGATTTAATGCATAAAAAGCACGTCAGCGTCTGACATTAGTAGAAATTCAGTGTATTAGCCATTATTAGTGTTGTTACATAGTAAGGATGTCAGTAATTTAGACTTTCCTATACTTTGTGAGCCACATTTATATGAGAAGATCATAAATCTTATCACTACATCTTTTGAATTTTACCTCAAGTCTAGCACTATGCTGGAAGTTAGCTTTTCTAGCTATCAAGGTAGAACTTATGATATTTATTTTTGGTAAAGGCAAGAATCTTATTTCTTTAGGATTAGGAAGAAAAAAACATATCAATAGCTGTCCTGAAAGTCATTTATTATAATGACTCCTTTGTAGAAATTAGATAGCTTTGTTTTTAAATACGATATTAGGTGGAATATATGCCAAAAAAAGTAAAAGCCCAATACAGGAAATGCATATATTAAATATCTGCTTTGTGAAAATAACATATTTGAAACCACAGGTTTTCATTTGACAAAATACTTCCATTTTTTTCCTTAAAAAGTAGTCAGAGAGATACATAAAACTTTATGTACAAGTTTCCTCATTTTAACCCTCTTTGTACAAAGATAATTTTTCAGTTCATTGTGGTATAGTCTCAAAATGGGATATTATTCAGCCATTAAAATCACATTTTTGAAGAACTTAGTTTAGAAGTAGTTATGATATAAGTTTAAATGAAAAGAAAGGTGAGCTACAAATGGCTTTATAGACTAAAATGCCAAGTGTAGGTACATATATTACATTAAAAAAAGAGTGCGAGCAAATGTAACACAATGTAAAATGTAACTTTCTTGGTGGGAGAATTAAAAATATTTTTATTATTATTTTCTTCTGAATACATACACACACATATATTTATATCTATATGGCTGTTTTGCAAAAGTTCAATGTTATACTTTTATAACGAAAAAAAAAAAAAAAACCTGCTACAGAGTATTTCAGCTTTTTAACCCATTGCATCTCCAGATAGATAAAACAAAACACTTAACAGGAAATCCATTTACACAAAGTCATTAGAAAACCAGTTTGGTCAGGCACCTCTAAAATTTTTCACTTGGAAAATCACATTTAACGTTTCCCAAAGGAAACAGACATTAATGGAAATAGGGGCACATTTTGTAGATTGGAACCTCAAGCAACTGTGGCCCCAGCCGCTGAGCTCTCTCCGCAAACAACAGTGCTGGTTGCAGGAGGTCAGGGGGCGAGTTGCAGCAAGGGTAAACTCAGGAATCTTGGGCTAAGCCTCTTGAGCAAGGAGCATCACCAGGGAGGGTCTTTAGATCACAAAGGAGGCAGCAATTGACCATGGATTTAATTTTAGTGCTTATTTCAGAACCGAATTATAGTTACACAAATATGTTTTTACTACTACTAAGAAAGAGGGGCAGATAGGCAAATTGGCTCTGAGCCCAATGGAGAGAGATACAGAGAGAAACAGAGACAGAGACAGACGCACAGGAGGGAAAGTATGAAAGAGGGTCTCCAAAGAAGACAGACGGAAAATGAACTGTAGTTAAACTATAAACAGCTCTCTCCACAATAATTGTTCAGTTTCTCTCAACCAATACTTTAGTTATAAAGTCTCAATCACAAATGGTAGATAGACACCATTACTACCACCACGAGCACCACCGCCAAAATCTCAAAACGCTGTTAAGAAGTACTTGCACAAAGTGCAAAAGAACAAGGGATACTCTGACTCTTGAGGTACTCCAGAGGGATAGATAAGATAAGCCCTTTAATAAATGGCAATCCGACAAAACCTGTTCCTATTTGGCTGAGCTTTCCTTTTGAATCACGTTGTAAAACTTCCCAATTGGTTCTGGCTACAAATCAAGTAAGTCCACCGAAGTGGAATTTACACCTGAAAAACAACAACAACCACAACAACAACAACCAAACCAAAAACCAAAAACCAACATTCTGCTTTTCCTGTCAAATATGAATTTGATGGGGTCAGAAATATATCTCTGGTAGATCTTACATTTTGTACCCAGTGGGGTCTTTATGACCAACTCACCAATTTTTTTAAACTGGTTTGTCCCCAGCCCCACCACCACCACCTCTACTTGCTTTTCAATTGTTTTAAAATTATAAAGCAAACATGATTAGATTTCATAGAATTCATTTTTTTTTTTCAGAAGGTTGAAAGAATGGTTTCCTTCAAACCGGGGAAATGGACCACCCACTTAAATTCAAGACTATGCCAAAGGAAAATAACAAGGAAGCATTCCATTCTCTGAACTTTGCTCACTGGGCTTGTTAGAGTAATGCTACAATTGAATATTTTGGTTTAGGACTACTCAGGAAAGCTAAATGTAGAGCTCCTAGAAAACATGCCTCTCCCAAATGTCTTGTACTTGCATTACTTGGTTAAGACCTATCTTGCTGTTCTCTTCTCCACTAGGAAAAAAAATCAACCCAAGAGTAGGACTGACGTTTCCCTAGCAGGCTGGAGCACTACACCACTTAATTACCCACAGGGAGATGTGAGGAGTGGCCCTGTGCACAGTTCAGTTCTGCCCCAGGGCACTAACCCAGCTGCTCACATTAGTATGTGGTAAAAACACCTGCCAGGCCACAGCCCTTGACTATTGCATTTGAGAAAAGATCAGGATTCAATAAACTGGTCAACCATCATGTTGTTCTAAAAGATCTATACAACGGAAATATCCATGTTCTGTAAAAATGAAAACACAGGGGAAAAAATGTAAATAGGAAAAGGGATAGTATAAAGAACCAAACTGTCAGAATTTATTGACATAAATGTTATATAACATGAGTATCTGGGCAGAATGATGCACAGTAGAGGTGCCAAGTGAACTCAGCTAGCAGCGCTTCACACCCATCAAAAGAAAGGGCATACAGGTTTTAAAAGCTTTGCTTTTCCCCTCTGTTCTTATCCTTAATTAGCAATAGCATGCCAACTTTGTAAATTAAAAAAAAAAAACTGTTTAAAAATCTGCATTAAACAATGGGTTAAAATGTAAACCATGTAAGTCATAGCCAAGTACTTTCTTCTAATCATCTGATGTTGCATAAGCACATATTTAGTTCCAAATGAGAGTTCTGTGCCTCAGGAATACCCAAAGCTTGGCAAGCCAAAGTAAGAACTTCTAAGCCCCCAAGGCTTGCCAGAGCTCAGGGCTTATGGCCCAAGGAGAAGGACTGGCTGAGAGGCAGAGCGCAAAATTCTGATACACAAACCCCATTCTCCAGCTCCCCCTCACTCCCCATCTACTCCGTACCCCCTACCTAGTAAACCAACCTCCAAGCACTGAAAACAAAACAGAACGAATTAATGGCCCCTGTTCTGTTTCATTATTTATGCCCTTCTCATGTACCACACTAACCAAGGGATGCTCTTTGATGATTATATCTCCAAATAACATTACTGTGATCATGGTATGTGCTGGGGAACCATAGATAATTAATCAGTCAAACTGAGAGGTATGGATAAGAATAACTTTTGGATTTTGTAAAAGTAAATTTAATGCATAAAACCTGCTAGGAACTGATTAATCAAATAGCCTCTTTACTCGTAGTTAAATCAGGGCATATACTACATACAGCTGACTGCAGACTTAGGCCTCATTCCAAAGAGGAGGAAAGAAAACTGAGTTCAGTTTTGCTCCTTGGTCAACTTTCCCTCTTAATTCTAATGGCATATGAGTATCTGCGAAAGAGGTGTTCCTGGAATGGAACTCTGTCCTAACAAATCCAGTAGGGAAAAGAGCCACTAATTTATTTGATGTGATTTCTACTTGTCCTGTGATAAACCAGTGAGTCATTGTACCATCTGGATTCATGTTGTAAAGCAGAAATGAAAAAAAAAAAAAAAAATCCCACGCTCCTAAAACCAGTAAGACCATAGAAATGACTGTGAGTACTGTTCACCCACATTTTCACAGGTGAGTCTTTCTAAAGACAGATTTGCATGATTTTAAGAAGGTGAGTGTTTTGTGGATGACAAAGGAGCTAGCCACCTTTGTCTTCTGCCGCAGCAAACCATGTCGAATTCTGGGAGTGAAATATGAAGAGGAAAAGGAAAAGAGAATTGGACGGCCTTTTGTTTCTTAAAAAAAAAGAGAAACCAACAAAGACCTGTTTCCTTTTCCCTCTTTGTCAAATGAAAGCTCTGCAGAGATGATTGAGCTCTTGTATGCTACCGTTTGAATCCTGTAGGACATTATTCTGTGTCGCTTTGCTCTAAGTACACCAAAGGACGCTGATACTTTTGAAGGTAAAAACTGCTTTGTGGTGCATAGGGGACCTCTGTGAAGGGATCTGATCCTTGGGAGAAGAACATCATACTCTCCTCTCAGTGAGAGCTTGCTTTAAGGAAATACATTTCCATGCTAGTTTACCAATTTGCCGTAGACATGGCAGGCCAAAGGCATCTGGGAACGGGTAAACCAAGTTCTAGAATTAACTGAAGGAGAATGTACAGAGAATGCACAATCCCATTATCTGAAGGTGCAGACTGACTGATTTGTCAATAAGACAGCATTTACAACCAAATCAGAGATGGGTTCTTATCTCTGGTCCTCTTACTCTCCCCCACGTTTACTTGGGTCTTCACCTTGCCCCTGGAAAGTAGTTCTAGAAACCACCCCTGCACTGTAATCTGAGACCTCTATAGACCCACAGAGGAACAGACACTGAATTTATGTAATTCTCCCCATTTGCTGCTTTTCTAATACCAGTTCAGTGCAACAAGACATACCGAGTCTTCACGTTTCTACCACTAATAAAAGATACATTGCAACAGTTTTTCTAATTACCATTTTTAAAGGAAAAAAAAATGTTTAGAGAAAAGGTTGGAGGCTCTTTCTGGGAGATTAGCTTAACTAATCAGGGTACAACTGAATAATTTTCTTAAGATTACTCTAATCATGTCAGAACATTTTAAAAGCTTGAGAATGGATAATAAAAGTAATCTCGTTCTTGGGCTCTGTGTATAAGCACAAAATATCTTCAAGCTCTAAAGAATACTATTAGGATTTCTGCGAGACCCTCTCATTGATGTGAAATCACGTCAACTTATAAAATACTGTTATTTTAAGTATAACGATATATTCCCCTTAAGACAGAGCCGCTAGCCTGAGGAATGTATTCTTCCCACATGAGCTCCTCAGGTTCCTTCGGCAGATGCAGGATCGAATGGGCAATTTCATACTTGCTTGGTAATGACTGGCATGGAATAAGGGAGGGGATGCTGCCAAGGACACAATGAACTGTTGACGAAGAACAATGCAGCTTCTAATTTACAGTGAGAGACTGGTTTACCAATGGGGCTAGTGTAAGACAAAGTGGTTCCCGTGTTTACGGACGCTGTGGTAGACAAACTAATCTTTTGTCATTGAGTTATAATGGCCCATGCCAAGAACATCTATATCCTTCAGTAGAGGAAAGAACACCAAGCAAACTGGGGAGCTTCTGCATAAAAATTGAGCCTTCATTACCTGGCTCATCAAAACAGCTTTGCATTTTACCTTTCCCTTTACAAGTAAACTATTTCAAGTAACTGAACTGCAAGCCATTTTTACACACCAGACAGCACTTACGTGTCTATTTAACACGAACTAAAAGAAGCTAATGGGATTCTTTAAGAGTTATTTTTGCTCAGAGCAGCTCCTCACAGAGGAAGGGAAACGCATGTGGAAGGAAGAAGCTATAGTGCTCCTCCAGGACGCGCGGCTCCCACAAGCAGCGAGTCTTGCAGGGCAAGGTCAAGTGCTGAAGAAGGTGCTCAAGGAATGGAAAACCACGATCTCAGACAGAAAGACCTGCATCTTGCTCTGGCCCATGGCTGCTCAAATTGAACCTTTTGATTTAATCGGAAGCCGTCAGAGGAAGAGCCCTGGCGGTATCGGGTTCCCAGTGTGAAGAGAGCGATTTTTCTGCATGGTTGAGTGTCCTGGAGAGACAAACACACAACACACAAAGGCATGTGGCCTGCCCTCCGGGACTTTCTCTTTCTTACGCGTTAATGAAGATTAACGCGTAAGAAAGTACAGACATCCGTTGAACAGATAATTAATGATGATTGATGATTTACTTTTAATTTGTGCCCCATGATTATTCAGGTAAAAGACACAGATGCTTGAAACTCCTGGGGTCGGGAAATTGTTGAGTGTTCAACATGGACTGACGGACATCTACACCGGCATTTGGAATGGCCAATATTATCCATTAAATAAGTTTCATTAGGTGGATATTGAAAGAGAAAGCTCCATCTGTTTAAAAGAAAGAAAGACTTTCCTTTCTCTCTCTGGATCGATTTTTTCTCATCTCTTTCATTCTTTTATTTCCTGAAAGTCTCTGATGCTTTCTTGGACACGGCCACTTAAGCAATTTCCTTTTTTTGTTTTCTTACAGGAAAGATGGGTTTTGTTTTGCAGGGTGTGGATGCATAGGTGTTAGTCTCTCTCACACACCCCCTTCTTTCTTTTTAGATACACGTGTGTATGGGGACACGCATGTGCATACATCAGGGCGCCCTGTGACGGGTGCAAAGGGGAAGGAGCAACAGCAGAATTGTGTGGGTAGAAATATTTCAAACTTCAGGCTATAAAACCCGTAAAGAAGGCACATCAGCATTTTCTCGCTTTTGCCGGCGCAGCACGGCTGTGCCCAGGGCAGGTTACTGCTTGCTGCATTGTGCGGAAGTCTGCGTCAGTCCCACATCGAAAGATAAGGCTGTTTACAAGTGGTAAATTTGAGGCCTTTGTGATTCCGCAGAGTTTCTCTCCCTAAAGATGGCAAAGCTTGAAAAGAGTAGAAGGTTTGGGGTTTTACCACCGTATCGTAGAAACACTTAATGCTTCATTTGCTGACCCAGACCCAGAATGAACGTCAGTAACCGGGCAGCCTCAATGGGCCTGAGTTCCATATGAGTATTTATCACTACTTATATTGGGAATGAAGACAGAAATTCTGACTGAGCAATTCTAAAGCTTCCACGTGCTGAGTGAATTCACGCAGGCACTCTGTGCTTGGGTCTCAGAGGCTTTGCTCCATTTCCCTCACTCAGGTTTGCTCACTAGCCTCTATTGTGCTCGACTTTTATGGTCTAGAGGTACCAGCCTTGGAAATTCATTGGCTAACACCCCTTCTCCATATGGGAAAAAAAAATTCAAAAAAGCAACACTCTATGACTTAAAAAGTAATGAACTCTCTTCATTCCGTAACTACAAAGCCAATTGACACTGAATAAAAATGATGTTAACATAATCACCCATAAGCATGAAATTACTAAAACCCACCCTCATTATCTCTGAGTGATGTGTAAAACCCAATACAATCATTGTGTCCCTCTAAAAACTCTGAATATTAATTACAGCACTTTTATTTTTATCTTTATATGTGTGTTTGTTTTGATGCAAGCAGTAATGGGAAATAAAACATTTTTCTTTTGATGGAGAGAATAGAAGATGAACCAAAGGGAGTTAAGAAGACCAATTTTATTTATTTATTTATTTTTTATTTTTTATTTTTTTTTTTTTAATTTAACAGAGAGAAAGACAGCCAGAGAGGGAACACAAGCAGGGGGAGTGGGAGAGGGAGAAGCAGGCTTCCCGCGGAGCAGGGAGCCCGACGCGGGGCTCGATCCCAGGACCCTGGGATCATGACCTGAGCCGAAGGCAGACGCTTAACGACTGAGCCACCCAGGCGCCCCAAGAAGACCAATTTTAGTATAAAAGTGACTAGTACCAGCTATCGGAAAAGCTACAACGGTGCTTTAATGAGTTATGTTTTCAGAAGGGAAAGAGTAAATGTGCATTTAAAAAGCTTCATTCATAATTAAGTTATATTGTGTCAGTCCAAACACACATTTTAAAACACAGAGCACCCCATGATCTCTGCCGCACTCTATTTTTCTTTGACTTTTAGCTTTCACTTTCATTGTTGTTCTCTCTTCCCGTATCCTGCTGGTACAATAAGTTTTCACAGTAAGGAGGTGGTTTACCACTGGATGTGCCTGCCCAGCTGCAGATTTCCAGTCTAAATAGCTGCTGTAAGTCTCCTCTGTCAAAGCTAGCAAATATTTGCTTTTCCTCTATGTTAAACATATCTATTTTTTTTTCCTTCACCAGTCTTGAGGTTTAATGCAAAACAAACTGTTTTATTAATTCCACTCCCCCCCCCACACACACACATTGTATCTTCATGAATTACTCAATGTGTTTAAACAGATCACTGTTGATATTGTGCTGTGGGCAATTAGGAGCCGGGCATTTTGTTACATAGCCGGGACCCCGGATGGTGGAGTATGATTCTCACTGTGTAGCTGGAATCACAGAGCTCTATAATTCATGGACATACAGGAATACATTTATCAGCACGGATTACATGTGGCTAGGAAGGAATTTTCATAAACACTTAACATTACAAAAACCAAGCTCAATTGAAACCAAGAAAATGCATGAAGCGAAGAATCTATAACACTTTGTCAAATTCCAGATCTAACTATATTTTAAAAGGCTAAAAACAAAACAAAACAAAACAAAACAAACCCACATGCTGACAGTTTACACATCCGTTAGTGAGGAATACCCAGTCGAAATTTTAACCACAAAAGCTAATGACCCTATTAACTCTAATTTGTTTACTCACCAGTCTGGAACAGTGTCTTCCACAGGTACCTCTTTGATGTTCAAAATTAAGCTTCCTAGAGGCTTGAGAAATTAAATGCTAAAGGAGGTCAATTATACAACAGTTGCCTTAAAGACAAGGATTGCCACTCCCATGTTGCCTTAAATTGACTATTTTTTTCCCTTGATGAACAGATGAACACAAATACAAGATTACTACTCAACACATGTTAAACCCTCCTCCTGATGCGCTTGGATGTGATGGATAGCTTTGAATGAGTGCACCTGAGCGTGCTGGAAAGGACTTAATTAAAACTGGCAAAATATTCAATGCTTTTTCCTTAGGTAAAATTTGACCTACGCACCAAAATATTGTTCTAACTGAAAAACAAAGTCAAAATGTAAAAACATGTTTGATAAAAGTAGAGAATTACTCTATTATCACTTGGAAAGCCCCCTGTGGTAGAAAATTTAGTACGCAGGATAGCGTAGGCAAACCATTCAGGTTTTTCCCTATGGTTTAGACATCAGCACTATTATGAAATAGTTGTGAAGTGGAAAAAGCATTCTGGTTATTGGAAAATAAATGAACAAACCAATTGTAAGACAATTGGAATGTGCTAGGGGAATAAACCCTACAACAGACATGTGCGTGTAAAGAAAGCTTTTTTTGTTAATATCCTGAGTTCTGTAACATTTCTGTAATAATGGGTAACAAAAGTATTTTGCAGAGGTATGGCCTTGCTCTCAGGGGCCAATGCTAACTTTTATGCTCTCTTTTCATGCTTCACACAATCCCTGTGTGCCCCCACCTTCTAGATAGATGCATGGGTACCTATTCTGCCTACGCTGGGGGCATCAACTTCCCTGATAGGAGTTTTATTTGACTTCAGAAAAGATACATAATTCAGAAATACATAAACATTGTATATATGATTCTAGATGCTGCAAACTGAGCAAAATAACATGAATTCCTCAAAAACTAAAAAACTAAAAAATAAACGGGTCATGAGTTGAAAAGGGCCTAATTATCTGGTTCAAGAACAAGTTTGTCTTCCTCTCTCTTACTGGCTCTAAGATCACTTTTGGTTCTCTCCAACTTCCTAGTTTCCATCCAGTTGCATTTGTTAATAATATAACTGCAACTCATTGGCTGTTGAATACATTAGAGTGTACAAAGCAGAGGACACACCCAGGATTTTTAGGTGGCTGGCACGACTGAACGGCAAGTCAGTGCACATGAGGCTAGTGGTTGAGTGAAGGACCTCCGGGATGAGGCCGCAGAGATTTGAATCCTTCTTCTGTCTCTTATTAGGTGGGTCTGGGCCTGAGTTTCCTTATATATAAAGTAAAGACAATGGTAATATCTACTTCAATGTGTCAAATGAAATAATACATATAAAATGGACCATAGTAAGAGGCCCATACATATCAGTATTCTTATTTAGGGGTTCACGACCAAGCAAGTAGCTGTTCAGTCTATACCCTTGTTCCCCATGAGATGAAATGCCAGGTCTGCATTGATGTGGAGCAATGTGGTACTAAAACTATATTGGGGCCTTAGGAAAAATAAAGAAACGGTTAGTAACATTGATTCTGTGTTTATTTAAAATCTCGATACTTTGTTTACCATGGGTTATGGTACAAATTTTGAGTGTTAAAACTATTGCTTTAAGATATCATTTATTTTTATTATTGACTTTTTAGGGTGCCCCTTAAATCTTGTGCCTGAGATGAGTGCCTCATTCACTTCACCCTCATCCTGTCCTGACATAGAAGCTCCAAGCATAAGCTCTTAAGAGAGCTTCAGGAGTGTAAAGAAGCCTGGAAATACTGGACACACTCAGAGATGGGGCCGGGGGGAGGATGGTATATTCAATCTAAGGAGGGTTGGTTATCGCCTTAGCATCCAGGAGCAAATTGGTTTTCTGTAGGCTAAAAGCAGAAACCCCAAGGTTCATGCTGCCTGGGGTCCAACCTGCTCTGTCTTTGCTCTGGGACCCAATTAATTTCCCTCAAGAGGCTGTAGCATTGATCAGTTTTCAGAATTTGTCTTCTTAAGACCTGCCAGCTCAGGATTGGCATTGGTTGTGGAGAACGGGGGGCTCCGATGGTGCAGAAAAAGAACAGGAAAAATTAACTATGAAACCGTTCCCTGAATCGCGGTGCATTCTTTACAAGATTTAGGACAATTTCTTATCATGTTATCTGCAAACAAAAGGTGAAAGGAAATTGGAGATGCACACAAACACTGAGTTACTGCAAGGGCGATTTAACAGTCTTATAGGAGAGGTCTCATGTCATTCATACTTTAAAGAGTGGATTGGCAATATCTCTTTTCAATCCCAATCATGATTGCATAGTGCCTGCAAAAGCCCCTTCTCACTATTTCTGGGGGGATTTCACTGATAATGGGGCAGAACACAGAGACAGCAAACAGAAAGCACTGGGAAAGAGACTGTGTCTAGAGAGACCATTCCTGGGTTGTTACGGATAGACTTTTTCAAAGCATATTGGAGAAGAGCCCTAGAAATACACTTGATAGAAACTTCCCACTTCAAGGGTGGGCATTGAGCAAATAAGAAGGACAATGGTGTGCAGTCAGTGCTATAAACTCTCACATAAGAAGGACAGTTCTAGCCTAGCCCAACCCAGTTGGAATGACTAGAGCAAAGAGAAAAAAAAAAAAATACAGCAGAATGGGGCCTGTGGAAGTGGAAAAATGCAGGCCAGGAGAGAACAGAGGCAAGTCCCTATTCACTTTCAGCTAAAAATTTTTACACACTTGAGTAAGAGAGAACTGGAACTTTATGACTGAGCCTCACAGAATATTATATAAAGATGTCTGTATGTGCTTACGCTTTTAAAAGTGTCATGCAATTAAACAAGTGTTGGTTTTAAGGAAGAGAAAGCTTAGATGTCATTCCTGGCTCCGCCACTTATTAACTCTGGTGTGTGTCCATGGGGGGATTCACTTAACTTCTCTTGGCCTCAGTTACCTCATCCGTGAAATGGGAATAATCAAGACCTGTCTCACAGGTCTTTCCAAAGTAGTGCCATAATATATAGGAAATGTCCAGTGTGTTGCCGAGAACGTCCATTCGACATTCATTCCTCATCTTTCTCTAGTGTCTCCCGGGCCCCAGGTTTTGCACTAGTAAATGTCAGAATATTGAGTATACATTACCTTCAATCCATGCTGTGAAGTGCAGGGTTTGCCTTTCTCTGAAAATTGTTTTGTTGCTTTCTTGGATTTTGTTATAGATAGTGACAGGACTAAGGGTCCCCTCCCCATCAATGGCAGTCATGCCTAACAGCCCAGAGAGGACAGATCGGGCCAGAAACCCTGACCTCACCCCCGACACACCTCCCATGCTGCCTCAACAAGGCCCATGACTGGTCTAGAAGTGTTACACTTCATACAACTTCAAAAACATTGTTTTTTCACAGATTTCTGCAAAGTCAAATAATCTAATGTGAAACTATTCTGTAGATAGAAAATTTGTCTTACTTTTTTTTCCCCAGGAGAACAACATAACCATTTGCTACTCATTTTATTTCACTTTTTTTTTTCCAAAGAAAATTTATAGCAAAAGTACAGATTAGCCCGAGCTGAAGAGAGAAGTCAAATGATCTGAATATATGACAACCTTTCCTCCAAACCTGGAATTTTTAATATGATGCTAATAAGGTAGGCACAGAATAAGTTAGTGAACCAAAGCTTTAAATTAAAAAAAAAAATTACTGCTACTACAATTTCAAAAATGGAATTACAAATCCTATATCCTCACAGGAACATACAGGAAAGGTCTGAAAGAGTCAAACCCTCATTTTCAAGAACCTTATCTGGGTCAAGTTTTTAAAGTAGTAATAGTGTTTACTGTTTTCCCAAACTGTGACTTCTTTGTTCATTTTGCAGCTGAAGAACATATCATTTACTGTGGTTTGACAGGATTACTGCTGGTGTACTTTCTTTATTCCATTTGTTTTTAAATATTTGTATCTCTTAGTTGATGCTGAAAATTATTTTCTAGTAAACTTCTTTTAAAGTCAGCTTTGCAGTATTCTCTAAGAGGAAAGGGGGAAAAAAAAAGAAGAAAACTTATCTGATGCTATGGTCTGGACAGTCCACTTACCAAGAGGTGGCCTGCCTTACACGGCTAGTTTGTAGGTTCTTGTACTCAGGATAAGTTTAAACAGCATGACCTTTAATTAGGAACAATTTTGGAACAAGAAAGCAAGCAATGGGATAAGATGCAGGGAATACATACTAAAACCTGTCTATTTTATAATTATGTGAAGTTTTCCTTTTTATTTAAACTCTTTTTAAAAAAATCATTGTGTGGATAGTGTGGAAGCAGGGATTTGGGGTTATTTATTAGGCCAGAAGTTTTCAATGAAAAGCTCTTAATTCTTCCCCTCTTACTTAAAGATTTACCTACTGTACACTTATTGGAACTATTTCTCTCACTTTATGGATATATGTTATTGCCATAACTAATGCAAAGAAATACATTCACTTTTAGCGGAGTTTTCTAGATAGTCTTAATAAAGAAACTGACCTTAACGTCTGAGGGCTCCTGCTTAATCTTAAAAAAAAAAGAAAAAAGTTACAATTGCTCTGCGTCTAGCTAGTAAAGGTAGAATATGTAATTTCTACAGAAAGTCTGATATAATATCTGAAAGGATATTTTTCAAGCATATGAGAGCCCAGCAAATCAAGGGCAGAGCTTAGCAGGCTGAAGACACTCAGGATCTACTGGCTAAATGATTCAAAATGGTATAAATAATGCCACAAAAATGTTTTAGCAGAGTGCCTATTATCTGCAACTTTTTATGAACCATGGGAATATCCTCCTTAACTATGTAAGTTTCAGGAAAATGTAAGGGAACCTCACCTTTACAACAGAGACTTAATGTATTCAAATAACCCTGCCTATTTGTTTCCTTATATTTCTGCTTGTTCCAAAAACAATTATAGTCTCAAAAATAAAGCATAGACACTTAATTAGTATCATTCTACAGATGCCTCCTTAATAAATCAAGATGATAAATATGTGTCTAATCCACATTCTGGGCTATTTCTAATCTAAATGAGTCTAGACTTGTGCACCTGATGCATTACCTAGGAACTGGAGGGCAAATTAATACCACGATGGAAGAGTAAAATGTACTTCACTATTTATTATTTATGTCTGGTTGTTTCCTATAAAAACACTTTTAAGTGCAATAGACAATCTGGTTCATAGACTCCGCAGCAGAAATATGTCCTGATTTCGAATGTAGGTGGAAGTCCGGGAGCCTGGTTGATAAATGGGTTAGCCAAGAAGTCAGATTTAGATGTTTATAAGCACTGAGCTTTTCCTATAAAGAAATGAACTTTCATATTTAAAATGTAAGGGAGGAAACCACGCTGAACCAGCAAGACAGGAAGGTCTGAATTAGAATAATTCATAAATACACACGTCATGTGTTACAGATCTACCAATTCCACACCTTTCTTCACTCTTGTGTGCAATTTTTTATTAAGAAAAAAAAAAAAGGCTTCTGTTTCTACTGCTGGCCCCTGCAAGCAAGCTACTGCACTATGACTCGGGAATGTAGAGGAAAATGATATAGTCCGAGGCCTTTAGGGAACATGGTAGATTCTTCTCGAAGAGAGGCATTAGGCAAACAGAGGACAATGATACAGAATAAGGCCACGACAGAGGGCTGGAGAAGGCTGGCAGCCTGGAGGATGAAAGCCAGCAGGGGAAGCCCCATGGCGAAAAAGAGTTTGGGGTGGCTCGGACATTGGCCTCCTGAGGGCAAGCAGTGAGCCTGAAAAGACAGTGGGGAAGCAGGAGACAAGATTTCAAGGAGGACTTCGCAGAGCTGTGCTGAACACTTCCAACTTCATTCTGAAGCAGATAGAGTTCACTGAAGGGTTTTGGACCAGGTGTGACACTTGAACTCACAACTCTGAGATCAAGACCTGAGCTGAGATTAAGAGTCGGATGCTTAACTAACTGAGCCACCCAGGCGCCCCTAAAATAACCTCTTTAAACACAGAAATTCTCTCTCCTCACTTCCAGAGTATTATATGAACCTTACTTTGGGTATTTTACTGGGATATTTTTTAAATTCTGAAACTGTTTACATATACATTTATTTGCTTACTTATGTACTTGCCTTTTTCAAGTGTGATTATTAATTTATTGAATGCTCATTTGAATATTCAATGGATAGTCAACTAATAACTCATTTACTAAGTAATCATTTACCTAACTTTAATAGGTTTTATTATTTTATTTTATTTAAAGATTTTATTTATTATTTATTTGAGAGAGAGAGAAAGCGAGAGTGAGCACGAGCGGGGTGAAGGGCAGAGGGAGAAGCAGACTTCCATGCGGGACTCGATCCCAGGACTCCGGATCATGATCTGAGCCGAGGGTAGACGTTTAACTGACTGAGCCACCCAGGCGCCCTAATAGGTTTAATCTATTTGTTTCATAAGAAGTGTTTGTTTTGGGCCTATTATTACAAGACACGTTTACCCCTCTGGAGAATTAGGGCTGAACGTGGCAAAAAGTTATGGCTAGCTCTGGAGAAAGTAGGGAAATCTCCAGAAGGCGAACTTCTCTCCCCATCCTTTTTGTACTCGGATTATTCTTCCTCCCTTTTCAAGGATCAGTGTCATGGCTTTGGCTTTAAATGACCTTAAAGATCACACCAATTTTAAAAAGAAGAGGGAAAAAAGTCCATTTAAAATACTTTCTGCTGTGAAAGTTAACTACCAATAAACAGTCTAACTTTTGAGAGTCTGTGTCGTTCCTTGAGGCCACTGTGTCAGTATTTCCCCTTCATGTAATAAGCACTGTACACACTCCCACGAAAGACATTTATATCACTACTGAACTCACATATGGAGGAGATGGTGCCGAGCTCCAAAGAGTGAAATTGAATGTTGACGCAGATAAAGCTTGAAAGGGGGAAAGTGAGCATTTAATTAGGGGGTTTGCTTGCATCTGTTCTCTCAGTTTTAGTCGTATTTTACTATCTAACTCTGATGCTCTATTCCACTGAAATAAATTACAGACTTACGAAGGTTCCACTCTTCCCTAGACACATCTGATTTTAGGAGGACGGTCTGGGCATTCTCATGTGCTGTGGGATGAACTGTTTGATTCATCTCCTCTTCCCTAATTCACATCATCGCTCACCCTTAGCACCTCTGTAAATTCCTTCCTCCTTCTGTGCTGTTTTGACCATAACTGACATCATTTCAGTATGGAATGAGAGCAAGGCGGCTGTCAAGTTTTGTTTCCAGCCCTCTGATTCCTTATTGTGACCTTAATAAGGCCCTCCTGCTGGGTGCCAGCCACCTGCAAGAAGGTCAGTGCTGTGGATGAAATCTATAAACAGTAGCGATCATACCCTAAGACAAAACACAGAGGCTATCAAGCTTTCTCTAAATGAGGAAAACAGTTGGTAGGGAACAAGGAGGAAGCAGAGTGGGAGGGAAAGAGATCTAACAATTACCAAAAGTGTTAAAGAAAAATTACACTATGGCCATAAAGCCTAAACTTCATAATCTTAGGAGAGTGACAAACTCCGTTCAAGAAAGCACTCCTTTCAAATTTTCCATCCCACAGAACAAGTCAGACCCCACCTCGGTAATTCGACCATATTCCATTCATTGAGCAACTTTACTGCCCAATTTTGACCTCTATAAAATAGAAAAAGGACTGCCTAATGTAGCTTTTTTCTTTAGATCACCAAAGTTACCTATCAGTTCACCCCCTCACTTAGAGTATATGGAAGTACCATGTGCTATGCACAATTTCCTTTTTCCTATGATTTAGGGTTGACAGCTTAGTTTTTTTTTTTAACCTTGGAAACAAATTCATCGTTCTTTCAAAATAGGAGTTCCTAACCAAAGAAGGGTGGGCTGTAAGGGAAAGTCAAATTCCCTATACATGCTGCTCAATTTTGTTAGAATTTCTCCCTTCCTAACTTCTTTGTGAATTGTGGTGCCACCAAAAAAAAAAAAAAAAAAAAAAAAAGCGTTTGAAATAGTCCTAATCATCGCTTGATGTCAGAAGTGCTTTTGGAGTCACTGAAAAAAAGAAATTAAGAGCAAGCAACGAGAGAGCAAGTAGGAGTTTGACTTTCCCGGCATCAATGGGAGGGACAACATGAAAACAGACCAAACTGCGTTCATCACGGCAAAAGTGGGACAAAACAAGGGATCTGGCCGTCCTGGGGATTTTTAGCTCATGACCCCATGTGACAGTCAGCAGTGTAAAATAACGCACAATGTCATCCCCTCATATCCAAGTGGACATTTCAGCGCCTTTCCCAAAGTGTACCCACGTATTAAGTGACACCCAAATGGTTGGTAAAAATCACAACCGGCAAGGTCGACCACTAAAAAGTCAAATAACTAATTCATCCCTTTGCCTGGCATCCCCCCTCCAGTCCACCTTAGCATACTGCTTGCCAGGCATAATACCGACTTCAATCATGTCAGCCGCTGATCGTTAATTGCTTCAGAAAAAGACAATATTTTATCCATCCTCTTTGGAGTTCGAGTGTGAATGGCGAAGCAAAAGAGAGTGAAACCGAGTGAAACATGAAAAGCTTGATTTGTTAGGACCCCTGCTGTCTGAAAAGAGATCAAAGCTCCGAGGGAGGCTGTAAAACAGCCCAACGCCCTGTGCTGAAACACGGCCCGTGGCAGATGCTCTGGGCACTCGCTCACAACCCAGGTGTACCGCGAGCCCCACTCCGCCAGCTGAGTCCTGGGAGCCGGCTACCTCTCCTCTCCCTTCAGTACATCAGCAGCCGCCCCGGACGGGAGGCGGGCTCCATCCATCACAACGTACAAATTCACAGTGCGCGGATTCAGCACAGGCCTAATTAAAGCTTTTCCTTTCATTTGTGGAGATAATTAGACTTTCATCTCACCAGGAAGCTTCAGAAAGATCTATTTCTTTCTTCAATAAAAGCTACATCAAACAAAAGCAGATTTTAATCGCCTTTTCTTTGGGGCATGAGTCAATAATGAAAGATGTCATGGGTAACAAAAAAATTGTGCGCAGGAAAAAAAAAGAGGCGGAAAAAAAAAAACCGCCTAAGCAATGTTCTTTAATTAACATCATGTTTGCAAACACCATTAATTTCTCTCATTAAAATGATTTTTATCTGCAACTGATTGTTGATAAAACAATCGATTTGAGCATCTCATCTGTTTCACCGCTATGCAAGAACCCCATCTGCCATGCTATAAAGCGGTAATCACGCAGGCTGTTAAGCAACATGTGAGAACAATAAAAAATGCATGCATGTGTGTCAGGGATTTGCGAGGCTGACTGCAGGGCAATGGCCACCTTTCCACAGGACATGCATAAAAAATAACTCGGTGTCAGGCTAAAGGACCACACGTCACAAAGATCAGAAGTGCATAAATAAAAACACAAATTAATATGTGCAGGCAGAAAAGTCTCCATCTGTGTTTAGGAATCATTTTGTAAACAGACTCTGAAAAGGAAGGCAGGGAATTTAGATGCATTTAATAGTGTGCTATTGGCTGGTGTGATGTAATTTTAGATGACACACGTGCAACTTGTCTACTCCTTAAGACAGTCTCCGTTTTTCAAAAGGAAAATTCTCATCCCGAACACTTTTTGAGAAGTGTTGACTTTAGCTTTTTGTTCCCCGCACCCAGCCTCCCGCCCGACCCGCCCAACTTGAAGCATGGGGAAATAAATACTTCCATGGGATGTAGATGAATCAGCCCGTGGAATCAACTCCGGAGGCAGAGGAGGTGAGAGCAAGTATATACTGGAAAAGCGTAAGGCTGGACCAGGAGCGACAGTATTGGGAATGGATATTGAAACATATGTGTACGCAAAGATAAAGACTGTGCACAGACTGACCTAGAAGAACAGAATCCGGACTTGGAAAAGGGAACTTCAAGGTGATCTGGTCCATGTTCCCACATCTTCCATAAATGGTTTCCGTCGCTAATTCAGGAATTCCAGTGACCGTGACTACATAATGATGGAGCACACACTACTTGTGATAGTTCTAAGAATCAGTAACTTCATTATTTTACTGAATTAAGGACTGCCTCTCTAATTCTAAAGATTCTAACCCTTAGTGGTAAATTTGTCTTTCAGGGCTGGTCTAAGATTAATGTCTTTTCCTCATGGCTGGTCCTTCAATCCCTGAAAGCATATCTGCGTTGCCCCCAGCCCTTCACTTCATGCTAAATACCTACTCCCTTCAGGCATTCTTCAGATAATAATTTTTCCCAGTTTTTTCAAGACCCCTGTCTTTTCCTTTGAATATATTCCAGGGTGTCAATTTCCCAATTAAGATACAGAAATTAAGAGATAGAAATGAACATCATATCCCACTTGTGGGCAAAGCAGTGCCTCCCCATGAACATCATCAAGTAAAAATGTCAAATATTTAAAGTAGATTATTTTTTCTAGGAAACAAGATTTCATGATAAATCAAAACAATATTCTACATCCAGAAATCCCTAAAGTATATGGCTTGTCTAGAGCTCAAAGTTCTCAGGAGAACTACTGTCCTCCATTGTTAGAGCCAATCATTTAAAACTACTGAGTTAGTCCTTATTTATATATTTATCTGTAAAATCCTATACTTTAAGATCTAGTATTATGGAAAGTTTCTGCTAATGATAACATCTTGTCTTCATATTAGCAACCCAAGTTGTTAAAAGTCAAAATCTTTATCAACCCATCACCATCAGTAATTGCCAGGACTGAAAGTAATTATTTGACCTATTAAATAAGTTTTGACAACCAATAAAATAATGTGCTTTTAGTATCTCATAAATCCAGAGAGCTAAGTGAACTTATCTACTAGGTTTAGGATGCAAAAGTATAGTTTTGGCTAAAGTTTCATAATACCTGATTTTTTAAGCAAAATATAGAAATGTACGTAAGGCAAATTTGGAAAGTTGGGCTGGTTTTCCTAAGTAAATTTCTGGTACTTTGCAAAATCCTTTGTCTTTGGGTCATTAAATTTAGACAGCTCAAGCATTTGGTTCTCTCCATTTTCTGAGTAAAAGAAAAGTAGATAACTTTCTCACACAGCCTGTCCTATTAAGAGTCATAGGAAGAACACCAGAAATAAAGACAAAAGTCATTATTATTACTATCATTCACTGAACAGAAAATAATGTTGTGGTATATCACTGCACAATTTAATTTTTTTCAGGGATTAATATGGAAAAATAGCAAACAGCTTTTAGAAAACAAAAAGGAAGAAAAGAAGAGAGAGAGAAAAGAAAAAGAAAGAAAGAAAGAAAGGTGGATATCCATACTTGTTCAAACAAAAGTTAAACTAAATCCTTATGCACTGTAGGAACTCCTAATGGTATTATTTATTTACTGCAGGGTGCCAAAGTTGCAACTAAAAAAAAAAAAAAGAAAAAAAAGCTTTTCAATTATCTATTCAGGATCTACTGCCACACCTGCTATCTACTAGAGCTACCAGCATTTTAACAATTTTTTCCTGTTCGAAGAGCAAGCAGTGCCATTTCCAATGAGAGTGCTGTCCATTAGCCCACAGATGAGAAGTGCTGAAAAGTGGTGCGAGCCTTCCCCAGAGACTGGGCTCCTCACAGCACACCTGATATCGAGCAGAGCAAATTGGTGTCTCGAGGTCATTTCAGAAAATCAGATTATGTGCATGACAACACAAGGCACCGCTGCTATGCCATCTGTCTGGCCCACACCTGGCATGTTTAACCCCAAATGCTTTTTCCACAGTCGTGTATCAGTGTGTTGTCTTGAGCCAGTGTTTCAGGCTTTGTCGGACAAAGATCAATTGCATGTCATCACTCAGGCCGGCAGGGCTAAGTAAACAAATTTATGATGTTATTAGAGATTACTATGATTTAGCAAAATATACAACTGTTCAATACTTTAGTATACTTAGGGAATTACCTTGACTTATTAACTATAGGAGACAGCAATGCAAAATACACACAGAAGTAGAGGAGGGTCCAAGATGGTGCCATGGGAAGACCCGGAACTCAGCTCCTCCATGGACACACTGAGTCTTTACCTACATAGAGCGCAGTTTCTCCTGAAGAACCGAGGGCTGACTATGCAGCTGCGGACCAGCAAAGGTGGAAAGACCACATGGAGAACAGTAGGAGAGACAGACATAATGTTACAATGGGAACCTCCACCCCCAAAGCTGCAAATTGCAGTAGGTTGGGATAGTACTAAGGGGTGGGAAACAGATTCATCTGCCCCTGGTCACAGTAAAAACAAAAACAAAAACAAACCACAGTTTAAAAGAGCAACTGGAATTGAAAGGAACCAGTCCTTGAGTGTCTACCAAATGAGGAGGGAGCCACAGAACACTCTCTGGGGGCAAAGGGGCTGGTATGTCTCACTGTTTATATTCTCCCTCCACCTTGATAGCACAGACAGGAGCAGTCTGGGTGTCCCAGCTGACCTGCCAGTTCAGTGAGCTTTGGGATCTAGCCCACACCACCTCCAGACATGCCCCAAAGGCAGCTCCCCTACTCACACCTCACCAGTTCCAGCTTTCCCATCAAGGCAGCCCCAGTGTGGCAGCCATTACAATACCCTGGACAGAAACCATTACAGCTCCAGCCATCTCACCAAGGTGACAAGGGTGCAAAGCACCCTAGAACACTCTAGGCCTATATACTTTTCATCTCTAGACAACTTAGCAATGTACCCCTTGTTCTGAGTACTTGTTCTGAGTACGCTGAGTACCCATACTCACTTCAGCTCTAGTTGTCCTGCCACAGCCCTCCCATGTGTAGAGCACCCACGGACCTCCTGGCCAGTTGCTTCTTTGGCTCCAGAAGTCCTGCAAAGGTGACGCCTGCACAGAACGCCCTGGGACTCCCTATGCCCAGCTCCTGCTTTGGCTCCAGCCACCCCACTAGGGTATACCCAACACAAAGTACCTTGGGACCCTCCAGCCTAGGGTCCTTAGAGCTCCATTCAGCCAGCCAAAGCTGCCAGGCACACACCATCTACACAGGCGACATCTGCACACAAGGCCATTCCCTGAAGTTTCTGAAAAGTAGCTGATCTGCCTAATTAATAGAGACAAACACAGAAAGTCAAATAAAATGAGGAGACAGAGGAATATGCTCCAAATGAAAGAACAAGAAGAAAAAAAAGAAAACTCAGAAAAAGAGCTAAATGAGATGGAGATAACCAATCTACCTGGTAAAGAGTTTAAAATAATGGTCATCAAAATGCTCACCAGACTGGAGAGAAGAGTGGATGTATTCGGTAAGAACGTCAACAAAGAGATAGAAAATATCAAAAAGAACCGATCACAGTTGAAGAATAAAATAACCAAAATGAAAAATGCACTAGAGGGAAGCAGTGGTGGACTAGAGGACACAGAGAAATGGATCAGCAATGGAGAAGACAGGGAAATGGAAATCACCCAAGCTGAACAGAAAAAAAATAATTTAAAAAATGAGGATAGTTTAAGGAACCTCTAGAACAACATCAAGTATAATAACATTCACATTATAAAAGTGCAAAAATGAGGAGAGAGAGAAAGGAGTCAAAAACTTATTTAAAGAAATAATAGCTGAAAACTTCCCTAAGCTAGGGAAGGAAACAGGAAGCATAGACAGCCCCAAACAAGACAAATGCAAGGAGGTCCACACCAAGACACACAGTAATTAAAATGTCAGAGATTAAAGATAAAAAGAATCTTAAAAGCAGCAAGAGAGAAGCAACTAGTTACATACAAAGGAAACTCCATAAGGCTACCAGCTGATTTTCCAGCAGAAACTTTGCAGACGGAAGAAAGTAGTGTAATATATTCAAAGTGTTAAAAGAAAAGGAAAAACAAACAAAAAACGAAACAACAACAACAAGAAAAGCTACAAGAAAGAATACTCTACCCGGCAAAGTTATTCAGAATTTAAGGAGAGATAAAAGAGTTTCCCAGACAAACAAAAATTAAAGGAGTTCATCATGACTAAACCAGCCTTACAAGTAATGTTAAAGGGACTTCTTTTAAGTGGAAAAGACCATAACCAGAGGTAAGAAAATTATGAAAAGAAAAGAATTTCACAAGTCAAGCAAACATACAGTAAAAGATAGTAGAGCAATCATTTATAAAGCTGGTATGAACTTTAAAAGACAAAAGTAGTAAAATCAATTATACCTAAGAAATTAATTAAGGGAACTCACAAAATAAAAAGGCATAACTATGACAACATACATGTAAAACATGAAAAGTGGAATTAAAGATAAGATTCTTTTAGAATGTGCTGAAATTTAAGTGATCATCAACTTAATTTAGATTCCTACATATTTAAGATGTTATGTATGAACCAAAACCTATAAAAGGTACACAAAAAATAAAGAGAAAGGAATGCAAGCATTTCCATGTCATCAATCACAAGGAAAGGGCAAGAGGAAAAAGGAACAGAGGAGAACTACAAAAACAACTAACCAACCAACCAACCAAACAAACAAACAAAAAACAATTAACCAAATAGTAATAAGTACATACCTATCAATAACTACTTTAAATGTAAATGGTCTAAATGCACTAATCAAGGGATGCCTGGATGGCTCAGTCAGTTAAGCATACGACTCTTGATTTCAGCTCAGGTCATGATCTCAGGGTTGTGAGATTGAGCCCCGTGTCAGGCTCTGTGCTGGGCATGGAGCTTGCTTAAGATTTTCTCTCCACCCAAGCCTTTCCCTGCTCTCTAAGGGAAAAAAAAAAAAGCTCCAATCAAAAGACATAAGGTAAATAAATGGATGATAACAACAACAATAACAAACAAGACCCATCTATATGCTGCCTATAAGATACTCACCTCAAACCTAAAGAAACATACAGACTGAAAAAGAAGGGATGGAAAAAGATATTCTATGCAAATGGAAGCAAAAAAAAAAAAAAAAAAAAGGCCAGTGTAGCAAGACTTGTATCAGACAAAATAGACTTTAAAACAAGGACTGTACCAAGAAACAAAGGAAGGCATTACCTAATAATAAAGGGAGCAAGCCAACAAGAGGTTATAACAATTGTTAACACCTAGGCACCCAACATAGGAGCACCTATTTATATAAAGCAAATACTAAAAAGGAAAATTTGACAGTAATACAATAATAGTAGGGGACTTTAGCACCCCACTGACATCAATGGATAGATCATCCAGACAGAAAATCAGTAATCAAACAGTATTTTGAATGATATATTAGACTGCAATCATATATATAGAACATTCCATCCAGAACAGCAGAATGAATACACATTCTTTTCAAGTGAACATGGGACATTTTACAGTAGAGGTCACATGTTAAGCCATACAACAAGTCTCAATAAATTTAAGAAGACTGAAATCATAACAAGCATCATTTTTTAAAGTTTATTTTTTAGTAATCTCTACACCCAACATGGGCCTTGAACTCACAACCCTGAGATCAAGAGTCACATGCTTTTCTGACTGAGCCAGCCAGGTGCCCCTTTATCAAGTATGTTTGTTTTTAATTGGTTTCTTTTTAATTTAATTTAATTTATTTATTTGAGAGCAAGAGAGAGACAGAGAGAGAGAGCAGGGGGAGTGGGAGAGGGAGAAACAGGCTTCCTGCTGAGCAGGGGGCCCGATGTGAGGCTCGATCCCGCAACTCTGGGATCATGACTTGAGCTGAAGGCAGACGCTTAACCGACTGAGCCACCCAGGGGCCCCAACAAGTATGTTTTTGAACCAAAACAGTATGAAACTAGAAATTAATCAGAACAACAACAACAACAACCTGAAGAAAAAAAAAAAAACCACAAACACACGGAGGCTAAAAAACATGCTACTAATCAACCAATGAATCAACAGCAAAATCAAGGAGGAAATAAAAAAAATACATGGAGGCAAATGAAAATGAAAACACACTGGTCCAAAATCTTTGGGATACAACAAAAGCAAGTATAAGAAGTTTGTAGCAATACAGGCCTAACTCAAGAAACAAAGAAATTTCAAATAAACAATCTAAACTTTCACCTAAAGGAACTAGAAAAAGAAAAGCAAACAAAACTCAAAACTAGTAGAGGGAAGGAAAAATAAGGATCAGAGGGGAAATAAATGAAGTAGAGACTAAAAAAAAAAAATGATTTGCCTTTAGTCAAACTCATCAAGAAAAAAAGAGGGAGCACTCAGAAGAGAAATGAAAGAGAAGTAACAACCAACATCATAGAAATACAAAGGATTATAAGAGACTACTATGAAAAATTATATCCAACAAATTGGACAACCTAGAAGAGATGGATAAATTCCTAGAAAAATATAATCTTCTAAAACTGACAGTAAGAAATAGAAAATCTGAAGAGACTGATAACTAGTAACAAAATTAGATCACTAATCAAAAAATTCCCAACAAGCCAAAGTCTGGGACCTGGTAGATTCACAGGCAAATTCTTTTATTCTCCTCAAACTATTCCAAACATATAAGAGGGAGGAAAACTTTTGAATTCTATGAGGTCAGCATTACCCTGATACCAACACCAGACAAAGAAAGTACAAAAAAAAGTAAACTACAGGCCAATATCCCTGGTGAATATAAATGCAGAACCCTCAACAAAATATTAGCAAACCAAATTCAACAATACATTAAAAGGGTCATTCACCAGGATCAAGTGGGATTTATTCCAGGATGCAAGGATGGTTCAAAATCTCCAAATCAATCACATGATCTATCACATTAACAAAATAAAGGATAAAATTCATATAACCATGTCAATAGATGAAGAAAAAACATTTGACAAAATGTAAGAGCCATTCATAAAAATTCTCAACAAAGTGGTTTTAGAGGAAACATACCTCAACATAATAAAGGCCATATATGATAAACCCACAGCTAAAATCATAGTCAATGATTCAATGGTGAAAAGCTGAGAGTTTTTCCTCTGAAATCAGAAACAAGAGAAGAATGTCCACTCTTGACATTTTTATTCAACATAGTATTGAAAGGCCTAACCACAGCAACCGGACAAGAAAAATAAAAGAACGAAGTAAAAAAGTCACTCTTTGCAGATGTTATGATCTCATAGACAACCCTAAGAATGCTACCAAAAAACAACTAGTATGGATAAATTAATTCAGTAAAGTTATAGGATACAAAATTAACATACAGAAATTTGCTGCATTTCTATACTCTAATAACAAAGTAGCAGAAAAAGAAATTAAGAACTCAATCTCACTTGCAATTGTACCAAAAAGAATATAATACCTAGAAATAAATTTAACCAAGGAGGTGAAAGACCTGTATTCTGAAAACTATAAAACACTGATGAAAGAAATTGAAGATGACACAAGTGGAAAGACATTCCATGCTCATGGATTAGAAGAATTAATGTTGTTAAAATGTCCATACTACCTAAAGCAATCCACAGATTCAAAGCATTCTCCATCAAAATACCAATACTATTTTTCACTGAACTAGAACAAATAATCCTAAAATTTGTATGAAACCACAGAAGATCCCAAAGAGCCAAAGCAATCTTGTGAAAGAAGAACAAAACTCTAGGTATCATAATCCCAGATTTTGTAACATACTACAAAACTGTAAGGGTATGGATAACCCAGAAATAAACCCACACTTACACAATTAAGTAATCTATGACAAAGGAGGCAAGAATACACAATGGAGAAAAGACAGTCTCTTCAACAAATGGTGCTGGGAAACTTGGACAGCTATGTGCAAAAGAATGAAACTGGACTACTTTATTACATGATATACAAAAATAAACTCAAAATGGATTAAAGACCTAAATTTGAGACCTAAAACCATAAAACTACTTACGGAAAACACAGGTATTAATGTCTTGGACACCAATCTTAGCAACATTTTTCTAGACGTTTGCTCAGGCAAGGGATACAAAAGCAATAATAAACTATTAGGACTATACCAAAATAAGATTTTGCACAACAAAGAAAAGCATCGTCTAAACAAAAAGACAACCTAATGAATAGGAGTTAATATTTCCCAATGTTATATCTGATAAGGAGTTAAAATCCAAAATATATTAAAATAAACTTGAACAACTCAACACACACACACACACAAAATCCAATTAAAATGGGCAAAGGACCTAAATAGACATTTTCCCAAAGAAGACATACAGATGGCAAACAGACACATGAAAAGATGCCCAACATCACTCATCCTCAGGGAAATGCAAACCAAACCACAATGTGATATCACCTTACAGTTGTCAGAATGGCTAATATCAAAAAGACAAGAAATAACGAGTGTTGGTGAGGATGTGGAGAAGGAATCTTTGTACACTGCTGGTGGGAATGTAGATTGGTGCAGCAACTGTAGAAAATACTATATAGGTTCCTCAAAAACTTAAAAATAGAAATACTATAGGATCTAGCAATTCCACTATTGGGTTTTTACCCAAAGAAAACAAAAACACTAATTTGAAAAGACATATGCACCTCTATGTTTATTGCCCCATTATTTACAATAGGTTAGTAATGAAAGCAACCCACATGTCCATTAATAGATGAATGGATAGAGAAAATACACACACACACACACACACACACACACACACACACACACTGGAATATTACTCAGCCACAAAAAAATGAGATTTGCCATTTGTGATAACAGGGATGGACCTAGAGGGTACTATGCTAAATGAAATAAGTCAAAGAAAGACAAATACCATACGATTTCACTCATATGTGGAATCTAAAACAAAAAACAAGGAAACCAAAAAACAGAAACAGAATTTTAAATACAGAGAACAAACTGGTATTTGCCAGAGGGGAAGGGGTTGGGAGGATAGGCAAAATAGGTGAAGGAAATTAAGAGGTACAAACCTCCAGTTATAAAATAAGTCACAGAGATGAAAAGTATTCTTTACGTAGGGAATCAACTCAGTGTTGTAATAACATTGTATGGTGACAGATGGTAACTACACTGATCATCGTGAGCATAGCATAACATCGTTGAATCACGATGCTGTACACCTGAAATTAATAATGTAGGCCAACTATACTACAATAAAAAAAAATTAAAGATACACACAGCACTGTAAGCTGTCCCCAGCTTCAGACTGGGTTGTTTGGAACTTAAAAAGTGTATTTCCCATGTAACCACCTTATAAAAATGTCTTGGTTCTTAGGCTGTTTCCCCCAAAGTGTACTGAGTCCATGGGATTGCGCCTAACTGTGCTACTACCAGAATTATCTGAATTCTGGGTCTTGGGCATGGGAGGCTATGTAGTGAGAGTAAGAAGGTGAAGACATGGGAGAAGGGAAGGAGAGGGAAGGAGGAAGTTGAAGAGGAGGTGAAGAGCCGGGGTTCCTTTTCCCTCTTTTTTTGGAGAAGTGATTCAAACCAGCAGAGTGTCCCTTTTTCTTCTGCATTAGTCTCTTATTCTATTAGAAGGGGCCTGTCCTAGGCAGTTAGGTGGAAGGGAAAGAATAAGATAAGGAAAAGAAGAAATGCACAAGAGGTGAGGGAAGGCTGACAAGTTAAGTATGGCTTACATGTTTGGCGGGGCGCGGAGGCGGTAGAGAGGAGTGGGCTGCATTCTGCCATCAGAAGCGAACGTGGGCCAGTTGTGGATAATCGGAGTTGGGTGCTTCCAAGTCAAGGGGTTGCCTGTATTCGGAATGGCTGCCCTGGTTTCCTTGCACTTGACAGTGAGGGCTTCGAGGACAGACCATGAAAATGCTTGGTGAACACTTCCGACTCCTGCTAAAGTACGGCTCAAGTGTAAGCCAGGTAACCTACAGCAGGATTAAGGCACAGTGCTCTGGGGAAGCCTGCTTTGTCACTAAAATCTTGGATTAAACAGCAGGCAAAGTGGAAATGCTGCTGGCACTTAGAAAAGAGTAGGGTCTAAATGGTGTCCTCCCCTGCTTGAGGATGTTTCCAGCCCAGGAAGGGACATTTCCAGCCAGGGAAGGGCTGGTTTCTGAGGAGCCTGACAGCCTCCTTCAGAGCAGACACCACAGAGCAAACCCAGCGGCTGCCCTCAGGAAGGAACGGATTTCAGTGCTAAAATCTCAGTGGAGAACTCCTGGTAGGGGAAGAGCTTCTGGTCCCACTGGTATAGACAGATGCTTTGGGGGTCACTCCTTTTGAGGGGAGAAAGTTTTCCAGATAAAACAGAAAATAAGAAGGGAGCCCCAACATCAGATTCTCTCCCCCATGCTCGGCTGGAGGGAATTCCACTCTCTTTGTGTCAGGACAGTTTGCTGAAAGAGGAAAAAAAAGCCCTAATAATCTGCCTCACAGGTGATCCTCTTTAGAGATAGTATCTGACCCCTCATTCTTTGCAGATCACTCTCTCTGAGGGTAACTTCAGTCATTTGCTTTTGCAATCCTACACATAAAAATGGGAAAAAGCAGAAAAATTTTCAAAACCTATAAAATATGTTTTAGTATATGTATGATACTGTTTAATCTTTGTATTAGAGTTTCAAAAGTGCCTTCACATTTCAAAGAAGAAGCTGAAAATCAGAGAAGGGAAGCTGTAAGTGGTCTTAACCTACGAGTAGTCCAGACCAGCCAGGGCCCCCCTCCTCCAGGTCTTATGCTCCCCAACGGTGAGTACTCCCTATACTAATTGTAGCCAATGGAAAACAAAGAAACAAACCAACAATACTCTTCATGCTACTTTGTGAGAAGCAGTGTACTATTCCTCTACTCCCTCACCAAGCCCCTTTATCGGACAGCACGTCTATGAGATCACCCACCTGACTCTACCGTGGCAGAGTTGCTGAATGAACTGAGCATTCGGGAATGAGCACCCTAACGCACCATCAGGCTGGACTTCCGCTTACTCGACAGCAGGGACAGAGTTAACTCCTGCCCCCCTCTATCCTCTCCTGGGCCAGGCGTGCAGTGCTAGGAGCCAGGCTTACAGCTATGAGACCCAGTGTCCGCCACCAAAGAGGTTAGAGCCAAGTTGCCCTCAATTTGGTCAATGGCAATGAACTCTTCCAGGATGTGAGACACGGCACCTGCCCGCAATGCAAGGTGCAGTTGGGTAGAATTCCTGCAGGTGCCTGTCTGATGTTCCTGCTGAGCCTTTGGGAATCCTACCCTCTCTTGACTTCCTCATTTTACTCTAGACCCTCCCATTAAGAAGGGGGTCCCGCTTGATTGTGGCCCATACAGCTTTCTATTCTGCTCCTGTCACCAGGGGCTAGGTGGCTAAATTATGCTTTGAAAATTATTCATTATTATTTTTTTGTAATTTTATTTTTAAAATTTTTGTATTAATTGTATTTATTTTAATCCCAGTATAATTAACATACAGTGTTGTATTAGTTTCAGGGGTACAATATAGTTCAACAATTCTATACATTACTTAGGGCTCATCACAATGGATTCTTAATCCCCTTCACCTACCTTCCCCATCCCTCCCCCCTGGTAACCATCAGTTTGTTCTCAATAGTTAAGAGTCTATTTTTTCTCTCTCTTTTTACTTTGTTGGTTTGTTTTGTTTCTTAAATTCTTTTTTTTTTTTTTAAGATTTTATTTATTTGACAGAGAGACACAGCAAGAGAG
Organism: Halichoerus grypus; assembly: GCF_964656455.1. Taxonomy (NCBI): domain Eukaryota; kingdom Metazoa; phylum Chordata; class Mammalia; order Carnivora; family Phocidae; genus Halichoerus; species Halichoerus grypus. The sequence goes on from NC_135714.1 coordinate 195,667,209, forward strand.
GGAACACAAGCAGGGGGAGTGGGAGAGGGAGAAGCAGGCTTCCCGCAGAGCAGGGAGCCCGATGCGGGGCTCGATCCCAGGACCCTGGGACCATGACCTGAGCCGAAGGCAGACGCTTAACAACTGAGCCACCCAGGCACCCCTTGTTTCTTAAATTCTACATATGAGTGAAATCTTATGGCATTTGCCTTTTATAATTATATATAATATTAATAATTATTAGTAATATTATTATACTTTATCTTTTAGACCAGTTTTAATTTTTTTTAAGATTTATTTATTTTAGAGAGAGAATAGGAAGAGAGGGAGAGGGAGAATCTCAAGCAGACTCCCTGCTGAGCACAGAGCCCGTTGTGGGGCTCGATCCCATGAGCCTGAGATCATGACCTAAGCCGAAATCAACAGTTGGAAGCTTAACTGACTGAGCCACTCAGGCACTCCTGAACCAGTTTTAGATCCACAGCTGAACTGAGTAGAAAGTAGGGAAGGTTTCCCCGATACCCCTCCCAACACACATGTAGCCTTACTTTCATCAACATCCTGCACCAGTGTGGTATGTTTGTTAGACTCAGTGAACCAAAATCGACACATCATTATCAGCTGGAGTCATAGTCTCATTCTTGGTGTTATGCATTCAATGGGTGTTGACAAATGTCCACTATGCATCCACCATTCCAGTTATCATACAGAATAGTTTCATTCCCTAAAATTTCCTTGTGCTTCACCTACCAAATGAGGTTTTGCATCAGACTGACTGAGTCCCCCTGGAATATTAACGCTGTCACCCCCTAAGAATCAAGGATACCTGAGATCCCGGCTGATATGCCCCCATCTTCTTGGATTCCAGTAGGTGTTGTAGGTCTGAACCAGGAATAGGCCTGCTACTCTAGATGCTTGAAGTTATCAGGCCTTAGCTAGGCCTGTAGATAGACCTGCAGCCCATCTTGCTTTCTTTCTCTTCTTACTTATGCCCCACTTGCCCCGTAGCTGAAGCTGCGGGAGTTATAGCACCCATGTCCTCAGACCCCCCAGCAACAACTTGCAATAACTGAGCTCATGATCACAGGCTCAATTCATTTTCAGATTGGGTTGACTGGCTTTTTTGATCAACGAATTAAATTGCTGTTTTTCCCTTTGAACTCACAGATATTTAGGGAAATGTCTGAGATGCTTAGGATCATGAGTGGTCCCATGCCTAGATGGAATAATTAATTCTTATACTATCACGGAGAGAAAGATTTTAGGGCTTGGAGCCTGAGCAAGAAAATCTACTTTCACAGTGTTGGGACTTCTCCCATTTCTTCACCTCTGGGCCCCAAAGCCATCCCTGATGGAGGTCTGAAACAGTTGTCTTCTCTTACCACCTGCCACCACCAGCATGGCCCAAACATGGTGCCAAATCTTTAAGTCATCACTTGGCAGCCAAGTCCCTAAGTCATTTTCTGCTATAGTAATTTCTTTTCTTTAATTGGCCCAGAGAGGGCAGCTGGTGACTCTCTGAGGTAGGCCGGCATCCAGGTGTGGGCAGGTGGATAGGTCATTAGCTGTGAAGCCCCCAGGTGAAAAGTGCCAACAAGAGATAAGGGGGTACTGAAAGGTGGGGCAGGGATTCCCCATGTCCAAATTGTCAGACCAGCCCTACACGTTTAGGTTTGTCTCTGAGAATAAATCTATGTCCCAGTGACTAAAGCAGGGTCAGGCCCTGCCAGGGTTGTATGAGCTTAATAGAACAAACCAGCAGTCTCTGGAAGGTACCCAGAGCAATTCAGTTCTAATGTTTCCTGAAAGAATAAAAAATGCATTTCTGAGCAGAGTAGCTGTCTACTGTTATATGTACAAATAAATACATATGGGGACAAACAGAGGGTATAAATACGTGAATATGATATCTGTGAGTGCAAATTTGATTATACTAAGTAAAGCAGAGAAGATGACTGTTTTATGTTTCCTTTCTACCTGTATTTCTCCGTAATATATAATAAGCATTTGATTTACAAAATGGAAGCAACTGAAATTTATAGGGTATAAACATCTCAAATGTATGAACATCTGATTGATTATATACAGAGACCAACCTGTCCAGATTTGCAGTCTCTTCAACCATGGCCACAGAGTGACTTGGAAGGGTGTATGTTTTAAGAGCTATCTGCGTCTGAGAACCTGCATAATTTTTTTTCCTATAAGGTATGGATTTTGTTTCTTCAAATGTTTCAGTGAAAATGATCTCTTTAAAGAAATATAATTCAAAATCATGAATACCAAATATAGAAAGTGCTTGGAAAGATGTCTTTAAGTAGTATGATGACTCTAACTTTCTAGACTGCATCACTTCTATAGTTCTTTTTCCCTCTCTGGAAAAATCTCCCACCTGAAAAGTTACTTATTCTATATCCCAAGGGTGGGGGGGGGGGGGGCTTGAGGCCCATAAAGGACACATCCAAGCCTCTACTCTTTTTTATAATGTTCTTAATGCTACAGCAATTATACCAAGTTTTGATTACATGGCTTTGGACAAGTCCCTTTGCTTCATCAATCCTCCTCCTCATTGTCGGATTCTCCTTGTGGGGTTGTTGTCTTTGAATCATGTACTCACAGACACTTGTTGGTAGCTAGGCTAAGTCATAGGTAAATTTTCAAGTCTTATACTCCAATTTGTCATCCCTCAATCTAGATATAAGGTGCTTACAGTCACTAGTCATCGTCCACCTGTACCCCTTACTGTCACCAGCCATGCCTTCCCACTTTCTTTGTTAGTGATAGAATAGTTACACAGAATTATCAAGAAATAGGTAAGAACCTCTGTTGAATCCTTTTCCTTTAGGTGCTAGACTTTATTGCTGGGCATTATCATGAAATCAAAATAGGCTATGCATGAGTAACAAAGTAGTCCAAAGTATTATATTTATTATTACATTTCCAAATTTTAATGGAAACAAATCATGAGAGAAGTTCCAGGAAATTCATAGTAATTATATCTACTTGCCTGTAATTGTCAGTTACATAGGGAGCATCCAGATCCTTAGCCTTCTCCATAACATCTACCAGAATGATAGACTCTTGGAGTTGGGGGTGGTCATCTAGTTCAGTGTTTTTCAAATTTGGGATCATGATCCATTATTGGGATGTGAAACCAATCTAGCAAAATGTAATAGTATTAAAAAATTAAAATTCACCCAACCAGACTAGAGAATATATGAATGAATTCTGTGTAATAAGGTATTATTTTTGTAAATATTTTAAGTTATATGTACTTATATGTGTGAGTACTCATAATGTAAAATGTCTTTCTTACTGTGGGTCACAGTAAAAAAAAAAATTAAAAAAAAATTCAAGTCACTACCTTGTCCATCTTAGGTAATGCCTTACTCCACTATGTAATGCTCTGTTTCCCTCCCCTGATTGGGGGGGGGGGTGTGTTTAAACATCGACTTGACTCTTACCAGGTTATGAATGCATCTATTCATGTAATAGGGAACTCTATTTTCAGCTCTAATAGTTATAGTTTTTTTTTTTTTTTCCTTATAGTGAGCCAAAAATCTGTAACTATATCCTATTAGGTGAGATTCTAATCTTTGGAGCACCGCAAACTAAATTTTTTCCCCTTTCATATGTCTGTCCTTTAAGTATTTGATGATCGCTATAGTTTTCCCACTGAATTTTATCATCTCAGTTTTCTACAGCAATTTCTCCCATGGCATCTTTCATTATCCTCTTAAGCATATCACACCTCTTCTCTGGAAGGAGCAAGCATGGCGATGCCTTCCTGAGATAGGATGCTTAGAACTGAATATAGTCCTTCATATTTGACCTGCCAAACCAGGGTACACGAGGGATTATCAGCTCCTTGATTTTGATACCATACTTCTATTTATATGGTCCAAAAGTATTAATATTTTTAATCTTATCATACAGTGGACCATTACTGAATTTATCATTAACTAAAAAGTAATTTTCATGAATATTTCTGCCAAGCCTCTTTGACTCTTCCCTGAGATTTGCTTAAGTATTTTTTTGGGTGGGGTGAATATAGGTTTAGGACTGTATTTATTGTTATTAAAGTATATAGTTATTGTTCAAGCTGGTGCAGATCTTTTTGAATCTAGATGCTGCCATCGTTAAAATTATTTGTCACAGCTTCCTATCACCTAGAAACTTGAGATGCGTACTACTGACATTTAAGCCAGTGACTGAAATTTTGAACAGGAGGGAGAGTATCCATTTCTTTTTTTTTTTTTTTTTTTTTTTTTTTTTTTTTTAAATATTTTATTTATTTATTTGAGAGAGAGAATGAGATAGAGAGAGAGAGCATGAGAGGGGGGAGGGTCAGAGGGAGGAGCAGACTCCCTGCCGAGCAGGGAGCCTGATGCGGGACTCGATCCCGGGACTCCAGGATCATGACCTGAGCCGAAGGCAGTCGCTTAACCAACTGAGCCACCCAGGCGCCCAGAGTATCCATTTCTTAATTGTTGCATTGCACGAGGATGCTTGTGAGGTGACTGTTTGAAAATCAGAATGTTTTCCATTAGGAAAAAAAAAATTATAAATGATGGTTTTCCAGATCATCCAGTTTCTCTTTAGAAGACTACTTACTGTTGAAATAGAGGTAATATTTACTGGCCTTATTCTTAGTTAGCAATAAGAAATATGGAAGAGTAATGAGTAGAAAGCAAGAAGTGGGGAAGAAGCCTACAGATTTACTATGTTCAATCATTTAAATTAGTCTTCTATTTATTGAACTATAAAAGCAAATAAGTCTTCTATTTATTGAATTATAAAAGACATTAGGTACTGATGCTTCAGGACAAAAGAATAAGGATACTCTAGTTTCTTTTTATTTTTTTCTCATAGGATTTGAAGATCCTTCCTTATTTTTCTCTTCCTCCATATTATATTTGAAAGTCTGGACCTCATGATGACTTTATCTAGGGATTAAATCCATTACTCCTTGGTGTAGCTGCAACAAATGGGTTTTCTTTAATTTCAACCCTTTCTTCTTCATCCATCCCAAGGCCTGACCACCTGCAATTCCAAATAATTGTCACTAGAAAAAAAAAAAAAAAAGAAAGAAAGAAAGCTGGGTTAGGAATGGGAGGGAAGAGGGAGTGTTGTGCACCCTCTATGTGGCTATATGTTTCAAAGCTCATTTTTAAAAAGTATATGATTACAGTTTTGCTGATGAGGGAGTGGCTGTCAAAGATATAATTATTCCAAGATCATGTAACGGAGCCACAATGAGTGTGTATGTCCAGGTGTAAGCCCCCGTATGAACACCTCCATTAGAATGCAGATTAAATGTGCATATAGGTGCATATGTATATCTCTAATAAGATATCTATTCTCAAGTAAATGAAAATACCCAGTCCCAGAAAAAGTCCTCAGCAATTTAAGTTCTTCCTTGTAAATATTGGCCATGGAAAACATATGTCTAAAGGCTGTAACATTTCAGTGAATGTGTGGGAGGCCTAACATGAATGCCATTTATAATTGGACTTTAAATACTGAATCACTCTTCAAGGAAACTTGTAAATAATAGTAATTTCTCCATATATAGGGGACTAGGATTTTTCACTGCCCGCAAGATTGCTAGACCAACCTTTGATTATCAAGATACAATTAACATATGAGAGTAATATGTATCATTTATCCTCAGGGCTTATAAGTCTAAGAACAGTAACACACTGTGAAAGTAATGGTAACACTTGGAGGTCCCATTATTATTAATTCATGTGACATTCACTGTAATCACACTGGCCTTAATGAATTCATTTGGCATGTGCATACTGCATCCACTTTCAAACACACTCCATTGTAAATCAGTGCTAACGAATGTGTTGAATTCAGATAAATTATGATTTTTTTTAAAGGAACCTTTAAAATCATACATTGAAAAGTTACAGATTGATATTTTATTTTTATGGCAAGAAAGAGTCTAAATAGAGAGCAGTGAAAGTTTTATCATAAAATAAATATTTTATTAGGGCGCGTGGGTGGCTCAGTCGTTAAGCGTCTGCCTTGGGCTCAGGTCATGATCCCAGGGTCCTGGGATCGAGTCCCACATCGGGCTCCCTGCTCGGCAGGAAGCCCGCTTCTCTCTCTCCCACTCTCCCTGCTTGTGTTCCTGCTCTCGCTCTCTCTCTCTCTCTGTCAAATAAATAAATAAATAAAAATCTTTAAAAAAAAAAAAAATAAATAAAATAAAATAAAATAAAATATATATTTTATTAAATCCTTAATGATGTGTGGCCTCTGGGTAACTGATCTCTAAAGAAGCACACTTAAATAGATACACATGTCGAGAACAAAATGTTCAGAATAAAGTAATACATGGATGGAGAGTGAGGAATTTTAATTATAAGTAGACAAGTGCAGTCAACACGGGAGGGAAGGGTGACTATTGAATAGCATTCAGATATCACAAAGATGTAATTTTGCCTACCAAATAAATAGATACCCTGTTTGTCAACGCCAGTCTCTGTTTCTGCTCCCCAAGTTTAGATGCCCTTACTTATTATTTTTTACCTTGAGCCTGCTCAGATTTCTCTGAGGCCTGGTGTTCATTTTTGTGACAGCTCTAAGTGATCGCAAAATATATTCAATGCCTGCTCATTAATGACTGGGACTTCACATATCCACAGTTTGTCATTTTCTGGTCTTTTGCTCTGGCAGCTTGCTGATATTTTGCTGGTAGCCACCCTGAATTTATTTGGGGGATACTGTATCTCCAAAAATGAATAGTAAGCCCCTCAAGTAAACTGGATGAGCAATGATTCATGGATTTCTTTCTTTGTCTTTTCCTTTCCTTCTATCCTTCCACAGTATCTGGTATATTGCTAGACATTTTCTAGCTTGTTGTTGGCTCCCTATTTCTTGTGTGATAGATATTGATATTAAATGAAATATTCTCTCGACTACTCTGCTTCTCTCTCATGGTCATTTTTCTTGTTTTGGTATGGTTATATGGTAATTTTCTTATTCTTGCTATTGTACACAGGGATGCACAGAATCTATCATACCCCCTCAATCTCTTTAAATCTGTGGTTTTATTTCTATTCTACATCAACTTTACACACAAAACTTCCTTATCATACAACATTGCTGAGATCTCAATATCTTTAAAAATCAATCCGTGTATCTCTGCAGTGCATACTAAATGTTTGTAAAGGACCTGCCATAAAGGGGCTTTAGGTTTAGTGGGCAAATAAGCATTTACTCCATGTAGTGATCCTTTGTCAAGATGGAGGCAAATAAGGGATGGATGCTTTGGGATCTCACCAGAGCAGAGAAGAGGGCAGTGCAAGGAAATTTCTTCTAGACAGTTTTCACTTTTGCACGCATCTTTTCTCTGAGATACCAAAGGCCTCCAGAACATTGTAGGCATTGTCATTGATGCCAGAAGGTTATATTCTCAACTCCATGACTAATTTCTATTATTTCTTCCTTCAGGAAGCCTTGAATTTCTCCTCCTAAATTCATGCTTAAAGAACACGGTTCTTCTACCTTGGAGCTCTTACTCTCTAAAAACTTGTTTATCTTTATAGTTAACTAAACCATAAACACAGGGGAAAAAAAGACATATCTCCATGTCGAGTATCCCTGGATTCTTAATATTTAGCTAAGTTTCTGAAACTCAAGATACTCTCAATAAGTCATTTTAAATGGATGAAGAGAGATGGCATTTGAGTTAATCCCCCAAGAACAAAATAAAAGATAACTGTTAGAACAAGAGGGTGTGCGAGGTTAAGGAAGAAGAAGGAGCTGGTGAACGGGGATAATTTGGAAAGACGGCCTTTGGAATGGCAAGCAGGAACTTCTCATGCATTGTCCATACTATCTTGGAGATTAAGGGGAACCGCTGAAGAAGTTTAATTGGGCAAATGACCTGAGCACGCGTGTATTTTATAAAGCTGACTCTAAGCACGTGTGTGGAAGGTAGACTGGAAGGAATTGAGTGGCTATCTGGTGATAAATTAGATAAAATTTACTAGTTCAGGAGAGAAATTACAAATCCTTTAATGGAGAGGCAAGAGAAAAGAGGATGAGACAGATCAAGGAATTTGTTTCCAAGGGAAACTCCTCACCATCTGATTAGATGTGAGGAGAAGGAAAACATAAGCTATGTTTACGTACAAGACCACTGAATAGAACGGGATTGCCAGGACAATAGGAAAAGGAGAAACAGACTTTGACAGGTTTGGATTTTTAGTGTTGAACCCTTGGTTGGTTGTTTATGGCAATTAAGTGATCTATGAACAGCTGAGAGAAACTATAGCACAGTTGTAAATAGCAAAGAGTCTGGAACCAGACTGTTTGGTTCAAATCTTGATTCCTGTGACCTGTGTAACCTTGGGCAAGTGACTTACTTGCTCTGGATCTCAAAGAGTATCCACCTCAAAGGGTTGCTATGAGGATTAAATTGGTTGGCATATGTGAGGCCCCTTGAATAATCTGTAGCACATCAGAAGCCCTATAAAAGTATTTAATATTATTATCACTATTTTTTGTCGTTGTTGTTTGTCTATTAGAGATGCTAAGATCTACAGAAAAATTGGGAATGGATATACAAATTTTGGAGCATTAGCATTTGGATGAATATCAAAGCTTTAGGGGTGGAATAGATCAAAATATACAAAATATAACCTATCTGTATAATTTTAAACCACTCTTCCTCTCCAGAGACTCCAAAGTTCCACAGGCCAAGACATCAGTAATACCATCTTCCTTCAGTTACCTTAATCTTCTGGCATGCTTACATTTGCAGAACTCACCTAGGATGTGTTGAAGTGTGAGTTCTGATTTAGGTAGAATAATTTTTACACATTTAGACCAAAATCTGCCTAGTGTCTATTCTTCATTATGCATCACCTCCACTGCTCTGAGTTTGGGCATTCAAAAGCTCTTTCTCACTATGCACTAAATGCCTACTTACCTTTACTTCTATTTGACTTTTGAGGGGAAGAACTTAGAAGTAACCAAGTTGATGTCTATAGCCCATTTCTTTTTGGTTACTGCAGTCAATATATTTAATATCTCCCCCCACCCCACCTTGAGTCAGTCCATAACTGACTAGAGAAAGTACATTAAATAGATATACATAAAAATGCAGAGTTTCAAGAGAACTAAAGATTATTTAACTTAACCCTCTCATGTTACAGATGTGAGTAGAAGACCCAGAAAGATTAAGCGATGTGCCTGTGATCACACCAGAATTTGTCTGGTGTTGTATTTTACAAAATAATTTAGCTGGAATACAAAATCTGTAATACAAAGATAGAATCCATGCCCAATTGTCTAACTGAAAATACTCTCTATAAAAATCATAATTTCTATCATAGCCAAAGATGTTCATTACTATTTTAACAAGAAACTTTTATGCTAATAGAAAACAAACTTGCCAGGACCAGATTGCTATCCTTTCTAATTTCACTTCCATCTTATAAAATCTTCATCATTAAAGTAATTAATATATTTATTATTTCATTTCTTTCTCACAGTGACTCTGTTAGTTAAAAAGGGATGAACTGATTTTCTACAAACTGTTTTTTTGGGACTTGCTAAAATATGTGGTATTTTGGGGAAAAAAGAAGCAGTGTTTAGCTTTTCCTCAAAGACATGTACAAGCTTAATTTTATCCCATCTATAAAACTCCTCAAATTAAGGAGGCCTTTTTCAAGAATTGTGGGATAGACATTCTCATATGCATATACACACATATACCTACAGGTCAGACTTCAAGCAGTAAAAGAATATCATTAATAATTGTCTAAACACCATAAAGCCACACTGTATTTGTGTAATAGTAACTGGGAAATAATACAATGACAATGAGGTTTCTCCAGTCCCACAAAGGAGAAAGGCTTAACTATTACTTAGGTTTATTCAGTTATATAAATTTGCTCCCAATATGCCATTCACTAGAAGAAATGCTAAAAAGAACATTATCATATGCTTTTCAATTTTTAAAAAATTCATATAATATGTTAAGGAAGTGGTATTCACTTTTGCTCCATTAAGACCAAACTGTCAGAATATATTAAATGAATTGACTTATATAAGTAGATAAATTACCAATGTAGAAAACTACAAATTAATGTCCACTTTTCTGGCTTAAAGCAAAATCACATCTAGAATAATATACTTTAATAGCACTCATCTGTGCGAACTTTCAACAATGAGTTTTCAAGAGAATCATTACTTAGCACTATTCAACATCCTTCAAAAGTGATTAATTGGCAGGACTATCTCTGTATCTACTTTTAAAAGAATCCCTAAAATACATATCTCACATAATGGGAAATACTACCTGTTTCTTATTTTGCCAAAGCATTGAATTTTCCAGGAATGTGAGAAATAACCTACTTATCATTATCTGTTATTAGGATTTTTTCCCTGAGATTTGGAGTAAGAAAAGCAGACAGAGGATATGAAGAAATACATATGAGAAAAAATATATAAAATAAAATTCCATTTATTTTGAATGATCAACATATATTCATTTCATAGTGCTTTTATATCTATACTTTGCTACTTTGCAATATGAACATGAATAATGTCTTCATTTTTTTCATTGTGAATTCAACTTTTATTTCTATTTTATAAAGAAGAAGCCTAATATCAATAACAAAGCAAAACTTAAATTTGGATTTTAATATAACCTATTCTGTTCAACAGGGCATTTACCATTCCATTCCTTCTTGATGAAGTGAATAAGTGTCAGATTTACCATAAAATTCAAAATCAAATTTTTTTCAAAAAGACATAAGTGATATTCCTAAAGCATAAGTCTCAGAAGGCATTTTATTTTATTTTTATTTTTATTTTTAATATTTTATTTATTTATTTGAGAGAGAGAGAATGAGCGAGAAAGAGAGCATGAGAGGGGGAAGGGTCAGAGGGAGAAGGAGACTCCTCGCTGAGCGGGGAGCCCGATGCGGGACTCGATCCCGGGACTCCAGGATCATGACCTGAGCCAAAGGCAGTCGCTTAATCAACTGAGACACCCAGGCCCCCTCAGAAGGCATTTTAAAGAACAAATTTACAAACGGAATCAAAATTAATTTGTAAGATAATAAAAATAATTTTACTTTCAAAATATGTTAAATAGCCAGTTTGTTTTATATACAAACTGTAAAATTCCATTTTTTTGGAAGACTGGAGAAGAAAAGCCCAGAAAATTTCAAGTCATCAGAGAGCATGATACTTGAAAAATCTGAAGACAGATGGAAAATTATTTGCTCCATAGCACAAGACTCTAGAGACTCATCAAAGGGTAAAAGTTCTGCACAGTACACATCACATTATAGATTCTAAGTTTTAAAAATAACATGACTGCTAAGAATGACAGAAGTTATTATTGATAACAATCATTGTTATTATAATTCTTACCAATATGCAGGCTGTTCTTACTGAAATGATTTTCTGTACTCATGCTGAGAATCAACATAAAACAAGTAAGAGTTTCTTTAGTCTTAGTTGAAAACTCTGTAAAAATGACTATAACTAACTCCATCCTCTTGCCCAGATCACAGCAATTAGTACAGTGCATTCTTTCTGGATTGAATACCATGCCTTATCATATGAACCAATTTTACTGGAGTAGGACAAATGGATGCTGTTTAAACTCATAAAGATGTTTGCAGTATTAAAGTTATCCCAGATACATTATTGACTGGATGGATGCCTCAGCATGTCCCTGTGGGCTGTCACAAACTTGCAAAACAGGCAAAGTGGAACCTGTGGATGGCAAAATACCATCTGGTGATACTGAGTCATCCCCAGGTATACATTAAAAATATTCCCTCATCAAAATGCAAATGAAAAATGGGTTATCCAAATATAAAATATAATCTTAACTTTATGCAAGCAAAGTGCAATTTAATAACTATCTTAAGATAATTTTATTGAGCCTATTCTCAGATCAATTGATTTGAAAATATTTCAAATATCATTACTGATGGATAATTTATAAATGGACAATAATTACTAAATATGTACTGAGGTTAGCTGGAAATCAAATTTTCCATGAACTTTGCTTTCCTGTTATGGTTCAAACCAGGATTGACAAAAAGAGATAAAATTAGCTACTTGGAGAATCTTAATATATTTTAGTTTTCTGTATCTGTAATTTCTAATTATACACACACACACACATACTCATATATATTATTAGACTGTTTTTCCTATGATACTGTTCTATTTGTGTAGTTATTTTATATAGCTTTTTAAAATAAACAGTGAGCCTTCCAGATGATTTAAATAGTGCCCAGATCAAATGTTAAAATTCCTAAACTAGGAATATAACTGAGAATAAGTTACTGAAGGTAAAGAACCCACATGATTATGATTTAAACTGTTTAGTCTCAGCCTTATCTGAATTTTACTATCTTACACACTCACACACACACACACACACACACACACATCATATATCACACAGGCACACATACAGTGGTACTTTTAAAGCCCATCCTGGTTTCTATGTTTTTAGAATTGCTTTGGTAGCCTATTCTTGAGCTTTCCAATAGCCACGGCCAAGTAGAGGTCTGTCTAAAGAGGAAACCGGAAGTGGCATGATTGTGATTCTTCTAGAGACAGTAAAGTCCTAAAACTCAATATTCTTTATGGAGCAGAAGAGAGGTTTTCAGGCCAGAGGGAAGGAACGTGGGGCATTTTCAGAATTGCAGTGCATTCCTGCAGATGAATGAATGGGTTTCTCAGCATCTAGACAATTTGCAGGAGAGTTCCCTCTGGTCACTTGCTGCTAGGTTTTGGCAGCATTCTTGAGAGGATGTTATTGCAAGGCTTTGAGGACCTTGATCTCCATAAAAGTAGCTATGGGAAGAAAGTGTTGCTGCTAGGTGATCTTTGCCTCATACAGAATGCTGGAGAGGAAGCTCAGCCAGGTTTCTGATGAGGCAAATGCCATTACCTTGGGGGATCTGGCAAATATTTTCTTATGATACATTTACCATTCAGTGTGATTTGGTGATTCAAATACTATCTACTGTGTGCATTCAGCCTGAGAAATAAGAACACTAAATCTTGTATTGTGCTTACATTTATACGTATATATCTATATAAAACCATACAAGTAAATTAGATAATGGTCAAGCCGGTCCCTTTGGCCAACTTACTGGTAAATTTGTATCAAATCCAGATTAATTGACTATATATTCAAGATGGCTAAAGACTGCAGTTATTGTAATGTAGTCACTTAGATGGCAAAATGTCAACACAACTTAAAAAATTTTTGGATATCTGGCTGAAGCATGGTAAAATTGATAAACATTTCCTACATTCTTTTTCCAATTCAAAATCAAATTTTTAATACTGCTGCTTACTGAATCAAAAAGTGAAACCCTTAGACAGAAAGAGGTGATATTCATCCTATGGCTTGTACTTGACTTTGCTGCTTAGTAACCTTAAAAATCACACACAGATGAGAATTCATGGAGGTCAGAGATAGGGAAGCTTGGAGTCGACCCAAGGGAAACATAAAGGCTTGCTGCCAGACACTCACCAATTGTACTGATGGTGAGTATAATAATAATCACCATCATTTCTATCTATAGAATACTCAGTATAGGGTATGCATATAAAACCTCATTCAGTCCTCACCATTACTATACAAGGTGAATATCATGTTTTCCATTTAGAGGAAACAGAGCTCTGAGAAGTCAAGCAGATGCTCAATGGCAAAGCCCCAAATCCCACTGACTGCCTGAATGCAAAGCCCAGGTTTGTCCCTTCAGATACCCCATCTGAGATAATCTCTATCATCTTAAAGTAGCTCAGCCCAATAGGCAATTCAATTATCTGTTTGACTGGAGCCTGACATTCTCACGACTTTCAAGAATCAGGATTTACCTCTAGAGTTCGAACAGCCACACTACCAGAGTGGGGTGTCTTTTCATGGCTATGTTGTCCCCAAGAGGCAGATCTGTCATCAAGAGGTGTTTATCAAAGCCTGGATACAGTATTTCCTTTCTTTTAGCATCCTTCAGGGACAGACATACAGGTGTCTGGATATAATGGGGACTAGCTGGATTAGATAAATGTTGAAAGATTTGATCTTCTGGACCCTGTGCCTTCAATTGAGGGATTCTAGATTTTGGGGAGGTCAGATATAGAAAGGTGTTCCAGATTATGGTTGTCAGGCTTGCTCAAAACAGTGCCAGTGTTAGGAATTGAAAAATAGCCAAACAAACAAAAAACAACCACCACTAATCTATCAACCTATCCAACCAAATGTATATATTGGAATTCCGTCACAAGTCCGCTATGACCCCCTCCAGCTTCTGGTTGAAAATGTTTTAGATTTTCTGGGCGCCTGGGTGGCTCAGTTGGTTAAGCGACTGCCTTCGGCTCAGGTCATGATCCTGGAGTCCCGGGATCGAGTCCCGCATCGGGCTCCCTGCTCAGCAGGGAGTCTGCTTCTCCCTCTGACCCTCCCCCCTCTCATGCTCTATCTCATTCTCTCTCTCAAATAAATAAATAAAATCTTTAAAAAAAAAAAAAAAAGAAAATGTTTTAGATTTTCTAATTGACAATACATTTTTTTTAGAATAAAGACAATACTTTTTATATCTTTATAGTCTTCATAATGTTTGTTATGGTAAGCGCATAATCCATAAGACTGCAGGTAACTCAAAATTATGATTTTAAATAATTGCAAACTTCATTATTTTCTTTATTTGGCTAAATGCCACCAATAATGAGTCACATTTCAATTTTTTCCTCACAAACAAAAATACCTGAGGGTATATATTTCAGATAAATTGCATTTTATTTTCTATTAGAATATTACCTTTTTAATCTATAGCAATTCATTAAGATATACCAGGTGCCAATGTAATTGTGCATTATCTTGGAATTCTAATACTTTGAAAATTCCATAGATACTGTCGGTTTATTTTCCAGGTGTAATCTACCACACTGCTTTTCTTTTTAACCTAGAACAAATTTTTATGTTAAAGCTATGCACCTCTGGAAATAAAGGTTGGTAATGAAAACTGTAACACAACATTAACTGTGGTGTTGTAAATAGCAATGCTATAAACTTTCTTTATAGAGATCCATCTAATGTAAGTACATGAGAAAGGGCTCAAAAGCTTACGAAGACTTAACTTCTCCTATTTGATTTTATCTGCGATTCATTTAGCTGAAGATAAGACAAGTGCAAGCTAATGACCTCCTTTTTTATATACCTAATTTTCAGTTATGCTTCAGTATTATCATATACACTTCTAAATGAGCCATATTCTTCACAGCTAATTGGTGGGGCCAGTGAAGTGGATCAACATGCAATGGTACTTTGTCTTATTCCCAGTTTGAGTCCTTACTGGGTATTTAAGCTGACAATGTGAATGCGGCAAGCTTCCAGATTTCAGCTGTGCTGGCACCGAAGGCCGTTCTGAGAGATGGGCAATATGGCTCCTGTGCGCGCCATTCATCAGAGCGAGCGTTCAAAGAGAAGAGTGTGTGGTTTTCAACCTCTGTACCTGGTGTGTATGGCCTCCATGCTGAGGTATGTTGGGAGAATGAGGTCTAAATCTGGTGGATTGTCAAGAAAAGGATGTATTTGCAAAGTGTTTTCACAAAATGAAGTGAGAGACAAACTCAAACACATATTACAGGTTTTTTTTTTTTTTCCCCAGATTTTTGAGTGCCATTTTAATTTCTCCATTCGTATTAGGAGTTTTACATTTTATAATCAAACCCTTTACTCAAAGCTTTATGTTAAAGTAGAAGTGTTTAAAATGAGATATCTTTGAATTAAATGTTTTTAATTTTCATAGGAATTGGTTTATTTGAAACAGGTGTTCCGATCTTTCTGAGGCTTAAGCTAGATTTTATTTCATATTACCTACCTTGCGGTTAGAGCTTACAGGTTTTAGAACTAATTCAGTATTGATCAATATTGAAATGCTTGATTCACTCACTATGATATTAGGCATCAATGTAGCATTAATGAACTTTATCATTATTAATCGATTCCAATTTTCTGTATTAGTGGTGTTACCCCACTACTTAGAATGCTTTTAATAGTTACTCGACTATTTGAAAATATAAAAGTACTTAAAGTCTTCATTTTAAAATATGTATTTTGTTCTTTTACCACCAAATAATTCTGTTTTTCACAAGAAATGGAAAATCAAAGAGATACTGGTTTAAAAAAAAAGTCTCCTTTCACTGTACCTTTCGTACATCTAATATAAATTAGACAAGTAATGAATAATGTGCCAGCAGGAATCTTCTTTCCTTTGGCATTAATCTCTTAGTTTTATATAGAAACATTACTATTTCTAGCTTCGAGAACACAAATGTACACTAAGAGAAATGAGTTATAGATCTGACAGGTTATAGACAAGTTAAAATTCAGTCTAAAAGTTTCCTCATTTCATTGTAATTCTTAAATTAGGAAAAAAAATATTGCCTGCAATTAAAATAGTTTGTTTTGATTTAGGTTTCTTTAAACAGAGACCATCAGTGACTACCATTTAAAAATCGCTATGGCCTATTTAAATGTTTTAAATTCTCACCTAGAAAATTAACATGATTGCTAAAAATGACATTTGGGGCTGCTGATTAACATTATCTGAAGAAAAACACCTTTGGTTTTATTTTGGGTTATCTTTTATTTTCCTTTCTCTACTAGGAGTCTTTCTTCTCTAAGTTGACATGTATATTGTTTCAGTTTTCCATTTACAAAATAATCCTGTAAGAAATCTCATTGACTTTTAATTTTCATAACTCTTTATATCAATATTTAACAGAGCTAGGTAATCATTTCCAGGATACCTAGCCCGGCCTTACATAGAATTAGGCAGGGTAGGAAATTACTTTCATTACCGCCTCTTTCCACTATCCTTTTCAGAGGAAGAAATTAATTCATCTGTTAGGCTACACGTAAAAAAAAAAAAAAAAAAAAAAAAATTAGTTCTGATCTTTATATAGTTGTGTAATTTAAATTAGTACCTGACTCTCTAAAGTCCACAATTTAGGACAGAACAGAATCTACTGCAGCAACTAATTAAACACTTACTGTAAGGTTAAGTTTTTCATTAAATCAATAGGCCCCCAGTGTCAGTTACAAAGCCCTAATTACTATGCAGTAAATTTAGATTGAATTTGAATTAAGGACTGATTTCAATCTAACCGCAGCATGTAAATATTGTAAATTACTAGAATTACAGTTCAATAAAATTGAATGGATTTCACTTTAGATAAACCAAATGCAAATGAGAAGCAGAAAGACCTGATGAAATTTCCTCCAAACATCTTGCTAAGAGCGTCACAGATCACATATAGGACACTGTTTTGGCAATGAGCACGTCGCAGCTCAATAGTTCTACCTCTCTTTACGTTAACATGTTTTAATATTTGATTATCTATAGTAAAAATGAATAAATTTAATCTCTCCCGAGTGATCAAGCACAATGATGGTTAATGTGACCGCTTACTGTGTTGCTTTAGTTTGATGACTATATTGTGCTAAAGCACAGTATGAAATCAGGTTATCAGGTTATAACTAGCTGGGATAAAATACACACACGGCAGCACGCTCATGTGAGAGCTGGGAAATACAAAACAAGCCGCGTTCTAAGCACAAGGCAGATCCTTTAAAGTTTAAGAAAAAAAAAAAAAGAAAAACTAAAAACATACCTCTAATTGAAAAAAATATATATAAAATTGAAAATACTTGCAAGTTTCTGAACCTTTCACTTTGCTTTAAATATGTATTCTCTGCACAGGAAATAAACTAAAAAAATCAAGGGATCAAGATAAGCTTTGAGTACCCAGAAGAGAACTCAGGACTGATGACTGGTTGGAGGGGAAGGCTTGCTGATAAAGAACTCGCGTAGCATTTTGAAAGAGAAGTTTGAGGGATTTTTATAATAAGATGAACAACACAGCTGAGACTTGTGTCCATCCCACTTTCATCCCCTTTCTTTATGGACTCTGGTATTTTGACTTGGGCACAAGAAGAGCCAAATCAAATGTAAAATCCCCAAATCAGGAATGTAATAAAAACATATGTAAGAAAATTTAAGGAAACAGTATCTATAACTAGAAAAGCAATTAGCTTACAATTAAACCTTAAATCAATCTTACAAAGAGATATATGTGGTGGCGATAAGAGAAGGCTATCCCACATCTTTTGTTTTTAATTCTTAATGTATATCTCAGCAAACTTTCTCTCAGTATTATTCCTAAGACCTATAGGTGAGTTTGAAAGAGTTCTACCTTATTAAAGCTAAGAATTTAATCCACAGAATTATTATGTTGGTCTCTGCCTTCCTTTCTGCTGAGGCTCACTCAATTAGCATCATAGTGTGAACATTCTCTTCGTGACAACAAACAGTAAAATTATACCTCCCACCATAGAGAAGTCTCACAGCAGTCTCAAGCCGAAAATAGTAATTAAAAATACCTTTCTGAAAAGCAGTATGAACTGGCAAGAAAGATACAGGTTCTGGACAATTCCTTCTGAAACTATAGAAGAAATATCTGACCAGTCTCAACCTGCCACTTGATAGTAAGTCCTTCCGGGAGAGTCAAAAATTTTCTTTAGACCAAATTGAAGAAGAAATTCAGACTTAGCCACTTACAGTTGCAGTTCTATATTTTTGCAAAATTTTTCTGCTTTCACCTGCAAAGGGCGATAATGTACACAAAAAAGTAGTGACAACGATTTTTAGCATCCAGAATACCCCCTGTTTTGTGGTACAAAAGGTGGGTCGTTCATATTTTACTCTGGGCATTTGAACATCATATGCCAGGAAGAACTATGGCTTGTGAATGGCCCGTGCCTTTCTTCCATTTTTATTTATGTCTGCTTCTTTGAGATTTTAGTCAATGGACGGGGATATAATTAAAGAATGGTAAATTGTACAGACATATAAAAGAAAAGGCTGATAAAATACAGAGACACAAAACATCCCATAGATCTTCTAGAAACTACTTGGTAAAAGCAAAAGTAACAAAAAGTATCAAAAAGCAAAGGTGAGAATATCTTTCATGCTAGTAAGAGAGCTTTTTTGGAGGGTGAAAGGAGAGAAGAATTTTCCACAGTCATCAACAAAGCATCTATTTGATGCTTCATCTTCAGTGACTGCATGTAAAAAAGAAAACAGACCAATGACAGACATTTAGAAATTCACAATCTGACACAATCACGCATCTCTCCACAGCAAATCTATACTCTATACCTGTACATTTGGAACTTTCAACCATCACTACTCATTTCCCGCATGGTTTCAATGATGAGGATGAACAGAATGAGCATGCGGACTACAATGCTTGCATGAACAGCAAAACAATCACAGAATATGGGGGCGCCTGGGTGGCTCAGTCGTTAAGCGTCTGCCTTGGGCTCAGGTCATGATCCCAGGGTCCTGGGATCAAGCCCCGCATCGGGCTCCCTGCTCCGCGGGAAGCCTGCTTCTCCCTCTCCCGCTCCCCCTGCTTGTGTTCCCTCTCTCACTGTGTCTTTCTCTGTCAAATAAATAAAATCTTTAAAAAAAAAAAATCACAGAATATGGATGTTAACACAAGTAGCATTTCTGTTAGTGAATCAAGTGGTAGTAGGAAGGATTCGTTTCTGCAATGATTCTCAGCCTACATGTTGAAAGGAGAAACTCACTTGCCTTTTAAAAGGTATCCCCCCACAACTTTTCCCTCTCATGGGAAGGCAGTCAACTTCACTTTCTTAAGGACTGATTATTAGTAAATACTTCCTCATTGCTTTGCTGTTCATCTGTATCGGATTGGGCTTGATGCCTTTTCAATGCTAATTGCTAACATCCTAATAAAAACCCAAATTTGAAATAATGTGACCCAGCAACACTGTTTCTAGGGATCCGTTTTCTAGACATTTCAGTAAGAATGTGTGAACATAAATATCAAAGTCCTTATAAGAATAATGATAGCTAACATTTATTGAGCACTTCCTATGTGCTAGACTCATAGAATACTTCTCTCTTCTTTTGTACACATTCGAGACACACGGAGGCTTAGAGAGAAGAAATGAACCCAACACCTCACAGTCGGGATTCTGTGTGGGCTGCTGGAAGACAGCCTTCATTTAAGAGCATGGACTGGAGAGCGAGAACTCTCTGGTTATGTAGCTTCTTTATTCAAGTTAACCTCTCTGTGCCTTAGTCTCATCGCTACGGAAATTGAGATAATAAAAAATATTTCATAGGATTGTTGAACTTGAGTGGGTTTTAGCAAAAGGTTACACACATATTCCTTCCCTCAACATGTGGAGTACGTTTACTGAAACATGTAAATGTGAAGACCTATGAGCAACTTAAATGCCCTCCAGTGATACACGCATACAAATGGAAAGGATGAGATCTTTAAAAAGGCGTCTATGTGTATTGTCACCTTCAGCTATATGCTCACAGGAAGAAAAGAGTCTGAAAGATTGAGCACTGAACTCTTTATAGGTGTTATCTTTGAGGAAGGGAGATGGTAATGGTGGGAAGTTTTACTTTGTATTTGGTACATTTTGGTAGTGTGCAAATATATTACAGGTAGATTGTATTACTTCTGACATTTATATAGAAACAATGAAGTTTAGTTTAAAAAAAAAAAAAAGCCCAGGAAATGAAAATCACAGATTGTTTTTATTTTTATTTTTTTAAGATTTTATTTGTTTGAGAGAGAGAGAGAGAAAGCACGAGGGAGGCATGAGTGGGGGGAAGGGGCAGAGGGAGAGGGAAAAGGAGAAGCAGACTTCCTGCTGAGCAGGGAGCAGGGGACTCGATCCCAGGACCCTGAGATCATGACCAGAGCCAAAGGCAGACACTTAACTGACTGAGCCGCCCAGGTGCCCCAAAAATCACAGATTGCTTTTAGGTTGGTATTTTTTCTCAGAAAAATCTTAAATACAAAATTCTTAAAGCAGCATCCTGAAGTAGGTATGCTTTCTTTTAACTACTTAGTTTTGACTTCTCCTGGAGAATTTTTAAAAGTTAGTTTTATTCATGACAAACAACTATAATGATACTACTGTGATAGGAAAAATCTCCAACTTTAAAAAAAAAAAGGTAAAAGGAAAAAAAGAAAAATCTCCAATTCTGAAGAGTCACTTTTAGTTTCAAATCACGATTTCCCTCACCTTTTATCCTTGGGATAATGCTGCCAACATCCATGAACCATATCCTATAAATATATAACTTTCATTTGATATTTGAAACTTATACTAGGAAGTCTAGGGGTTTCTCTGTCTTTATACAGGTATGTTAATTTTGGCAGAAAGAAATAAAAGCATCGACCATCTCAATAATACAGCCAATTTACCAATAGTGGATATCTATTCTAGAATAATATCACCAATTAATTCATAAATAAAATATCTTAATTATGTATATTACAATGATTGGGCCTGCATGAAACTGTCCAGTATGCTTAAATTAACATTGCATTTTATGTTTGGTTAACATCAAACACTGTGTCAATAAAAACGTCAATAAAAGATGAAGCCCTCTCCTCATTTAATGGCTGACTTTAACCTTGCCCAAGTCTATCTTGTTAAACACATATTTTTCTAATAATGACAAATTGACACATATACTCAAGCTTTAGGCTCCCAATCTCACACTTTTTGTGGCCTTCTGCCTGAGCAACTATTTTCAGGTGTTAATCTGAATGAAACATATATGTGTTTTTATTTAGTATGGATAGTAGAGAAGAGAAGGAGAAAGCAAACATTTTAAATAAATGTAGTGGTTTTCTTAGCAATTCAGCTAAGGAGTTGATCTAGTTTTCTGTGTAGCATAACTGTGGTTAAACTCTCAGCTGATCCTTCAAGATTATTGGGATTATCTGTAACTTAATTTTATTCATATGATCACATAGTGATGTTAATGAAACGTACATACGTATCATTGGTCAATGTGATTGCGAAGTAATAGCTGAAAACGTACAATGGCATAGAGTTTAAAATTTTACACAGGACTTTCAAAATCTTCTGTCTCCCTTTCAGCCTCACACCTGTCCTGCGAGGTGCAGTTTATTATTCCCACATTATAGCTGAAGGAAATGAACTTAACATCCTAAAATGTAGAATTTTTGTACATTTACAATCTGTTCATAAAAGAAAAATATTTATATATATTTACACATAGAAAACAGGTCAAAAGAGATTTATCTTTTCAGTACCAACAAAGTAAGACAAATCGTGATTTTATGTTTAAATGACTCCTATTAAATTTTTCCGTATGGTACTACAATTTCTCCCTGCTTTTACCTGAGAGAGATCACACCTGTGAGAATGGAACAGAGGGCTATTTTTTAAGAGAAAGGAAGACAGAAGGACTGGACAGACAGACAGTTCTGGTGCTATAATCACTTTATTAAAAGACAAGTTTTTAAATTCCTTCTGGCAAAGACCACAGGGTTTGTCTCCAAAATCTTGCTTCTAGTTTTTGAAGCCATGCTATGTATAGGTAATTTGTTACTTGCTTGGTGATGCGTAGTCAATGGAACTGTGGGTTCTACAAGGGAATGCAGTTGTGAGTCTAAGCCTTTTGTGACATGTCTACCACGGAAGGTATTATCCACCAATTAGCATTTTCCAAGACGTTCATAATGGTTACCTAACATGAGATTTGAAAATGCCACTGTTTAAAATAACCACATGAAATTAAAAGTTAATATTAGGAAGAGCTTTTAAAAACAATTTTAAATTTGGCTTCCACAAAGTGCATTAATTGGATGACAGACAACACGGAGTGTTCATTTATT
The DNA here is from genome assembly GCF_964656455.1 of Halichoerus grypus. Taxonomy (NCBI): domain Eukaryota; kingdom Metazoa; phylum Chordata; class Mammalia; order Carnivora; family Phocidae; genus Halichoerus; species Halichoerus grypus. Next base: position 195,689,961 of record NC_135714.1, read on the forward strand.
TTGCGTGTTCTTTGCAATCGGGTCAATTTCTGAAGCTCTGCAATTTGTCATTTCACCCTCCTACACTCCAAATCCAGAAAAGAAAAACTCGCATAAGAATGTGCTGGGCATTACTTATTTATATGTAAAACCTTTATTCTATTTTGTTATTTTAGATTAAATCCCGTTTCAATTCTATTCTCTCAGGGAAGCATTAACAGTTTGAGCTCAGCGTGAAAACCATCAAACACTTGAGCTGAAATTTAGATTGGGCAATTTTGTCTGGTGAAGTAGAAAAGGACATGTAGAATGGCAAGGAACAGGAAGGCTTATGGAAAGGCAGATGTTTTAATAACGTGTCATCTAGTGGGAGCTTCGGATATCGAAATTTAAAGCTCTTGATATATTTAAAGAAAGTATGTTGAAGAGAAGGAAGGCTCTTTTACTGGGAGAATACACTTCTCTGTCTTCAATGAGAGTGATGATTGGAGTGGCCAGTGAATTTTTCAAAGCAATGATTAAAAAAAGAAACAAAAACCCCCCCCAAAACAAAAAAAAACCCCAAAAACAAAAAACAAACAATTCTAATCTGAAGCTTGCAAATGTGAATGGACAGATTGGAAGTTCAGGATTTCTATTGTGATCTTTTCTGTTGGCCAACACAGAGTGTTGTGACAATAGGAACATAATCAAGTTGCTGGATCTATCGGGCAGCAAGGAGAGGCCATAAAATTACAAAAGAAATTCTGCGGCCACTTAGAGATGACATTTTAATAAAAGACCATACTAATGTATGGTTTTAAATGTTTGTTTTTATAGCCTTTTCAGAGGGAAATAGAAAGGTTATTACAATACCGTATGATAATGTTACATTAAAATAAACTCCAAGCTTGTAGCGCATTTATATTTTATGGGCTGATTTTCATGAGTGAAACTGTAGTTGTTGCTTTTTCAAGAGAATGGCTACACATAAAATACCCGTAGTCTCCCAATATGCTCATTTATAAGCTCTGTCCCATTAAGGGTAATTGAAATATTTGCCACTAGCATTTAATTGATATGATTATAATTTTTATGGAATGTTTGGAGACAACTTTTAATATAATCCAGTTCATTTCTCATGTACATGAGCAAGCTGCAAATCTTATTCCATCATTAATGATTTAAATAGGCTACCCTGTTTTTCTGCAAAGGGCAGAGGATTGGTTAGATTTAAAAATCTCTTAACCCACACTGAAAGACACAAAACCAAAATTGTGTGTTCCTGTTTTTCTCCTCGTTAAGTACTCACATGATTCAGAATGTATAAATACGTATGAGTAATTGGAAACATCATCAGAGACAATGAATCATACCCAGATGCTCATGCCCCAGTGCTTTCCAATTAGTTGGATCCTGAATATTTTTTGGTTGCTGGCAGCAATTTGGTGACTGAAAATTTCATGTTCTTCTAAGGTTATTTTATGTATATAAGATAATTCTTTTTAAAACAAAGGCTCCACCTGAGAGCAATAGCCAGGTCATATTTTGGGTGACCTTGAATATATGGCAATGGGAAGGATCACTTAGCCATAATAAGTGTTTGTATATGTGTGTGTGTGTATTCCAAATATTTTATCAGAAAAATATACAAAAAACAGTGACCTAATTTATTCTGAATTTTTCCTGTACTTTCAAATACAAAATAAACAAAAGTAAGAAACAGATCTTATAGGTATAAATATTAGTAAGTCAACAGAAAAAAAAGGAAATATAAAAGCAACTTAGAAGGCATCTTAACAGATCACTTATTCAAGCTTCCAATTTTCAGGGCATATGCTCCTCTGAAGTTCTTATTTGAGGTAACTAGATCACAGAAGAATTTGGGGATTTGCTGAGGGCCAGAAAACTTGCCAGTGGTGGGAGGACCAATGTAACTGACACACAGGAAGATCTTGAGAAATATTCTTCATGTAAGTGATTAAATGAATGGATGGATGGATGGACGAATGAATGAATGAATGAGTGAATGAACAAACATATGAACAAATGAACAAATTAGTTAGGTTTTCCTGTTTTCTCTTAGGCAAATTACCTAACCTCAACAAGCCACAGTTTCCTGGTTGGTAAAATGAAGGAAAAAACACAAGCATCTCTGGGACTTTTCAGATCACTATGATGATGCAGGTGTACTTAGTGTGTGTGTTTCCAGAATGTGCTGTACACATATGAGCTGTTACGACTACTGTGCCGCTTTTTGGAAATGATTGCCCAGGTTCCAGTCAGAGAACCATCCTTATGCACAAACATCCAAGGTGGATAGGGCTTCCGTATTAGGCTTTTCCTGTACTTAACTACATGAATTGAAGAGGTCATTTTGGAACCTCAGAAACCTTTACTGTGGCCATCACAAACTCATTCGAAACATTTATGGGCACATTCTTTAAAAAAGTGTAACAAACAGTTCTTCAGAATGAGCTGCACATTCTTTTAAGTTTAGCACCTGATTCTCTCTTCCCTCTCTCGAATGGAATTATTGCATGCTGGACTGTGAAAAGTAATACTGTTTCCATGTCCTTCACCCTGCACAATACTGAACAGAGAACGTCCAAAGCCTGCTACTACTTCTCTTCCAGATGTTACTTCCAGGGTTAAAGGCACTCGATGCATGCATTTATTAAACCCTAGAAATATACCAGGCATGATCTGATCGAATTGCTTGCGTGTAGCTCACTGGAAGACGAAGTATACAGTAAATCCCCAATAATGGTGTATTCAATGTGGCGTAGGTAAACAGGCTCAGGAGTGAGTTGTGGCTGCATCCTGAGCCAGCCTGAATCACGTCTACCCCACTCATCTAAAGCATTTCAATTTCATATTCGTTGTGCGAGGGTTGCCTATATTATCAATGTCAAAAAACTAGAAAGTCTTATCTTTAACTTTCATTCCTGGGCTTCAAAAGAGCTTTGAATTTGCATCTTACTCTAGGGAAGATGTAGCTTAAAAACATTTTTGCCCAGCTTGCTCCATTAATTTCTGAGGAAAATGCACCTACTGCTGTGAATCTGACAGTTCTCAACCTTGGTGTTTTTACAGGATGTCCCTCCCCAGGGAACAGTCGGCACCATCCTGACTTTCCCTGCTGGAACCGCACCCCCTGCGGGGTAATCAGCTCTGCCTGCTCCCTGCAAGCAGAGACCTCTGCAGCAGCAGCGGGATGAACCAAGTGCCCCTTGCCAGGGTCCAGCCAAAGGAGAACATCAAGCTTTGGGGCGCAGGAAGAACATTTTAAGTGATCACCTACATCCAGTTTGAAGGGTAATTTGCCGATGCCAGCACTGGCTTAATTATTAGCGGCCTTAGTACTTTTTTATGTACTAGAAAGCCTAAACTGAAGATAATCTCCATCTTGCCTATCAGATATTTTCCCCCAATTACTTCCATTGAGTCAAGACCAAAATTCATTTTGTAATGATTATCTGACTCAGGTAGAGCTGATTTTCTGTAACTCCAGGCAGAAGCCACTGACAAGGGCACAAAAAAGGATTATTTTTTCAGCAGTTCTCAGCCCGCTAAATCAGCAGATAATGGCATCTGGGAATGCAGAGTGCTTCTGACCTGAAACCCCTCTCATTGTTAATGTGTCTCACATCTCACATACGCCACAGAGGCAGAAATATTCTAGAGACATCTCCACTGTCTCCAGAGAGCAAAGGGACAGATTTAGGAATTCTTGGTTTTCACACTTTCAGTCAATTAACAGCAATTGCTCAATAAAACCCCCAGAACTCTCTTCGTTTCTTCACAGTGTTTTCACGTGGAAGAGCGCCAGCTAATAAATGCAGAGACAGAGAATTCATTTGCATGACTTTGTTACGTTAGAACCTGACAGTCTACATGGGCCCAAACAAAGACACCAAACAAAACTTCCAAATGCTCTGCCAAAGGGGGAACAGAAGCTGCAATTCACTGGTATTAGAAGTTATTCAGATATGAGCAGGTGCCTCCTTCAGTGCAAAATTCCCAGAGTATAGATTAGTCTTTGCGACACAAAGTATATTTTTATAATAATCATTATACTCTGTCACAAAATATTTCTGAGGTGATTGGATTTCTTTTTCCCTGTCTTTTGAGGACTATATTGTTACTCATTTTATGATATTTATTGCACAATCATGTGTTTAAAACTTTTTTCAAAACCTTGGAGTCAAAAGTCTCTTTAATGGCCAAGGCCCATTAATGGCTCTAGGTTGGGGCTATGCAATGAAGGTAAGGGGCAGTGGGTACCCTCTGTCCAATTCAATCAGAACAACTCAAAATTTATTTGCTTTGCATACTGGATTTCCACGTAAAGAAGAAAGTTAAAAATCACTGGACAGAAAGATCAAAACTTCATTATCATATTCAGAATCCGGCCTGGAGTAGCCACTGAATATATATTCGCTGGATGGAGGATTAAAACTATTTGGTGTGTTTCTTAGAATTGCTTTCTGGCCTTTCATTGTGTATCAGAATTAACTGGCAAAACTGTTCTAAAAATTGAACTTATCACAATATTTTACAAACTGTATTTCAAGAATTGAACTGTATTTGAAACTGAATTTTAGAAACTGAACCTATCACAATAGTCTAGTGATATAAATACATGTATGCATGTGTGTATGTGTGTGTGTTTTATACATACGCGTAATTATATAACTACAGTTGGGTTAAATGGCTAAATGGCAAGAAAGATAAGTTGAAAATGAGCAACTGATAGGCATGTCTTATCTTATTAGTGAATCTTAGCCACTATGGTCCAACGTCTATTCAAGAATGATGGCTTTGCAAGATGTCCATCGACAGATGAATGGATAAAGAAGATGTGGCATATATATACAATGGAATATTATGCAGCCATCAAAAGGAATGAGATCTTGCCATTTGCAACGACATGGATGGAACTGGAGGGTATTATGCTGAGAGAAATAAGTCAAACAGAGAAAGACATGTAACATATGACCTCACTGATATGAGGAATTCTTAATCTCAGGAAAGAAACTGAGGGTTGCTGGAGTGGGGGGTAGGGTGCGAGGGATGGGGTGACTGGGTGATAGACACTGGGGAGGGTATGTGCTCTGGTAAGCGCAGTGAATTGTGCAAGACTGTTGAATCACAGATCTGTACCTCTGAAACAAATAATGCAATATATGTTAAGGAAAAAAAAAAGAAGATAGCAGGAGGGGAAGAATGAAGGGGGGGAAATCGGAAGGGAAGATGAACCATGAGAGACGATGGACTCTGAAAAACAAACTGAGGGTTCTAGAGGGGAGGGGGGTAGGAGGATGGGTTAGCCTGGTGATGGGTATTAAAGAGGGCACGTTCTGCATGGAGCACTCGGTGTTATGCACAAACAATGAATCATGGAACACTACATCTAAAACTAATGATGTAATGTATGGTGATTAACATAACAATAAAAAATTTAAAAAAAAAAGAAAGGAAAAAAAAAGCCAAAGCAGGTGAAATGTTTATTGTACATTATATAATAAAAGAACTAATTTCTATTAAAAAGAAAAAAGAATGATGGCTTTGCTACACAACGATTATCTCAGCCCGATCGGTAGCTGTGACAAGCATCTATATAAACAAGCTGATGGATCCTTGCCTTCAATTTTAATATTTTGTTGCCTTCTGAAATTTTAATATTTTGTCCATTATAGATTTTTTGCATTAATTTTGACTTTTAAAAGTATTTCACTAAAATATTGTTTATGTCTATTGCTGAATCCTTGGCACTGGCCTGTTGTATTTTGTAGCTGACATGAGCATGTCTATTACAAGAAGGATTAAGCAAAATTATATCTAGATCAGCCAAATTCAAAACTGTCTCTACTCTTACAACCAGGGTTTGTGGAGGCACAAACTGTATTAACTCATCTAATTCTCATAATAAGTCTATGGAAGTTGGTACTATTACACAGAGGCATAGAGAGCATGGGTAACTTCCCAGGTTGTATATACTTAGTAACTAGAAGAGCCCAGACTTGAGCTAGGCAGGCAGGATCCAGGGCCCATGCTTTTAGCAATTATGCTTCACTACTCAAAACATAATGAAACAAAAACAACCTCTCTACCCTAAATAACTCCAAGAACAAGAACTTACGTTCATGCCCCACATCCATGTCTGGAAGATTCCCTGGCTTTCCCCCCAGGCTCCAAAGTTCATCTCACCTGTGCTCAGGAACTGTCCCCCTCATTGGCATCTGTTCTGGCCTCATCCAAGGAGGGGCCTGGAAATCAGCTCTGTGGCAGGGGCACCCTTTCGGGCTCCCCCATGCCTGAACTTCACTCTGTCCAACCAACTTTATGTCCTTTGTTGAACAAAGGAGCACATTCCTTTCCCATGCATGTCGTATTTTGCCCCCAGGCTCCCAACTTCTCCAGTCACTTGAGTTTCCTGTCTGAAGGGCTGGTTCGCCTTCTGCCAGAATACGACTAACCCTTTACAAGCCTTTTGTTCTCACCTCATCTCCACCCTCATCTTCCTCAAGTATGTGTCCAACAGCCTCTCACTTCCTCTTATAAATCAACAACAAAGGAAAAAATAAGCCAACCCTTGTGCATATCAAATTTTTGGACAGATGCCTGGGCAGGTGACCAACAGCCTCAAAAATCCAACATCATTTTAGGCTTAGAGGGTAACACCCCCTATATATGTTTGAAGCTGGGGGAGGTGAGGGACTTACACAACACTAGCGTCTAAAGCTTGAACCCAGGTTTTTACAAACCAGAACCACAGTTTTGTTGGTTTGCTGGTTTGTCTCTTTGTCTTCATTTCACCAGAGCGGTATTTAAATACCCACCACAGCAACCCCCACCACTGCGTATTCTATAGCCAAAGGAAAGTGAGTGACTTCAGTTCCTGAATCGCTGTATAGATTCCTGCAAAACAGTGCTTTAACTGAAATATTAACATAATAATGTTTTTAATAATAATAATTAATAATAAAGTAATCCAGAAATGTGATAATTTCTAACAAAGTGGATGTAGGATTTGAGATTTGAATTGAATTATCCATTTATCTCTACTGGCGTTCTATATTATCTAAACCTTTGTACTTCAGTTATGGTTGATAAACGTAGATTCCAGTTTTCTTTTTTTTTCTTTTTTTCAGACAGTGTTTTTATTAATATTAAGAAAAAGATGCATTGCTTAACTTTCTCTTAAAATTAACAATATGGAAGCTAGGAAGGCAATTTTTCATGCCAATCAAGGAGTGGACATGATGAAAAATCAACATGCAATGCTTTAGTTCTCAGTAGTCAGTGCTAATGGGACATTGCTAAAATTATGTCTATTTTCTTTAAACAAAAAACATAAAACTAAGCAAATTATGCAATAAATGAAAAAAAGGCGAAGACATGTTAATAACTGGGGAAAATAAATTAGTTATTTCATATCAAAGAGGTAAAAATACTGGTATTTGGGTTTTTTTTAGTTTTTTGTTTTTTACAGATTTTATTTATTTATTTGAGGGAGAAAGAGAGAGCATGAGCAGGGTGAGGCGCAGAGGGAGAAGCAGGCTCCCCGCTGAGCAGGGAACCCAACGTGGGGCTCAATCCTGGGACTCCAGGATCATGACCTGAGCCAAAGGCAGATGCTTAACTGACTGACCCACCCAGGAGCCCCAAAATTACTGGTATTTGATAGAACTTTTCACCTTATGACCTACAGCATTGCCACTTGATAAACATATTTCATTTACATGCTGGTGCTGGAATTTGGTTTTCTAAGCCAATCATTATAAGCAATTAAAGACGAACAAAAAGTGGCAACAGCAAATACTTTGAACAAATCATATTTCTATAGGCTGATTCATTTTGAGGTATTTCTAAAGAGAACAAGGCTAAAGAGGTTTAAATCCAAGCTCTTGGATGGAGGAGATACTTGGTACCTAAACTTGAATGGAAATCTGGAGGCAGAAAATCTTTAGGAGGCTCCCATCACCATGGGATCGTGTGTGTCTAGACCTCTAGGAGTGAAATGATTTAGGGAACATATATTTTTGGAAGTTTGTCATTGACTCACAGAGCAACCTTATGTCTATTTCAACACCCCAGCTTCCCTTCCATAGTGACAGAAAAATAGTATAAGTGGTTACCATCGAGGTAGTATGTGGTATGAAACAAATACTTCCATTATATATACATTTGTGTGTGTGTATAAAGGTCGAAAAAAATTTTTTAAAGAGCTTTCAAAATTAATTCTCTACAAAGACCCAGGAAACTGAAAATAACCAAACATATTTTAAAATATTTTCTCTCTTCCGAGGTAATTTATTATATGGTTGAAGATTCTTGGCTTGATCTTAAAATAATTTCTTTAATACATTGGTAAATAGTTCATTTGCAATAATTGTTATATTCTCTCATTGTGGAAGCTACCTTTCATTTTTCTCAATTAGTACATCTTGCGCTATGAATTGGCAGAAAGAAGACAAAGTAACATGTTGGAAAGGAAAACATTTCATTACCCCATGTGCTATGTTCTGAGATGAATCAGATCTACTGGAGTAATACAGCATGGTGTGCATAATAATTGAACTTAATAATAAGACACCATGGAGGTTCTGCTGTTTTCTTGAAGTGTATATGTGCATAAAATGACTCTGGGGCAATAATTAAGTACTGTCTTAAGAGAATATAAATATAAAGAGAGCAAGTCCCAAGCATAACATTTTAATAAAGTCTAATTTTATGAACTTGTTCATCTTTGGATGAGAATACAGTTAAAGGAAAATATATAAATTATTATTTTAGAGTAACAGAAAAAGCACCAAGAAATTAGTTTTTCACTTAACTCTTCACAACAATTTTCTGGAATTGGTATTTTGTTACATTCGTGCAAGATTGTAGACATTTAGAAATTACTAACAATTTTTCTGTCAGTTTTAATATTCTGGCTATGAACCATGGTTTAACTTACTTGCTTAAGTCTAATGCTATTTGGAACTTTGTCTAGACCCAATGTCTAAGAACAAAACAAAATTTTAATGAATAAATGCCTTCAAAGTTGACTGATTGAAAAGCAGCTACATTTCTTTCCAAATAACACTGTATTTGAGCCAAAGTTAGACCACTGTTTCCTAATGGCCATAATACTTTATAAAAGTAGAAGTAATCACAAGTTATATTATATACGGAAAGGAGGAAAATAGAAAGGATTGAGTAAATCTGATTATGAGGGTGTAATGTAGTATATTTCAATTCAAATATAAGCAAGATTATATTGTACCACTGTGTCAGTAAGTGTAACACTCTACCCACCAAATCAAAATTTATGATACACCTGGAGCAAACCAACTAATAATTTTTGCATAACAGTTAAGAGCCACTTGACTAAAAAAAGTAACTTTTAACACTTCATGCTAGATCTTTAGATCTGACACCTGTAGATTAATCATTTTTATCAATCTAACAAAGATAGTGATTAATTCATATATGTACTGAAAAAAATTCTGACATCCAACTTGACATCTTAGATTTACAAACTGATACACCAAAAGGAAGCCAAAAGGCAAATTTACATAGAGGAGGCAAATGGGTCCATTGGAATCAAAAGAAGTTACTAAAATGTAGTGACATTTCCAAAAGCTGTATCTGTAAGGAAAGCTGAGGATATCATGTGAAAAGCATGTTAAATCAGTGAGTGCAAAGGCAAAATGCTGGCAAAACTCAAACACTTATAAAATGCTGAAATTTAGGTTGGAATGATAAAAAGATAGGCATCCACATCAAGGACTTGGCAGCAATAGAGAGTGAGAAACAGATCTGAGATTTCATTTTCCTGCTATAGATCCTAGGCATACTAGCTGGAGAACAATTCCAGCACTAATGTGTTATACTACACAAATGTGGTTGAAAAAGGAAGGAAAGAGAAGATGGAGGGGTTTAAGAGAGTACTCTATAGATGGTGGCCAAACATGCATGATCACTGGTGGCTTAAGTTGACTGGAATTCCCATCTGGGGATGATGCATACAGAAATAGAAACGACTCGGGACGCCTGGGTGGCTCAGTTGGTTAAGCGACTGCCTTCGGCTCAGGTCATGATCCTGGAGTCCCTGGATCGAGTCCCGCATCGGGCTCCCTGCTGAGCAGGGAGTCTGCTTCTCCCTCTGACCCTCCCCTCTCTCATGTGCGTGCTCTCTCTCACTCATTCTCTCTCTCTCAAATAAATAAAATCTTAAAAAAAAAAAAAGAAATAGAAACGACTCTATGTTTGTCCTTTACTATGTAAAAGAAAATGCAGAAAATTTAAGCACATTTAGAATAAATAGAGATAAGATGTAAATGAGAAATAAGGGAAGGAGATAAAACCAGTGGTCTAACTAAGGAAATACTTTGCCTTTGTGTGTATAAATTTCACATTATATTTGGTTAAATAAATTTGATGATAGAACTTGAAACAGAACCAAATAATGTTGTTGGCTGTAAATTCTAAATTATTTACCCTGGAAAATCTTTAAAATATATAGCAGAAGTTCAATCCTGTTCCTTGAACATGATAAAAGTACTGAAAATAAATGTCACTGTCATCCAATGAAACAGAGGTCACTAACTTTCCTTTCTTTAACCCCCCAAAAATCACTTGTGTCACAAACATTTAAATTTTTTTTATCCATGCCCGTGAGTCTTCAACTTCTTTTATTTCTTGCTATTTCACCCTGTTTCTTTTGTTTCAGATCCTGGATTTATAATCTCCTTGTGTATTTTATGCTCATTTCCTTTATCCCTCACTCATTCATACTTACTTACTTTTTTTACAGGAACTTTGCAATTTGGAGTATTTTTTTCACCCAGTTTAATTAGTTTTCAAACCCCTTTAATTTTTTTAATTAAAAAAATTTAATTTATCCACTGAAAGGAGACAATCAGTGTAATAATTAGACATATACCATACTGCATTTGCGGTCTAAGAAACTTACACCTTCAATAAGATGATAATGTAAATCTATATTAGTAAAAATATTACTCAATTTCCAGTTGTCACAGAGAACAGAATAAGTTCAGAATTTTTACATAAAATAGATTGGAGAAAAATTATGAGTATGTCAAAAGTTAATTAAAATAAAAAGGGGTGCCTGGGTGGCTCAGTTGTTAAGCGTCTGCCTTCAGCTCAGGTCATGATCCCAGGGTCCTGGGATCAAGCCCTGCATCGGGCTCCCCACTTGGCAGGAAGCCTGCTTCTCCCTCTCCCACTCCCCCTGCTTGTGTTCCCTCTCTCTCTGTGTCTCTCTGTCAAATAAATAAATAAAATCTTTAGAAAAATAAAATAAAAAGAAATCTATTGTTTTTTCCTAAAATGAGTGCCAATGACAAATTTTGAGAGAAGTAGCAAGGAAGAACTACTGAGTGAATCAGGGGTATTTCTTAAAAGGATTGGATAAAATAAAAGTATTGTGCCAACATACTCAACATTTCTGTAAGAAAAAAACTAGACAAATTTGAGAGGAATATTTTGCTTCAATCTATAAATGTTTGGGGGCAATATTTCACATTTTGAACAACTGTTTTCCTAAACATCAATATTAAAATGTGTAATAACATGTATGTCTCAAGTATGAAATCAGAAAGCCAGATAAAATGTATAAACTACATAATTGTAGAGGGCTTGTTTTTCTAATATAGAACAAGCTGAGTGATTTTAAATAGTCTAAATAGTTATTACAATCTGACTGTGATGTGTTCTTCCTTCTACCTTTCCAAGAATTTCTTGTATTATAATAATGGATTCTCAAAGAATAAATTGCATACACACAATCAGTTCCTGAAAAATGTAGGCGGCTCACACAGCATGATGCCATCACAAGGTGGCATGTGGTTTCCTTATAGCAAAGCCACCCTTAGATTCCATGAGACTGAGCCTTCTTCTGCATGAGCACAATCGTCCCACATGGTAACGCGGATGTCAAGAGTGTGATTGCTTGGAATAAGCAATGGCATGGAGGCTGCATCTGATTCAACATCTGAAGGTGAAGTGTGGCGTCGACTGAGAAAGTTCAAAATAAGGCATTTTAGAAGGGGCATACGGCCATCTTCTGTGGCCCAGTCCTTCACTCTGTAATGTGATGTGTACATCTTGTCATGTCCTTCCCTGAACTTTCCTCTCTTCGGAGCTCACTGAAAATGCTACACAGAAGTGGAGGGAAGTGCAGAACTATTCTGAGGCCATGGGCATATCAACCCTGTTGACCTTTTAAAATACATGCCTGTAACATCTTACTTTTTCAAGCATAATTTTTATAGAGTCTAGAATCCTGCTAGAAAAGAAATATAACATTTATATAAATATTTCTATATATGTGTATAATTCTAAAATTATTCATTTCAGGGGATTTGGCTTCATCCAACTATAATTTTGGGATGATGCATTTTTAGCGGAATGGAGTTTAAGGAAAACTGATAAAATATAATTTCTAAGTAGAAGTACTCTGCTTTTAAGCAATCGTAGGGCAACAAAACACTCAGTTGATCACTCTGAGAAATGTATTACTCAGTCTAGTATATCTAAATAAAAAAATACAGAAGTTGTCATAAATATGTGAGTTCAACAAGTTTTTGTTCAGTTTTCTTTTTCTCTCAACACATGAATATGATGATCCTATTAAAGAACATGATAATAGAATAATAATTAAAAAAATGATGGGTGCAAAATTTTCATTTTTTTTTTGTAAAACCTATCTTTACAGAACAAAGTTAAACCCTTATTCAAACCGCATACAAAAATTACCTCAAAATGGATCAAAGTCACAAATGTAAGGGTTAAAACTAAAATTTTTAGAAGAAAACATGGGAGAAATTTTGCTTGGGTCAGACAGTAGTTTCTTAGCTATGATACCAAAAATCCAAGTGACAGAATACAGTAATTGGAATGCTTAAAACTTAAAAATATTTCTACTTCAAAGAAAACCATCAAGACAGTGAAGAGACAACCCACAGAATGATAAAAAATCTTGCAAATCATAAATCTGATAAGGGAATTTTATCCAGCATATATAATAGCTCTTACAAATCAATAACAAAGAGACAAAAAATAAATTAAAAATTGGGTAAAGAGTGTGAATAGATTTTTCTCAAAAGGAGATATGTAGCTAGCCAATAAGCACACGAGAAAGTACTCAATTTAAATAGTCATAAGGGAAATGTAAATCAAACCAACAATTAGATCCCATTTCAAAGCCACTAGAATTTGCTACAATAAAAAAGGTAAATGATAACAAGTGTTGGTGAAAATGTGAAGAAACTGGAATGCTTGTACATCACTGGTGGATGGTAAAATCACATATCTACTTTTAAAAAACTTTGATAGTTCTTAAAATGTTAAACAATGAGTTGCCACATGATCCAGCAGGTCTACGCCCAGGCATATACTTAAGAGAAATGAAAACATGTTCATACAAAAAACTTCTACACAACATTCACAGTAGCCAAAAAGTATGAACAATCCAAATGTTCATCACTTTATGAATGAATAAACAAACTGAGGTATATTCATACAATTGAATATTATTTGGCCATAACAAGGATTAAGAATGAATATGTGCTAAAACATGGATAAACCTTGAAAACATGATGCTAAGTGAAAGAAGCCAGTCACAAAAAGTCATATGCTATGATTCCCTTTATATGAACTGTACAAAATAGGCAAATCCACAGACAGAAAGTAGATTCAGAAAGCAGATAGAAAGTCCCCTAGGCACTAGAGGGAGGAAAGTAAATGAGTCACAGCTAATAAGTATGGTGTTTTTTTGGGGGGGGCTGTTAAAAGTGTTTTTGAATTAGACAGAGATGATAGTTGCACAACCCTGTGAACATACTAAAAAGTACTGAATTGTACACCTTAGAAAGGTGAACTTTATACATAAATTATACCTCATAAAGCTGTTCGATTAAAATATTTGCTACTGACCATTACAACAACCAAAATCTTTTATTATTTCCATTTTGGATTAAGCAAATAATTCTTGAATGCCCACTATTTTTAGTACAGCTCTAAAAGAAAAGAAATTCACTGCTTCTATTCTAAAAAGAAAAAAAGAAATCTAGTTGAATGAGGATAGGGAAATTAGGTTGGGTTGTGGGTTGAGATTAATGTAGACACAGAATAATGTTATTGAATATGAAATAGTCTTAAATAGGAAACACATAGAATACTATGGAATAGACAGGAATGGATAGAATAGAACTGAACAGGAAAGATAAAAGTGGAAATATGACAAGTATGACTTGTCAACTCCTTAACTGCTAAGGAGTTAAAAATGGTGGTCAACCAGAAAAAGCATCAAGTAAGATGTAGAATTTGATGTGTATGTTAAAACAGGGACAGGGTTTTTATAGGTAGGGTTGGTGGATGAGGAGACTCTACTCAGAAGAAATAGCATAAGGAAAAGGCTAGGGGCAAGTGGGTTGTACAGTTTTTTATAAATATTGGGCCCTTCAGCATTGCTAAGTCATGAGGCTCTTGTAGAGAACGGTCAGATCATGGTAGTGGATTAGTCCATATTATGGATAGTCTTGAAAACCAAGGGGAGATATGTATGTAATATGTGAACAAGGCAGAATAATTCAAGCTGTTTGTTTGTTATGGAGTAGTAAATTTGTTTGATTTAATCCAATACAGGTGAAGCATTTGTACTGAGGACATAGAAATGAATAAGATCCAGTCCCTATACTCAAAGGTGACCAGTTTGTGAGGCAGAAAAGGAAGCCAACACTCAGTATGCAAAGTAAAATAAGCGTCATAATTAATGGGATCACTGTGAATGGAGATGTGCTCAGGAGGAAGTTGACTCAGGTTGAAAAATGGGGTCAGTGGTAGTTTCCTGGTAAGAATGACCCATGGAATTAGGTCTCAAAAAAATAAAACAAAAAGAATAAGGAAAAAAAAAAAAAAAGAAGAAAGGAAAACTTCCTGCTTCTGAGAATATTTGAGTAACATGAACCAGATATAGCATCCCATCTTAATGATAAAACCGGACACAATGGTTGAAACAATAGTTTTCAGACATTGATTATGGGAAGCATAGGATTCTGATCCCTGAGACAAATAATGAGGTGAGTCTCAAGACTGTCCCAATTTACTGCCTGGAGGCAGTTTGCAAGCCACAGCACAGAAGGAGAAATCCAAAAAGAGCCCAGCCATCTCACTGAGGAGGGGAGATACAGAACTGAGTTTAGAGAGTCCAAGGCAGCTATAACACACAGGGCAGAGTGTTGGAGAGGACTCTGGAGATCTGTAGCTTGGTCCCACTCCCTTGAATCTTTCATCTGTCTGTGCCTAAGAAGAAATTGTCCACAGCTGGAGGAAGAACCGCTGGAAAAAAGCAGTACTACCACAGGAAATTCCCAGACATTACTTAGGTTTAAGACGACCTTATGTCACCATCATCATTAGTCCTAAAGTTGCTCTGGACCCTCTCTAACAAATCTTAAAAGGAAATATGGGAAGGATCAAACTAAATCCAAGTAACTTAAAAATTGCATGTTCGAACAAGATCCAACACTTTCGTTGTAAAGGAATAAAACAAGATCCAGATTCAAAAAATGGAATAAGGTCTATCATCCAGTCCAAAATTAGTAGACATGCAAAAAACCAGCAAAGTCTGAGTCATAACTAGGAGAGAAATCCGGCAATGGAAAGAACAAATTCAGATGAGGGAAGATGGGATTAGCAGGAATGAGCATTAAAGCAATCACTATAAAAATGCTCCATAAACTTAAGAATGTTGAGAAAAACACAAATACAATGAGGAGAAATAGGAAAATCACAAAAAAGAAATTGAAATGGAACTTCAAAAGAGAAAATATCTGAAGTGAAAAGTAAACTGGATAAGTTTAATAGAAAAATAATACACTTTAATAGAAAAAGATGACTGACCCTAAAAACACAGAGATAGAAATAATCCAAAATAAAGTGGAGAAAAAAGAGGGGGAAAAAAATCAACAGAGCATCAATAACCTGAGGATAAACATTAAACTATTTTACATAAAAGTAAGAGAGTTCTAGAAAAGAATGAGCTGGACACACAAAAAAGTGAAGAAATTATGGGTAACATTTTTCCAAATTTGAAGGAAGCCATAATCCCTCAAACCAATGAAGGACAATACATTTCAAACAGAATAAATGCAAATAAGACCACACCAAGAGGCAGCATAACCAAGTTGCTCATAAAAATGATGAAAAAAAAAAAAAAAAGCTTAAAAGTAGCCAGAGGAAAAAAGATACATCAGGTATAGAGGAAGAATGGCAATAGACTGTCATAGAAAAGATTATAATAGAAATGTAATGATAGTCAAAAGAGAAGCAATATTCTTAAATTAGAAGAAAAAAGTCAACACTGAGTTCTATATTTAGTGAGAACATTTTTCAAACACTGATAAAATAAAACCTTTGCCAGATAAACAAAATCTGAGAGAATTCATCATCAGCAGATATGCACTGGAAATTATAGTAAAGGATGCTTATCAAACAAAAGGAAAATGGTAAAAGATAAATTTGGATGTTCAAAGATAGAAGAAGAACCATGGAAGTGGTATTTGGGTAAAGAACAATTTTTTTTTCTTTATTTTAATCTCTTTAGAAGATAGTTAACCCTTTAAAATAAAACATTGTAATGGTGTATTGTGGAGGTTACAACACATCAAAGTAAAACATATGATAGCATTAGCACAAAAGATAACTAAGACTATGAGAGAGGAAATGAAGGTACAGTGTTGCAAGTTTCTCACAGGATAGGAGAAGTGGTAGAATGCTGCCGAAAAGTTGTCTGTGGTAATTTAAAGGTGTATACTGTAAGCCCTGGAGCAACCACTTAAAAAACAAAGAAACAAAGAACTATAGCTAGCTAATAAGCCTACAGTAGAGATAAAATGGAATACTAAAAATACTCCTTAAATCTAAATTAAGGCAGGAAAAAAGATGAAAACGACATCTGGTCAGATGGAAAAATAAAGCGAATTCGGAATTTTTCACCAAATCATTTCAATAATGACATCAAATATATATTTCCTAAACTATAAATATATAAATAAGAGTAGACACCAGTTAAAAGCCAGAGATTGCCAGACTATATAAAAAAGCAACACCCAGATATATGTTGTTTATGACAAAGCTACAGATAAATCATATTACGGGTAGAAGCCTGAATATTTTATCCCTAAGATCAGTAACCAGGCATTGTTGTCTACCTTCTCCATCTCTTTTCAGATGTGTACTGGAGATCATAAATTGGAAGCGTTAAATAAAACTGCTCTTATTTACAGATGAAATGATTATTCAATTGTACTATGGAATATACAAAATAATTCCTAAAACTAATAAATGAGTTTTGCAATGTCACAGAATAGAGTATCACTATACAAATATCAACTGTATTTCTAGGTAAAAGCAACAAACAATTGGAAAATAAAAATGTACAATAAATGTCACTTAAAATAGTATCAATATCAGAAAATACGCAGAGATAAATAAAAAAAAATGTCTAAGATCTTTATACTGAAAACTACAAAATAATGCTGAATACAAGACCCAAATAAGTGAGCAGAAGAGACTTAATCTTGCTAAGGGCTCAATTCTCCCAAGATTGATTTATATTTTCAATGCAATTCCAACCAATCAAAATTCAAATAGGTTTTTGAGTTTAAAATTCTGTAATGTAATATATGGCAACGTAAGGGAAGTACAGTAGCTAAAATAAATTTTCAAAAAGGAAAACAAAGTTGGAGGATTTGTATTACGTGATTTCTAAGACTTCCTATAAAGGTACAGTAATTAAGACAATATGTGCTATTGGTATAAAGATTGATAGAACAGAATAGTCTATAAATAGACCCATTCTTACATAGGCAATTGGTTTTTGGCAGAGTTCCAGGTAATTCAGTGAGGAAAAGATGACTTTTGAGTACATGGTGCAGGAACAATTGGACATTGATATGTAAAAACAGAAATAAATCAGAAATCTGAATATAAAAACCAATATTATGTAGCTTCCAAATGAAAACATAGGTGAAAATGCCTATAACTTTAGATTAGACAAAGATTTCCTAAATAGGATACCAAAAGCCCAAATTATAAAAAAAACAAAAACAAACAGATAAACTCTACTTAAAATTTAAAACATGTGCTCTTCAAAGACACTATTAAGAACATGAAAAGGCAAGTCATGCACTGGGGAAAAAAAATATTTGCAGAACATATATCTGATAAAAGATTTATTCAGAACACACAAAGTTCTCAATAATAAGATAAATAACTATATTTTTAAATGGACAAAATATTTGAAGAGATAGTTATTTTATAAAAGAAGATATCTCAGGAGTGCCTGGGTGGCTCCGTTGGTTAAGCACTGGACTCTTGGTTTCGGCTCAGGTCATGATCTCAGGATCGTGAGATTGAGCACCATGTCAGGTTCTGCACTCAGCACAGAGTCTGCTTAAGTTTCTCTCTCCCTCATCCTCTGCCCCTTGCTCCCACTCTTTCTCTCTCTCTTTCTCTCTCAAATAAATAAAGAAATCCTTAAAAATTTAAAAAAAAAGAAGACATCCCAATAACCAATAAGCACTTACAAATATCCAATGTCACTAGCCAGATATGCAAATTAAAACCTCAGTGAAATACCACTACATAACCCCTACAATGACCTAAATTAAAAGGACTGACAAGACCAAGTTTTGGTGGAAATATGGTACAAACCAAAGTCTCATATATTGATTGTGCAAATGTAATATGCTATGAGCACTTTGAAAAATCATTTGTTAATGTCTTAAAAGTAAATATATATTTTACACAGAAATCCCACTTTCAAAATAGTTACCAAAGGGAAATAGAAATGTATGTCCATGCAAACACTTGTTCTAAAATAGTAGTAGTATCTTTATTCAAAGTAAAGACCCCTGCAAAAAACCCAAAAACAAAACCCAAAACAAAACAAAACAAAAAAACAAAAAAACAACTTAAATGTCCCTCCACTGGTGAATGGATAAATAAATCAAATATATCCATTCAGTGAAATACTGCTCAGTAATAAAAAGTAACGAATTACCAATACACATGACAAGGAGAAAATTTTATGGAAAATAATACACTAGAGCAATGCATCAGATGGTTAGGACTGAAGAGGTGTTGGGAGGAATGAGTGGGGGAGATCGGGTGATCAGTGAAACCCTAAATGAAGGCTGGACCAGGAGAGAAAGAACCTATGAAGTGGCAGTTTGGACATTCCCTGGCTATTTGAGTCAGTTGTCAATGTAGCTGGGTATACATCTCTAGTTTCTTCACAAATAGGACTTCTTTACGGCAATCCTGGAAGACGTTTCACCTCAAGTAGTTTACAAGGATGGTGTTGCACCTTCAGTGAAAAAATTAGAATAATGGACTATTTGGGCAGATACTGGGGTTAAAATGCAGAATGTGGCCTAAAATATCTGGATTTCAGAAAACAAACAAAAGTCACTTTTTAAAAAGTGAATAAACCTCACTTATAGATGAGTTCTTTCGTACTACTTCTGCTGAGCAGTAATTTCCTATCTCGTAAAACAATTTAAGATATGCCCCTTTTCCTTTAGCTCTCATTTCAGATTCTCTGCGAATACTGAAAATAATATGGCATCTTGATTTTAAGCTAACGTTATATATGAGAATGCAGATTTGCAAGATTAGAGGGTTATTATTCTCTTAATAAATCAATTATTTGCTGTACACGGGGGTTCATTTAGGAGACTCTACAATGTGAATTCCAATCGTTCTTTTAAAAATTGCCCTAACAGACAAATATGTAGAACACACACAGCATAAAGAAATGTATGCTTATACTTAATTTTAAATTTAAAAGAAAGCTGTGCAGTGGCAATAAGAAAACTAAATAAAAGTAATTTTCTACCTCCATTTCACACAGTAAGTCAAGAATGGAATTCACACTTTGAATTTGGTATTCCTTACGTGTAATCTTTTAAAAAAAATGTAAGTAATTCAATTACATTTTCTGCACAGGATATTAAAATGTGAGAATAGAAACTTAAATTCAATTTTATTTCTCCTTTAAAATCCTTACACTTTATTTTTTCTTTCTGAGCATTTTTTGAGCAACTGACTTTTTTATGTTGAATATAACTCTTATGTCACATATAGAGTATCTACCATGTCTTCCTACTACAAAGGGAAAATCAATGAAAATAGCATGAAGAGCCCCAGTGAGCCTGTTTTTGATGAATTATGTCCTTAAAGATATACCCGTATGTGGTTCGAAATGTATTGATTGGTAACAACTGTTTCTGTAATATCAATAATGCACGATTCTCTTGAACTTCCCCTGAAGTGACAGGGTTTAATCGAGAGAGCCCTAAACAATAAATTGACTACCAAGAAGGAGACAGAATAATGAAATTGACTCAAACTTCTAAAATAAATACTAATTCTAAACTTGAGGAAAACATATTGATGTCTCTGTTTGCTCTGCCTTCTTTTGACTTGTATCTTTCATAATAAGCTGCTTACCAACAGGATTATTACTTCACTGGGTTTAATCTCCTATAGAGCCCACTGACATTTACTTTTCTATATGCTATTCAGTACTAAGAAATTAAAAATGAATAGAAGTCATTTTGAAATGCCATGATCACTATTTTAAAATCATCTTCTATTATAAAATGCAAACTTTGAATAAACTCTCCCTATTAGGTTTAATTCACTTTCTCTTGTGTTTTGTTTTATCATCAACTAAGTTCATGAGGAACTCGAATACTTTTAAAGATTTTCTCTAGAGGAAGAATATCCCCATACTGTTACCTGTTAGCTGGGAAATCATTTGTCTACTAAATGTTCAAACCACAAATAAATTACCCCAGTGCAAGGGATGAGCTATAGAGAGCTCATAGTCTTTCTTTTCAAAATGTCTACACCAGTCTATGGACAATTCTAAATCAAATTTCTTAATTATTCAGAGAATGTAGTCTTGTAATTAAAATGTTTTAATCTGTTGTGTAAACTTAAAAATCCCTAATATGGGGTGTCTGGGTGGCTCAGTAGGTTAAGCATCTGCCCATGGTCCTGGGATGGAGCCCCACATTGGGCTCCCTGCTCATTGGGGAGTCTGCTTCTCTCTCTCTCCCTCTGTCCCTCCGCCTGCTTCTTCTCTCTCTCTCTCTCAAATAAATAAATAAAATCTTAAAAAAATAAAATATTTTAAATAGAAAATTTTGAATAATGTTTTACACATTTAAAACCCCACTTTTAGTCTATAATTTCCATAACCATATCTATAATCTTCATTTGTCAATCTCATTATTTGATAATACAAACTCTCAGCACAAGTATGACCTATCTGTTCTGTCATCTAGCTCTCCTTTCAGCATCTTGCTCCTAAGTTTATTATGACAGGAGCTTTGTTATATTAGCTTAGAATGCCGACTCCTGCTTTGTCAGTCTAAAAATTCTTTTTTTTTTTTTTTTTAAAGATTTTATTTATTTTTTTGACAGAGAGAGACATAGCGAGAGCAGGAACACAAGCAGGGGGAGTGGGAGAGGGAGAAGCAGGCTTCCGCAGAGCAGGGAGCCCGATGCGGGACTCGATCCCAGGACCCTGGGATCATGACCTGAGCCGAAGGCAGACGCTTAACGACTGAGCCACCCAGGCGCCCCCAGTCTAAAAATTCTTGAAAGAAAATGACAAATTTTGACAAAATTTGTTCTAGCAGTTCTGCTGCATTTTCTAAGGCTCCATAAATCATTTGTTCATTCCTTGGTTTTAAACTCTTAACTGCCTTATCTGTGTTATGTCAAGATCAGAACAAATTGGCTAAGAACTTGAAATGAATAGGTTAATCGTCCAAGGCTCTCTAGACAATCCAAGGATAAACTGAGGGTTCATACGTCAGTGATCAGAAGACTGGCTTTGGCATCTGACAGAATCCAGACTCCAGCTCTGTCACTTAATAGCTGTGCTTTCTACTGAGTCAATCTTTTTTAGTATCATTTTTTTTTTAATGTGAAAATGGGACAACAGTTAGTGAATGACGATTAAATGAGATAGGCTATAAGTAGGGTTCATAAGATTTTTCAGCAGAGAAATGCTCAGTGAACACCAGCTGCATTTCTCCTTGTCATCACCATAATATAAGAACAGTAGTTCAACTACTCATGTTATATCTGATTTCTATTGCTGGGAATGCCCATTCTATAATCCCTTCCACTTGATTCTCTTGTTAGAGGACAACGTCGTCACTAATATGAAAAATTAAGTTGAAACCACTACTTTCAGGCTTGTAAGCTTTTCTTCTGTTAACTTTTTAAAAAATTGAAAAGAATAGATATTGAAAGATGAAGCTAATTATACCTCTTTGCGGTTGACGTTTTGTTCCATCAGATTAGAAGCAATATCACCGATATGTAAGCTGATATGTAAGTGACCTGGTATTATTTAATTAATTATAATTTTTTTAAAAATTGAAGTTTTGCTCACATGATTGCTCTCATGTTGGGCATGATATCTTAAAAAGTGATTCATTTAAATAACAACTCAATTATTACATCTTGAAATACTAGGTCTTTTAGATATGTTTCTATAGGACTTAATGTTTTATAAACCTTTGAAGAATGTTACTCAAACATCTTTCTATCATATTTGAAATATTGCCAGATTAAGACCCCTGCTCAGCAGGCATGATGGGGGGGAATGGTAGAATTTTCATCGTTTCTAAGATGGATTATTACAGCTCATAATTTTCTATTCTCCTAGTCGGCTGCACCAGAAAACAGTACTAAAATGGATGAAGAAAATAATCCTCACTTTCCTCACTCAGTTTAGATTAACAGGCTGCCTCTCTCCTGCACCTGCTTTCTAAGCCAGGTACTACTTCTAGAAGAAAATTAAACAGCACATCTTTTAGTAACCTATCATAAGTTCCCTTTTGTATAAATTAAAACACTGTTCAGCACCTACTTTGATCCAAGTTTTGTTTCAGATGCCAGGGACACGTGATTTATTACATAAGATTAGCTGTTCACTAGAAGTTGACGACAGAATACATTTTGGGGTGGAAGAAATAGAAATTTGGGGCTTGCACCAGATTAAGATGAATGTGCTAGTAAGATGTTGAGTAAGGGGTACCTCTGGGAGTATTTCAAAATGGGGAATGTCATGGAGGCAGGAAAGAGCATGTTTTAGTCCAAGAAGCCTTTTTAAATTATTAGAGCTCAAGCATTAGTAAATGGGATGTATGACAGATTAATGATAATAATAATAATGCTGTTAGTATCTACTTATTAACTACTTTGTATGTGACAAGTAATGCCAGGTTTCATATACATTACTTCCATCAGTCTTCACAATCCCACATTGGCAATTATTATTATTATTTTTTAAAGATTTATTTATTCATTTCAGAGAGAGAGAGAGCACGAGTGTGAGGGGGCAGAGAGAGAGGAAGAGAGATTTGCAAGCAGACTCTGCACTTAGCATGGAGCCCAATGTGGGGCCCAATCCCATGACCCTGAGATCACAACCTGAGCCGAAACCAAGAGTCGGATGCTCAACTAACTGCACCACCCAGGCACCCCAGCACTTACTATTTTTATTCCCATTTCACACATTAGGAATTTGTAGTGCAGTGATGTTCACTAGCATACCTATAATCGCCAGCTAGAAAGTAGCAAAGCGGCAGAGCCTCATTTCAAACCCAGCATCCTCTGATCACTGTGCTAAAAGAATCTCTTGTGCAATTCTTCTAAGACTTGGAACATTCCTGTGTTGGCCAACGGGAGCTGGTGAAGGACCTAACTCTCATAAAATATGGAGGCATCACTATGGGACTAATGGCGTAGGTGTTTGGACTAAAGAGTGCTGTTTTCCTCTCAAACAATGTAACACAGACAGTTACATATGGAATAAAGATGGGATGGTACTATTTATGAAAGATGAGTATTCTGCTCCTTGATCCACAGCATTTACAGGGCATCATCCTTTCATTGTCTTGAGGGAAAACTACTCTTGGAGTCTATGCTTACCTAGTCATGCCTCCCTTTAATCTCTTCTTGCTGGGCTATGGACAGCTAAAATTCTAGATAAGGTTCTTCATTAATTTAAGATTTGGGCAACTGGCTCTCCACAACCAGATCCCTGCCATCACTGGATAGCATGATCTGGCCTCTCAGTCCCTTGATATTCACATTTTCAGTGACCTTCTTATCCACTCCACCTCAGCCACCCACTCTCAATGTCACAAAATAGGACATCTATACCGGAAACTCTGAAACGTTAAATCAAAAATCCTTCTGTCTCACCACAAACTGCTCTCCCTCTGCCCTTTTGGCTCAGTTACTTTCACTCAATCTTTTATGTGACTCCATCAGTATCATTACACCTGGTTTTCTGGTCTTTGTTTCATTTCCTATGCTGCTTGGTGTCAATGGCCCTGCAAATTAATTATTCTCTTACCACCATCTTGCAGTCTCATGCTGTTTTGTTCTTTCCACCCTACTTGGAAAATTCCATCCTGGATTAATACCAGCATGAGTTCTCCTGCTTGAGGGCTGGAGAAAATCATGGTGTTCTCTGAAAAGTCATAGTCACCAACCTCAATGTCTCAGCAATACTGAGCACTTCTGCTGCATTTCTCTAGTTGTTATTCTTCTCCAGTCAAAATTATGACTATTTCAAACACTCCTTACTCCCCTCTACTCCATGATTCTATCGTTGCCCATTATTTTTAACATGATCATGTTTCCTACAGCAAATACTTTAATTTCCTGTCATCAAACCAACAAAATCTTTTAGCATTAGCATCCACCCTTTCCTCTCTCTCTTGTGATATAATGCAAGAGATCCTCCTTTTCCTTTTTAAGACCATCTTCTACATCGGATTGCTGCACCCCATCTCTGCCAATTTTCTCCAGAATTTTATGCTACCATTAAAAAAAAAAAAACTCCTCTGTTCATTTCACATCTTTCCCCTTATGCATTCCTGTTTATGTTCTCGACCTCATAGCCAAATTCGATGAGTTTTCTGCATTTGTTGATCTTATTTCTTCCTCTATCATTCATATAACAATGTTCTTTCATTTGGATTTTGGGTCACTGCTCTATCAATGCTCTGTTGCTAAGGCTACTCATGATATTCTTGTTGTTTAGTTCAAGGAGATACTTCATAATTCTCATCTTACTGACCTTTTAGCACTTTGTTAAAACACTCTCTTCTTTCCTTGGTTCCTTAAACAATCTCACTTTCTATGTGTTCCTTACTTCTCTATTTCTTCTCAGTCTCCTTTCTCAATTGCTCCTTCTCTACCCAATCATTAAAGTTTGGAGAACTCCAGGTTCTTTCTGTTCAGGACTTTCTTTTTATTTCCTTATGACCTCTTTCCAAACAATCTCGTTCTCTATCATGATTTCAATTACCATGTAAAAGCCGATGACTCCAAATTTAAACCTTTGTCCAGATCTCTGCATTCCAGAACCACAGATATTCTATCCATTTTAGATATTTTGTAGCCACTTCAAACCAAACATAACAAAAATTTAAAAGACCATCATGTGTCTCCAGCCAGAAACATGTGAGTCATTTTGGCTCTTCTCTTCTCATCTCTAACCCATCCAGTGCATTCTCTTTTTTAACCAGTGTGAAATCCATGTGCTTGCCTCCATCTTCTACCAGACCTTTCTACCTTCACCCTTTTTCCTTCCTAAACTGGTGTAAAATCTGCCAAATTGGTCTTCCCATATCTTCTCTTTTCTATGTCTGTTCTCTCCACACATAAATCAGAGTGATGATATTTTTTTATTTTTTAAAGAGAGAGAGAGGGAGTGAGTGGGCAGGAGAGGGGCAAACAGAGAGGGAGAGAGAGAATCTTGAGCAGGCTCCATGTCCAGTGCAGATCCCCATGCGGGGCTCAATCTCATGACCCTGAGGTCATGACCTGAGCTGAAATCAGGAGTTGGATGCTTAACCACCTGAGCCACCCAGGTACCTCCAGAGTGATATTTTTTAAAAATATTTATTTATTTGACAGAGAGAGAGAGCACGTGCACAAGCAGGGGGAGCAGCAGAGGGAGAGGGAGAAACAGGCTCCCCACTGAGCAGGGAGCCCTACTCAGAGCTCCATCCCAGGTCTCCAGGATCATGACCCCAGCCTAAGGCAGACGCTTAACAACTGAGCCATCCAGGCACCCCAGAGTGATGATTTTTAATAGAAATCTAACCTCATCACTTCCCTGCATAAATTTCCCCAATGGTTTCTCATTGCACTTAGAATGAAGATAAATTTCTTTAATAGGGTCTACAAGGTCCTGTGTGACCTGGCCTTCACTCATTGAAGCAGTATGATCTCTACTGTCCTCTCCTCTTTCTATGCTCCAAACATAGCAGACGCCGTTCAGTTCAACATGTGTACCATGCAGTGCCCCATCTCAGGAATCTTGTACCTGTCCTTTCTCCTGCCTACATTGTTCTTCCCTACATTGCTACCTTAAGCTTCAAGTCTACTCTAACAGCAAATCCCCAATGTGCCCCCTCTTCCCTTCCATGACAATGGCAGCTCTGCCTGTTACATGTAAACTGAGACAAAATTTTGTGTTTTATTGTGTATATTGCTCAGAAAAACTTGTAATGATAGCACAGTGTAGGTGTGAGTTTCATGATCCCCAACACTTTGCAACAAAGTTCCTGGCACATAAATATTTGTTAAGTGGAAGAATGTTGCTTACATTAAACTTCTTTAACTAAAGACTAAAATTGCTTTTCTTAAGTGTTTCTTTGTTGTCATTATTCAGATTAATTATAGCCTATAACCGAAAATTATTGCAGTGGCAAAGCCAAAGTGAGATTTTCATTCTCCTTAGTGACACCACATATTATGGAATCATTAGTTCTAGAATAATGCATCCGGGCTTACAAATGAAGATTCAAGAGGTGAACTTTGGTCTTTTCTATGCTTTCCACTGAAGAATGTTGTCAAAACATAAACAGAAATTTAAATGATAACAAATGAGAAACTGGTGTCATCTGAACAAGTCAGGTCACATTCTGAATGGGAGGCTCAAGCTCCCAGATAAGCAAAGCAATTCTGAATTGCAACACACCTCTCTTTTTCCCACAGCAAATTCCCATGATCCAGAAAGACAATAAAATCATTAGGGGGAAAAGGAGCAGATGCTTTTCTCTCCTTAAAATATTTCTGTCTTGGGGCGCCTGGGTGGCTCAGTCATTAAGCGACTGCCTGCCTCCGGCTCAGGTCATGATCCCAGGGTCCTGGGATCGAGCCCCACATCCAGCTCCCTGCTCAGCGGGAAGCCTGCTTCTCCCTCCCCCACTCCCCCTGCTTGTGTTCCTGCTCTCTCTGTGTCTCTCTCTGTCAAATAAATAAATAAAATCTTTAAAAAATAAAAAATAATAAAATAAAATATTTCTGTCTCTAATAAGAAAGCAGTTGTAGCCTTCAAGACTTGTTTTATTTTTGCAAAATTACTCTGAACGTGTTTGCAATGAATATTACTCAGGTAACAAACTCCAAAAATGCTATCATAAAAATAGAACCCATTGTATTTATGACTTATAGTACTTATAAAAACACACATTTCACTATAAATGATGCTACGGTGGTATCATCAGACAACACAGGCTATTCACAACTTTCAAGGGCTTAAAGAATGCCTGTGTTAAGTGCCATATATATATATATATATATATATATATATATATATATATATATTTTAAAGTAATATTGGTAAGTAAATGAGGATATCGTTTAAATACAGCATTTTTCCTACATATTAATTAGTAGCTCAATGAACAATTTGACTTAAAAATATGAAGAATGACATAAGTGACAGGTTTGTTCATACATTTTAATATAATGTATTCAACGAAAAATGTACCATCTCACTTTGCCCTGAAAGGAGACTGTTTCTTAATTTTAATTTCTGCAAAACTTAATGATGAGTTCTGTCAATGAAAGAATGTAAAGACTTTGATTTTACGGTTAAAAATACCAAATAAAATGAACCCCTTCATTAATTACATGTGTTTTCTAACTTTTAATTCTACTGTTATTGAAATATAATTTTCCTATAATTTTATTACTCATTTTTATCCTCCTTCCTTCTTCAAATAATTAGATTACCCAAATTACTTATCTCCAAAGTAAAATCTATCCCATGTTGACAGACAGGAGTCCCACGTCGGGAAGATATCTCGTGGCACGTAATTAGTTCAGTTCAACCCACCAGCAATATTGGAAAATGATATATAGCCTATATCCTAACGACAGCAGAAAACTTGCACCGTCTTTATTTGCCAAAGCATCCGTGCTCTTAATTTCATGAGGGTATTTTTAGTTTCAAGTAACTTGGGAAAAGGTAATAGGTGACAAATCAGAAAGTAAAGTGTAAAAATATGGTGTAGAACTCTAGCTATATATAATACCTAGAAAATGTATAGAAAAGTACATTTGCATTCCAATAACACCTGTGACATTTAGACGTTCTATAGAATTCCCGCTCTCAATCTTTGCCTGCATCATATGCCACTATTAGATCTCTCTGGATAGAGTCAGAGACCACAAAATAGTGGAGTGCTCAGAAGATATATGGTACAGCAAGTAGGAAATTTCTGTGCTTTCCTGCTTTTTATAATACTTGTTTATAAAGCAGATAATAAAATTATAATTCTGTTTAGAAAAAACTTGGAAATTCCAAATCAAAATCTTTGACCCTAACAACACCCAGAAAAGGAAAAAAAATATGCAGCTTTATAAAAGTTTTGCTTTACAATATACCCATTAGCAGGCCCAACAATCTTCTAACAACAAAAATTAGATTTATATATATCTTATGAAATAAACTCGCTTTATGTAGATGCACAAGATCTGCTCCTTAACACAGCAAATATCCTCGATTTCCATTTAACGATCTCACTAGCATACAGCAGATTCTCATTCCCATAGTTCACTACACACTTGTTACAGATTTTTTTTTTTTCTGGCAACATTTATCTTTCCCGTTTTATGAACTGAAGTTATTTTATGTTTTCTACCTCTTCTCTATAAAATTCTCATAAATAATTACTGGATTTCAAAGCTCCTGGCAGCTGGACACTTGATAATAGCTTATTTCTAACTGATGTCAAAAGAAATGCGATGCTGGGATTAAAGACCTACAAAATGGCCCCATGTCTGTCTTTCTGCTTGTGGGTTGGCATGAGTGGTATGGCATGCTTGTGCACAAAGAAAACACGAGATGTCATTTATTTACAGAAGTATGTTGGCTATAGGCAGGGTGCAAAAAAAGTGTGAAGAGAAAAGGTAGAGGTTTGGCAGTTTCTTAGAAGTTATGTCTCAGAGAATGACAGGACTGACGGGAAAATCAGAAAACAAGTTTCTCCAGGAGACAGGGCTATCAAAGCACCTGGCCTCACACGGGCACTCACCGTTGTCTGTAGTCCCACCAGGAGGCTGTTCCTGACCGTCAGGTGGGCCGGCTGTCAGCACACTCAGTGCCCAGGCCCCCCCGGCTCTGCCTACGGGGAGAATGGCGGCCACCCAGCCTTCTCAGGAAGCGACACTTCTTAGCAAACAGCTCTTGGCCTGGAGAGAGAAGGGCATTCCTTAGACAGAGACCAACAAATCACTATGACTGCACGTGAATAATCTACATATATAAAATCAATTTGTATTGGTAATTCTTAGGTTTCAATATTTACAATTCCGTGAGTTTTAAAGTTGTTTTTTTTTCTCCTGGAAAAGAGAAATAAGTGGCTAAATTTTATAGAATTGTGCATTTGTAGGTATACAGTATTCGCTTAAGATATAAATAAAACTCCAAAAGCATATGGATGCCTTTAGTTAAGTAGCAGGCTCATCAAGATTGTGATTCTGATGTTCTTGCCAATGGATTTAATTTTCTTAGGATATTCCAGTTATAGTACTCAAGTCTGATGTGATCATGTATTGGGTATATATAGCCTGTTCACCTTATGATAGTGCACATTATGGATGCTGGTAGCAGTGGAAATAAATTCAATTTTATGGAAAGAATTTACCTTTATAAAAATGATAGATTATTACTTCTAGAAGGATGAAGGAGACAACACCACTGTTAGGTGAAGCTCCTTCGCCACTCCTAGGGTTTCCTTCCATTTTATGGGCACTCCATTGGTATAGCAGTCCAGGCAACTTCTGCCCTAGGGAAGGTGAAGTGGGCCTTACTGATCACTGAGTTGAGAAAACATCTAGGTTAAAACATTTTAACCTAGACTCTTTTCATCTCTTTCTCTTGGGAGCCAGCCTCCCCTCAGAAAACACATTTTCTTTACTGTGCTCCTATATGCAGTGAGCTTATTCAGGGGCAGGTACGGTCCAGGATAGGAGGAGTGCGTAGGGATGGTTGCCATGGCTGTTGGTGTAAATTCAATTCAGGGAGTGTTATGGTGCCCAATGTTTGGTACCTTGGTCATGGTCTTTCCTCATTTACCTCTTCAATCTCATCGTGTGCACTACCCTAATATACACCAACATACTCCAACCACAGGGCCTTCTTCCAATCCCTGTTTACACTGTGCTCTACTGTATTAGGATCTTTCACTGGCATCCTCTGGAATGCTAGTCCCATTAGATTCATTTGGCTGGCTCCTTCTCACCGTTCAGTCCTGATTTGAATGTCTCCTGCTCAGTTAATCTTCTTGAGCATCTTATCTAAATACGAACCCTCTCTCCATTACTGAATATTATAACCCTCTGTTCATTTCCTTCTAATGTAACTCACTATGCTATTGCTTTGTGGTCTTTTTGTTAGTTTGGATTCCTCCTATGAACTCTAGGTGCCACAAGGGCGGGGTCATTCATTACTACTCCATAGTAAGTATTACCCAACATTTCTAGAAGAAATAATTGGAAAGGAGTTGGTAGACACAGAATCTTAAAATATATTTAATTTCTGGGAAATATTAAATGTGTCCAAATAGTTTAAGATCATCACAAAGTATCTTTGAAATGAGGGCATAAGAACTGTAGCTTTCAAATGATATTATCTTCACAAATCAAACCCAAGACTCTCCCTGCACCCCCCCAAATGCTTTGCTGTGCCATATGATGTTAACATGTAATAAAAAAAACCTAGAGCTGGTGTATATCATTTACCACCATGTACTAGAGAAATCTACACAAAGTGAAAAGTTTTCACAAAAAAAATTCATTGAATATTAGCAATTGCTTATAGCACTAGATGCATTATCCAAAGATATTCCAGGGGGCCAAGCAGAAGTCCAAACAGTCAGTTGCAGCGTGCCCTTTGGAGGACTGGTATGCAGCACATGGGGCCACCAGAACCTACGTTTTCAAACTACTCCCAAGAGTTGAGAAATCAACCTCTTCGTGTGGTTTTTCTCCTGAGCCAGCTTTAGTGGTAGTCATAACTGTGACGGTGGTACGAGTTATGAAGATGGTGGATGCAGTGCCAACAGCACTTGACAGCCTCAAGATAGGAAACAAAAACAGGATTTTCAAAATGTCATAAGATGATAGGGTTTGGTGAACAGCAAGGTACTTTGCAGATGAGTGTTTAGTAATTACATTTACCGAAGTTTGTTTTCTCTGCTTATAATCGATTGTGTATCCTCTTGTAAAACTTCCACAAACAGGAAGAATAAACAGCAAACAGAATTTCTGAAAACAAATATAATCTGAAACTCATGGAGCCAAGTAAAATAAAATAGGAAAGAGCCGTGTTTGTCCAAGGAGGGCATGGACCTGCAGCTGTCTCAGATGGCTCCTCAGACTCTGGGCTTTCTAAGGCCACTGGAAGGGTAGAGTTTGGGTCCTTCTTTGTACCAGACAGGCTCTGATCATCATGAAATGTTGGACTAATCTAGGCAGGAGGGTTTGCAGGAGATACTGAACAAACTAAAACCAGGCTGAACACTGCTTCAAAGGACAGGAACTTACAAAAGGACCCACGATGTGTGCTGGTGAGGAATTCCTTGGAAAAGGAACGGCACAGACATATTGAGCACTTGTCAATTTCGGGGTTTTGGTAGAATTTGGTGTATGCCACTTAGAGAGGGGTTTCAAACTAGGAGGAAGGCAAGTCGCAACTCAGGACAGTCTTGAAGGTCTTGGAGTGTAACTCTTAACACGTGGCCAAATGATGTCCACATAAATTAGACATCTATCAACAGTTCATATTTCACAGATGCTTATATTATGAACATTAGCCAAGTTACTATAAACTCATTACTTTCTGAGAGTAAGTTATTAAGGTAACAATTATCAACAGATGGTGATATTATATATACCATCTATATTATATACCAAATAATAAAATATATAACATATAACAATATCTATAATATATACTCAAATATAAATATATAAAATAGGAAAAGAAATATATGTGGATAAAAATACAAACATATTTGTAATAAAACTTGTATAAACCTACATATATTTATAAACTAAGTAAGTTTATGGATATTAATGTTTATCATTGTTTCAGAGAATGCATGTCACTGCATTATTTGCCTGGGTAGAAACATGCATGTCTAAACGTGGAGCACTTTAACATGCTTCATTTCCAAAGTGTGCATTCCTGGAACGATTCCTGCTAATAAAATGAGTGTGGCAATGAGATATTCAAGCTTTCATGTCATTCTCTCAGAATTTGGATGCATTGCCAGCATGTAACGGAGATTATGGCTAAATAAATGACTCAATAGTCTACCTTCTAGAAATGGACATATTTAGCTTTTAGGGTAATGTTAACTTCACTACGGTATTAGTAATCTCATCAACTTTTTGGTTAGGGATGGATAAATAACTAGCTTTTAGTATGTAAATTACCAACAAAAACGTTTTGCAGAAAATGGGTCAGGTTAGAGATGTAAATGAGGCCTAAAATGTCTCATTAGGTTTTGAATTGCCTTTTTTTTCCCTAAGCATTATAAATCTTGCAAGCTTTTGGGGTAATTTTCTTGCTTGAATAAGCTAGTAAGGTCTTTTCCAATAATAAATGAACTTAAATACTAATTCTCAAAACTAATTCTGCTCGAAAAGGTAGAACAAATTGAAGTTTCATGTATTTTAAAGTTACTCGATTTTTCCCCTAATATTTTTGATACTACGTTGTACAGAACACATGTACAGATTTTATAATGGATGCAATGTTTAGACGAGGAGATGTACTTTTCAATGGCTCTCACTTAAAATCAGCTGTATGTTTGAAGGATCCTGGTCAGATCTTGGGACAAATCATTAACTACGGAATATAAGTCTATCTTTTGCAAAGGAATGGATCTTTGATTTAGCAAAATGTCTCTGTGGTTCCCTTCTGACAAGTCCTATTTGTAACGCTCATTACTAATCCATATTTCAGAACAAATACTATGCAAAAACATGATCTTACTCACAGCACTGCTCTTGGGCCAGCTTACATAGTTAAACGATCACTGCAGATGCAAAACCCAGGCAAAGCCGCCTTAGATCTTAGGAGACACTAACAGAACAGGGTCACATCACAGAGGAGCCTGTCACGTGGCAGTTTCGCACATCCAACTTTTACCACACTGGTCTCTCTTCCACGTACCGCTAATTTGCAACACTCTAAATTAGCCTTGCGTGACAATGTATGGAGCATTTGTTGGTTATGTTCATCTATCACAGCACTGCCAATGTTTGGGACAGTTTAACATATCAAGCTCATGACGGGGTGGGGGGGCCTGGGGGGCTGGATTTCTGTCGCTCTAAAAGCTGAAAAAGTGAAACAGTAAATACGGCAATCACAGCAACTACCTACACTTAACCAGCTTAAAAACAGACAAGGGAAAGCAATCAACTCCAGGTCATTATTTGGTTTGTTTCTGTGTCAGGCCAAGCTAAAGATAAATGAATACAGTCCGTGATTTTAAAAGCATATCAGGGAGGGGGAGCAAGAGGGTGGAGGAGTAGGAGACCTGGATTTCGTCTGGTCCCAGGAATTCAGCTGGATAGGGATCAAACCATTCTGAACACCTACAAACTCAACAGGAGATCGAAGAAAAGAATAGCAACAACTCTCTGAACAGAAAAGTGCCCACTTTCTGGAAGGTAGGATGTGCGGAGAAGTGAATCCGAGGCGATATTCGGGAGGATAGACGGCGGGGGAGGGGCCTCCATCAGCAGCTACGGGCAAGTGATAGAGCTGCGGGGCACAAAATCGGAACTTTTAGAAGTCTGCTCCGCTGAGGGACATCGCTCCAGTGGCTAAGCGCGGGAGTGGAACCCTTGCTGGGACAGTGTGGTCTCAGGACCCTCGGGGTCACAGAAAGACCGGGGGTGCCTGAGTGCGGCAGAGCTACCAGGTATCGGAGCGGGGAAGCCAGCTGCAGACATGGAGCCGAGGAGCGGGCTCTCAGCTCGGGGTTGCCACAAACCGTGATCCGCGGCACAGTCGGGCCACTGCTCCTCCAGCAGGGACCCAACAAGCGGCAGATCCGGGGAGACTCCCCTTCCTCCCCCGGGAGGAGTGGTGCAGGAGCACACCGCAGGGATCTACTGGGTTTGGAGACTCCACATGGGGTTGGGTGCCAGAGATAGAAATGCTCGATCATAGGCCGGGTGAGCACAGAGTGCGGCCAGAGACCAGGGAGACGGGAGTGACTGACTGCTTTTCTCTGAGGGTGCACTGAGGAGTGGGACCCGGGTTCTCGGCTCCTCTGGGGCAGAGATTGGGAGGCCGCCATTTTCACTCTTGTCCTCCAAAGCTGTAAGGAAAGCTTGCAGGGAACAAAATCTCCCAAGAGGAAACCCAGCAGATTACTTAGCCCGGACCCGGCAAGGGCGGGGCAATTCCACCTCCAGCAAAGACATTTGGGAACCATGGCAACAGGCCCCTCCCCCAGAAGATCAGCGAGAACAGCCAGCCAAGACCAAATTTACCGATCAATGAGAACAGCAGAACTCCAGCGCTAGGGGAATACTGCACATAGAATCCATGGCTTTTTCCCCATGATTCTTTAGTCTTTCAAACTTAATTTTTTTAATTTTCTTTTTTTCTTTTTCTATATTTTTTGAATTTTTCTTTTTCCTTTTTTCAACCAACATCTTATCAATTCTTTTTTTTAAATATTTTTTAAATTTTCATTTTTAGAGTCATATTCTATCCCTTCATTGTAGTTAACCTTATTTTTTGTAATCTTTAAAATTTGGGGATACAGTTTCTTCTAACAGACCAAAATAAACCCTAAATCTCTAATGTATGGCTTTGTTCTAATCTCCTGCCTGATCACATTCTCTCCCCTTTTTCTTTTTTAATTTTTCTCCTTTCTTTTTTCAACCAACTTCTTATCAATTCCTTTTATAAAATCTTTTATAATTTTCATCTTTACAGTAATATTCCATCCCTTCGTTGTATTTACCCTTATTTTTGCACATATGTAAGTTTTTCTTTCTTTAAAATTTTGGGAGGCGGTTTCTTCTAACAGACCAAAATACACCCAAAATCTAGTGTGTGGCACTGATCTATTCACCAGCCTGATCATATTCTTTTTTTTCGTTTTTCTATTTCTTTCCCTTTCTTTTCCCCCCAGTTTCAGTTCTCTTCTGATTTGTTTAGTGTATATTTGTCTGGGGTTGTTGTTACCCTGTTAGGATTTTGTTCTCTCATTCATCTATTCTTCTCTGGACAAAATGACAAGACAGAAAAATTCACCTCAAAAAAAAAAAAAGAACAAGAGGCAGTACCAACTGCCAGGGGCCTAATCAATACGGACATTAGTAAGATATCAGAACTAGAGTTCAGAATGACGATTATAAAGATACTAGCTGGGCTTGAAAAAAGTGTGGAAGATACTAGAGAATCCCTTTCTGGAGAAATAAAAGAACTAAAATCTAACCAAGTTGAAATCAAAAAGGCTATTAATGAGGTACAATCAAAAATGGGGCTCTAACTGCTAGGATAAATGAAGCAGAAGAGAGAATTAATGATATAGAAGACCAAATGATGGAGAATAAAGAAGCTGAGAAAAAGAGAGAGAACTACCGGATCACGAGGGCAGAATTCGAGAGATAAGTGATAACATAAGACAAAACAATATTAGAATGACTGGGATCCCAGAAGAAGAAGAAAGAGAGAGAGGGGCAGAAGGTACACTGGAGCAAACTATAGTGAACAACTTCCCTAATTTGGGGAAGGAAACAGGCATCAAAATCGAGGAGGCACAGAGAACCCCCCTCAAAATCAATAAAAATAGGTCAACACTCCAACATCTAATAGTAAAACTTGTAAGTGTCAGAGACAAAGAGAAAATCTTGAAAGCAGCTCAGGACAAGAGGTCTGTAACTTACAACAGTAGCAACATTACATTGGCAGCAGACCTCTCCACAGAGACCTAGCAGGCCAGAAAGGACTGGCAGGATATATTCAGCGCACTAAATGAGAAAAACATGTAGCCAAGAATACAATATCCAGCTAGGCTGTCATTGAAAATAGAAGGAGAGATCAAAAGCTTCCAGGACAAACAAAAACTAAAAGAATTTGCAAACACGAAACCAGCCCTCCAAGAAATATTGAAAGGGGTCCTCTAAGAAAAGAGAGAGCCTAAAAGTAACATAGACGAGAAAGGAATAGAGACAATATACAGTAACACTCACCTTACAGGCAATACAGGGACACTAAGTTCCTATCTTTCAATAGCTACCCTGAATGTAAATGGGCTAAATGCCCCAATCAAAAGACACAGGCTATCAGATTGGATAAAAAAACAAGACCCATAGATATGCTGCCTGCAAGGGACTCATTTTAGACCCAAAGACACCCCCAGATTGAAAGTGAGGGGGTGGAAAACCATTTACCATGCCAATGGACATCAAAAGAAAGTTGGGGTGGCAATCCTTATGTAAGACATATTAGATTTTAAACCAAAGACTATAATAAGAAATGAGGAAAGACACTGTATACTACTTAAAGGGTCTATCCAACAAGAAGATCTAACAATTTTAAATATCTATGCCCCTAATATGGGAACAGCCAATTATATAAGCCAATTAATAACAAAATCAAAGAAACACATTGACAGCCATACAATAATAGTATGGGGCTTTAACAGCCCCCTCACTGAAATGGACATTTGCAAATGACATATCAGATAAAGGGCTAGGATCCAAAATCTATAAAGAACTTATCAAACTCAACACCCAAAGAACAAAGAATCCAATCAAGAAATGGGCAGAAAACACGAACAGACATTGCCGCAAAGAAGACATCCAAATGGCCAACAGGCACATGAAAAAGTGTTCAACATCACTAGGCATCAGGGAAATCCAAGTCAAAACCTCAGTGAGATACCACCTCACACCAGTCAGAACGGCTAAAATTAACAAGTCAGGAAACGACAGATGTTGGCGAGGATGCAGAGAAAGGGGAACCACACTGTTGGTGGGAATGCAAGCTGGTGCAGCCACTCTGGAAAACAGTATGGAGGTTCCTCGAAAAGTTGAAAATAGAGCTACCCTACGACCCAGCAATTGCACTACTGGGTATTTACCCCAAAGATACAAATGTAGTGATCTGAAGGGTACATGCACTCCAATGTTTATAGCAGCAATGTCCACAATAGCCAAACTATGGAAAGAGCCAAGATGTCTATCAACAGATGAATGGATAAAGATGTGGTATATATATATATATATATATATACACACACACACACATATATATAATGGAATATTATGTAGTCATCAAAACAATGAAATCTTGCCATTTGCAACAATGTGGATGGAACTAGAGGGTATTATGCTAAGCAAAATAAGTCAATCAGAGAAAGACAAATACCATATGATCTCAGTATATGAAGAATTTGAGAAACAAGACAGAGGATCATAGGGGAAGGGAGGAAAAAATGAAACAAGATGAAACCAGAGAGGGAGACAAACCATAAGAGACTCTTAATCTCAGGAAAACAAACTGAGGTTTGCTGGAGTGGTGGGGGGTGGGAGGGATGGGGTGGCTGGGTGATGGACATTGGAGGGGGTATGTGCTATGGTGAGCACTGTGAATTGTGTAAGACTGATGAATCACAGACCTGTACCTCTGAAACAAATAATACATTATATGTTTAAAAAAAAAAAAAAAGAAGATAGTAGGAAGGGAATAATGAAGGGGGTGGAAATCGGAGGGGGAGACGAACCATGAGAGACTATGGATTCTGAGAAACAAACTAAGGGTTCTAGAGGGGAGGGGGTGGGGGGATGGGTTAGCCTGGTGATGGGTATTAAGGAGGGCATGTAGTGCATGGAACACTGGGTGTCATATGCAAACAATCAATCATGGAACACTACATCAAAAAATGATGTAATGTATGGTGACTAACATAACATAATAAAATAAAATTTAAAAATAAATAAATAAAAGCACATCAGGATAGCTTTCTTCTTGTCGGCAACAACCAACATCACCGTTTGCTACTACCCAAGAAAATCAGCTCTTTCTTCAATAACCACTTCAGAATTCTCCTGCTTCTTCGTGCCTTCACCTTAATATTTTGCTATAGGAGCCTTTGTAATGGATCTTCGCAAAATGAAGCTTTTCATATTTACCCTAAGCAGTCTAAATTACAATATGTATATATAGCCCACATTTCCTTACAGAATGGGTCTTCTTGTTTCATTAATTTTCTATGTTAAGGAAAAGAGATGGCTAAACTAAATTCTTCATAGGTGTTATCTAATTTAAATCGATCTATGTTGCCTACTCAACTAGTACGAGTAAATAAAGAATAATTTCACATATCTTGGCAAAGGATAGTGAAGGCGGTAACGGCAAACACTGAGGATGTTCAGGCCTCGTTCAGTGGGTTAAAATAACAGAGCTACTCCGGTATTATGTGGCTGTTTTGTGCTGTGCATTTTGATGGAAGATACTTACCTCAGATCTACAGGACGGACAATCCGAGAGAAAAATATGAGCGCCGCCATGCATTTATACGGTCTATTTACTGCCATGACACCTTTCTTTGCTCATACTAAAATTCTATTATTGGCCTCCCTAAATCTTGCACAGCTTTTCTCGTCTTGCATTTGTCCACTGGGTATTCCTTTCACTTCTCCCTCAGTTACATATGGAGGATGACCTCAAGTCCTCTCTCATGGTCTAGCTAGGGTAGCAACGTCCTCCACAAGCTTTCGGAGGCAGAAAGCATATGCTGCCATCCCTATCCTTCTGTTCCATTGACTTACTTATCTCTAATAAATGCACACACACCGTATCATATTTTCCTTTATTTAGACTTAAGAATAATAGCTAAAATTCACTGAACACTGACCACATGGCATGCACGCATTTTATCCTGCAAACAATCCATGCAGTAAGCCTAATTACTAGGCGTACTCTATAAATGAGGATATTAATGCTTAGAGAACTAGACCTCTTAACCAAGATCATAGGGTAGATGGTGGTAACAGGACTTAAATGCAAGTATAATGGCTCCAAAATCAGTACTCGGTATATGATAAACACAGTCTCTGTTAGGCACGTGTTTCTTACACTCATCCTAGCTTCTCCCTGCCACCTGCTGTCATCTGAGAACTAACACCAGGAGAGTTAGAGCCCTGATGCTTTTTCATGAACTCAGCCTGCTATGTCTTTGCAGAGAGCACCCCCATCCCCTGGCTAATACCTGAGGGAGCCCTTGTATCCCCTCTGCTAAAGTGAACGTAAGTTGGAACCTACATTCAAGTGGTAGTTCATTGTGCTCTTGTCATTTATACGATTATTTGAAGTCTTCTGGAATATAATTATATTTCTTGGTAAAGTCTTTTGGCATAATGAGTTCAAGAAATCCATTACCAATAATAATGTTTCACAATCATTTGAATCTTGACAATATTCTAAGTTTTCACAAATATGACCTCATTTTATTCTTACAGTAGCTCTCTAAGTTGGACAGAACCGATATATTACTCCCTTTTGTCAAATGATTAAAGAGAAAGAATGGGAAAAGAAATTAATATTTATTTAGATATCAGTTAGTTGGGGACATTGTTGTAAGTACTTTACCTAAATCCTTCCTCTGAATACCCATCCCTTCCCAATGGTGTACAGATACTTAACCACATTGTATAGAAGGCATAATTGGAGTCCTTAAGAGTTTAGTGAACAGCTTGTAGAAGGGGCTAGAACCAGGGTTAGAAGTTCTGTCTCTCATCAAGATCATCCTCTTCTTCCTAACTCAAGTTTAATGGACAGATTTTCAATGCTTATACATGGCCCTGTGTTATTCACTATCTCATGCATAAGTTGGTGTCTTGTTTCTCTACAAAGGCTTTCATTTTGTTAACAGAAAGGATCATGTTTTATTTTCTTTGAATCACTCACAGCACATACCTTTTAATCTATGCTTAAGAGGCCAACTTAATACAAATACCCATGATTTGAATGTGGTCTGGAAATAAAAGGAGGTTTTCCTTGCTTGTGCTTTTATTAATTCACCTAGAAACTATATCTCTCAAGCACTTGTGGACATGTACTTTTGGTTTTAGAAACACCTATTCACTCCTGGGTCATTCCTACTTACATGAGCTATTTTGAAGGCCACTATTTGAACTCACTATTAATCTATGTCCCCTATGGCTCAGAGTGTCTAAAATGCCTTGACCAAGGCTGTAACTGGTAGGTAGTAAAATCCCTAACCATATCTTTGGACATCTCTTTGCACTGCACCTCTGTATGAACTAGTGTTTATAGTTGCTATTTTTATCATCTATATAGAAGTAATACTCTTGTGAAATTTGTAGGATACTTTTTACTTAGTAAGCAGCCAGTAGAATGTCATAATGATAAATGAAAATTTTAAAATCTTATATGACTAACAAGTTATCAAAATGTTGATTAGTTAGAAGAAGAGGAAACATCTACAGGTTGGTGCAACTTAAAATCAATGAGCTGGATCCAGGAAACATGATGTTTCTTCATTGTTGGTTTAGTCTGTGTACATGAATATATTTATAAATGACAGATTATAATTTGAAAGTATAAAACAAGGGTGCCTGGGTGGCTCAGTTGGTTAAGCATCCAAATCTTGCTTTCGGCTCAGGTCATGATCTCAGGGTCATGAGACTGAGCTCCACGTCGGGCTCCATGCTGGACCTGGACATGGAGCCTGCTTAAGATTCTCTCTCTCCCTCTGCCCCACTCCCTCTCTCCCAATCTCTAAAAAAAAAATAAAATAAAAAATAAATAAATAAAAATGTTAATACAAATTAGCTTTCTATTCATGGATTTCATTTCATTTCTTTCTGTCTCCCC
Organism: Halichoerus grypus; assembly: GCF_964656455.1. Lineage (NCBI taxonomy): Eukaryota > Metazoa > Chordata > Mammalia > Carnivora > Phocidae > Halichoerus > Halichoerus grypus. The sequence goes on from NC_135714.1 coordinate 195,731,218, forward strand.
CATCCTGTTATTTTGTGGGAAGTCAATTTTGAGAAAAAAAATGATGAAGTCCAGATGCATCACAGCATAGAGCATGTAAAGGGCAAATAATAAATGTTATTGAATGAGTGAATGATGATATGCTAGGTAGCATGACTATAATAACACAGTGAAAGGAATTATGAAATATATATATATACGTATATATATTTGAATTATGAAATTATGAAATATATATACATATATATGACTAAATATATGTGTATATATATATTTAGTCATAAGAGTCTACATCCCATGAGATCATAGAATATATCTGAATCTTTCACCTCTATATACCCAGCACCAGGTAGAGTACTGGACCCATGTCCTAATATTTAATGGATATGTGCTGCAATGATGAATGTTCCCCGCTCCCTGCTCAAAAGCAGTTTATGATCCAGGAGAGTAAGAAACATATAGAATATTTTTACTCATTCTTATTTCTGGCCTCAGTTCTTTCTCTCTCTCTTTTTTTTAAGATTTTATTTATTTATTTATTTTAGAGAGAGGGCATGAGCAAGAGGAGGGGCAGAGAGGGGAGAGAGTGAGAGAATCTCATGCAGACTCAGCGCTGAGTGCAGAGCCCAATGCGGGGCTCGATCTTCTGATTTGAGATCATGACTTCAGCCAAAATAAAAAATCAAAGGCTCAACCAACTGAGCCATCAGGTGCTCCTGGTCTTAGTTCTTAAAAAGGACAGCCAGCCTCTTGCTAATATTTGGGAGGAAGCTTCGTCTTTTCTCTAACTCTTTTACCTATGCACACAGGTAGACAAACCTCATGTGTTCTCTTGGATTCTGCATACCATAGATTTGACTCCTACTGACCAGGGCAGGGCAGTTCCAGTGCTGTGAGCAGGGCACACACTGCCCTATCTGCCCAATGGTATGCACTGTCACCACAACTTTGTCAGCCATGGCTCTAAAAGTCTAGATGGGTGGGGGAGGGTTCAGTAAGATGCCCAGTTTGGACCTCAAGTTTAAGCCCTGTTCTCATATCCAGCATGGCACTTAAATCTTATTTTCATCCTCATCATCTGATTCCTGTGCATATTTCTAATTATTTTGCAGAGTGCAGAGAGGATCACAGCTAAGTGATTACCCTTGAGTCAAACCTCAACAGTAGATAGGACATATGCTTAGAGTTATTCCATTTTTAACAACAAGCCCATTTGATTTGTTGCTCAGTGGGAGAGCTGGTTGTAATTGTTTACTTAATGGCTTTTTCAAATCATCTTTTTGACTTTCTAACTATCATGTTTTAGCTGCGATAGTGTTTGAGAACTCACAAAACACTGTGCCTTCAAGGATTTTAAATTCGAATCCGTCTCTTCCCAACACCACCCAAGTCCAATGGTACTTTAACTTGAATTACTGGGCTAGATAGTTCTCACCTATTACATCCCAGGAAATTGTGATGCCATCATTTCTGGGAGTCAATTCAGTTAGAGCAGGAGAGAAAATGGGAAGACCAGTGGATTGGAAGTCAAGGACATTTGGCTCTGTCCCATTTGGGTTTATAACCTTGGCCAAGTCATTTAATTTCTGTACATGTCAGTTTCCTCATCTATAAAATTAGGATTTTAGACTCATTGTCTCCATGGTATCTTCCAGACCTAATGTTCCATGGTAGAAGTTTCCAGCTGTGGCATAGGAAACTGGAAATCTCTCATTGCTTCAAAGGTTGTGTCAGGACACACGTTAGACTGTATGAGTTAGAAGCCTTACCTCAAATAATGCTGTTAGTAATTTTATTTCTCCTATAGTGGCTGTTGAAAAGTTATCCCACTTTTTGAGTGATCCCTTTTTTTTGGATGACTCTTTTTTCAACCAAAACCAACACCAAAACCCACACAAAATAAATACACCATAAGAAGTGATATTTTGACATTAGGGTTCAGACAAAGATATAGTCACCAATTTGCTCAGCACAACATTTGCTAGTCAAAGAATAAATTTGAATCATGCACCATGTTTGAATGAAGCCAAAATTGTTTTGCTTTGCACAGGTCATTTCAGTAAGAGAGATGAGAAGAGTAACATTTATTTTTATTTTATTTTATTTTATTTTTTTTTAAGATTTTATTTATTTATTTGAGAGAGAGAGAGAATGAGAGACAGAGAGCATGAGAGGGGGGAGGGTCAGAGGGAGAAGCAGGCTCCCCGCTGAGCAAGGAGCCCAATGCGGGACTCGATCCCGGGACTCCAGGATCATGACCTGAGCCGAAGGCAGTCGCTTAACCAACTGAGCCACCCAGGCGCCCCGAGAAGAGTAACATTTAAAAAACTCTTCAGTGTGATAGGCATATGCTGTTCCCAAGTGTTTCAAAGGGCTTATATTTTGCCTTTATATTTTGCTCATGGTGTTTCTCTAGGCCATAACTTTATTTTGTGTGTATGTGTGTGTGTGTTATAACACAAGTTAGAATTGAATATTCATAATACACTCGATATAGAAGCACAGAACTCTTAGATAAAAATTGTTCAAATGAAAATCATTTGGTTTAAATCTCACTATTATATCAAAACTCAACTAATCACTTTGTGGCTATAATTTTGTCAAGTTCAGTTTGGATACAAGAAATCTATGAGCTCTAAAATAGTTTAAAAAATTAGCAAAGGAAATAAACAAATAGTCCCCTTTTCTTTGCTTTTTAAATTCAAATTATATTTGTGTTCAAAAATTTTTCTTGAAAAAACTTGTTTTAATTTTCAATTGATATATATATATATTTATATATATATTAAGTGTAAACAACTTTGGGTTGGGTTGAGGTGTATCATAAATTGACTCATGCAAATTGAAGGAAATTATTATTTATTTTATTTTTTTATTATTTTTTACTTAGTGGCAGACTTTCAGGAAGGAGTTAAAATTGTAAAGTCACAAAGCCAGGGATAGGTGTACTCATGTCCCTGTTCTCACCTGACTAAGGATTTATCACATTTTGAAGATTCCAATTAAAAGGAAGATCTATTCCTCTTCAGCAGACTGCCAAAACCTCAAAGCTTATAGATGCGGTTGTGGAATCTCCGAACAGCAAGAGCCAGTGGGGTGTGTGTGTGTGTGTGTGTGTGTGTGTGTGTGTGTGTGTGTGCATGCGCACATGTGTACACAGGCATGTGCCCGTGCAGTCACATGTATGAGAATATTTCAAGGGTACACTACTTAAGCATGGGCATAGAGAAAGAGACGCACATCCCTTTAATGAGCCCATAATTAACAATTAGAGAACATAAATCTAGCTAGAAAGAGCTGAGGCTGATGAAAAGTCCAGCTGCCTGCACCCCCATCAGCAAAACTTCTCTCCAAAGGATCTATGCACATTACTGTCTTTATCTGCAGAGCTGTGGAAGGAGAAAATGGGGGAGAGACACTTTCCTTCCGGAAATCTGTCCTTCACTCTGAATTTACAACAACAGGTACAAGTTCATATCCTAGTAACAGTAAGTGGTTTTTGCCACGATGGTTTCTATCTGAGTACAGACTGAGTTCTTCATCTGACTGGTACACTCCTGTATTCCAAGCACTTTGTGCCCCTGATTCTACCCATTTGCATACTCCCCACTAATTGGCTAACAGCATCCACACAAACTTTCTCAGGGATGGCTGTCCCATTCTCTAGTCAGGTTTCTAAGAGGTCTCTAGTTTCAGCAAATCTCTTTTATCTATACTTCTACTTCTGCTACAAAAAATACAATAGATAATCAGTTTTTTTCTTATATAGCTTAGGGATGCCATTTATCTATTTCAAATTTCCATATTTATTCATTTTATTAAGAAAAATTTATATTATGCTTTGTTATGATCAGAAGCAATGTGGCAGAGCTGGAAACAGGCAAGTACTTTAAGAAATAAAAATTCAAACAATATGTATTTCCCTTTAAGCATGTATGGTACAGGATGGGAGAAAAGTCATCATAGAAGAGGTTTCCATATTCTCATGATTTTATTTTTTTATTCTAAAAATTTTAAATGGAATCATATGAATGCCTCAGGAAAGCAACTACATGTGATAACTTTTAAACAAATCAATTGTTTTCTATGTGAGTACACTATATTAAAATAATCAAGCCTCTCTGGTTTAAAAGGCTTGTTGTATTTTGTACTTAATGGTTATTTCTAAAACATTGTCCTGACCCTTTGCCAGCCTCCTTCTTAGTTAATTTTTGGCTGTAATGCAGCTCAAGTGCTTAAATATCACAGTTTAAGTCCATCTCCCCCATCCAGCCCCAAGTCTTCCCTGAACTTGAACTCTAATGTCTTACAAGAGGTCAAGGCACTCACTCACAGCAAGTGTTCCTTGTAGAGACTGTGATGTTGTCTAATGTCCCTGCTCAGAACAGCAAACCTGAAACAAGGGATCACATTGATCTAGCCATCCCTGGAAGCTGGGCCTTGTGGAGGCAAACCAAACTGACAGTCCTGGTCACAATATCCATTCATACCCCTCTCCAGCAAGACACAGCCCCTTCTCTTGTCACTAGCTATGAAGGCAGCTCACTTGGCTGACACGATGTCCAGCAAAGAGAGAGAAAAGGCTGCGGGAAGCAAGCTGATGGCCACTCTCTAAGGACAGGGGAGGAAGAGAAAGGCAAGGAATTTAAAATAAATAATACCACTCACTCTCTGATATAAAGTGCCAAAGATTTCAGCTGGGAATGCAAATCCAGCACAGAAGACCTTTGTTTCCTTCTCTTGTATTTTGACATTTTCCTAGAGTCACTTGATAGCACTCACATTAAGCTTCGTTTCAGATTTCCATCCAAAGTCAAACTACCAGATGCAGCAGAGTGTGACAAAAGTTTCCAAAAAAGAAAAGACCGGAAGGAGTGCCTTTGTTGATTTTTCATTCATTGCATTCCAGAAAGGACCAATTAAAAAAAAAAAAAATAAAGGTCACATGAAAAAGCAACTTCATGGGGCGCCTGGGTGGCTCAGTCGTTAAGCGTCTGCCTTCGGCTCAGGTCATGATCCCAGGGTCCTGGGATCGAGCCCCGCATCAGGCTCCCTGCTCTGCAGGAAGCCTGCTTCTCCCTCTCCCACTCCCCCTGCTTGTGTTCCCTCTCTCACTGTGTCTCTCTCTGTCAAATAAATAAATAAAATCTTTAAAAAAAAAAAGCAACCTCATGCTAAGAAAGTGTTTTTCTGCTACGATGACAATATGGGACAGAATATCTAATTTTTGCAAACTCTCCAGCCATTCTTATAATTAAAGTTATGTTGTTTGTGCTTCTACTCTATCACCAAGAAAGCCTCAGGATCTAAAATAACTCTAAATGTGACTATGAACACTGTTAGCTGCAGATTCAGTGAGGAGGATTTTCACATGAAACGGAGTTGTAACCACAGTGCTCTCTGTGCACTTGCAATAATCGTGTAAATGCAAACTTCTTACAGAAATTCTAAACAGCATGTCCTAAAAGCATAAAGTGTGTTTGAAGGATAATGCTAAGCAGCGTGAGCTATATTTTCCAAAGACTGCATATCAAGGATCTAAGAATAAAGAAATAAAATCCAGAAAACAGGGTGCCTGGGTGGCTCAGTTGGTTGAGCAACTGCCTTCAGCTCAGGTCATGATCCTGGAGTCCCGGGATCGAGTCTCGCATCAGGCTCCCTGCTCAGCAGGGAGTCTGCTTCTCCCTCTGACCCTCCCCCCTCTCATGTGCTCTCTCTCTCCTCTCATCCTCTCTCAAATAAATAAATAAAATCTTTAAAAAAAAAAAAAATCCAGAAAACAGCATGTTAAACCCTGTGTCCTATCTGAGGTTGCATTAGAGTTATAAAAAAATTTTTTTAAAGAAAAAAAAAAAGGAAGGAAATTAAGTTTCTATTTTCACAGGCAATAATGTGTTGTACAATTTGCAATTAAAAATAAATTAGGCACAAAATCTGCAACAGATTGTTTTTAAACTTTCATTAAACCTCTTGAGTTATGCTGCTAGATGCAACGTGTTAACAGAAATTCTAGGCTTGAAATGAGTTTCTGGCATATGAAATAAAATTATGCCTTCAATCTACAAAAATTTAATTTACAGCTTAGCTGATTGGATGTAGCATTTAACACCATTTTGGAGGTTTAAGAACAGCAAGTGCCATAATCCTCTGAGTATTTTGATCACTAGCACACAAGCATGTAACATACTTTGTGTTCAAGGGGAACCTTTATCCAGGATGCAAAGCTGGTGCTGAATTATAATCACATTCAAAAAGATTGCAAGCCTGTGGGTATTAAGCTTTGCACTCTCAAGCTTAGCTCAGAAGATTTAAGCAACCTACTCTGGGACCATACAGTTGATCTGATAAGAGTATTCTGAGACCTTGAAGTTTATTTTTATCAGAAGTTTTGCATTCAAGGTCTCAAACATTAGACCTTTTTAGTGCTAATCAAAAGTGTTTCCATACATGCTCCAGTGATGACAAGCAGAGGGAATTAATGAGAGAGAGAGAGAGAGAGAGAGGTACAGACATAATAGTTTACCCCTAAATAAAAGAAAATCTTGAAGGTCTAATAATAGCTTCTGATATCTTACATGTTATTCCAGATTTCTTTGCTGTATTTGTCTCAAAAAGATTTGTCAGATATTTTTGCTATTCCATCTAAATAACTTAAGTTATTTAAATGACAGATGCCATCTGTATCATAAAGCAGTCAACTATTTTGCTGAACTTTTTTTGTTCAGATGAGTCAGTGAGTTATTTCTGGAGCAGGTGTTGCTCACATTCAGTCTCTAATATCAGATACAAAGATAAAAGAGAGAGAATTCAGAATTTGTTTTTACGTACTCTTTCATAGAATGGTTATTGAACATTTATAAATTAAAACATGGCTGAAGAATAACATTAAATAATCATACTTAAGTTTCCCTCCGCTGTGGATATGAGAAAAATAAAGATACACTCAACTGAGGGTCTCCAGGATATTTAGATCAAGAGTCTTGAAGCTAATATCAAATGCCCTTTCTTTGCTCTTTTGTAATCAGTAACTATTTGGGGAGCTGTTTCTCTTACACTTGTGTCATTTTTATTGAAAATGATAAATGACTACAACAGTTTCACAATAGTCTATATCTTTTCACTTATCATTTCTGTTTTTTAAACCAAAAAATCTCACACAGATATAATTTAAACTACAATATTTTGATAAGGATGCAAAAGAGAATATTTTTCTCTTCCAAATAAAATGAAGATTAAAAAGGAGTTTCCTGCATATGTGCTTAAAAAAAAAAAAACAGAGCAAAAATGACACAACTTCTCTTATGCATGATCATTGAAACTTAGCTACACTGCTTAGGTCTATTTTGGCTTTTTTCATCAGTGGAACTATATGACATGGTTATAGCATCCATATTTGGTATACTCAGCTGCCTAAGCAGGACAGTGGGTGTAATGTGGTCAGAATAAAGAGGCAGGGGTTAGGCTTAGACTGGGTCATCTGGAGAAAGATGCCAGAGGGGTGTATGCAGGATGGATGTGGCGTGCAGGTGACCTGGCATGACCTGGGCAATCTTCTGAGTCTGAACCCAAGAGCCATGTGGACTGGTCAGGCCAGCTGGTCGACCCAACAGAGATCTATGTGGGAATGCAGACTCACATAGATACATAGAGGTCTGAGTCAAGAAAGATGAAAAGTCAAAGACTCAATTTAGAGTTGAGGATTCGAATGGGACCTGAACAACCAAGTAGGAATATAGATGTTCTGTAAGGTGATTGGGAAGATTTTCAGAATCCTGAGCAAGAAGGAGGGCCTACACAGTGGCATCGCCTACACACAGGTAACTGCAGGTCCCAGGGGCAGTCTGCTCTTCACGCCAGTTTCTAGCAGTCTTTAAGGTGTTGTCAAGGCTAGAATGATCCCACTTTTTACCATCCCTCCCATTGCCAAATAAGATAACCTTCTCCTGGTGTCTGTGATTCCCGAAGGTCTAATTCCTCATGGGCGGCTTCAGTTTTAAATGGATAAACCTGGTGGCTATGAAGGTTTTCATGATCAATTCAAGGATGAGGACCAAAGACATGTGCCGACAATCAACCCAACGGTTGGGTTAGGACCTGGCTGAACAAAGTAATAAAGGACACTTAATTATTGTAGTGCTCTTTTAAGTCCTTGTCATGTTTGATCTCTCTAAAATATCTGACATCATTGATTACTCACTGATCTTTCAATCTATCCCCTTCCTTATTTCCCAGCACTTAGCTCTCTGCTCATTCTTCTACCCTCAGATTATTCATTTATATTGTCCTATTCTGGTTTCTCAAAATACTCTTCATTTATCTAATTATTAAGGCACTTCACAATTCTGTTCTTGGTTCGTTGACATTCTCATGCAAAATACTCTTTCCGTATTTTATCCAGTGGCTTTACATCCATTATACCATGATGATTCTCAATAGCTATCTTCAGGTATAAGCACTCTTCCGAGATCCAGAGCTTCATTTCAGCGACCAATTGCACATATCAACTCTGGGTGCTTTCAGGTACTTTAAAGCTAAAATGTCATAAACTGGACTCTTTTTCTTGCTTTCCGTTCCTCACTCATTCATGCTTGATCCTATTCCATCCTGTATAGTTTCCATCTTGGTTAAATTATCTGCACAAAGTAGGTGTGTTGTTGTCATTTCAAACCTTCTCTCATCCTCACTCCCAACATCCAATGTCATAAAACCTCGAATTCAATTCAACCTCAAAAATGTCTCTTAGGTCTGTCATTGCTTCTGTTGTCACTTGGTCACCTGCTTTAGTCCAACCCGTCATCTTCCCATCAAACTTTTGCAATAACTCCAGCACCTGTGTCCTCCTTCTCAGTGATTCTCAAAAATTGGTTCCAGGATGAGCGGTATCACTATCACATTTGTTAGAAATAGAAAAATCCCAGGACCCATCCAAGGCCCGTTGAATAAGGAACTCCAGGTGCGGGAATCAGCAATCTGTATTTTGAGCAAGCCCTCCAGGAGATTCTGATGAAAGCTGAGTTTGAGTTGATCTCTTTTCTGGTGGCCAATGGTTCCCTATGTAAGAAACTCAATTGTGTCATTCCTCCTGTGCACAGACCCAGTGGTTACCTAGAAGATTAGGTCGGTATTTTCAGCAAAGTTTATGTGGTGGTCAATAGTTCTCTTCACCGATATTTTCAGTTTTTCTTCAGGGCGTATGGAAGAGTTGCACTTCCCTGCTCCTTTGAAGTTACCCTGGCCCATGTGCTTGCTTTGGTTAATGAAAGGTAAAAGTAAAAGATGTTTTACTTTTGGCAAGTGTCCTTAAATAACCTGTGCATGATTTACCATGTTTCTTGCTTCCAAATCATAGCGTCTAGCAGCATTCAGATGGTGGAGGGTCTGTTAGCCTGGGCCCTTGAAAGAGGAAGATGAGGGGCAGAGAGCTGAGCTGACTGTAATCGCCACAATAATGCCTATTGTGAATGATTCACTTTACCTTCTCAATCTTGGCTCCATTCAGTAATTACTCTTCCCCATTCCTGTACTCCATGTACAAATAATAATCAATTCACCAGTGGGTAAGCCTGCCAAGCTTTTTAATGACATCACATCCTTGCAGATACTATTCTTTGTACCTGGAAGATTTAACACATTTGTACCCAGAATATTCCAATTCATTCTTTGATTTTCAACCCAAATGTTCATTCTTCTGGTTATCTTCTACTGAATCCCTGGGACAAAATCAATTACTCTACCCTCTGTGCTATCGTAGCAATCTTTTATGCCTCTGATATATTTTGTATCATAATTTACAGTAATTTAATTGCCCCAACTTTTTGTCTGCTCACTAAATAGCAATTTCCTCAAAGACTCAGGCTCTGATTTATTAATTTCTACTCCATCAGGGGAATTATTCTTTTTTAAAACTCTTATCAGATCTCTTAGGTATTTTTCTAGAAGCTAACCTAAATCTTCTATAGCTATCGTTATTTGACATGTGTGTATAATACTAAATAGCTCGATAAACTTTTTCTTATACTCTTTACTATCTGCTTGGCTCTTTCACTCAATGTCATGTTGGGTTAAGATCTTTAGGAAGGAGTCTGCAATAATTCCCACATCCTTTGCTTAAGTGGTGACAATAGCTTGGTACAATTAACCCCTTGAATATTGAAACTACAAATTTATATAGCAAAAGTGACAACTTTATGGGAGAACTCATCATGCTAAAATTATAGTTTTTATCTCTTTCACCTGAATGCATTATCTTATGTGACCATAGCATCATTCACCTGCCACTTTCTGCCCACTACATAATTTTGTGTCATTGCCACAGGTTTTTGCCAAGGGTTTCCTTACACTTAATTCTCTTTGCTTTTTCTTATGAGACACTCTTGCCCTTGAAGTATGCAAATGCTCAGAAGGCAGCCAACCATTGAGATGACCAGCAGCCTAGGTGGGACTTGACAGAACTCAGTTCACCACAATGTTCCATTTTGGACCAGTGGAATCAGATTCTGTATTGAAGGAAGTTTCTATTTATGAGATGGAGAACCAAAGAGTTATTTAACATGATAGACCATGAAAGTGAGGCAGAATAGCCTGTTCACTGCAAATGTGGAGTCCTAGAATCAGACCCAGAGCACCTTAGCAGGGAGGGAGAGAACCGGCCAGGCTAGTTGTATCCTGATCAGTGTTCTGGGTTCTGCTAGACCTGGCCACTGGCTGAGTCATATTCCTCATGAGGCATTCAGAAACATCTAAACTTGGCCTTGTAAGACCGTATTGGCCTAAAAAAAGATTTTTGAAACAAAAAACAAACAACAACAACAGCTTAAAAATTCAAATGTGAAACTAATAAAATATATTTGAAACATAACAAGAGCTGGTAAATCTGGTTTTTCTAACAGTTTCATTCACTCTAGAAACAATTTGTACATCAGATTTTCTTATTTTTTAATGATTTTTTTTCCAATGCTTGCTCATCACCAAGGAAATATAGCTAATGGTATATTAGTGACTCTGGTCCAAATTATTTCAATAGCAGAATTATAGTAATACCTTTAATTTTTGCAAAAGCTTTTATTTACGATGAATTTTGATACCTTTTAATGACTTTGCCATGATATGGAATGTGACCTCCAAGAGATCACAGGGCATTGCAAATTCATAAGAGTCTTATGTTCCTATAAGTCAACCTTTGTACCCAATCTATTAACTGAAATGAACCTCATTTTGCCTTAGGTTCCTTGCATCATAAGAGCCTAATGCATTTACTATAAGCGAAGTGCTTTGCTACTGCATGTAATCCATACTATTAGCCCAAGAGAGAGTCAAATTTGTTTTATAAATGAGCATATAAAACCCTCCTAACCCCTTAAACTTAACATCAAAAAGCTAGGATATGGCAGAACCAGATTCAAGGCCAAGTCTGTCAGACTGCAAAGTCTTCTTTATACTTGTCCATGTTGTCTCTTTAATTGCTCCCCATTGTTACCAAACCCTTTCTTCTTTTTTAATTAATTAATTAATTAATTAATTTTTTAAGTAATCTCTATACCCAATATATGGGGCTTTAACTCATGATGCTGAGATCAAGAGTTGCACACTCCACAGACTGAGCCAACCAGCCAGGTGCCCTGTTACCAATCTCTTTCTATCTCTCTTTTCTTTCCTTATTTTCATTCAATTATCTAACAATGAAAAAACATTACCCCCTCCACATAAGAGTAAGTTCCTTTACATAATCATGTACAGCTATGTCTCTAAAACTTTGAATTTTAGAATAGTGTCAGACTCAGAGACACTGAGAGAAGGCTGGAGCTGAAGGAAGGGCAGTAGTAACCAGAGCAGCTCAAGTATTCAAGGTGAAGACTTTCTTGTGATTGCAGGGCCTAAACCAAATGCACAGTGTTCCATAGTCCCTGCTCTGCCCTCACTCTAAAATTTCACCAAAATAATACCTTGATATACAAGTAACTGAATTAAAGTAAATAGCAAGGCTTGGTTTTAAAAGGAAAGGGAGTTTAGAAGAGAAATGCAGACCAAGGCTGCGGACAGAAGTGAGGAGAGCTAGCCACTCTTTTGTCTTGGTGAAAGTTTGGAAAGATAGAAGGTGGTAGGCTGATTATGTGTGTGAGTCTCTGATCCTTTTCTCATTGACCTGGTTCCTGAACAGGTTCAGGACCAGAGAATGTGAGTCTACTGAGGTCTGGCATGGGGAACAGCAACCAAGAAGATGGAGGGATCAGGGCCTCTGGGCAGTCCAGATAAGAACCACAGGCCAGCACTCAGTCAGAATCACGGTCACATACTTAGCAAAAACAGAATCTTAAAAGAATTAGAAAACATCAAGTCAGAAGGGCTAACTCAGAGCTGGAATCCATGAAGAAAAATCAGAAAGGAAAAGTCAACAATGGTCCAAAAAGGTAGGGAAAAACCCACCCACCCACCAACCAACCAACCGACCAACCAACCTGGGCAATAGAAATGGGCCATTGCGCAGACAGAGCTTTGACCCCGAACCAGATTGCTTCTGTAGCCACAGAACTTTCATACATTCATGATGGAAAACCCTAAGTGACCTAGTAGTTTACTAAGGACTTTCAGAGGGGCTCCTCAACCACTGTTGCACCTGAAAATCATTTCCTTATAGTTTTACAATACTGAAACCTGGATCTCACTCCAGAAAAACTAAATCATAATCATGGGGAAGGGGGTGGGACTATTTTAAAAAATATTCCTAATTAGTTTTCATTTTTACCTGGGAATGAGAACAACTAGGATAGAAGGTCGGTCAATGGGGACATGAGGCTGAAGCTAAGACTATGTCAAACGGGGAAGAGACAGAAGTTTCTGGTAAGTACGTTCCCTATTTGTGCAATCTTAGATTATAAAATCCCAGATTATAGAAACTCTGTCGGAGGGTGCCTGGGTGGCTCAGTTGGTTAAGCATCTGCCTTCGGCTCAGGTCCTGATCCTGGGGTCCTGGGATCTAGCCCCACATCAAGCTCCCTGCTTAGTGGGGAGTCTGCTTCTCCCTCTCCCTCTGCCCCTCCCCCTGTTCATGCTCTCTTTCTTTGTCTCTCTCTCTCTCTCAAATAGATAAATAAAATCTTAAAAAAAAAAAAACAACTGTAGGAATAGTGATAAGATCTACACATCAGACATTTATTCCCATGAGGCTAGAAATCATGCCTTTTTGTTCTCCCCATGCTATTTTTTTAGTAATCAGCACATTGCCTGGTTCATAGTAGATGCTCACTAAATAATATGGACTGAGTGAATGGATTCCAACTGTGCAATGAGACTTGCACATCAGGCTGACTAATTTTAATTAAAATCTGCCATGTATTGTTGATACATGTACTGGGCTAGTATTGCATGTAAGCTTCCAGGAAATCATTTAAGACGGTATGAATAGAATTGTGGAAAGAACACAAACTCCTCAAATTCAGGGTTCAAATCATAGTTTTGTCTCTTACTAACCAGGCAACACTGAGCAATATATTCAATCCCTGACTCCATTTTCTGATTTATAAAATCAAGTCATAACATCAACTTTGCAGAGCTGTTAGGAGGATTAAGATAAGTATGTAAAGTGTTTAGAGCAGCACTGGGTGATCAGCAAACCATAACTGGTATTGTTATTAATAAATGGCATTTTGCCCAACAGCACTACACATGTCAGTTCCATTTTTATCAGGCAAGAGGTTGACAGGGATCAGATGCTAACAAATTAATGAAGTTATAAACTAGAGCAATGGGAGCCCACTGCTAGGAATATAGTCACATTTAAAATATTTTTGAACAGAGAAAAAAGGATGAAATACTTCTTTTTCAGCTTTACCAAAGTATAATTGACAAATAAAATTGTACGATATTTGAAGTATACATCGTGGTGATTTGATATATGTATATACTTTGACAGGATTCCCCTCCAACTACTTCGTTAATTAATGAACCCATCACCTTACTTACATACTTATTTATTTATGGCAAGATGGAGTGAACGACTTTTGTATGTTGAGGTACAAATATTATCTACTGTCACTGCTAATAGTACGTAGGCAAACATTCTAAATAAGGAATAAGGCAGTTATATGTAATATGCAGAGAACTTAGAAATGTCGTGAATCCGGAAGATTCCTTGAGAGCTCTGGGAGACAGAAAACATTACACAGTTATGTTTGAAAAATTGAAAAATTGCAGTCAGGCAGTTTACCAAAGTGTGGACATGTTCACATCTCTGAAGCTTTGTAAGTGACCTAAATGTTATAAAAATGATTATAAGGGATTAGGTATTCATTTTAAGAATTTTCTTTTCCCTCCCATATGCCTTAGCTAGTAAAACAAAGATTATGTTTACTATTTAAGGATAATTTTAAGAAGTAACTAAATCTACTCCTTGGGCAAGGACTACATCTTAAAGATAGCAAAGCATTTACAGGTATCTTAGACACGACTTAAATCTTTCGGCACTTAGCAATAATTTCTGCATTTAGTGTCATAATCTAAATTTTCATAAGAATATACATGAATCTGCTCTTAAGAAGAGGTATTCCAGAAAGCAGCAGGAAAAAAGTAATTTCAGGGGCCAAGCCGCTGATCACTGGACTGCTAGAGTCCATTTTACACATCAGTTAGTGACAACCTGATTAATGATATGCTCATATGTAAGACAAACCCAGACCTCCCCAGCTACCATTGCCAGCTGAAATGAGGATAAGGAAATAGAAGGCAGAGAGAGAGGGATGTGTTTGTTTTCTGGGGGGAACAGTCTCTCTGCTGTGAAGCTAGTCTTTTTCTCTATACACATTTATGAGGATTGATTAGAGTTAGAGCAGGCCCAATATAGTACATCAGGCCAGTTCCAGGAGAGAGAGAAGTTGGCCAGTGAAATTAACATGAGGAAGGACTGGCCATCTTGGCTAGAACAATGAGGGTGTCTGGCATGAGCATGAATACAGCAAAAGGAAACCAAGGTGTGTCCTTAGGGGGTGGAGGGTACAATGTGCACACTCCCACCTCTTTCATAATGAAAGGTTAGGAAAAAAACCATAAATATCAGTCAAGGAGAGGTAAATTTATTATATTTCTGAATGATAGATATTATTTTATTTTCACAAAATTATTTTATTTTCACAAAACTAAATTAATCTTGTTTTCCCAGGATCTTCAAAATAACGCGCACAAGTGTTCACAATAGCTTAGAAATAAAAAAATACATATAATTATTCTATTACATATAAAATACAAAGACCTTTATAAAAATATATGTCTGTATGTATAAATTTATGTATACATACACACACATACACTATAATAGACAAAAGAACAAGAAAAAAAATCCTAGAATATATAAAAACAATTTTTCTTTTAGATAATGGAATTATGGTGCCTTTCACTTTTTCTTTTTTTTTAAATATTTTATTTATTTATTTGTCAGAGAGAGAGAGAGCACAAGCAGAGGAAGTAGGAGAGGGAGAAGCAGGCTTCCCTGCTGAGCAGGGAGCCCCGTGTGGGGCTGGATCCCAGGACTCTGGGATCATGACCTGAGCCGGAGGCAGATGCTTAACCGACTGAGCCAGGTGTCCCTACCTTTCACTTTTTTACTGATAAGTATCTTCAAGCAAGGGCATGGGAGTTCTGTGGATTTAGGTTCAAATCCCAGCTCCACAATTTTCTAGCTGCGTGACCTTGGGAAAGATACCAAAGCTTGCTGAATCTCATCTTTTCCTTATTTATAAAATGAGAAACAAGCTCTGCAGATGGAAGGATTACTTTGGAAGTGATTTAAGATCAGGTTTGTAAAGTGCTTTGACAGAGTCTGGCATAGAATGAGGGCTCTTTCAGTGCTAATTTGTATTATCATTCATCCTATAGAAAATGTGAATTACAATTAGAAATTTTTAAAGTCTATTGAAAATAAAATTAATGACCCTATGAACAAGGGAATAAGAACAGAGAATAGGAAGGAATCCAGTGTAGTATTGGGATGTTTGACCAGGCAGAATTCAGAAAAGGAAAAGGAGTTACAGTGACCACTGGGGAGAGAGGAAATACCTTTGCACCATTTTTCACCCTTAAAAATCCCGTCAGACACTGAGTAGATGTCTCATACCAGGGAACAAGGAAAGACAAAACAAACAAAGAGGTTTAAGCATAAGACCCAGATTTGGGTTACTCTCAGGATAGAGACACATAATGGCTTTCTGAGGAATCAGAGTTAGCCGACATGCCACTTTACTGCATAGCAAAGCTTTATACGGTTTATCTCAATTTATGCCAATATAGTTGGTTATTCCATGATAATTCCTTTGTTTCCAGAGTCCCCAAACCAGGAGTCCCTTTCGAGTCTGGCACAGAGTGTACCTTCCAAATCTGTGTCAGCACCCGCATCGCTGCAGGTGATGATAAAATTCACAGTCCAGACAGAGGTGTTCTACTAACAGCATCCTGACTCCATTCCACCTGAACAGAATGGATTAAACGTGTATTGTCTTCATAAGGAAAAGTCTAGACTAGTTTTTCTTCATCTCTGCATAGCAGGTAAGGATGCCTCCCAGAAGGGATACCCAAAGTGGAACGCTTCAGTTACATGAAGACCTAATGGTGAATTAATATACATCAAATGAGCAATCTAAGAATCTTGACAACGGCTTTTTTGAAACCTTCATAACCAAAAGCAGCTCCCTTGAAGTTGCAACATCAAAGATCAAGTTTAGAGTAGTCAGATATTTATAAAATATTTTTCCTGGGGGAGTTTCCTTTCATAGATGTTCACGAGATAGATTCCTGTTCTGATAGAGTGAATACGGAAAACAGTACATTAATTCAAGGTTATGAAGTGAGCATATTCTTTAACCTCCAAGCAATATGTTAGATGTTTTGCACATTTTCCTTGGAACTTTAGTTAAAACAAATAAATATTACCTTTAGCGAAGAGTAGTCAACTATGAAATATACATAGTAATTTTATAACTATTCTTTCAGGAATTTTTTCTGCTTAGATGAGAGGGGAACAGAAAAAAAATAAAATTTAGTAAAATGATGATATCCTGATGCAGAAATTATAGTCTCACAAAACAATCCAGAAATTGCTCTGGTACCACGTTTCCTTTTATTAACATAAACAGGTAATAAGTGCCTAAATTCCGTATTCCTTCATCCACTGTGTTTTCATTCACCTAAGTGACATTGTGACAGCAAAGGAGAGTTAATTAGTGACTTGTAAGAGCCAAAACATGACTTAATCTCCCTCCCTTTTATTTTAGCTTTCTGCTAAATTCCTTAACACTTCATTCATTCATCGATGTGTTATAAACATAATGAAGGCCTACCATGAGCTGAACAATGGCAAAGCAAAGGCACAGGATGGAAAACAAGCTTTCATCTCAAGGCTTTTGTATGGATTGAGGATACAGATAAAATACAATCGAATCAATAGTTGACTAATGATTTGGAAAGCATTAGGATAGACTCAGGAATAACCAGGATTCCCTGCAACATGGAGGAGGATCCTGATGCATGTGAGACAGCAGGAGTTGCTTCCCAAAGGAGGACTTTGTGAATTAAATATTCTAACAGATTAAGTAGAAGCAATTCTGATTAAAGATGGAGAATGAACCACAGGCATTTATAACCGAAATAAGAAGAACGTTGGCTTTTTGTTTGTCTCATTCACAAACGTAGATAAATAGAGATATTGGTAACTATCTTAACAGACCTGGAAGGCCAGACCTATGTCAGGTGTGAGAAAGCTTACAAGTAGCCTATTTGCACCACAGAGTCACCAAAATGTGAAGGCACTTGTTGCACCAAGTACCGTGGGAGTGTGTATGTGGAGGGTTGGTTGAAAGATGTCTAAGAAGCAATCAGACCGGCTGATCCTCTCTCATAACTTCTCATTGTGTAGGACTGTAGGTTTAATCTCTGGAGACGGTAAAACAGAGAAATTCTAGACTGAGGACCCTACGATGACTGAAGATTGAGATCATGTATTAGAAGTAAATATTTATATGCTGAAGGTTGAGATTCCTATCTTTTTAACCCACCTGACTTTTAGAATACTCTCGGCCACACAAAAATTCACTGAAAAAGCCTTTTTTGGGGAATCTGGCCATCCCTGGCAAAAACAAAACAAAGCAAAACAAAAACAAAAAAAAAACAAAAACCAAAACCAAAAACCAATCAAACAAACAAAAAAACCTGCTGACTTTGTGGGCTCCCCAGTGAAACTGCTCAGTCTGTCAACCTATGGTGAAAATTCCAGCTAAACCAGCAAAGTGCACGGAGCTTTCACACAGTTCCTCCCTGCTATATTTTTAAATATAAGTTAATAGCAAAGGGCTTTTGGATTTTGAGTAGAACGTATGACATTAAACACAAAGACCAAAACAAGAAAGCAAGCATATGGGAAGAAGCAGAAATCATGTAAGCAAGAGAAACAAACAAACGAACAAAAACAAAAACCAAACAAACAACAAAACTGAGATTCATCAGTTATCATTAGCATTTTCAGAGAAATATTGCATCTATGGAAAAAACTATAGGATATTATAAGACAAAAATACAGATTTTAAAAAGCTCTTTGAAATTAAGTATATATAGTAGCAGGAGATTTAGAAAACAAAATGTTACAAGAAAGTTAGAAAGACAAAAGAGAGAAAATGGGACAAAATACAAAACAGACAAAAAATTTAGAGGACATGTCTAGGAGAAATCTAACTAATCTAATAAATAATCTAAATAATAAGAATTTCATAAAGGAAAAATTGAAGAAACTGGGAAAGGGGGAGTTTTCAAAGAATAAATTCAAGAAATTTCCCCTAAAACAAAGAATGCAATTTAAAAGCCTTATGAGCGCTCATACAAAGGATTGAAATAGACTGACAACCATCAGACTCATCAATATGAATTTCAAAAATTTCAGGACATCAGCAACAAAGTAAGAATATCCTATAAACTTCCAGGGGGAGGATCAATATCCTGAAAATTTTGAGGAAAAAAAATATTTCTAATCTAGATTATATACTGACCCAAACTATCAATCACATTGGCAGAATATCTAAATATTTGAGTGTAAAGATATTTACCTAGTGAAGAGAAAGTTTGTGTTGAATTAATGATATGTAAATGGAAAATCAACCACACATTTTATATGGTAAAAGTATGTTTAGTTTTGTAAGAAAATGCCAAACAGCCAACTGTCTTCCAAAGTTTCTACCATTTTGCATTCCCACCAGCAATGAATGAGAAGATCCTATAATTCCACATTCTTACCAGCTTTTGGTGTTACCATTGTTTTGGATTTTAGTTTAGTCATCCTGACAGGATGATCTGTAGTGATATATCATCGTTTTAACTTGAATCTCCTAATGACATATGAAGCTGAGCATATTTTTATATGCTTTTTTGACATCTTTAAATCTTCTTTAGTGAGGGGTCTTTTCAGATATTTTGCCAATTTTTAAATTGGGTTGTTCCCTTATTGTTGAGTTTAAGAGGTTTTTTGTTTTGTTTTGCTTATTTGATACACTTTGGAAGCCAGTTTTGTTTTTTTGTTTTTTTAATCAGATATGTAGTTTATAAATATTTTCTCCCAGACTAGGACTTGTGTGTTCATTCTTTTAATAGTTTCCTTCACAGGGCAGAAGATTTTAATTAAGTTCACTAAAATTTTTAAAACTTAGGATAATTATTAATTCATAAGGAAAACCAAATTTGTAGGAAAGAATTATCATAATAAAGCTCTGCTGTCCATAGTGTTTATAGAGTCTACTCAATGTAAACAATGAATATTTATTTAACCTAGATTATCATGTAAACATATTAAGAGGCCTGGGGGGGCAGAAATGTTTATGCATCTATGCGGTATTGTGCCAGTGAAGAAAGCTAAATGATCCTCTTCCATTTTGGGGAATGAAGAGATGATGTGGAAAATCTAATAATCAAAATAAAACATTACGGTCATATGATTAAGAGTTTTGAGGTACATCCCATAAGAATCCATTGCAAATATTGAAAATGCTTGCCTCTAGGGAATAGGATATTGAGAAAGTGAAGGATTGGAGAAACAAATTAAACATGTCAAGAAGCAACTAAAAAGAAAAAAAATGCTTTTTAAGATTAAAAATTAACAAGCTTTGTAGAACTATGTGTCCTTTATATATATAAAATTTATTATAAAGAAAACTAAATGTACAAAACAGAGATGGATATCTGTCAATTAGAGAGAGAAGAGAGGAAAGGATGGTGTTCCTTGCAGGTTGATTTTCATATGAATGAACAAGTGTGGAGGTGAAATAGGTCTTATGCTTTCAAATTTGTATAGTTTGGTATGCCCAGAAGAAAGATGGCCGCCTTAGTTTGGGCTTTTTTTCCAAAAGCAAACCCTGAGACTGGATTTGAGTCCCAATGGTTTATTTGGGAAATGGTGAGAACACTGGTAAGGAAGTGGGGAAATGATACAGGGAAGTAAATGAAGCTTGCCGGTAAATGGACTCTAGTAAGTCAGCTGTCACAATGGCTGATGACAGTTTAATCACACGGGGGAAATTCTGGGAAACCATGCAATGCATCAATGGGATGGGACAAGACATGGACAAGGTCTGCTACAACTGTATTAGGAAGAGGTAGGAATTAAGCGTAGACAGTGACTCCACACAAGAGTACAGTGTGACTCAATACACTGACGATACCAATCAAATCATATAGTGTTATTTAAAATACATGGTAGTACAATTTTCAATCATTTATCACTGAAGTCATAATAGGAACATTTTAAGTACTTTAGGGCATACCTACTGGGAGATTCTACTATATCTTGAATTTAAACTATAACACTGAGTTCAGTTTTTTATTTATAAAGACCTATGAGCACCAACATTAAAACTATACTCCCTGGCTAATTATAAAACTGTATTTCCTTATATATTTTAAAAATTTAATTAAATACTATTTTCTAGCCAGTATTCCAAAAAGTTGCTTCTGTAAAACAGTATGATGACAAGGGCCTGAAGATGACATCCCCTAGGAAATAAAGTAAAATAAAGATAAAGATCCTGCCTCTAAGGAGAAGAGTTATTTCATATGACAAGATGTCCTATTCTCTTCATCATTCTGCCCCTAAAGACAAGACATTAACAGAGAGTAAATGTGCTGATTATGCCCACATTACTTCAATGTTATAATAAGATTACCAAAATAACACATTTACCCAGACTTTTTAGAGAACTACCAATTGGTTATCATAGATACCAACTTAAGAAAAAGGTAAATTATAATCGCAAACATACATGCAAATGGAGACTCTACAATGAGAATTATAGGTTATCACCCTCTCAACTCAGTTATCAATCTTAACGAAGTCTTCAAAATGTCTAAATTGCATCTAATCGAACCTGTGAGCCTAACTTCAAGTTTACAGAATAGAAGTAAAACACAGAGAGGAGAAACCAAAGACAAACCTAGAATGTGGAACATTCTATAGGAGAACAATGGATCCAACAACTTGAGCATGTCTGTGTCATGAACAAACAAGGACTACCAGAAAACAAGGTGGGGGAGGTAGAGGAACGGTCTAGGCTGAAAGACATGCAACGCCAAAATGCAACTCATGGGCACTGATTACTTCTGGAAGAGATATTTAGGAACAATTAAGAAGCCATAAACATGGACTGATATCAGCTGATATTAAGGAATCCTTGTTAATTTTGTGAGTTGTGATAATGGATTTGTAAGGAAGTATTTAGGAGTGAAATACCATGCTATCTGTAATCTACACTAAAATGTTTCAGGAAAACAATAGGTATTAATCTAGCTTAGGAGGTATATGGCATTTTATCCTAGCCTCTTTAATTTTCTGTATATTTGGAATCTGTTATAATGCAAAGTTAAAAAAAATCACATTGGTCCCAGAAAACCTTAGTGAAACCGTCTTTTCTGTTAAGCCTAAACATATTTCTTATATATATGTACATTTCTGAGATTAAAAAAGTCAGAGAATCATAGGATACTTAGACTATTTCACATGTAGAGGAAATTGAGGACGGCAGAATTGAATTCATTTGTCTAATGTGACAAAATAAGTTATTTGCAGAAACACTAGTAATTTGAATAGATGTTTTTTTCTTCTGATGACCAGTATTTCCTTGAAAGTGAAATTCACATATAATTAACCTCTGTCATCTTTTCAGTGCCCAGCATACATCCATTGGCTTTACAGTACATCAATAGTTTGCTTATAAAATAATTTTATCTGCTTTCCAAATCATTTTACATAGAAAGTATCTGGTTTCCATCAGTGTAGAGAAATGAATCAGACCAAATAATTTTCCACGCAAACATTGCAGTTGGCCCAAATTATTTTTCAATTCATAGCTGAAAATAGAGCAGTGAACTGCAGCTCCAAAAACTAGTAAAAAAATTTACTACATGATTCATGGGTCTTTGTTGTTGTTGTTGTTGTTGTTAAATTCATGTATGTATTGTTACCTTTCCTATCCACTCTTTAGCTTAAAAATACCAACCTTTAAGTCTAACAACTCAGTTGCCAACCCAAACAAATTTGCTAAATTTAAAAAGTGTGATTCTTTAGAAGGAAGGTCAACATTCTCATCAATTAATCCTCATTTTTCATAATAAAATATGTGAGCCAGCTGCTGAATCAGGTACTTGGGCAAAGACTGCTGCCTATTTTGTAAAATCAGCTGTAGCACATTTGTGCATGGGAAGAGTAGCTGATTTTGCAAAATGTTGAAATATACAAGCTACTATGGTTCAGCGTATTTCTCACTGTATTGTTATTTTCAACCAAGAAAACACATTAGGCATTTGTACCCTCCCTCCTTGACTATTGTTTTCTTTATGCAGTTTATTGCCCTAAACATATAGCATTCGACTTCTATAATAAAAAAGGACTATTTATCTTCAAGATATATCTTCCCAAGGTTTTAGTGATAAGGAAAAATGTTTGTTCCAGGGATTATATTTTTCATTTTACAAAACAAAAATGAGGTAGCTACAGACAAGATCCTTTCTACTTAGTGATTCCTCTTATGTATGTCACATTTTCAAAAGGAACCCCTGAAAAATATCAATTGTCTTTTACATACCATATATACTGTCTTTATGGGATGTTAGGACATTAGTTTTTAAAGTTTTCTAGCCAATTTCATATCCTAAAGGGGGAAAAAAAAGAAATGTAACTCTATATAACTCTATATTCGTTTTTTATTAAAAATAGGAAAGTAATTTTATCATATTTATCACTGATTTTTAAAAATCTCCTCTCCAAAATACAAGTCAAAGTCCTTTTTTAAGTATGTAGACATCTACATCTAATCAGTCATCTATATTTAATATTTAGATATCCTTTCAATAAATATAATGTCATTAAGAATGGCTTATTTCTTCAGAAAAACAGAGTTGATAAGTTGAAAGCAAGTGTTTGAACATTATGATATATAGTAAAATAATTTTACATAGATATAAAAATTAAATTAAAATATAATATTCTAGTTCCATCAATGTGGATGGAACTAGAGGGTATTATGCTAACTGAAATAAGTCAGTCAGAGAACGACAATTATCATAGGATTTCATTCATGTGGAATTTAAGAAACAAAACAGAGGATCATAGGGGAAGGGAGGAAAAAATAATATTAAGATGAAATCAGAGAGGGAGACAAACCATAAGAGACTCTTAGCTATAGGAAACAAACTGAGGGTTGCTGGAGGGGAGGGGGGTGGGGAGATGGGGTAACTGGGTGATGGACATTAAGGAGGGCACGTGATATAATGAGCACTGGGTGTTATATGCAACTGATGAAATACTAAACTCTACCTCTAAAACTAATAATGCACTATATGTTAATTAATTGATTTTAAATTAAAAAAATATAATATTCTAAAACAATATTAAGCTCATCAGATGGAGAGGCAGAATGAAGAAATAAATTTAATGTGCAAATCTGATAACTTGATAAAAACAGAAAGCAAAATTTTTCACAAAAAGAAATACTAATGTTGAGAATAAAGGTTCAAAGGTTACTACAGGACATAAAGGCACCCAAAACATTGAAGTATTCTCCATAAACAGTAAAACTGAGAGTAAAACAGTAAAACTAGTAGTAAAACTAATGATTTTCTACTTACTATTAAACTATTTTAAACAATGGGCAAAATGTGTAAACTGATCGATGTTTTTTTTTTGTAGTTGTTTCAGTTATTAATAATTGATAGAAAATAATATTTAGCAATATGGTAATAAGGAAATATGAAAATCCTCAGGCTGCATCAGAGAAGACCATATTAAAGAATACCCCCACAGTTATTCTCATCTTAAATTCTAATGCAATGTGCCTTGAAGGAACTAAGGCACCAGGTGAAGTATTAGATCGATTGTTAGTCCTTAGATTTTTAGATATTATTAATGTGGTAGAAATGGTTATTCATATTTTTAAATATACAGCAGTCCCCTGTTATTCACAGTTTTGCTCTCCATGGTTTTAGTCATCCTGGGTCAACACGGTCTGGTCTGGAAGCAGATGATTCTCCTTCCAATGTGTCATCTGAAGGACAATTGTCACCTAATGCTACACTACAGGGCCCGCATCATCCACCTCACTTCATCCTGTCATATAATCTTTTCTCATCTCACATCATTATAAGAAGAAGGATGAGTACAGTACAAAAAGATATTTTGAGAGAGAGAGAAATCACATTCACATAAATTTTACTATAGTATATTGTTGTAACTGTTCTATTTTTAGTTGTTAACCTCCTAATGTGTCTAATTTATAAACGAACCTTTATCAGAGCTATGCATAGGAGAAAACAGTATATATAAAGTTCAGTACCATCTCAGCCATTTCAAGCATCCATTGGGGGTCTTGGAACATATCCCCTGCAGACAAGGGGTGGCTACTGTATGCATAAGGGCTTATATTATTTCCTATACATTGGATTTTCTAAACATGTTTGTTTAATCTAATATTCTTTCAGGCAACAACACATTTCCTAAGGGGACTTGACAATATTTGGCAGCTTAGTACTATAAAGGTATGGAGACTCAAGCAAGTAAGAAGGTATATGTGTAAGATAATGACAAATTCTTGGGAGATACTAAACTCTGATGGCAGTGTTCCTGCAACTTGCTCTCTGGACCGTGAGGCAGCTGATTGTCCAGGAGGGCAGTGAGAAAAGAACAAAATTGCCAAGTGTTGCAGGTGCAACTCGGGTGGAGTGGCTTGCCCAAGAAATTATGACATCTCCTAGAAGCCCTCACAGCTTTTGGTAGCTTTGACTTCTTTGAGTCAAGCTTTGCCAAAATTTAGCTATTCTTTCAGTAGCCAGTTATTTTAGGGACATTTATCATTAGACCTATCTGGCCACTATTATAAAAAACTCTTTGTACATTTGTGTTGGTAGTTTATTTCAGTGTTGTGATGGGTAGAATTGTCACTGAAATCTCTCAGAGCACTCTAACTATACAGTGTTGATAATATGCATTGGGGAACTCATGACCAAAACCAAAATATTAAATAAAAATGATAAGAACCTTCAATAAATGAACACAGACCTGGATATATTTCATAATAACACTAATGAGTTTTAGTAGTATAATGCATTTCTACTCTGACATTTTCCTATCTGTTTCCCATCAGGCTTTATGAAATACTTTCAACTTTTATACGTGCCTTTTGATGATGTCATGGAAATAAAGCAAAAAAAAAAAAAAAAAACAAAACCTAAGATGGACACCTTATGTTTTAAAATGAAGTCTTTTCATCTTTACTTACTTCCTCCTAAAGCTTTTAGGAACACCCACAACAGCTATCTTGCTTGCTGCAAGTGCAGGGTATACATTCAGTATAAAAGTAAGCATCGATTATAAACCCTATTTTTCAGAAGGCAGATTGTGTCAACTCTGCCACGAAGTCCTCCTTAACCTCTCAGCCCAACTTGATTCCTCTTCTTGAATTTCCCTTTCTCCTCTCTATGCAAATATTGAAATACTGAACATTTTTTTTTTTTTTTAAGATTTATTTAATTTATTTTTTTAGAGAGAGAGTGCACAAGTCGGGGCCAGGGCAGAGGGAGACAGAGAGAATCTCAAGCAGATGCCCCTTTGAGTGCAAAGCCTGCCCATGGGGCCTGTTCCCAGGACCCCGAGATCATGACCTGAGCCAAAATCAAAAGTCGGGCGCTTTACCGACAGAGCCACCCGGGCGCCCCAATTAAATCAATGCTGAAAGAACACTTGTATACAATCCAAGTCCAACTTCTTCATTTTACTGAGGCCAAGAGAATTTACATAGAGAATAAATAGTAGAGCTGGAACTAACAACCTCTATCTTCTGACTCTTTTTGTTTTCTACTTTAGGGGGGAGGGGCGTGGGTAAAAAGAAATGAAAGGGTGTGAGAATTCAGGCTTCCACCTATGGAATGAATTAAGTCCTAGAGATGAAAGGGACAGCATAGAGGACACAGTCAAAGGGGATGTAACAGTGTTGCATGTGAAAGATGGAAGCTGCAGTGGTGGTGAGCACAGCATGATGTAGAGACTTGCCAAATCATTATGTTGTACCCCTGAAACTAATGTAACATTGTGTGTCAACTATGCTTCAAGAAAGAAAAGAAAGATGCAGAATACTAGTGTAGTGCCTGGCACATGGAGGCCTCTCAATATAATGGTGCTTGCTATTATTAAAAAAAATATATAGATATAGATAGATAGATAGATATACTTCATCACAGGAAATCTAAGATTTATTGTGTTGCTATTAAGTGTTCCCTACACATATCATTTTTCTCCTGTTACCACACTGCCAGTGACTTGAGAGCAGGAACCATGGTTTTTTTTTCTCTTTTTCTAAAGATTTTATTTATTTATTTGAGAGATAGAGCACAGAGGGAGAGGGAGAGGGAGAAGCGGGCTTCCCACCGAGCAGGGAGCCCAACGCGGGGCTCCATACCAGGACCCCGGGATCATGACGTGAGCCAAAGGCAGATGCTTAAGGACTGAGCCACCCAGGCACCCCAAGGAACCATGTTTTCTAATTCTTTTGAATCACCTACAGTGCCCAGCATAGTACAGAGCATATACTGGGTTTAACTGAAGTTAAATGGATTAAAATGTCTCCTTATTGCAAGGTAAATGTACTGTATTATACTCATGTAAGGAGAAATATCTCTCATGGGTCATGCCCTGGAACTTCTAAATTTTTTCCCTCTATTTTTCTAGAGTAGTGGTGAAATTTTTCCAGTTTTTATATAAACATTTATTCAACATAACACAATTTTGTGTATTAGTAACTACAAAAATAAAGGTATTGTAAGATATTGGGAGGCAGAATTCAGATGCTGTGTTGAGAATGAATATCAACACTGAGGGCTACAAAATATTAAGAAGAGTCCTTTAAGTGAGACAATGTAGTTAACTTTCAAAGGGGTGATTCTAGGATTCCATTGTTTCCTGGAACAATTACATCTTTTACCCAACTAACCACAGAACTGATGCTTTTTCTTTCTGTTTCAGACTCCTACAATTTGTTGCTTATTATGCATTTCCATTTGTTCCTTTTATGATACTTTTACGTTTCAAAATCAATTGGAAAACCCTATTGTCTTAGTTTGTGTTTCTGAGCCTTAAAATAAAACAAAGGGAATTATCAAGCCTGAATACCAGTCTGGAGGCTTTGCTTCTCTTTGTGTTATTATATCTTGTTTAAAATTACCACAGAAGGATAGCTTAGGAGGATCTTTCCCCTGTTAATCAGTGGAGAAATTATTGTGGCATTACCTTATGATGATAAAGGTTGAGTTTTGATTCTTCCAGGCTTTACCACAAACAATCATCCCCCCATAATAAAATGTTTTTTTAACCTCTTAAAAAGGCAAATGTGATAATTAACTTACCCTATAAAATAACACCCCCACAATAAAGCAAAAATCTGAAAACAATCCACCCCACGACTGTCCTGCTGTTTGTTAGAATGTTTAGAAAACTGCCAGGCTTCCTTTCTTCTTTTGATTCCATGTAACGAAAAAAGACAGAGATTAAAAGGCTCAGAGGATTGGATTTTTTTTTCCTCTTATTTGGGAGAAGGAACTGAATTTTTAGCATCCAAAGCTGATGAGTTAGAAAGCTGACAATATGGACTCCGGTTCATTCCAAATAAAGTGACCAACCTAACACCAGAGGGAGTCTACCTTGCAATCTTGTGATTGATCTTGCTCATACTGGGGAAAACTCTTAGGCTTCTCTAAGCATAGCACTGGAAATGCAAAAGTAGAACTTATCCATGTTAGCCTTCACACAATTACTTTATGGCGATGTTCTATGTCGCCTTCCGACTTAAAGAGGAATCAGATGAATGATCTTGCTGGGTTTTATTTGGGAGGCAAATCAAATTGTCTGGAGACTAGGCAGAAAGTTATTTCTGTTGTTTTTGATTTTTTTTTTTAAGTGGCAAAGAAATGTGCACTGTAGCAACACTTTCCAGTGACTAGAAACATCCCCTTACATAATTATTTTACATATTATGGGCAATGAATAGATTTTTAAAGGTGGAGGTAGAGGGCCCACTATCTGTGTTCTTTTGTCCTTTGGCAAATCTTGAGGAGGCGCAGGACAAAGGCGAAGAAATGTTTCATAGAGCTTTGTGCAGATTTAAGCATATGGTCAGAGTCCGTGTGTGCGTGTGTGTGTTTCCATGTCTTCTTTACAGATAAATGTGCAGGTCTGGCTGGAGACAGGTGCGAGCAATGCGGTAGCATCTGGCCTCCCGCTCTGCTCCAGTCATATAGGTAGCTTTGCTTGAGCAAAGCAAATTAGTAAAGGATCACAGGTCTGATATTCAAAGAGATCACAGAAGGCTGGAGGAAAGTAGAAAAAAAAAAAAAAAAAAAGCCCCCTGAAATGCTGGTCAGGGCAATGAGTGCAGGGAGTTCCTGCCCTCCTCTCCTGCTTTTTAGCTGTTTTCTCTGCCTATCCGCGTGAAGACCCGCACCTTCCCATTCTCAGCGGTAAATCTAGTTTTCCTGATTCCCCAGGTGGCTTCTAAGTCCGAAAAAGCAATAGCATAGCATTCTGAGGGTACTCTCGCATGGGAGGGCAGTCCTTTCAGTCTCTCTTCAAGTGTTAGTGCTAATAAGCTTCTAATTCTTCTGACTTTTCAGTGAAGGGTGACATCATCAAAGCATGTCAACAAACTATCAAGTGACATGTGAAATCATATGGTAGTCTGTGTGCCCTGTATCTTTGGGTTTTGTACAACAAGAATTATGACTATTATACAAAAAGATAGATCAGGGGAGCCAATTTTGGTGGAGAAAAAAAAACCAGCTGATCTGAATAGTTTTGCCTTTTAAATGAAGATTTATAGAAAAAACGAGGGGAGTAGGAAAGAAGTTTTAGGACTAGGTTTCCAGAAGGTCAAAGGGCTAAGCATCTTCCATGTAGGAAATCCATCGGGATCTGCTCAGATGTTTGAGACAGGAAGCCAGATGGAGCATGGTGACAAGTAAAACCATGGCTGTGGCAGGGAAAAAGGAATGCATAAAAATCAAAAGGCAACTATTGCTCCTTTTGTTATTTTTTTTAGAATGAACACTTGGGCAGCTTTGTTGGTTTGAAGGAACTAAGGAGAAAGTAGAGGATGAAAGAAATACAGAATCAGTATGTAGTTGTAAACATAATTTTCTATGACAGAGAGAAACTACATGGTTTTCATCACTGATGACAAGCACGGGGCTGAACGCTTCTGTCATGAAGGACAGTTCAGATAACCCATCTGGGGCAAGATCAAGGCCAGAGGGAAATGAAATAGCACCCGGTACTCAGCTAAGGTTCCAGCCTCGCATGTACCTGGCCATTCACCTTGATGTTCCACTCTGACATCAGCTGTTTAATGGTGGTTCAGTAGGTGATTTATAAGGGCCTTACAGCTCTAACGTAACCCACGTTTATGAGTTCAGAAGTCGGTGGAATGGTTTTGATTGTTCCTGCCTCGTAGAGGAAACTCACCAAGAAAAAGGGATAGAAGGTACAATGTCACATTTACCTAAAAAACCTTTTTAAAGAGACCCATATTTTCTAAATCATTTCCAAAGAACTATAAATTTTAAGAGGGTAAATAAAATAATTATTAAATTAACCACCTCATTATGGTTGATTGTTGAACACACTTGGCTTAAAATAGAAAAAAAAAAATGCACAAGTTGGATATATCCGAGTTTGAACTCTGATGTCACTACCACTTTGGGTAAATTAAGGTCTCTGCCCTCAGTTCACGCATCTAGAAAGCAAAGACAATAACATTTGTTTTGTAGGAATGTTTTTAGCTAAGTAAAACGGCACGTTCAGATATAATATCAAGAATTGCCTAATATTACACTGAAATAATACCTAACAGTTTCCCATTTTTTAAAAGATTTTATTTATTTGAGAGAGAGAGAGAGAGAGAAAGCACAAGCTGGGAGAGGGGCAGAGGGAGAGGGAGAAGCAGGCTCCCCGCTGAGCAGGGAGACCCAGGTGGGACCCGATCCCAGGACACCAAGATCACGACCTGAGCCAAAGGCAGACATTCAACTGACTGAGCCACCCAGGAGCCCCTTAATTTCCCATTTTTATCTGGTTTCCTGAGGAGCAGTGGCTTTGTCTTTATTATGTTTTATACAGCCCTCCTATCAATGCCTGCTGGATTTTTGGGGGGGACAGTAAATAGTCTTTAATGATACTGGTTGTGATTATATTTTCAGTTCGATGGAAGGAAAACAGTCTTGTTATGCCAAATTATTTATTGTGTTGTAAGTTATCCTAACCTCCTTACTTATGTGTCCCAAAGCTAGACATAAAAACATGAAATTAAGACCTAATAATGACACAGTAATAATAGAATAATTTAGAGACAGGATGTTTGGTATTTGGAGTCACAAGTCTTGAGTTTGATTTTTGTCACCTTCTTGCTCTGTGACCCGGACTAGGTAGGGAGACCTGAGTGTGATACAGGTGAAACTGGGAGGAAAGCTCTCAGGTAAAATTATAACTATAGATTTGGAATATTATCAGCAACAAACTGCTCATTTTCTACTCTTAGGCAAGTACAAAAATGATCATTTAAACCTGGTTGCAAAATACAAAGCCCTCTCTAATTTGGGTACAAACTTGACTTCTTCAGCTATGGTGAGGCTCCCAGGACAAACAGATTTCTAGGGACTTCTATTATTATACGTCATATAGAAATACAGCTATGTTATGTACTTTAATGACTTATTTACAGGATAAATCTAAGATGATCTTCTCAATATAACATGATGCATGGTGTTTTTGAAACTCTTGAAAAAGAAAAAAAAGTGCCTGAGGGAGTGAAGTGGAGTCAGTTTCATATAGGCATGCTATTTCATGACCATCAGGTAGAAACTTTTCAGGTTTAATGCTTTATAATTCTCCCAGCTGAAGGTTTAGAACTTCAAAGCACTGTAGAACATTTCAAATTTCTCTTCTGCCCATGAGAAAACCCTTTGCATTGAAAGTTGCTTTCAACTGGAATCCTACATTTGGTATTACACAACAGCGACATATTTTTATGGAGATTAAAATTACACACCAAGAATGTAAAGTTGCCCAAGCAAAACCATTTCTACTATTAAAAATTCTCCCACTACACACTATGAAGAGCTATGACCTTCTCTTGTCCATAAATAATGCTTACCATAAGAAATTTAAAAACCATTTATAAATTCCGTATTTGCCTAAGAAATATTCATCTTCTAACCACTTGCCATTTACAAAGAGGATTTACTTAAGTATAATTACGTTTCCTCTAACTAGTAAACAATAAATCTACCACTGGTTGCAGACAGGTGATCAGTAGGTATTATGAAGAGAGTGACATGAAAATCAATATGTAATTCCTGGGAAAAGGGCATGCTATACTTTTAATTTGAAATCTACCAGTGGTAAGTCATGAATATAAAACTTGCCTCTGTGAAAATAATTTGTTTGCTGTAAAACTAGGAATCATCCTTGGTTATCTAATACTTTAAGAAACGGTGTATTAGCCCCTCTCAGAATCTGTAACGCTGGCCCCCTTTGGCAACTAAAGGAGCTCTTTGAACCATAGAACAGATGTAATGAAAATTGGTTCCATTAAATGCAGCTGGTAAATTACAAACTGAGAAATTAATGCACCATACCATGACTCTAGGGGCTAAAATGAATCAAGGTGTGGTTGCCAGGTGCTCATTTCCTCACCGCCTCCCACAATAAAAACATTTCTGTTTATAGATTTGTTTAATATAATACAAATTATTGAAATAGGCAATGCAAGTTATGAAATCGCGATGAAGATTAATCAAGTAAAACAACTGCACTGCACTCGCATAACGACATTGTAAAATGAGTAAAACCTGAATCATGTCATTCTTACATACGGCTTTGGGCTTGGGGAATGTGCTGGACTTCCAGAAGTACTCACTCTCCTAGGATATACTGTCTCTGAATACCAATGGGAAGGGAGAGTTGATTTGGTACCATCCATAAACAGCGGGCTCCTTTGTTGATTTCAATTCAATTTATTCCAACTTGGTGCGCTGCTGATGGTTCTACTAGTAGAACCTGACAAAAGTGCATTTAGCATCTGTTTTTGAGGTGCTCTTGGATGGTTCTGAGTAGTCCTCTTGAGTCATTAGCTAAACATTGTTTCAAAGAACTACCCTTGCAAGGACCCCCCCTGTGAAGACTAAAGGGGAGGAAACGGAAAGCATATTCCCAGGTAATTCAGGCAACCCCTGAGATGTTCCCCTCCCTTTTCAAAACAAACAAACAAACAAACAAAAACAAATAAGTAAGAAATTGCCAGAGGCTGGGTTTTGTTTGATTTCTATTGAGTGGTAAGAATATAAGCAAAACATTTGGAAACTAAGATGGTTCAACTTAAGTGCATCTGAAAATGTCTAGATGACCATTAGCTAATTTATGTAATTGGTTAATTCTTTTCAGGGAAAAGTGAATTTAGTCATTTAAAACATGGACTGTTATAATACCTAATTCAGTCCAGTAGTGGATAGAAGAAGTGATGTGAAGGATTCAGAAGAGAATTGAATTTTTTTAAGTGAAGTGGTAGGCAAATGTATCACTGCACTTTTTTTTTTTTTTTGTATGCCTAAAATGCTGCATAAGTATATTAAAATATAAAAAAAATATATTTTAATGCTTGTAGTCAAAAGTTTTATGGGAGGTTTTGAGGGAGTTAATTATCAATTTTCTAATTTGTTCTCTCACTACAGTAACTTTGCTTTTTCTGGAATTCAAACAAAGAAGAAAGATTTGGTAAGTTGCATGAGTAAATGTTTCAGTGTTCTATTTCTCTTTACCTAAAATAAGTGGTAACACATATACTAAGCACAGGTGTTTTATTTACATATATCAAGGAGCCCATTCTCTCTGTATCTCTGTATAATAAAAATCCATTTCATAAATATTTAATCCGCAAGGATGGACTGGTCTAAAACCTGACAAGTATTCTGATTTCAGAATTGTCACGATAAATAATGACCTAATTGCTATAATAATGTACGCACATTTTTTAAAGCTAAAATATATACAAATAATATTTTATTGCATAAAGAAGTCCCTCTCCTATTCTTTCAAAACAGTTGTTAGGCAAACAAATGACTACCTTCAACTCATATATAAGAAAAATATTACAGTAAAATTAATAAGCATATATATTTTAGGCATATGTTATACACATTACACATTCTATAGTAACCAATCACAATATGTAGGTTGGGGTGGCCTATTTACTTTTCTGTCCAATAAAGCACTTTTCTAATTAGAGCACTGTATCACACAGAATTACACTATTTCCAGATAAAGAATTTTTTGTAAAGTGCACAGATATTGCAATATGCATGTTGTATACTTTATAGCTGTTATAAGCATGCAGCAATGGCAAGTTTCCATTGTTTTATAGTAGCATTATTTCCACATGCCGAAACATATATACTAAATACATGCAATTACCCACACACTCCATATGCTTCAATATAATACATATAGGCCACTATTAGCAATTTCTCCTTGGAACCAGATCAAAATTGTATTTTGATGTACATGTATGTTATTTCCATAATTCTACAAAAGGTCGAACAAGTCCCTACATGAATAAAAATAAGTTGATTGCATATAGAAAGCGTCAAAGAGTCAGTAAAGTCCATGCACACCTAAGCACTCTTTCTTTCTTTCTTACAGGTATTCACTTGAGAATTTTTTTAGAAGAGATTTTGATGTGTGTGGTAATTAATTGAAATAAATGAAAAATCTGCCTTATATTCAGACTAAATTTGCTTCAACAGCTGCTGATCCTCAAGCTCTGAATGTCAGCCAATTAGTGGAGAGGTTTTACATGGCCTGCTGCCCTAAACAGTCCTCCTGTCTGAAAGCTCCATTTTCAGCCTCAACCAGGGAGGTAAGACTCTCTAATTTTATTTGTTCATTTCACCCAGAAGTAAAATCAGCAGATAAAAAGATGCTGAGTTTTCTCACAAGATCTCTCACCCCAAACAACAGAACGCCTGACTAAAGAGGAAGAAGAAGGGGAAGAGGGAGGAGAAGAGGGAGAAGGAGGAGAAAGAGGAGAAGGGGAAGAAGGAGACGAAGAGAAGGGGTTTTTAAGGTTTATCTTATCTTTGAATAAATGTCAGCTAACAGGTGACTTTTCTCACTGGACATCGTATAGAGAATTTTGTTTCTCCAACTTCATATGATGGATTAAGAAAGGGAGGTGGGAAAAAATTTAAGCTCTCCTGAGGAACTAAGCCGTTTCATTTGACCCACTACAAAATTGCTCCCCTTTGGATTCTGTACAATTGAAAGTAAAAATAAAACACATTTTTTTTTAACAGATAACATTATTTTACCTTTTTCAGATTTTTATTTCATAAAATCTGATGGAGGAAAAAAAAAACCTGAAGCATTCCTGAAATATTACCTCCTTTGTACAACCCGGTTCACCATTTTTTTTTTAAAAGATTTTATTTATTTATTTGACAGAGAGAGACACAGCGAGAGAGGGGACACAAGCAGGGGGAGTGGCAGAGGGAGAAGCAGGCTCCCCGCGGAGCAGGGAGCCCAATGCGGGGCTCGATCCCAGGACCCTGGGATCATGACCTGAGCTGAAGGCAGACGCTTAACGACTGAGCCACCCAGGCGCCCCTCACCATTTTTTTTAAACTAATTCCTATACATCAGCAAATGGGACAGGTAGACTATCACAGAAAATAACCATACAACAGATTATAGAGTTGCCAATAGGCATGGTCCGAAAATTGCTGATTTGCTATATCCTTCTGCTGTCCAGATACAAGTCAATTCTGGGAATTAAAATAATCGTCACCAAAATGTTAAGTTTTTTTTTAAGATGCAATATACTTACATCTAATGCTCTAATGCTGAGAACAGCCCATTTGTAAATGGGTCAGCCGATGTGCAACAGGAGAGGTGAGATTTAGCCACATGAAGAAAGCAAACATGACTCAGAGCACAGTGAAGTTAATTGGAAATAAAATACATAACATTTATTGGACTTTAAAACAGTGAATTCCAAAATAATTAAGTTAATAAAAGAGTCTCACTCTTTTCTGAACTAAATTAAATGGCTCTAAAATTAATTTCATTGGTTTTTTAATTCACTGTTAACTCAATAAAATGAGCTTTTAAAATTAACTTCTTTGTTTTTGAATTCACTGCAGTAAAAGTTCATAAACGAACTTAAAAAAAAAAATCATGAGCTAAACTTTTTCCAGATTTAGGCAGTAGTCAACTGATATGTAGATAAAAAAGGCATATATATGAAATATAAGAGATTTTACTCAGAATATTCGGCGGATTTTGAAGGATCCATTTACCTACATTATATCTGCCATATGGAAACAAATGTTTCTTCTCAGTAAGAGAAGCAAAGTATAATAAACATGAAATAACTGATTTCAAATAATTATCTAAGAGACAAAACATGTAGAAAAACTAAAATGAACTTTCCAACTCAGCTAAATAACATCCCAAAGAAACATAAATTATTAAATTATAAAATTTGTCATTTATCTCCAAGATGGCAAATAAATATTTTATAATCTCCAATTCATCCTGATGTGTATATTCAAATAACGGCAGAAGGAAAGGCATTTTCTGTGTATTTCCTTGGCATATGTATAACAAAATCATGGAGAATGACTTAATTTTTAATGGCAAAAATTTTAATATTGGAGCTGCCTGAATATACATTTATAACTTATTATTATAAAAATAACTCTCATATTTGAATGTAGCTTGCCATCTTATTGCTACCAACTTGCTCTAGACTATTATTAGCCCATGCTTGGATAATTTACCAACATCTTAGCCTATCTTCCCACCTCATTTCCTTTTCTCTTTGGAACATTAGCAGATGCTGGTTCTTCTATCTGGAATACTTCTCACCAACCATCCTGTCCATGTCACCTACCTTTCCTGGCTAATTCCAACTTTCCAGTTTCAAAACAAAAGTCACTCTATCTCCTAGAAGTCTGCTCTGACCCTATATCCCAGACTGTTAGTTGTCACCCAAAAATATAGTGTTTATTACATCTGACTCACACTGCTGCATTCTAGGACTTCATGATGTAGGAAAATGGTGTCTACTTGTTCACATCTGAATTTTCAGGGCTTAGGGTGCTTAGCATGTAATTTGCATTCAAATATTTGTTGAGCAAATAAATTCTTCACTACTGTCAGACTACTATTTCTTAAATATTGGTTTCATCTTTTTTTTTTTTTGGATCAAGAAACTTCTCTTTTTGGTTATGTCATCAAATATAAACTCCTTTGTTTCACTTCATTTATAATCTGGTTTCTTTCCTCAGAGTGAGCAAACATGCTTCTAGAACATTTCTTTTGTCTGTTCCCCTGCCTAGGAGACTTGCCTCCCTCCTCAGCTCAAAGTTCTCTCTTTCTCAAATGTCCTCTAATTTTATGTCAATTAATATTGATATTTTCATTGTTTTACATATATTTGCCATCTAGTTTCACTCCTGATTTTTGCAGTAATTTTGTTTTCTAACTAAATTGTGATTCTTTGGAGGCAGCAACTACTTGGTAGCCCTTCCAGGATTATAGGATCATAGTCCAAGAAACAAGAATATAGGATCATAATAGATGGAAATAAATATATCACCAGATTCAGATTTCTATGTTTATTATTATATTTTTAAGATTTTATTTATTTGACAGCAAGAGAGGGAACACAAGCAGGGGGAACCACAGAGGGAGAGGGAGAAGCAGGCTCCCCGCTGAGCAGGGAGCCCTACTTGGGGCTCCATCCCAGGACCCTGGGATCATGACCTGAGCTGAAGGCAGACGCTTAACGGACTGAGCCACCCAGGTTCCCCCAGATTCCCATATTTAAACAAATTCCTGAGGCTACAGAAAGTGATTCAATCGCATAGCAAGTCAAAGCCCTGGTAAGTGAAAGGGTGAAGATTCTAACTAAGCACAGCTCCTGTTATATAGTATAATCCCCGCATCATTGATTGACCAATACAGACCTGTACCAATTACCCATTTAGAAACATCTTTGACTTAAAACCCTGTGTATTGCTTCTCTTTTTGGTTATGTCATCATAACCTCTTCCACTTTGTAGTTTGGGTGAGCTACTATTTCTGATACTTACAAAGACTAGAATTCAGAATGTTTTAGTAAATCTTGAACATACTGTTTTATCTAAGTCCTACTGCTTTAGTATGACGGTGGCCTACTGTGACAGATGGCTCTTTAGAGGTATTAATAGAGAAAGCATTTGAAATGAGTAGACGCTGAGGGCACCCACCTGGGACTGAGGGCTCTAAGGAGGGTTTCCTTGGACAACATGGCTGGTTTTGGAGTCATCTACACCAAGAAACCCATGGGTATCAGTTTCTGGATGACAGTCTCCAGTCTCTGATACTCCGTGGGCCCTTCCTTGCAGACAATGCTACCACCAAGCTTGTGGCCACTATGCAGGGGGCCCATAACCTCTGGTCTCCTCGCTCTACTAAGAATGATTCAGGACGTTAGAGTCACTCTTCAAGCTCTTCAAGGGGGATAACAGAGACTGGCCTCAGATACGTCACTTGGAATGCCCTTTTGTATAAAGTTTAAATTAGAGCAAAAGAAGAGTGAAATAAATCCTTCCACCTTCATCCCAAACTAAGCAGGTGGTTCTTCCTAGGACCCCAAATCCTGGCTATGTATTTTTTTTAATCATTATGATATCATCTCTTTGGGTCTGTTATTTCCCCCCCGCAAATAATCTGACTCATAGTACATTCGAGTATACTCATACATTGAACAAATCAGCCCTATAGTTTTGGTGAAGTATATGTATGTATTATTTGAAAATTTCCCCAAATTAATTTCAGTATATTTTATAGTTCAACCAAGAAAGTTACCCAAACTCAACTACACAAACACTTGAACTATTAATTTTGTTTTCTCTCATTTATTGCTCAAGCTGTCTTAGAATCACACACTAATATATATCTGTCATGCTGGTAAATTTATCTTTAATTTATATTTCTAAAAATCCTGGTCTCAAAGTTCTACCTCTTCTAATTATTATTTTTTTATGTTTGAAATAATCTCTATATTCTGTACTTGAACATTTCTTTCTCACTCACATTCCTCTTTCTCTGGAATCTTTCCTCATGATCTAAAGATGTACACAAATTTTCTCTCCATCTAAAGCCTGCTCAAAGACAATTCTCAATAAAATCCATATACATCAATTACAAAAATGTCTTACAATGCTAACAGACAACTCTTTGCCTTGCTGTTTGTTTTAGGATACCCCAGAAAATTTAACAGGCACACCATTTGTTCATATTTCATGAGAGTATACAATACATTATTCATTACTAATATTTTCTTATACTCAAATTTTAAAACTGCAAAATTTTCATTTCAGTATCAAAAT
Organism: Halichoerus grypus; assembly: GCF_964656455.1. Taxonomy (NCBI): domain Eukaryota; kingdom Metazoa; phylum Chordata; class Mammalia; order Carnivora; family Phocidae; genus Halichoerus; species Halichoerus grypus. The sequence continues at coordinate 195,770,176 of NC_135714.1, forward strand.
AAGATATTTGCCACGGCATAGATAAGGTAATGCACAGTGATATCTTCCTTAATAATATGCACCTGCAAGATATTAGATCAGGTAATTAATATTACCTTCAAGGTCAGCCACATCAATGGTCATTGGAGAGGTAATTAAAAAGTCAATCTAACAGTTCTAAATTCCACATAAAGAAATACAGAAAGACAAGACTTAACTGTGGAATAAGGAAATACATTTCTTGTGGGTTTTTTTTTTCTTCATGAGTCAGTTTAAATCTTTAATGCTTTAAAAATTAATTACATTAATTATAGCAAGAGGCTCTTCATTTCTTTAGTGTGGGGTTGCATTGTGCTGTCAACATGAAAAAAGTCTTTAGAAGAGTAATTCAGGTTTCTTAGCCCCCAGACTTTTAAAACACTACATTTACTATATTAAATTACCTGGCTTGGGCAAAATAAGATGTGCATGTAAAACAATAGAAAAAAAGAATTAGTGCAGGTCTAATTAATTTTTATATTTTCTTGGGGTTTTCCAAATCAATGCAGTAATTTCCATGTAAATGTTTATGTCATCTCATGGTTGTACTTTAGCATGTCTAAGTTTTCAGAGGATACATATATTTATGGAATTCCTGGTAGGATATTTCTCTCAAATGGAATATTTTTTAAAACTTAATTTTTATCGAAAAATCTTCATTATTTCAGATTTTTATGGAGATAACATTTGTTCAGAGCTACTTCTAATTATTTCATCTCTGACTCTGTTTTCAGAGTAAAACGAGATCAAGAAGGAATCTGATTATAATAAACATGAAAATAAGCATCACAATCAACAGAAGTTATGGGAAGGCAGATTTAATTCAAATATGAAAAACAATTTTTTATAGTTCGAGAAATCCAGTAATGGACAGGTACCTCTCAAAGTAGTGCGAGCTATGCTATATTTTCCACATTTGCTTTGTAGAAATAAAATGAACAACTGCATGCACCATTGAGAATTGGATTCATACGCACAGAAAGACTCAAGGTCTAGAAAGTTGGGCCACGTGTAGTGGGTCATGGTCAAAGATGGAAGATGGAATGAGAGCTAGAATTTTTCTGTTACTATTCCACATATTCGATGTCCAATCTATTGGCTCATGATTTCACAGATGATTATACGGAAACAGTTGACTTAACAAAATTCTCTTAACACCAAAGTTTTAGTTGTAATGCTCATAACATAGTACTAAATAGAAAACTAAGACACGTCCTGCACATTCACAATAAAACTCTATACCTAATAAAGATGTGAAGAATCCACATGCTTTTGTTGTCAATAAACCATGCTGATGAAAACCCCAGGCTCAGGTGACGAATTCTTTGTGTTTAGGTCTCAGAAATAAATAGTGGGAGAGGGTAAAATATTATTCTCATCCAAGTCTTTACCACTTAGTGACTTACATTTTGAGAAGTTTATTTTAGCTATGAGTGATTTAAAAAGTTTTGACCCAATTACACAAATGCATACTTGTACCATAATACAGTATTTTCCACCAAGTAAAATATAGGTTCATTATTATAAGATCAAATCATTGTTAAAGTCGTTTGGATATGTAATAATTAATAAGAGAATTATAGTATTTGAATTTATCCAGGGACATTAGTCTTTATGAAATAATTAGATATACACACTTTGACGCTTGCTCACCTAAAACTCAAGAAAATGTGTGAGACAAAAGCAAACAAAATAAAAAGCTATAGAGCAAGGGCCTAGCCTGTTTTCCTCACTTTTATATCCTCTGACCTAGAACACCTCCTGCAAAACAAGCTGTTGGCAAATAGCTTTTTGGGTTTGAATAAAAGTGACTGCATGGGAGGAGGGAAGCATAGCACTGGAAGCAATACGACAGAGTGATTTTGAAGTTCACTAAAAACACTATTGAATTGATACCATTAAATAGATGATACATAAGTTAATCTAAGTATTAAGATCTTTAAATAGATAACACCTGGGAACATTTTTGAAGGATTACATTCAAAAAATATTTTGAGCACCTCTTGTTTGCCGGGTATCAGACATATAGCCATGAGCACGGAAGTAAGATTTCTGCCCCAGGGGGACTTTAATGGTCAGTGGAGGCAGACATATCGTTCATAAATACGGAAGATGGTTTTGGGGCAAATTCTGAGACAAAAATAAGGCAGAGTAAAAGGGACAAGAAGTCGCCCAAAGGATCTTGTTTTGAGTTTGGCTATTTAAAATGGTGGCTGGGGAAAACCTCACTAATGGGCACATACTTGAACTGGGAGAAGAAAAAAGTGAGGACAAATCATGAGAACCTATGAGCAAAGAACATTCTGGGTTAAGGGAATAATGCAAAGCCCTGAGGTGGGAATGTTTTAGACTGTTCAGGAAATTGTAAACAGGTCAGTGTTGCCAGAGCAGAGTGAGCAAAGGAAAGGCAGTTGAAGCTACAACAGCGATCACATCACAGTGGACTCAGGGGCTGGGTGGGGGGGAGGCGGCGGGGGGGGGTGGCTTTTACACTCAAGGAGATGGGAGTCAGTGATGGGTAGTGAGCAGAAGAGTGACATGATCTGAATTCTATTTTAACAGATTCTCTGGTTGCTCCTGAGAGCAGAATGTAGAGGGCAAGGGTAGAATTAGGGGTACAGCGAGGAGGACTTTGGGATAATCGAGGTGGGAGACAATTGTGATTCAGGCAATGGCGAGAGTGGTGAGAAGTTGTTGGATTCTGGTTTCCTGTGAGGGCAGAGTTGATAGGGATTGCTGATCAATAGGCTGTGTAGACTGAGTTGGGGGTGACAAGGCTAATGCCAAAGATTTTGGCCTGAATAGCCACACACACACACATACACACACACACACACACAAAAGAAGTAGTTTCCAATTACTGAATACTTCTGAAGAAGCAAGTTTGTGAGGTGGAAAATCAGTATATTAAGAATTTATCAGTACTGAGAATATAGACTAAAACAGGTTTCAATATTACAGCTTAAAAAGTAAAGATTAATACTAATAGGTGGGAATGTTTTGAATTTCCTTTCTGTGTGACTTAAGTTCAGCAGATGACTTTTCCATAGGTCATTCAGGAGCAATTCACTGAGTCAAGATATGGACTTGTGGAGGCACCCACTGTGGTGTGGCACTTGATTAAATTTAAATCATAAGTAATAGTGATAAAAATTTAACTTTAGCAATAAGTATCTATGCAGTTAAATTTTCATTAACTTTATTAATAATGGCGCCCAAATCTCCAGTAGAGGAAAGCAAGTAAAATATGCTCTCTCCTGGACATAAAATGATCACCAGTTTGAAGTAAAGTACTTGCTTCCATGTACTCAATCCTCAGTTACTACTGTAGGTGCTAAAATGAACTGTAAAGCAAAGGCCCAAATCCATGTGCTCTCAACACGATGATATGGCCCCCAGGGGGCAAAAAATGGTTCAGGGGGGTGGGGAATGCTGCAAAAATCTCGTATGTTACAATGAGTTTTATTCCTACAAAGGTCACAGCACACAGATACATATACAATATATCTGTGTCATTAAAATCTAATAGATGGGTGGCAATTAGAAAAAGAGGTCTAAAAAGCTTTTGGGGGGGCAGTAATGAAACACATTTGAGAAATGCTACCAATATGAGGTTTAGGTGCAAGGTTTATATAGACAAGTACAATTTTAAGCTATACATTCAAAGTTTGTGTTTTCATCAAAACTAAACAATAGTTGGAAAATAAAAGCCGACACAATGACAGGAAACAACTTGAGCCTACCGCCACTGTCATCCTTATGGCCCAGAGGACCAAGCTTGTTTACTTGCTTAGTCTAATAGACAGAATCACTAACTATCCTCATGTGCAGAAAGGGAGAGGGAAATCAGTCACTCAGAACCTTCTGGTCTACCGGGACCATGGGTCAGGTCTAACAGTGACAAGCACAGATATTTATCATACTGGTCAGTTTGCTATACAGTAAAATCATACCAGATTCCTATTGTCCACATACTTGGAACCAAACAAAGGGCTAGAGATAAATGAAAAGGTATGGAATCCATACATTATTCTGACAAGGTATCATTCAATCAGGTGGGCAAAGAAGGGAAATGTTGCTGTGATTCTTCCTATTAGCAAGATACGGACCTGACTTCTAGTAATAATATGACATAGGCAATTTATATTTGGCATCTTCCTGCATCCACTTTCCTCTGTTGGATTTCCTACATTCCTCTTGAATACCTTCCATGTACATAACACAGTATATTATATCTGACTACCACAAGGGCACAGTCCTTTTCAGTCTCTCTTGATAGCTCTTCTTCTACCTATTTACCAAATGGAAGGGAAGCAAGCCCTATAGTATTCTCTCTGACTTCTTTCTCTTCCCACTGTGGTTATTTATATTCTCCCCTTAGCCAAACTAAAACACTCATACAGCTTCACCTAGTATATGCTAAGGAGCCTTCAAAACCCAATATTTTCGGGGTGCCTGGGTGGCTCAGATGGTTAAGCATCTGCCTTCAGCTCAGGTCATGATCCCAGGGTCCTGGGATTGAGCCCCACATCAGGCTCCTGGCTCAGCAGGAGCCTGCTTCTCCCTCTCCCTCTGCCTCTCTCCTTGCTCATCCTTTCTCTCTCTCTCTCTGTATCTCTGTGTCTCAAATGAATAAATAAAATCTTAAAAAAACAAAAACAAAAAAACCCCAACATTTTCAGTCCTAACCGCTTTCTTGAGCTCCGAAACAAAAATGTGAATCCACTCTTAGGCATAATCACTAGCATCTCAACCTCAATTGGTCTACAATAAAATACATCACTTCCTTTCTTTTTTCTCTTCACATGTCTCCCTTTCTGTATTCCTTACTTCAGTTAATAGCCCAATCTAACTTCTAGTCCACAGGTTAGAAATTTAAGGACCGTTTCATAATTCATTTCCCACTGTGGCTGGATAAATAATAGTCCCCCCCGCCAAAGATAGGTCTATGTTCTAACTCTGAGAATTTATGTTTTTTTTTTAGAAGCTTATATTTTTAAGATTATTTATTTATTTATTTAACAGTGAGAGAGGGAACACAAGCAGGGGAAGTGGGAGAGGGAGAAGCAGGCTTCCCACTGAGCAGGGAGCCCGATGTGGGGCTCGACCCCTGGGCCCTGGGACCATGACCTAAGCCAAAGGCAGATGCTTAATGACTGAACCACCCAGGCACCCCGAGAATTTGTGTTTGTGATTGGATTTGGACAAGATGAGAACATCCTGGATTATTAGAGTATATCCTAAATACATTGACAAATGTCCTTATAAAAGACACACAGAGAAGAAAACACACACGGAGAAGAAGTCCCTGTGAAAAAGGAGGCAGAGACTCAGGTTGTACAGCCATAAGCCAAGGGATTCTTAGAACCACTGAAACCAGGTGAGGCAGGGGAAGGTTCTCCCCTGGAGCCTTGGGAGGGAGGACAGCCTTACCAGCACCTTGATTTCAGACTTCTGGCCTCCAGGATCATGAGAGAATGAATTTCTGTTGTTTTAAAACACCAAGTCTGCAGTAATTTGTTATGGCTGCCCTAGGAAATTAATACTCCCTCCCACTCCTTATAGCCAATCAGTAAATAAATCTGGTTTATGTTAATTCATTGCTCTGTTTAGGGTGTTATTCTCAGGTAGGCTCTTGTCTACAATAGCTCACCTCATATTGGAGCAGAGGTAAAACACTTTGGAAGAGAAAAAATAAATAAATAAAAATAGCTTACTACTTACTCTATCAAAGAACTCTAATTACTTCATGGAAGCACCTACGATCTGGTGAAGATTATTTTTCCTGACTGAATTAAAAATATGCCTGAACTTTTATTTTATGTTTTGTGGGAGAACAATCGGGAAATTTCTCAGATGTTATTATATGAAGTGGCACTGCAGAAGAAACCTCAATGTGCAAAGCCTTATGGGTGACTTTAAAGACATTTAATCCAAATAGCTCAGAGGTCAAGACTTGGTTTTTGAAGTCCAATACTTCAGGACTGTATTCAGGGGTGACATTTATCATGTGACCCTGAGCAAATTACTTACCTCTCTAGACCTCATTTTCCTCACCTGTAAAATGGGAATATTAACAGTACTTTGTTCATACTATCAGTGAGAGTATTAACTGAGGTACCATTCGTGAAATACATAACACAGAGCTTGGCACATATTAAGCATTCAACAAATATGAGCTCTTATGACCACTGCCACTAACCATCTTATCCGTAGTTCAATCTGATGTCAAGGTCACTGAGAAGCACTAATAAGCAGGAAGGATAAGCAAAGTCCATTGAGATTATAAGAAAACTCTCCTGGTTATTGCCTTGGCGCACCCTACAGCTGTAAGCCAAGATTCCAAAAGGAAAAAAAAAATGACCAGAAGCTGAAAATATCCACTGTTTTTCACAATAATTTGTTTTTAGATACTGTTGATACTTACAGATTAAATAAAATTTCAAATAACCTGTAGGTTCTAACATTGGCGATGATTAATAAAGTCTCTGGCATATCACCTCCCTCCTAGGCTTCTCAGTTAAGATAAGGCAAACAGAAAAACACCAGCCTCTTTTCCTGCCCTTTAAGATTGCCTCCAGGGACACCTCAGTAGCTCAGTCGGTTAAGAGGCTGGGGTCAGGTCAGAGTCCCTGGATTCTGGGATCGAGTCCCACATTGGACTCCTTGCTCAGCAGGGAGTCTGCTTCTCCCTCTGCCCACTCCCGCTGCTCACACTCTTTCTCTCTCTCTCACAAATAAAATCTTTAAACAAAAGTAGGATTGCCTGCAAACCTGAAGTTCAAGACCTCTGTCAAACACGGGATACAGTGCATGAAGCACCTGCCAATAGTAAGTTTTCAGTAGTGATGTTTAAACGAATACTTGAACATTTTCAATATTTATGTACTTTTTAAACATCTGAAGGCCAGAATGAGATAATAGGCGATCTGTTATACCTGTAAAAGCCTTGTGTTAGATTTTCCTCCCCTAGCAGAGAAAAGATTCTGTTTCAATAGCATTAAAAGAGAAAAACAAATCTGAATGAAGTGGGTCTCAGTACAATTCCTTTGTAAACAGCTTGTAGGGAAAAAAATGTGCTGCTAGAGACGTATCCCTGATTACAATTACTAAAAGTTAAAAGGTTTTCCAAGTCTTTTTAATTATATTTCTTTCCAGGAGCAGTTTGGTATAATTTTCAAATCTATAGTATGTCACAAATAATAACCTGAGATCAAGTTTTTCACCAAAAATATGATTTAGACAGTTGAGTTTCAATTTATGAAAAACAAAACAAAACACACTCACACAAATACACACACACACACACACGCCTAAGTAAGTTTATAATGTGTTCTTAGGTTTGGAGGCCTCGGAGCTGAATTGTTGCTAATGAGCACGTTTGCATGACTGTGACCCTTTTAAACTTGTGGGATTCTAAGGCAGTTCTTGAGATGTGGCTAAAATGTGGTACCAGGGGCACCTGGGTGGCTCAGTTGTTAAGCGTCTGCCTTCGGCTCAGGTCATGATCCCAGGGTCCTGGGATCGAGCCCCGCATCGGGCTCCCTGCTCTGCCAGGAGCCTGCTTCTCCCTCTCCCACTCTGCCTGCTTGTGTTCCCTCTCTAGCTGTCTCTCTCTCTCTGTCAAATAAATAAAATAAAATCTTTAAAAAAAAAAAAATAAAATAAAATGTGGTACCAAACAGACACCAAGCAATCAGTGTTTTGCATTGGCAGAAAGAGTTAGCTGATGAAGAGCTAGTTATCTTTCAGAGTTTGATATTGCTCTTGGCCTCAGTATTGTTTAGATATAAAAGCCACAAAACCACAGAACCATGGACTAGACCTTCAAATCTGCACCATAATGAAACTTACTTTTATAAACTGCTCTTATTTTTAACGGTAGAAATATATGCAAGCAGGTCCATGGTAGTACTTAGATGCACGAACTCTGGATCCAAATGTCTCCATTGGAACTGGGCTCTCCATTCAGAACACAAGAGTGTGACCAAGTGCTCTGATTCTTCTGTGCCTCAGTTTCTTTGTCTACAAAAGGAGGCCCCTAATACTTACTCTTATGAAAAAGGTTAAAATGAGTGAATATATGTGAAGAATTTAGAACAGTACCTGGAATATCGGAAATGTGTGCATATTTGCTGTTACTTTATATTTCATGTAAATTGAAATATTGCTTCCCAGATCATTAATTAAGAAAAGAAGCTGGAATACATTACATGCATGATAAATTGGATACGTTGAGATAAATGCAGCATAGAAAAAAAAAAAGTGTAATTCTATCATGTAACCTGAATATTCCAGAAAGGGTAAAAGGGTAAAAGTGAAGTTAAGAGACAATAATCATGGTTCAGACCATAAGCTAGGCCACTTGAATAGGGAAGTTACTTGATCCTTAATATATATGTGAGGAAAATACTATTAATTTCATTTTAGATTATAGAAATAGTCATTTCTATAATCAATGATCAAGAATAAGTAGCTTAACATCAATGCTTTACGTACAAATCCTTCACCTGTAAAATGCACATGATAGTAGTAACTATTTTAGAAGTTATTTTGAGTAAGAAATGAGTTTATGTAGGGCATGGTGCTTAGAGCACCGCCTGGTCATTGACAATCACTCTGCAAATATCACTGAAGAGACACACACCAGTCTTCACTATTTGTCTATACATGGTCCTCTCTGTTTCTGTTTGCAACAACAATTAAAGCCTTCTACACAAGGCATTTCTTATTTGATTGTTCTTTGTGGGTAAATAACAAGAAAGTAATTTGTACAACTTTGTGGCTTGTTGTCTCATGATATCATGGACAAGGACCAAACTCCCCAGCTCCCAGCCTTGTTGTTGGCCAGGCACCAAAGGAATGAACTATCAAGAAAGAATGCTTATTAATCTAACATGACCCCAAGCAGAAGAGAGAGAGTGAAGATCTGAATCATACATCCCTTTACAGCAGTGAAACTGAACCCTTGGGTAGCCTGCTTACATATGTGAGAGGAAAACAGGTTTAGCTAAAGGCATACGAAGGAACTATACCTTCAGCATAGAGAATGCCTGTCTTCAGTTTAAGAAAAGAGACAGACCTGCCCTCCATTCTGTCCTCAACATTCCCATTCCTCTTTACCATATCCTTATTTTTCCCTTTACCATGAAATATAATACATATATAATATATAATGTGTATGCGCACATATATATGTATATATAATATATATGTATACACATATACATATATATCTGTGGTTTATTACATATTGCTAGAAAGGTTAGCCCCATAAAGGCATATAGCTTTGCTTGTTTTGTTCCTAAGAATCTCCCAAGTTCCAAGAAGAGCATCCAACACACAGTAGATAACTAATCAACGTGCATGGGATGAATGGAGATTTTTTTCCTCTTGTGCAAGTTTGATCTTTAAACACTTAAGTTATATTGATGCACAGTTGTGTCACTTTCAGAACCAATTTGCCTAAGGTAGATGATGGAGAGTATCAGGGATATACAACCAGACAAGCGATCGGTGCCTCTGTGGGAAACTACTAGCTCTCTTGTACAAGGAGAGATTGGAGCTCTTCACTTCTGTTGGGTAATTTTGTTGCCACTCACTTAAATAAATACATATACAAGGCAATTTGTCTCAATTACCTCAAGGTGGATCCAAGAATTTCCTATGCTGAATGGCAAAACTTTCCAAATGTTAAATCAGAAAACAGAGTAGTCAAAATGTGAGGACAAGAATAAAGATGAAGCCAAAAGGGAAAAGTAGAAATTAGAAGGAGGGAGAGTAAAGCAACAGAGCCCCAGAAACTCACTGGTGTAAGATTTTTCCACACTCTTCAAGAGAACTACTTCAAGAGAATTACCCTCCTAGGAAACAAGTACTAATGAGTTCCTTTAGCTATCAGTAAAAAGATTATCATATAATCTTTTACAGCTATAGACTTTGGTCTTTTCATTTAATTTATTCAAAATTATGAGACTGAACCCTCAGCTGGTTGAGAGAACCTTTTTTTTCCAGTGTTCCTTGTTCTTTTTCTCGATAGAAAGATAGGAGTGAACACAAAAATAATTAGAATTTGCATCAACGTTAAAACACACGCACAGCTTCATCTTAAAATAATACATTTGGTAAAACCAGGAAACTCAAGGTAAAAGAGGTATGGAATGAGCAGTACCCTTGAGAGGATCAAGTTCTGTTCCCAAATGCCATGCAGACCATTCACATTTTCCTTTCCTTTGTGAAGGCCTTGAGTCTCTGCTGGATCAAGAGACCAGTTCTGTTACGCCCCCTGCCTACAAAGCTGGTTTGTCAACGCCCCCTCAGCGCAGCACATCGAAGTGAACTGGGAACGTGGCTGCAAGACCAGCAGAATTTCTGGTTGCCCATGGTCTCCTGCCGTGCTTGATATACCCTGACCAGACTTCCTTCTGCAGCAACAACTCAGAACAGCCCCTGAATAAAAACAGGGGAAACCACTTCTTCTCTGTGGAATGCAATGACAACCCCCCTTCTTCATCTCACTGCTTCTTTCTGTTTTTACGAGGCCTTAAAAAAGCTCAGACTAACCCATAACAAAAGGCAATGGTGAGGGTAGGGAGGTAGGGCAGGGACATACATGAGAATCAATATTTGCAAAAGAAACAGTGTAGTCATCTTGGTCCTCTGAGTAATAAAATCTCCCTGTTCACCTCCAGCTCCTGGGCAAATACAGAATCATCTCAATGTGGTTTTTACATATCTCTAAACTCTTTACTTGACTTGCTAATGTGGGCTCAAATTCTTCAGCATCATCTATTTTATAAGGATTTGATTTCATATCTGAGATCTAGGGAAGGTATAATATGATAGTTAAAGGGAATTGAAGCTCTCTGCTTTCACAAAAGAAAAGAGAGATGCCACAATTTAGAAACCAGAAAAGTGTAAAAAAAAAAAAAAAAAGCAGGGAGGGGGCAGGAGAGAGGGAAGTGCTCACAGAAAAGGCAAATTCTGTGATGTGAGTTCAAAGGAGCTATACCGCCCCAGAATGAAGTCCATTTATATGATTCTCATTCTCAGTATTCAGACATTTACAAGTAAACTACTAAATATAATAGATTACAAGTTCGCTGAATCAGAAGAATCCCAGCTTTTGGTATGATTAAGTTTTAATTGTATTTCTCCTTCGGGATCACTAGTAGCTAATAAGCTCATGAAAATAGGTCTTTAAATAGCAGGAGTAGTAAAAGTCTCTCTGTGCACTATATTTTGATACGCTTGGTTGCCTAAGGCATTCTGTTGCCTGCAGTCTCAAGTGTTTAGTTTTCCTATCAATGAAATATCTAAATAATACTCAAAAAATCCTTAATTTTGGAAAGATATGATACCAGACGTGCAGCTCATAATTGGAGGTTGGTTTTTTGTTGTTGTTACTCAATAGTCCGCTTTGTAAAAATACTACTAAATCTTATTAATGAGAAATGTCAACGTATAAGGCACATATCAAAGACACGTTTCATGATTTTAAATAGGTTTAAAAAGGCCTTCTCTCCTGCTCTGCCTTTTAACACTACAAGACAGATACCACGTATACATACCTTTGTCTAGGAGAAGCCTGACTTTCTGGGGTGTTCAATGTATTCTGATAATACACTTCTAGTTACTGTGCTTTCATGTCTTAAGAGTATCATCTAATAAATTGTAAATGTCCACTATTTTTATTTTTATTTTATTTTTTTAAGATTTTATTCATTTATTTGTGTGTGAGAGAGAGAGCGCACGGGATAGAGAGAGCATGAGTGGGGTGGAGGGGCAGAGGCAGAGGGAGAAGCAGGCTCCCTGCTGAGCAGGGAGCTGGACCCGAGGCTCGATCCTAGGACTTTGAGATCATGACCGGAGCCGAAGGCAGACGCTAACTAACCCAGCCACCCAGGTGCTCCATAATGTCCACTATTTTTATAAAATAAGTATACAAGATTAGTGTGAGAAATATATAAACTCCTTCGTGATAGCATTTTTTAATCCAGTGGGCACACTAGGAGGCATTTATGTAATTTGTCAAACTGCTCATATTTTCCAAAGAAATGCAAACATATCACTGGAAGGAAGATTATTAACCGTTCAGTTCCCTTAGAGGTGCGCCAGTTCTCAGAGCTATCCCAAGAACATTTTGGGGAAAACTGGTACAGATAGAGATACACAGTAAAAGTCATCAATGCTCTTTGGTTGAAAGTACACTCAGACCAGCTCAACTGTGGTCACCAGTCTAACTGTCTTTCTTCTTCGCCTAAACCCCTTTACTGATGACTGTGCTTGCAGGTAAAGTGGAATTTCTTAGCAACACATTGGACACAATTCATGAGTGTACTTGGGCCCAGTTTGAGCCAAATTTCTCTCCACTTTCTTCGTTTCTCAAACCACCCTGTGTGATCTAAGGTGATCGAGCTCCGTATGGCAAAACTGCCAAGCGATTTCTCTTCTTTGAGCCTCTGCATGGTATCGCCTTTACCTTCTGTCTGTCTAACACGAGTCTATTCAAATTTTCATGCTAATCTCAGATAGTACTGTTCAAGAACTTTCCTAATGGCCTTCTTCACTGATAGAAAATTGCTCTCCCTCTTCTTGTATGGATTCTACTTGTTTTAATTAACATATCACAATGTCATGTGTATGGACAAATAAACTATGGGGTATCTTACAGCAAAGGATTATATATAAATTATTGCTGTTTAATCCTCAGTACCTAGCAAGGTACCTACCTAACACTGTAGCATTCCAGTATCTGCTCTATGAATGAAACAGTTTTAAGATTTCTACCAGTGAGAGGCACCCTGGGTGGCTCAGTTGATTAAGCATTTGTCTTTGGCTCAGGTCATGATCCCAGGGTCCTGAAATTGAGCCCCATGTAGGGCTCCTAGCTCAGCTGGGAGTCTGCTTCTCCCTCTCCCTCTGCCCCTCCCCCATTCATGTTCTCTCTCTCTCTCAAGTGAATAAATAAAATCTTAAACAAAAAAGAATTCTATCAACAGAAACATGGCATTAGATGAATTAGATGAGCATAAAATGGACATTGTAAAAACTTTACTATAAATGTAAATACAGACAAAATATACTTGTCAACTGATGTTTCTATAGCAGAGAAGATTTAATTTTTGGACAGCCACCTTTATGCCTGAAAATGAGTAAGAAATGTAACTCGATCCTTTCACAAGACTTGAAGTTAAGAACTCTTCGGTGTCACCTCTCTCCATTATATAACAAATATAAGTTTATTTTTTTAATGGTGCCCTTTAAGAGTTTATAGCCCCTCGGCTAAAATACAGTGGAAAAGATGCTCTTATGGTATTTTTGACCTGACATGAAGTATGTGTCAACAGAATCCTTGCAAAAAGTAGCTCTCCCAGGATTCCCTCCCAATTTTGAGAAGGCAAGAGGTCCAGATAAGCATCTCAAAGCTAAGCCTTTGGAGGTTAGCTCATCATTACTATATTTCCTGCCCCAATCATTTTTAGGCTGCAACTGTCACTTCATTGATCACATCCTTTTGCCCACAAAATCAATAGCATTGAGTACCAAGAGAAAACATTTGTTATAGAAATGTAAGACAGACCTCCTGACCACAGTTGAGCAAAAAAAAAAAAAAAAGCGCATTAACCATGGAATGATTCCTTAAGTTTATTTTGGTTAACAGGGATAATTTAAAGTAGAGAGATGGCCCAAGAGAGAGATTATCCACACTTTTATAGATTTACCAACTTCTCTCTACTTAGGAACCCTAATTTCCCACATGTTCACGGCTCTCCCTGGTGACCGTCTGTGGTTTAATAACATATGTTGCCTGGAGGGCTATGGAAAAGCAGAGGAAGCATCCAATCCAACACTCAATCGTAGGAACTGGAAAAGGGAACACACCATTTTGCAGTACGGAAAATAATTTCAGGTAAAACTCTAATACTTCTCAGATACACAGTAATTCTTAAGATAATGAAAGCATGGAGCATTAGCAAAATTTATTTGAAGAAAAACTGTCCTTATTAAAAAAAAAAATAAAAACACAACCTATTCATCCTAAAACTTCTTTACCTAACAACTTCTTAAATAACTTACTAATATCCATGCTAATGAAATATTTACTTCTAGCAACAAAAAGATGAAGGGCTTTAAAAGTTTGTTGATTTCTTGACCAAAGAGCAATCTATTAGATTCCTGATTACTAATGAAAATAAAATTTTATAATAAATCCTAACAAATTATAATTTCAATATGATAGTAAGAATAAAATGAGATATCCACCTTCTCGTCAAATATGATTCAGACTTACTGATTTCTTAGCTTCTTATTAAGAAATTTGCCTTTTCTAAAAAAATAAATAAAAAAGAAAGAAGGAAAGTGGCTTTTCTTTGAATAAAAGTCAGAAGGATTTTTTAAAAAATTCCTTACATATTTGGTTCCAAAATAATTGACACTGAGTTGTCAAGAGTTAGAAAAAAAGGAAGGCCTTAAGAGATGTGAAGACAAGCTTAACAGATTTTAATACAAATGGATCGTGGAAAAGCATGCCCTTGGCTAAAAATATTAAGAGTGTGCACAATGGGGGGCACCTGGGTGGCCCAGTCGTTAAGCGTCTGCCTTCGGCTCGGGTCATGATCCCAGGGTCCTGGGATCGAGCCCCGCATTGGGCTCCTTGCTCAATGGGAAGCCTGCTTCTCCCTCTCCCACTCCCCCTGCTTGTGTTCCTGCTCTCGCTATCTCTCTCTGTCAAATAAATAAAATCTTAAAAAAAAAAAAAAAAAGAGTGTGTACAATGGGGCGCCTGGGTGACTCAGTCGGTTAAGCGTCTGCCTTTGGCTCAGGTCATGATTCCAGGGTCCTGGGATCGAGCCCCACATCAGGCTCCCTGCTCCGCGGGAAGCCTGCTTCTCCCTCTCCCACTCCCCCTGCTTGTGTTCCCTCCCTCGCTGTGTCTCCCTCTGTCAAATAAATAGATAAAATCTTAAAAAAAAAAAAAAAAAAAAGAGTGTGCACATTCCCACATAAAAGCAAAGCTAAAGATTTATGGAATTATTTTTACCAAACCCAGCAACTTAGCATATAAACCCCATACATAAACATGCATGCACACACATGCATGTACACTCAAACACATACACAAATCTCAGATCTGTGATGGCCAGATTCTTAAGTTTGGGGGAAAGGTTGCACATTGGTCTTTCTTTACTGACTAGATGAGTATGATACCAGCAACTTGCAATGTTGGCTGCTCCCAGAATGCAATGCAGGTAATGTCGGTAATACTCATCTGGGGAGGCACATCTTTCTAGGAGGAGCCAATTCAGACCTTTCGCTTAGCTCAGATCTGGGTCTCCTCTCAGCAGGGAGGGTCAGTTGTGCCAAAGAGTGCTGAATTAATTGGGGTTGTTTGGCTGTCTCCAGTTAGTTACCAATATATATATGGAAAAAAAAAAAGGAAGGAAAAAATCACCTTGATTTCTTTGTTCTTTTATACCAGATATCTAGCCACCTTATGTTCCTCTTGGATGTAAAATAAACTGACCATTCTGAAGCTTGGGAACTTTAAAACAATCCAGAAAAGAGGTTCTTATTTATTATGATTTATCACCACTTTACCCACTAAGTATCATTTTAGATATAATCTTGTTGGAATGGCTAACTGTGAATATTTTCATTTAATAAAAAATAATCAACTTGTGCATATAAAAATGAATTATAACACAACATTAATATTGTTATCTTTTGTGGTGTGTGGGGAGGTTGTTTTAAAGACAAATGTTCATACCCACTATGGAAAATAGGCAATATTCACCCATGGGAATATTTTGAACAATGTTGCCCATGGCAAATAAATGTTATACTTTGTGATAGACTGTTGCAACAAATTTTCTTGGAGTCATGAAGCCCAAAGAAGTTCCATTTGACTGGGAAATTCCCATTGGTTTTAGGATTTTTTATGGCTGAAAGTACCTTTCAATATATATATTCCAGATTCTCAATTTGGCCCCATTCTAACTATGCAACTTGGTTTTTATCTTTTTGCTTACATAATCAATATTTTTGATATTTCCTACTATATTTACTTTATTAATTCTGCCTCTCTGAATTTTCTTTCAGTAGGGAAAGGCTTCATTAAGGCTTGCGGCAAGCCCGTGTCCATCATGGAGTCTCCTGACTGGCCCACGTGGGTTCCCTCCTTCTCTTTTAAATTCCCTCTATGCTTAGTATTTCACCAGATGTAGATCTGGATACATCTATGTGCTCATGTCTTCTAGCCCCTTCATGTGTGTCAACCTTGTCTCCTCAAAGAGAAGGTAAGAAACTTTATAATGCAAGTAAGACTTTAAAATTCGTTTGCATCCTTTTGAGAATACACAGTAAACGCTTAATAGATGCTATTTTAAAATTAAACAGATATACCTCAGGAGGTTGTGAGTTCTTCCTCCCCGGAAGTATTTTGACCTTAGATGATACAACACAAATGTGCCCTTTGAGAGAGAATTGCTGCATCAGATGCACAAACGATAATGTATGGGATCTAAATGTTATGTAGTTCCCACAATGACTCCAAGTGCTTTCTGAGATACTTTTATTATACCATCTCATTTAAATCATTATTGTACCTCTATGTACTAAGTGTAATAAAACTATTTATAATTGGAAAACCTGAAACACAGAACAGGTGATTTTCTGAATACATATAAGAAAATACATAAAGAAAATGCATAAAACAAGAAATTTATCTTCTGATTTGTATCTTTTGTAAAAGACCAATTTTAACCTTCAAGTATTTTTAAGCAACTGTGTCATTAGTTTACTTCTCTAAACTGTCAGTATTTACTTCCTAATTTAACAGTGGTGAGCTGGGCTATTAGCTTATGTGTATTTGTAGCTGCACATTAATTATGTTTATAATATCCTCAGAGTCTAAAGTGAAATGCAGGCATTTTCAAGAAAAGAAAATGAAGACATGGGAGCTACTATAAAATCCACCAGCAAATTTATACAGAAGATTACTCCTATCTCCATTCTTAGGCACAGAAGGACTGAACAACAGCAGAAATCAAATATCAGAGAAGATTAATTTCTGTGTATGTTTTGATGGACAGATTGCAGCATGTACATTCTCCTTACAAGTTCCAAGTAACGAAAAGAAGGTAAAACATCTTTAAGTTTGCTGGAAAACAATAGTAAGCCTAATAGAAGTATTGCTGAGAAGTTTATGCTGTGATTTCTGCTTCATCTTGTCAACTTGGCAACCAAAAATGTACAATTATTCAACTCAGTCATTCATTTGCACATCTTTTTTTTTTTTTTTTTTTGGAGTATGAGTTAACTACCAAGTTGTCTTTATTTAAATCTATTGTTTTTGTAAAGAAATAATGAAGAGTCAATTAAAAATAATGAATTTGGTATGAATTAGAAACAAACTTAGGATGCTTTCATCCTACAAACAACAGAGAGCCAAAGAGGTTAAATGGTTGACCATCAACCTTGTTCAGCAATGGGGACACAGAATCCTGAGAAGTTACGTCATTTAATCAAAAGCTACACAGTGGGGGTGCCTGGGTGGCTAGGTCAGTTAAGCGTCCGACTCTTGATTTTGCCTCAGGTCATGATCTCAGAGTCATGAGATCGAGCCCCACTGGGCATGGAGCCTGCTTAAGATTCTCTCTCTATCTCTGCCCCTCCTCACCCCTGTGCTCTCTCTCTCTCAAAAAAAAAAAAAAAAAAAAAAAGCCACACAGTCAAAAAACATTATTGGAATCCAGACTCTATTTCTTTCCGGTGCTCTCCTTATGATAGCCAGAGACATGTGAGATTTTTATTGGATGAAAAATGCTCTACCTAAACCAACTTGATCCTTCATTGGAAAGATTATTTTGAAGCCACTTTCATTTGAGCCGAACCAATATGAAATTTGGAATTTTATATATATATTTATATAATTTGATATATAAATTTCTCTCTTTTTATTTTAATTTTAAAGGGCTTAACAGTTTTCCAGTATAGTTAGACTAGGTTTCAAAGTGTAAAAGACAATGATACTCCCTCAGCTGGAAATAACCGTCTGAAAACGTTGACAGTGATAACTTCTTATCTAGTACCCTTGGGGTACACACACACACACACACACACACAAACACTTCACAAACGTAAAATGAGACAACCACTTTTGAAAATTGTTTGGCAGTTTCTTATAAAGTTAAATGTGCACTTATCATATGACCAAGCAATTCCACTCCTAGATCTTCATCTCAGGAGAATAAAAACATATGTCCACAAACAGACTTGGCATAGGATGTTCGTGGCACCTTACTCACAATAGGCGAAAACTGGAAACAACTAAAATGTTCAGCAACAGATAAAGGGATAAATAAGGGGCTCCTGAGTGGCTCAGTCCATTGAGCAGCTGACTCTTGATTTTGGCTGATAAATCTTTTTAAAAAATGGATAAATAAATTGTACTATACAATGGAAAACTGCCCAACTATATAAAGGAATGAACTATGCATAAAAGGATGAAGGATGGGCTCAATGAGTTGATACTTTCATTCTTTAATGAAAGGTGTTAAAAGGTCAGCTAGAATATGATGAGTTGTATTTCCCCTCTTCTACTAACCTGTATAAAATCCAGAAAGCTATATTTACTATAGGCTATGTTTGTGCATTTTTAAGTAATGATCAGGTCTATTTAATATTGCTAGTTTTTTTTCCCCCTAAAGGAATGTATTAGATATCAGTTTACACCTTTTGAATGGCTATTATCAAAAAGACAAGAAGTAACAAGTGTTGATGAGGCTGTGGAGAAAGGGGAACACTTGTTCACTGTTGGTGGGAATGAAAACTGGGGAAGCAACTATGGAAAACAGTATGGAGGTTCCTGAAAAAATTAAAAATAGAACTACCCTATGACCTAGCAATTCCACTTCTGGGTATTTATCCAAAGAAAATAAAAACACTAACTAGAAAGGATATCTGCCACCTCCCCCTCCATCCCCAGTTCATTGCAAAATTATTTATAATAGCCAAGATATGGAAGCAGCCTACGTGTCCATTGGTGGATGAAAGGATAAAGAAAATGTGAGACAGATATATAATGAATAACTTTGTACTTTTTATATTTGTATCACTTATATTATTTATAAATAAATAAAATATGAATAATATTTGTTCCTAAGAAAGAATGAAATCTTGCCAGTTGTGACAATGCGGATGGACCTTGAGGTCATTATGCTAAGTGAAATAAATGAGACAAAGACAAATACTGTATGATCTCACTTATGTGTGGAATCTTAAAAAAAGAAAAAAAAGCTCCTAGATACAGAGAACAGATTGGTGGTTGCCAGAGGTTGAGTCTTTGGGAAGGTGCCACATGAGTGAATGGGGTCACAAGGTACAAATTTCCAGTTATACGTAAGTCAGTCCTAGGGGTGTGATGATGTACAGCATGGTGACTACAGTTAATAATACTGTCTTGCATATTTGAAAGCTGCTAAGAGACTAAATCCTTAAACTTCTCATCACAAGAAAAAAAATTTCCATATCTATATATGGTGACAGACTTATTTTGGTGAACATTTTGCAACATATACAAATATCAAATCATTTTGTTTTATACCTGAAATGAATCTAATGTTATATGCCAATTGTACCTTGATTAAAAAATGTAATAATTGAGTTGGCATAAAAAATTTATATATAAGATGCTCTTTGCAGAATTAAAGTAACAAAAATTAGAAATGAACTAATTGTCTAATATTGCCTAAATAAATGAGACAGTCAATAATACTTCATAGCAAACATTCAAGAATGTTTGATATCTTTAGAAATGCCCAAAATATGGCATTAGGTAAGCAAATTAAATAAATACACATTTGCCTAAAGGAAAGTTCTTAAAAATTTATCAGAGTGTTTACAATTATTATCTTTGGTGCTAGAATTGAAGAGATTTAAAAATTTTAATTTTACCTTTCTGTATTTCCCAAATCATTTATAATTAGCATCACTGTTTTATAAACAAAATAAAAAACAAATGTCAATCAATTCATTTTAGCTGTCTATGGAAATAGCGATGATGGATAACGCACATTTTGCATCTTATTTTTAAACCCAATTCATGATGTTCTAGTGGTTTTCCTTCTTAAGCTTAAGAAATAGTTGAAAGAATCATGGATCACTACATCAAAAAACTAAAGATGTATTGTATGGTGACAAGCGTAACATAATAAAATTAAATTAAATTAAAAAAAGAAATAGTTGAGGGGCGCCTGGGTGGCTCAGTCGTTAAGCGTCTGCCTTCGGCTCAGGTCATGATCCCAGGGTCCTGGGATCGAGTCCCACATCGGGCTCCCTGCTCGGCGGGAAGCCTGCTTCTCCCTCTCCCACTCCCCCTGCTTGTGTTCCTGCTCTCGCTATCTCTCTCTCTGTCAAATAAATAAATAAAATCTTTTAAAAAAAATAAATAAATAAAAAAAAATAAATAAAAAAAGAAATAGTTGAAAGAACAATGACAAATATAACCTAAAAGTCAATAAAAATAACTGCAGAATTGATTTAAATTAAACACAATTAGATATGTCTGACAGAAACATGCTCTTTCAAAGAACAAAAACAAGGAATAGCCATCATCCCAATAACCTAGATACTAAACTTGATTTTGTCTGATTTCTCAATCCAGTTATTTTCTGCATCAGGGCTGTCGGCCTGATTGAAGGCCTATAATACGAACTTCAAAAATTCTGGGTTCTAGAATCCCTCAGTTGGTGAAATGCAAGATATTTCCATGAGAGTCCAGTCATGGCTACCCTACCTTAGCACAAAGCATCAAGGAGGTTAGGGAGGAGCTCTGTATAATTTTGATCTTTCTGATAAAGTCATTGTCTTTGGTTACTATCTTCATTCAATATGCTCTGCTATCTCATTTCCCCTTTAAATAGTTCTTTACTTATCTGGGGTTGCTTTGTGGTTTCATCAATTATTTAGAACTTTTGAGAGATGTCATTTCTGCATGTTACTTTCTCAACTAGGATGCATTGGGTTTCTAAAAAGCAATATGCATATTTGAGGAATTTAGGGTGGCATTTACTACTTTTTTGAGCATCACCCAAACTTTTCCTTCTAAGGCTACATTCTGTTCTAGAAGATTGTTTATAATGGTTTCTCTTTTTTCTTAATCATTTTATAATGTTTTGAAATTAATATACATGACTTTACCATTCAGTAATGGTAAAGAGAAGCAACTGATAGCCCAAATTGAAGTCAAATAATTGAAGAAGATACTTTAAGTTTTAGTGACAAGTATAAGGCTCTCTTAATGTCTAACATTTATTTTACAATGTTATTTCTCTGAAAGATTTCTTATTTGAAATACAGAAGAAACAAAAATATGCATAAACTCATATCCTGTAGATTACCACATTTTATTGAGTCCAATAATTGTTTCCTCATCTATATTTTATCTACACATATAGATAACTATATGTATTTTTTTTTCTTATTAAGCCCAGACATTATTAAGAGAAAGTAACCGAGACAGATAACAAAGATGTGCAGAAAATTTCAAATAACATTCTATGGAACGTCTCTGATGTGCTATAATTGTACTACGTGGATCGTGTCTGCAGCTGTCTATACAAACTAATGTTTTGGGTATAATGAATACTAATGCTTCCTGGAGGTAATTGTCCTATTATATTCAGAGTTCAGTGGTTAGGTTTATTAATATTATGTAGTACAATGTTTTTAGCTAGGCAATCAAGTTTTCTTCAAAGTGAGCCACTTCAGGTTACAGTGTTTATTGACTATCTGAATTGCAATTATGAAAATATCATTGAATTTTCAGTGTTCCTGTGGTTAAAATATTCACTTACTGCAGGGCTGAACTTCTACTATGAAAAGCTTAAAGCTACTGACCCTCATTTAGCAAAGTTCGATTTGGAAAATGTGTATTCTTTCCCACAGCTTCTGCAATTATCAAGGCAAAACATTCTATTAGGTTCTTTAATCAATGTTTGCTTTCTACTTGAAGAAGCGGCTGCCCAAGATAAGGTATTTTTGGCTGTGTTTGACTCACTGGGTTGCTGGACTCTTTTATGGCAAAGGCTGTATGAATTTTTTGGCTTCCCCTGGGAGTACTTGACCCTGAGAGCTTAACTCAGAGAGCTGTGGAAATAAGAGATTGAAGAGACCAGAGGAACCACCTAGTTTATCCTGGCAACTTAGTACTGATCCTGGCCAGACAGGACTGGCTAAGATGGGTTCAGGCTTTTGGAAACAACTGTAGATACTTTCCCTCTCCCCTTCCTCCCTCTGTTTTCCTTTCTGTCTTCCTTCCTTCATTCCTTTGTTTCTTCCGCCCTCCCCCTTTCTTCCTTATACGGTTCTGAGAATTCCAATTAATAATGGTGGAAAGATAGCATTTCCAAGTCAAGTCTCAGGAGTGTAGAGGCCATTTGTCTAGCTGTAAAAGTCTCCAACTAGTTTCAAATCACGGACTTAATAGAAAGTTAAATGGTTATGACTTTGTTGTTGGGCTTTGGTTCTCTGGATTAGACTTGTCTGTGTTGATAAAGAAGAAGTTGAAATACCGATTCCTCCTCTTCATTCTTGGCAAAAGTGAGAATGGAAGCAAAGATGGATAAATTAAGTTGGCCTTCCAAAGTGAATGTTTAGTGGCCATTGATACAATGCTCGCAGATTAATACCTTAATAGCTACACAGTCTATGGTATCTAAGTCTTTGCTTTCAGTACAAGCACTATCCAAACATTATTTTAGATATTTCAGAAAGATCAAGATCTGAGGGTGCCTGGGGGGCTCAGTTGGTTAAGTCTCTGATTCTTGATTTCGGCTCAAGTCATGATCTCAGGGCCGTGAGATGGAGCCCTGTGTCAGGCTCTGCGCTGAATGTAGAGCCTACTTAAGATTCTCTCTCTCCCTCACCCTCTGCTCCTCCCCGCCTCTAAAAAAAAATCAAGTGCCTGTTTTCATGAATGGAAAAGAAAACAAAAAAAAAATGACTACCACCTTGAGATAGAGGAGAGTAAGCAAGTAAAATGATAAAAATAGTTGAGATTATGGGGTGCCTGGGTGGTTCAGTCAGTTAAGCGTCCGACTCTTGGTTTTGGCTCAGATCGTGATCTCAGGGTCGTGAGATCGATGTCGTCCCCCCCCCCCCGCCCACCACCATTGGGCTCTGTGCTCAGCACAGAGTCAGCTTGAGATTCTCTCCCTCTCCTTCCCCCTTCCTCTTTGCCCCCTCCCCATTTGCATGCTCTCTCTCTCAAATAAATAAATAAAACCTTTAAAAATTGGTTGAAATTATCAAAAAGCATCTATTAAAATAATTGAAAAATCACGAGATCAATTTTGTTATATAATCCCATGCGTATTTTTACTTATCTGCGCCTCGATTTAAGGATTAGCCGTAATTATGGGAAAGGCTCCAGATTAAGAAATGGCAAAGAATAAAAACGTTACTGCATATGTATTAGTCGACAATGAGTTTTCATGCATGTGCTTTCATACAACCTCCCTAACAATCTCCTGAGACAGTTTTTATCATCACTTAATATAGAAGAGGAAGTAGAGGTTCAGACAGTGCAATAGAATTTTCTTCAATGATGTAAATGTTCTATAAATCTGCACTTTTCAGTAATGGTAGCCACTGGGCCTCATGTGACTATCGAGTATGTGAAATGTGATTAGTACATCTGAGGAAATAAATTCTGAATTTTATTTAATTTTAATGAAAATATAAATTTAAATAGTCACTTGGTGGCTAGTGGCTATCATATTAGACAATGCAACCAGTAAGTAAATACTCACAGAATTACCATGTTGCTTCTGTTGTAATTAAACTTTGGAGGACATCTGAGCATGTGTGTGGGTACTTTGTTAGATCTGAAGGAAAAGTACTGTCATTTAAGATTGGAGATCCTGCATGGAGCTAGCTCTGACAGAAAGTTTTTAAGAAAAATGCTGATTAGCCACTTTATACTTTTTTAAAGGTGGGTCTGTTTTCCTTTTTTCCCCCCAAGTTTTGTTTGTATTCTTTTACTCCTTGAAGTAATTTCAATTAATTTTTTTAATAAGATTTACTTAGTTTGTGATTTTAAGGTGGTTTATTTTAGGGCAGAATACATTAAATCACCTAAATCAGAATTATCAAGGGTACAAATGTAGAATTCTATTATTTTCCTTTTGATTGGAAGGGATCTAGTCTCTACAAGGAAACATGTAGTGTCAATGTTCACCAAATTTCAAACATGCAAGAAGCATTTGCTGTAATAAAACAGTTAATTTTGAATAACTTCCCATTGAAACTGGTGATCTGGAATTGTTTCTAATAATGTAAGAGTTTAATGTCAAAGAAGGGAAATGAAGGCTAATAGAAGGAGCTAACTGGTAGAATAAGATCCCAAAGTAAGCAGGAAAGAGAGCATTCAAGATCAGAGAAAGGAGGGGCCAGAGGGACTATTTTACTATAAAAGAGAGGGGTGGAGAGTGAGAATGAAAGAAAGAAGAAAGAATGAAAGAAAGAAAGAAAGAATGAAAGAAAGAAATTAAATTAAATGAAAGAGGGAGGAAGGGAGAGAGAAAGAGAAAGAAAGAAAGAGAAAGAAAGAAAGAGGAAGGGAGAGAGAGAAAAAGAAAAAAGAAAGAAAGAAAAAGAAAGAAAGAAAGAAAGACAGGAAGAAAGAAAGGCAGGAAGAAAGAAAGAAAGAAAAAGAAAGAGGGGCAGAGAGCGAGAGAAGAAGGAAGGAAAAAGAAGAGGGCTGAAAATACAGTCATTTTGAAACAGCACATATATTAATTGATAGAAGAAAGTAAAAGGATCTCACTTTGACCCTCAATCTTTCCAGTAGGAGAGCAAGTTGTTTGTGATGTACGGAGAGGCTAAGAGAAGAGTCTGGAGCCTGAGGTAAATAATAGTAAAGCTAACGTATTAATTAGGGAATACATTTTATAGAATACTTTTCAGAAAAATTCAATGGATTAAAAATATCTAAAGGACCAATTTTAGTACATTTTAAATATTAAAAAATAAAAGTAGTATATTGATTACATACTATTTGACATTTATACAGGTTGTGGGAAATTCTCCCAAACCAGACACAAATAGTTAAGTCCAACAAAAATGATCTGCCTCCAAAGAGAGCAGGTCTAAAATTCCACCTGGCCATTTGGGCAAAAGCCAGGTGAGAATGAAATCAAACTGTCCCCAATCCTTGTTCGTCAACCTAAGTTCAGTCATTGACTAATGGGAAATATTGTTTTACTTTCTCCACTTAAATCTTTTTGAAAACCAAATTTAGGTAGGGAAATTTATATAATAGCTACAAACCTGTACATTCCAATTGTGATAATATTTATCCAACTTTTGCCCACATTTATAGATTCACTCAAATAAATACCTTAAATATATACCTTAGATAATTAACACCAAGATCACAAGATGTATAAAAATCTTCAAACATCTGACATGAATAGTTAGCTGCTAATTCAAGTAGTAAAGGTCTAAGTTTAAATTTAAAGTTGCTCAAAATTTTAGATAATTCCAAAAATTTAATATAAATTGATATAAATCAAAACAATTAACTTATAAGCTAGCACTATAGTAATCTGATAAAAAGTAATATGGAGACAATACTTGAATTACTTTGTAATATGAAGAACTGGACTTTAAATGAAAAATTGTCAAAATGTGTAAAATCTAATTTACATAAAGAAAAATTTTCTAAAAAGTAATGATTTTTTAAAACATAGTTTGAAACAACTATTAATAAAAGTGACAATTATGTGCATATTTTATTGCTTTTTGATCTATTTCTAAGTAAATGATACAGGGTTTTTAATCTATAACTGATTAAATTCCTTTTATCAGAATTATTAGATAATCAATCTGTTCAACTGGATAGTTTGCTTAAAGAAAATTTCTGTATATTGCACACATACTACATGCTAAAACATGGAGTCTAAAATGCTTAATACTTACATTACAGTATCATATTCATAACAGCAAAGATGAATATTATATTGTTCCTGTTAAATGTGCTTGTTTAATTTTGTTGATGATTTTGAAGGTACTTTGGAATCCTATCTTGTGACAAAGTCATCTTCTGTCCCGCAACTCTACACTGAATTTCAAACTTTTACTTTAGCAGAACACTTGGCTCAAACACAATGTTATGAGGACGCCAATCACATACAACATAAAAAAACAACCACATTCAGAGCGAGACAGGGATAAGGCATCTGGGCGCCTCCAGACATGCCTCCCTTCTAGTATCCCTGGGACGTTGGGGAGAACAACTTGAAACCACTATCTAAGTGAGGTGACACAAATTTTTCTCTAAGTTTTTTTCTTTTTTAAGATTTTATTTATTTATTTAAGAGAGAGAGAGACAGCACGAGTGGGAGTGGCAGAGGGAGAGAGAGAATCTCAAGCTGACTCCACGCAGAGCCTGGAGCCTGGCGCAGGATTGGATCCTAGGACCTGAGCCAAAACCAAGAGTCAGATGCTTCACCATCATTTTTAAATTGGCATCATTAGCTTATGACTATTTTATCCTTTTTGTAAAAAACACGATATAGGATATGAAGAGGGTAAGGTGGTGAGATTTTCAATAACCATGGCTTTTACTTTCCTTTTACATGATTAAAATTCAATTATAAACCTTTAAGAAATCAATTTAGAAATGAATTTTCTATTGGTATATTCATAATTATGATTAAATGTAGATTCAGAAAAAGTGAAGATTTCTAAAAATTCATTCTATAGAGTAAGACCTTAAAAAAAAAAAAGGTAAGTGACTCCTGAACTAATGGTTTAAAGTGTTCTATAAAAGTTACTGGGTTATTTATCACCGAGAGCCATTGTGTGATTTTTCTGATATTATTACATGGGCGTTTGTCGGAAATCCTGGTGTGAGATGGCCCATCTGTGAACTGAGAGCCGCTTATGCCATTCGAGTCTCCTGAGTACATTTCGGGCCAAGTCCTCAGAATCCGTGATGGGGACTCAACAGTGTTGACGCTGAGTGTGCAATCATCTGCTTCCATTTGTCCCTGTGGTTGGCATGGATTAATAGGCTGAGGCAGGAGATGGGCATAGCACAAATTGAAAATAATGGAGCATTTTGCACCAAAGGAATCAGAGGATACAACTACAATGGACAGGCAGGAAAAAGGTGAGCAGGACAGAGGCAGGGCAACATATCAGCAAGACTGCCACAGCATTGGGACCACTGCAGCTCAGCACATCCATGTCTAACGAAGACAGGGCCTACCTGCTGGGTGTCTCTGTACAATAACTCCAGAGTAGCACTTACAGGACAGACCAATTATGGATTCCATGTGAAATTCATATGCAGAAGCTATTTAGGTGATACGTGTTAACATTTCAGGGGGAATGGTGTAAGACGTTCAATTGTACAGGAAAAGTTGCAATTATCATCCAAAATGTGGACTCATTATAAATGACAGCTAAGTCGCTGAGAATTCCAATGAAAGTCCCACCAATAAGTAGTGATCTCTTGGGCACTCTCTCCTTCAGGAGTCAGAATAGAAATACGACCAATAGTTATTCACCAAACATGCATCCACTGTCTGCTGATGTGGTCTATAAAGTAGGCACTGAGGAGACTCAGATGCTTCCAGATTTCCACAAAGAGGCTAGGTTTAAGTGAAAGAAAGTTGAATTCCAAAAATGATGTAAAGATAGCTATATCCATTTGAAGATATTTGTCTTAAGTAATCTTTTTTGTTGTAACAGAAAAATGAAGGTGGGTCACAATAAACTCTGGAAACAGAAAGGTCAAAGCATTGTCCCCGAGGAGAGTAACGGGCCAACATATGTACTATGGATCATCTCAGCTTCAGTCTCGCTATAGCGAAGAATATGAACGAAGCTATTCATTAGGAGCTTCGATTTCATGCTCTTCTAAATTGTAAACTCTGTGAGAAGCACTGGGTCTCGAGAGTAACTGTAGTACATGGTTACTATTACTTCTTTCAGGTGTTCAAGAAATATTTGTTGAATGAAAAAAGAATGACTTTCATCAAAAAAGATGTATACTGCACAAATGATACATATTTCGGAAGAAAGAAAAGTTTATAAAAAATGGGATCACTGGTACTTAGTACGTCTCATATGGTTTAGCATGAGAAAACAAAAGGATAAGTCTCTTTCTTTATATGGGAGTGATTCTTCATGGGCCTAGATGATTTCTCAAGTGCTTTCCACTCTATGAATTTATAGTTCAGTAATTTAGTAAAAGTTGAAAAGTGAAGAATGTCCAGCTGGTCTTCATTTCCACTTAGTCAACTCTACTGGTGTGATTGCACCATGCACATCTCTGGATTGGTGTGGGGCAAAAGAAACAAGTCTTAAAAGGAACGGAAGATTTCTGTTAAACTTAAAAAAAAAAAAATTACTGAGCTCAAAGAATATTAACATTGGAATAGATCTCTTGGTCAGGTAAAAAGCCATTTAGAAAATCCTCTGTGTGAACAGTCGAAACAAAATATTTGGAAAACCGTAAAAAAAAATCTTAACTGAAATATTTTATCCTTAGATAAGGTTCACTGTGTATATACTATAAATAGATTTTCATAACCATTTAGTATTACGGATCCATAATGTGGAGCCATTTTTTCGTTAATTTTGTACAAATGCACAGCTAATGCCATTAAAACTCTAAATGAGCAGTTCTGGTGTGCAAATGCCTGCTAAGATTAATACACAAAACCCTGATATCTCTCAACTGTCTCATTAACATGATAACAGGCCCAAAGGAGTTTCAAATCCCTTAACACACCAAAGACATATTTTCTCCCATTTTTCGTTCATGCCACCATAAAAATGGAAATTAAACCACATAAAAAATCTTCCAAAAATATCAAGGGGACAATCCAAATACATAAAATACTTTTTTTTTTGGTATATTAAACTACAAAAGCCTCGTTGAAATGCTACTAAGGAGCTGACTTATAAATACAAAAACCAAGGCGATCTACAGTAAGTTTATATTTTATCCCAAAGCCTAAACATTTAGGGCTGGTGAAGAAATTGGGAAATACTGAATGATCTAGTATATTGAGCTATTTGTTTTCCAGAGAAACCAACTACCATCTTTGGGTTACAGATGGACTTTCAAAAATCTAATTGTGCATCTGCTTTCAAGGGTTTAAGTCAAAGCCATGGCGTTATTGCGCCGAATCCTTTTGTGGTCTAATAAAGGGGAAAATAAAAACAAATTATCTTCTTTGTTATGGAGGATATGCTTTACAATATCACTGCATGGTGACAACTTCTTGTCTTCTTGTCACTGCCTGTCCTTTAGACCATACTGCAGAAAAGCAATTTTCTGCCTCAAAAGCACTCTATTTTTTTTAAAGTTTGTCTCTGGGCAATTTTCAGGTCTAGTAGAGCTGCACCACTGTGTACAGATGAGAAAGACCCAAAATAGGGCAATTTATTTGATTCCTCCTCTTCAAAACATTTAGCTGAGATTGCATATCCAACAGAGAAAGCCCAAAAAGAATATTCAGGAGTGACCCAGAGTGACATATACCCTTTCTGTAAATTTGCATTAAACATAGTTTCCAAATAACATGGACATCCTACAGTTGCTTTTTGTTTAACGTAAACCTCTAACACTAAAATTTCCCGGGGACATTAAAAGTGATTTCTATGAAAAAAAGGGCAAATCCCTAGAAATAAGTAGTTAAATACAGCATATGGAGTTTTCAGATGAAGAATCGCTTAATTTTAAGCGGTCTGCTCATTTGAATCAGCAGTTTGGTTTTCTGGTTGAGGAGTAAAGGGCACCTTTGATGCAAAAATGTATTCCCCCACTGTTCAGTTGCTGATAATTTCACACTTATCAATGCCTGGTGCTAGCATGACCATAATAGCCTCCTGATGAAACTCGGCCCTCACACAGGATGGAATGTTCCACAATGGTCTCATACCCCAGTCGGAAAACAAGTTTACCTTTAATAGCGTCTGCACAGAGGAATAATTTAAAAGTTGCTGGATTTTAGATTTAATGCCTGCTGACACATTTTTAAAAGAATATAGTCTTTTTTTTTTTCTATCATTAACTCTCTCAAGGCTGAGTCATGACCTCTCTTCATAATTATTTTTATGTAACTCTAAGTGCTTGCTTTTTATCAAATATGGTATCGTACAGTATACATTATATAGTGAGCAATACTAAACATGTTTCTGCTGACTAACCAGCAAATTCCCGAGTCCAAAACTTAGGATTTTTAGTTAGAAAGTAGTCATGAATGTAAGCACAGTTTACAGAATAGCAAACTCACTGGTCCTGGTAGCCTCTGCTTTTCCTGCTACCATGCAGGTCTGTGTGTACGTGGGTGCCGTCCCGTGCATCTCTGTGTGTGCACATCGGTCTCTCTCTTTCTCTCTCCTTACTTCCTTGGCTCCTTGCTCTCTGACTTTCTCTCTAATTTCTCTCTCTTCTGTGTATATGGGCTAGTTTGAGATTTCCTAGAGATAGCTATTTATGTACTTTGAGCCTAATGATAAGCAGGTAAGTAAGGAATTAAAAGAAATGCAGTGGAAATTATGTCCTAAATATATCTCCAGTGCAAATGAAGTTATTTCAAGCCCTGAGATTTTCTTTTAGCATAACCTAAAAGCCTTGTTAAATTTTCACAAGCACTAAAAATTATCTGACCGGTAGACTCCAGATCTTAATTCCTTGTCACGCATTGAGTCCTAAACTATGTTTTCTTGTATGTACAGCCCCCAATTTTTCTCACCAGACTCCTTTTTCAGCTTCATCTCGTCCAGTCTGTGCCCTCGTCGCTGGGGAGGAATTGACCTTCAGTGAGGTCTCTGACGACCTCATTACAACTAAGCCCAAGGGCCAGTCCAATTTTCAAACCTCATCTTTCTTCAACCTCTTCGCAGCATTTGTCACATTCAACCATCTCCTGTTTCTCAAAATGCCTTCATAGCTCCAATCCTGACTCCTACTTAGTTGCGTCTGGTTTTCTTCATTGTCTGCAATATGTTTACTTCGGTCACTCTTCTTAGTAACTGGAGGTAAACGTAGCAAAGTCTATATGCCTCTCCTCTCATTCCTCACCAGGGCTAGGTACTTACCCCTGAAAGCTGTTATCATGTGCATCACCTCCACTGTGTTAGGGTAGACGTGCCATGTCTTCGTACACAATATCCATTATCACTCCCTCTGTCTTTGCCATTCCGTGTGCCTCCCCAGAGATGTGCACGTGAGGTACCACCATTCTGGCAGAATTTCAGGGACCTAGCCCTATAATCATTTCTTTCCAACAGGTCGCAAAGCCCTTTAATTTTAGGCATGCTTAGTGAGTTATCTATGTACACATTTTTCTCCTCAACTTTTAGCTGGATACTTTCTCCTTGCTTAGACCAGTGTTCCTCAGGTTTCTGTCGCCGTGTATCCCTGTAACGACTAAATGCAACCTTTTTCTTCAACCAAAACCGGCTCAAGGGCAATCAGCATGCTTAGTCTCAATACAGTAATAAACTTTAATCCATGCCATCTAAAAATACTACACTACGAATTGATATTTACATGTATCATATATATGTAGTGTATATATATATACACACAGACATATATATACACGCATGTATATTTGCATACATATGTATATATGTAAATTTATTTTATGTCTTTGTGGAGGTCTGAAATTTTGTCATCCTTTTATATGTTACCAAATACTTAAATTCGCATGGTACCCTATTAATTTATCATATAATAACATTGAAGAAAAAAAATGTATGATATCTGCATTTATAGAAATCACTCCAGCTCTCCATGAATGAGGAAAGAGAGAGCACTTATAATTTGAATGTACATAGATTTAGGGCCCCATGTTAGCTGGTAGTTGCAATCTTCTACACCTGAACATGCCTTTGAACTGAACTAGTAGAATCCCTTTTATTTTTTAAAGCATGGCAAAATTGACTGATTGGAGTATTCCTTCTCTCCATTTTTATCATCTGTCCTTTGAAAGACAGTCAAGTGGGCACAAGTTAGTGAAACAATGAAGAAGTATCAAGGGTCTTGGATAAATCACAACTTGAATAATTGAGAGTCGCTTGGCTAATCAATATAAAATCACAATATTTGGCCTTAAGCCATGCAGAAGAAAGGCAAGGGCAGCAATTTTCATTAGGATAGTCTCTTTAAGTAGATACAAATACCAAGAGGGAGCAGGAAAACACATTTAGAACTACCTTTACCGCTGATTTTACTTTACAAAAACTATGCAAGTTAATATACCGCACTACGGATCTTCTAAGTGATAGATGACATTTTATGCAGTGGCTGGTGACATCAGTCAGGCCTCAGCAGTCATAATGCACTCACAGTTTAAGACCCAACCACATGAGGCTGCTGGATTCATTTTGGCTTCTTTAAAAGTAATGCTGTAGTGGGTGTCAATCAGGCATTATCAGAAGGAAATGGAAGAAAGCCACTGATGCATAAACTTACCTAGCCTAAAATCCTTTCTTTGGGGAGGAAAAAAAAAAATGTTGAGCTTTGCCTCACATTTGCATTGCACTGGTGGTTTACTTTTGTTGTACAATAAACATTTCATTTAGCATCTCTGTGCACAGGAAAGACGTGAGAAAGAGGTGTCTGAAATCAAAACTCTAACTGTGCGAGGCATGGAATGCAATCATCTTGCCTCTGCAGAAAAAACAGGAACTTAGAGTTTTTTTTGTCAGGTGTGCATGTCTGCTGAATACATATTCAAATGCTTTTTCTTCAAAACTCCTTGAAAAGATATTCAAATATTATGATATTTTGTGAAGATACCAGGGAGCTAGCCTATTTAAAACTTTCTGTGGTTCAGTTTCACAAAGCTGAAAAGTTTTTGTATTTAAAGCACTTGTCCAAAGGATGTGTTCCATAAATGTTTGTGGACTATTAAAGTAAATGAATGGTTTCAGTTTTAGAAACTCCTAGAAGCCATGTGACCACTCTCAGTTGTTGGCTAACTAATCTATTCCATCCTCAAATTATACACAATGATGCCCGTCCTGAAATCTGCCACTCTGCTCTCCCACCACGACTTTCTTATTGGGGACAGGGGCGTCATCACTGCCCCAGTGATCAAGATGGTGCCACATCCAATCTATGTTTCTCACACACATCTTTTGCGTCTGCCACTTCTCTTCTATCTCCCTGACCATTATAAAAGTACAGCATTTAAATCTGCTGCTGAGTTTATCTTCCTGAAGCAATATTCATGCTCTGCCAGAATCCTATGGCATAAAATGCATATTTCTCATCCCAGTAGTTAAAGGTCTCTATAACCTGGTTGAGCCTGACTGCTCACAATGGCTACACAAAAACTTTTTGATCTGGGCAATCGGATTCCCAACAGTCTCTTCTTATTCCTGGCCCTGAAACTTGCTTACAAACTCTGCCCACCTGAAATACCCTCCTCCCTTCCATTCCCCTACCCAAATTCCCTACAGCATCCAAAGTTCAGCCAAAGCTCTGAATTCACTGAGAAGTCATTTTCCATAACTGCAGCCCTTGGTCATCTTCCTCTGCTCAGAATGTGACAGCAGGTCTCCTACTCTGTCCATCACCACCTCATCAGTTACTCCTTGTGCTTTACTATAGGGACTGGCTACGTAATGGCAGGGCCCAGGGCAAAATGAAAATGGGATGACCCTAGTTCAACATTTTCAAGAATTTCAAGACACCATGAAGAGAAGAGCAATAAACCAAGCATGGGGCCCTTCTAAGGACATGGGCCTGTGAGACCACCCAGATGGCAGACCCCTGGTCCTATCTGTTGCATTACATTGGCTTTAGACTTTTGACATATATGATGTCTATTAGCTTCCCTATATGGATCCTAAGTTCTTTGGGATAAGTGCTAGGCATTTTGTTGTTTTCCAATCATTATGACTATGTAATAACTTGTTTGTTAGAAATTTACATCATGCTTTGCTTACAAACATTATTATCATTGGTATTACAGTAAACCAAACTTTGAAAAGCTTCTCGTTCAATCAAATGTTTTTCATTAGGAATTTTCTACCCTATCCCTTAAAAGAAGGACAATTATGCAAGATGGACACACAACATGTTATATTTTAAGCCGTGATTATGCCATTTCACACTTTTAAAAAAAATCAAAACGTATTTGACATATAACATTGTATAAATTTAAGGTGTGGGACGAGTTGATTGGATAGAAACTGCCATTAGAGCAGTAAGTGGTACCTATCACATCACATCACATAATTATTGCTTTTTTGTGACTGGAATAATTAATATCTAGCCTCTTAGCAAGTTTGACAATTATGATACAATACTGCTGTCTATATTCACTCTTCTGTGGCTTAGATATCTCAGACTTATGTTCTACTAGTTGCAAGAGATGATGCCATTTTAATTTTAAAGGCATGTCAGAATCTTTTAGGCTTCTTGTTACTTTTTGATGATCTAATTTTTACTAAGCCCCAGCACCATCTGATGTGCCTTTAAAGGGTATTGATACTATATGTCTCACCTACGTTACTCAAACCACAGCCTACTTATTCACCTGGTTCTTTAGCTCTTAGAGAGTGATAGGAAAAACAAAATGAAGAAAAGAAGAAGCAGTAGGTGGGAAGGGAAGGCAGCAGGAATACGCTCAGCAGACTGGCATCTTCCGAAGCTTCCCCGAGAGACCAGATATGCCACACTCCCCCAGACCCCTCCTCCCTCCAGCACTTCTCCCGTGGGGGATGAAGTGAATAAAGCAGTTTTTGCCAAATGGAGTCAATCTTCCTATTGGACACTATTCAACCATGACACAATATGGCATCACTCTTAAAACTAATAAAAAATAAATGGCAAGATGTTCCTCAAAAGAGATTGACTGTTCATCTTCATTCAGCCTTTCAAAGTGCTTCACTTCAAGGTGACAGTGCTAAGGATGGACCATAAATCCATCTCTGGCTTGCCTTTAGACAGTTATAGGATATGTTGGATTTCTTTGCTCCGAGCAGTGCTCTAGACTAACCCTTGTTAAAAGTATTACTGTAGATATTTCAGTACCTCCAACAAAAATGTCACCTTTGAAGTTATTTTCCTGCAAAATTCAAACTACATTAATCTTACTTC
Source organism: Halichoerus grypus (assembly GCF_964656455.1). Taxonomy (NCBI): domain Eukaryota; kingdom Metazoa; phylum Chordata; class Mammalia; order Carnivora; family Phocidae; genus Halichoerus; species Halichoerus grypus. The sequence continues at coordinate 195,805,337 of NC_135714.1, forward strand.
CATAGGTATTTGAAGTTTGGGCTTCCCCGAGTTGAAACCATTTCTCACGATACTAAAATAAAAATCAAGCTCTACAACTTAAATGTCTCAGTAGCAGTAGGAAACAGACCAAAAATAGCATTAAAAATCACTTTTAAGAGGGGAAGTGGCAATTGAGGAAGGAAAATCAAGGGAAAGTATCTACCTCCACATCTGCAATGATAGCAGAATATCTAAGTAGAATTCTTGTAAGTCATGAGAAAGTTTAATTGTATCATACTTTCTTTCGATGTTGCTGAATTATGGGCTGATTTCATTTTGCAAGTGCTTTGTAAAAGTTCCTTTTAGGATAATGACTTATAAAATGTTTCATTGTAGAAAAATTTGCATAAAACTCATTTTAGATTTCCTTTGGTAATCAGACACAAGAACCCATCACATATTGTCTGGATAACAGAGGAGCTACTTCTTGTGATTTGAAAGGCTGAAGTTGAGTTGATTTTTTTTCTCTATTTTGCTTGCAAGATGACCACATAGTTATGAAGCTTTATAATGACATTTTTTTCTACACTCTCAGCTATTCTAAAAGCTACTTTTTTCTTGAAAAAGCATTTTTATAATTATTTATCAAAAATGAGATACAGTAAAATTTCTACTCTGAATGCCATGAGAAATTATAGGTAACCATGAGCATTCAAAATGCAAGCTGTTCTTCTCAGGCCATCACACAATGAAATGGAAGATAAAGAGAGTTCTGAAAGTATGAGAATCTCGCTTTTATTTTAACAATGAAAACAGAAACAAAACAACCATTTTCAGATGTATTGGGGAGAAAGCTGCCTGGAAAGTCTACACAGCAATTCAGGAATCAGAGCAGTAGAATTCAGCATATGGTGATTCTATTCAGATACTTTCTTGAATTCAGATTCATATAAAATATAAAAATTAAAACAGAATCAAAGTCAACTAGGAAGTTGGACTAGAATATAAAATAAATTTGAAATTTAAAGGGACATAAGATGGAATACAAGAAAAATGTAAGTTATAAAATTTACTGAGTGGTAATCGACATTAATTTTGCAAAGGGACATAAGTGTAGTAATGGGTATTTTTGGACATAAGGGAATGAGGATAAAGGACAATAGAATTTCAGAACTTTGTTTATAAAAAGATAGCTGAGATAACTACATTTAACAAAGGTCAGTCTGGTAATTGTTCCCTTATCCTCTAACATCATCTCCTTACCCCTGGAAATATGGATAAGATAAGTATTTTTAAGAAATTATACCAAAGGGGGATGCCTGGGTGGCTCAGTCGTTAAGCGTCTGCCTTGGGCTCAGGTCATGATCCCAGGGTCCTGGGATCAAGCCCCGCATCGGGCTCCCTGCTCGGCGGGAAGCCTGCTTCTCCCTCTCCCACTCCCCCCTGCTTGTGTTCCCTCTCTCACTGTGTCTCTCTCTGTTAAATAAATAAATAACATCTTAAAATATATATATATATATATATATATATATATACCAAAGGAATGTCATCAGGCATTTCATATTGTTGAGTACCAGTAGGATGTCCTAGTCATCCTTCCAGAGTGCCAGCCTGCAGCTATAATTTTCCCAAGACACGGAGACTAAGTATTATATCGCTTCCCTATCTTTTTCTGCCATCATCCTGATGAATATCTTGCCAATTAACATATGTGTGCATGGAGTGTGCGTCTACTTTTTCAGCAAGTGTATAGTTATTCTAACTCCAAGTGGTGATCAATTTTGGTTTGCAGCTGCATTTAAAAGCTTAAGGATCCATTAGAAATCCCCCCTTGCTGTGCAGTTTGTCGCAGAATACCACTAGGACAACAGGATACAACACTCAGGCGTCAGACAAGGAGCTTCTCCTCACAGCAAATCTGAGGTTTGAATCATCATCTCAGTTTTGCAGTGGAAAAGACTGAAGCCAAGTACCCAGGAAATGGCAAAGGTGCCATTCAAATCTGCTGACTTCAATGAGAAATAATGTGACAAATGAGGGTTAGTAGCTCTGGTACCACTATATTTTATACAAACTCACTGACAGTGGACTTGAACACTATTTCTACAAACATGTTTGTGAAAAAATCTCTAATAAGTGTTTAACCCCAAAACAAGTTGAAAATAATCCTTTTCATCATCAGTTTTAGACTTTAAACACTTTGCCCAACATTTGGATGTGTAATATACAAAGTTTTTTTTTTTTTTTTTTGCAAGTTCATTTCTGGAATGTGGGTTGCAGATAAATACCATGGTCCCTTTCCTGTTTGTAACATATATTCATTGCACATTTCTTTCTACTCTATTTTTGGCTAGGAAAATGAAGCTTCCATTTTCTGGGCTTTCCATTATAAATCAATATCCCCACATGAGATGCTGAATTTTAAGAACCGAAGGATTTCCATAATGGTCAGATTCATGGTTCATTCAATCTAGTTAAAGAATTATCTCCCTGTTATGTGAAGTCCCACTCTTGACCTGGTATTGTCTACCTTTCTTTTTCTCTTCCATTCCCTACTCTTTTGGGGGGGCAGGAATGGAGGGTTAGAGAAAAGTGTGGGAGTGTGAAGAAGGAGAAATCAAAACACAGAAAGTGAAAGTTTGTGAAGATAGACCAAAAAAATGAAAGAGGAAAAGAATTGAGAAATGAGGAAAATGGGTGTTTAAGGACAGTTCAACTGTGGGAAAAAACTACTATAGTTAATGACTTATTTTCTGTTTGCATTTATTCCAGAAAAATGTCCCCGTTTTCCCCTCTATAACACTTTTCTTACAGAAAATATGAAGACAGGGGCGCCTGGGTGGCTCAGTCGTTAAGCGTCTGCCTTCGGCTCAGGTCATGATCCCAGGGTCCTGGGATCGAGCCCCGCATCGGGCTCCCTGCTCGGCGGGAGGCCTGCTTCTCCCTCTCCCACTCCCCCTGCTTGTGTTCCCTCTCTCGCTGTGTCTCTCTCTGTCAAATAAATAAATAAAATCTTTAAAAAAAAAAAAAAAAAAAAAAAAAAGAAAATATGAAGACAAACAGACGGGTCCCTCTCCTGAAGAGATTTATACAGTGGAAAAACTTAATAGAATTCTCAGTTTTCCATTAATCCAAGAGGGATTTTTTAAGTGTGTGGCTCTCATCATTTTCTTCTAGAAGCTCAAAGAAAACTAGTAACTCTCAAAATATTGAGATGCAGTCTTTGCACCCTCAGACACTGCACTGAATATACCATCCTCCTCAAGCCCTAAAGTTTGGGGGTCCTCATTAAACTTAAAGGTGATGTATTGTCATTTGTGGGGAGATATGGGCAGAAGAGGATGGAAAAGTATGAGTTCCTTTTTGATAAAGAGTATATTTTCAAACTTCCCCTGCTATTTAATTCCCATCCTCTTTTCTAGAGGGTTCTAAAGCATTTTAACTGGGAGCCATGTTTTTTGTTTCTTTGTTTTCCTAATTGCCAGACTTCACTTGCTTGAACTCTGCACAAATCTATGATTCTATCGAGGGCAAACCTCCTACTTCTTTTGATGTAACTCTTAAGACTTTTCCTGATCCTTCCCCCATTATATTTCTTCCTGCTTTCTTGGGGTGGCCCCTTGATGGCTTCTTTACTAGCTTTACCAGAGACACCATTTGTAACGCTCTTCTCTCACTGCCAATTAAACAAAACAAAACAAAACAAAAACACATATCTCTACCTTTGGTCTTACATTTCTCTCTACCACCTATCGCTCAATTATTTTTGTGAACAGTACCGTCAGTGTCCTCAGGGTCTGGAGAGATGCAAAGGCCTCAAGGTTAAAGAGAAGTAAATGTTCTTATTAGCTTCTGCCAAGATTTTAGAAAGCCAAGATGAGTTTTAATTACAGTACTGTCTGCACAGGAGTATAGTTCTGGTCCTCAGATTCACATATATGCAACAACTGCTCAAGCCATATATTTGGATGATGACTCACAATGCAAATGTAAAATGTGACCTTTCTTGAATAGTCACCCATATGGTCCATTTGCAAAGAAACACAATGAGATAGTCCAAATGTGGTTCTAAATTGCTTCATCTACCTTTCTCAACAAAATAATAAGGACAGATAAATCACAGAAATACTTTTGAAAACCCGTTTCTCTCCCATCCCATTTGCCTCTGCGATATTCTTAATACCTTAAGATACTCAACTCCCATGTTGCTTGATTACCTCATCATTCTTCCTTGCCCTCTTTTCTCTAGATTCTTCCATCTGAAACCTCCCCCAAAATGATGTGACAAGTACCTCCTTAGAATGAGGAAGAAGAAATGGAGACAAAGAATCCTCTGAGCAAATGGGGAAATAGCCAACCTAGGGAAATGCCTTCATTGGCATCCTGGTGCCATCATAGAAAGAATCATTGGTACTTACAGTCAATAATGCAGAAAGAAAGACTAGATACAGCCAAGATGTGTATTGACTGTGTTTCATCCCGTTACATATTTAGTTTTCAATTTTGTTACATGAAGCAAAATGCTTCTCCCCAAAATGTTGACTTTTCAAATAACCTAGGTAACTGTAAGTTGACTTTTCCCTCTGATGTTAACAGCTATGGATATGAAGCAGGCTTAACTTATTTACAATGCTGGATTGAATTGATTTCCTGTTTTATTTTACCCTATTGGTGTATAGACTATTTGTATGTTCCCTAACAGTTCACCGGATCCAAAATAATACCAGTACTGAAGACGCCTTAAGAATATTTAGATCACTCATTAAAGATGCTAGTATATAAATTAAGAGAAACCTCAAATACAAGCCTATCAAATTAGATCAATCAAGTTTTAAATAAAATCTGTCTCTTACCAAAAAACTATGTGCTGATTTCAGTGTTCCGGTCACCATTTGACATTATTATGAAGAGAAAAAGATGCTATGCTGTCAATATAACCACTTAAGAAGTTTTTTTTTTCTATAACAGGAGAAAATATTTTCTTTTACATGCATTTGATGAAAATAAAAGAAAATATTCATATAGATTTCTACTGATACCACACCCTTAGTGTAAAATTTTTAAATGATTTGGAATATTATTTAAGTTACCTATTTTAATCCAGTCATCTGTTGGTCAAGTGAATGATCTGCTTGCCATCATGCAGCTTTAAATAAATTAAAATACAAATGAACAAATCACATCAACTGGGATCTGACTGCACTATGCAAATATCTACTGACACCATTTTCCATAAGCAAGGTGGGAGGAGGATGAGTAATTTGATAGGAGCAAAAATAAATTTTCCTATGCATCACTTCACAGGACCACTTCTATGAATGCCAAACTCACAGAAATCCTGGAAATTCTGATGAAATAAGAAAAGGCAGTAAGATTTTCTTAAACATTAGAGGCAAAAATGTGCTTTTAATATACTCATATTTGATATTACTCCTTTTATAATTTACCCAAATATCTTCTTATTCATGTCTATTGTTCACTGAATTTTATATAGAGGTTGCTTAAAAGTGCAAAATTCATAAGAGATCTCAGCAGTTATTTCATTGAGAAATAAATATGAAGTATTAAATAAGGCATGGTATATCATATTTTAATTTATATTTATATATCAAATTTATTTTACTTTTCAGTTAGAGCTTATTCAAATTATAACTGGTCAGTTTGAAAGTATGACTGATTATGTTCATTTTTTTTTTAAGGATTTTTTATTTATTTTATTTATTTGTCAGGGAGAGAGAGAGAGAGCAAGCACAAGCAGGTGGAGTGGCAGGCAGAGGGAGAAGCAGGCTCCCCGCTGAGCAGGGATCCCGATGTGGGGCTCCATCCCAGAACCCTGGGGTCATGACCTGAGACAAAGACAGACGCTAAAACTGATAATGGATGACTCTTTTGTAATATGTTCAGTGTTGGACTGCGTACAGTTTTGGATTATCTTCGGTCCGCCTCTTCTTTGTGTGTGAAAATGATCATGAACCAACAATAAAGTTTGCAATCTGAAGGACCAGTTTGTATTTTTAAAGTGTCTCGTGTCTTGTTTTGTTTTCTGTGGAAGTTCAACTAATATTAATGGTTGAAGGGAATATTTGCTGATGTGATTGTATGGATATTTTGTTAGTGAAGTGATTAGTTGGCCTGGCGATTTCCTCTCACACTTTTGGTATTTAAATACAGTCTATAACCAGGTTTACGTTTGTAAAGTGAAAGGTACCTAAATATGCCCAAATATGATGAGGTACTGAATTTTTTCCAAGTTTTTTTTTTTTTTTTGCATGCATAGTTTTCCTTTGTTGATTCCATTAAAAACAAACAAACAGAAAACCAAAAACAAACTGCAGCTGTAAGTACTGCACTATCCTCAAGTTCCCACAGTTTGAAAAAAAATCAAGAAAACTTCCTCTTACACGGCGTGCTTCCCTTGTGGTCACTCACCAATATTTGCAAGGCAAGGTCACTTTCAATGCCATAGAAGATGGGAGAAAAAAAAATGAAGGAAACTGTTTTTTGTCTTCACTGATTCTGCCAAAACCCTAGCAGACATTGATGTTACAAGAGGGAAAGGTTGTCACGATCCCTTATTCCCAGCTCTGCCCTAGAAACCGTGAAAGATGGGTAAACATTTTTTTTTCTACCATGTACACAAAATATAATACAAAATATTAAAATATGTATATCCTTCAAAAGATCAACCTGATTGTTAACATTTGCTTTGAAAACAGCTTTCTGAAACATACTTCAAATACCAAGATCCAAAAAGAGCCTTAGAAACTGAATATACTTCTGTAAAATTAATTAATCACTTTGAGGATTTAGCAGGAAGAAATGGCCATAAACATCTTCTATGCTCAGCTGGTGGTAGAAGGTAGGCTGAAATGACAATTTTGTTTAAAAATGGAAGGAGAAGGGAAGAAACTGAGATTTGGAATAAAGATATATATGCTTGGGACAAGCAGAAAGAACATTTTATATCTACATGTGGCCTACAGAGAAGCAGAAGAAGGAAAAGGTGAAAGATTAATGAGGGGGATTTTTTTTTTTTTTTTGCATTTTCTATCATCTATGTGAATTATTACCTAGATGCCTGATATGTCCTAAAAGAAAAACTGTGATGAATAAATAAACAGCTCTCGAAATCTTCAATAGGGTGCTTTACCTTGCAGGGAATATTATCATTGGCTTTTGATACAATTTCTGCTGCAGGGAAAGACTTTCAAAGCTCAGAATGCTGAAGCATTGCCAGGCGCTCAAAGGCCCCCTGCCGAGCGCGTCAAACTAAGAAATCTCTCTGAACTTGTCGAATTAAAAGTCATCTCCCTCTCTCTGCAACCCCTGCATGAGCTGGGAAGCTCTGTCCTCATTTTTTAGGCCACTCCATGATAAACAAATGGAGCCTGGAGCATCTTTATTCTTTACAGCCGTGCAATTAAAATTCTTTTAAAAAATGTAATTGAAGGCAATGAATTTCAAAAGGAACTTCTAGTTAACAATGAGACCAAACAGTTTGAGAGGGCCACATTCAATTGTGTTTCAAAGGTAAAAGCAAAATAGCTTGTTAAGCACCAGAGAAGTGTCCCTTTTTATTTTTATTATTTTGATTGTACATCAAGAGGTTGTTCTAAACTTAAACATCTCAGCAGGATTTATGGTTTCTGGAATGTCATAAGACTTAATTACTCAGACTGCAAAGAGGAGCGCACTATTAAAATATGAACAAAGCCATATGCAATCCCTGGTTGCTGCGAATCATTATTTATCTACCCCCCCCCACAAATTAAAGAAGTTTAATCTGTGTTTGCATTTTTAGGCACCACACTGTACATTCTTTTCTTCCCCCATGGTGTGTTCATGACACCAATGCCATTGTAACAATTTGGTAATTCCCCTAGTAGCCTACTGATGGATCGTTACTACTATAACCAAATGCAGTAACAATTTCGAAGTCCTTTGTTAATTAGCAAAAATGAGAAAAGCATTTTAAGTGCTTTTAGAAAGACAGACTGGGAATGAATTCTCAGTTTCAAGTGTCGGGGTATTATTTTTTAAAAGGAGTGTAACATGACATCCTTGGGGAAGAGTTTCAAAAGATCCTGTGTTCCTTGGGCCATATCTTTATAAGAAAGTACTTATACTGGTGTTATTAATCGCTCTCTAGTGTCTGAAATATAACCTCTGATGGTAGGTGTCAGAAGGGGAATGAATGATGAACATTTTATCAACTACAACACATTCAGGTGAATGAGCATATTTTGTGGCATGATTTTCTTTTAGTTACTTTAAATGCTAGGTGATGTTTAAAGTAGAAAATTTTCAAACGAGAGGAATGGGGCCAGGGAGATACATTATAAGAGGAGGCAAAGAAGTGGTGGATAATCAGCATGCGGTCCGTGAAGTCACAGTGGATTTGTGAAGAAGGAAGGGCCATCAGTAGTGGGAGATACTGAAGAGCTCGTGAGAAACAGATGAAGAAAAAGCTGGTGGAATCCATTGATGAGCAGCTTCTTGCTTAAGGAGGAAAACATTTGACTCCAAGGGGTTATCAATCAAATGTTCTTAAAAATGCAGACAATGAGAACATTACACTCACTTGGGGTATTTTTAGTAAAGGGAAGAATGATTATTTAGTTGATAGAGAAAACAGTGGGATTAAGTGAGGTTTGTTTTTGTTTTCAAACATATTCAAAATGGGAAGAACATAAACGAAAACGAAGGTATCAGAAGAAGAAGATGAACAGCAGTGAATGTCCTGGAGAAAAAGCAAATCTGTTCAAGGACCCAGGTGGATAGGTTCGGAGACCCAAAGCTAGCTTTGTAAAGAGGGAAGAACATTTTTGGTTCATCTTAGTCTAATATGAAAAGAAGTATATTAACCCAAAGGGGAAACAAGGAGTCAAGCACCTTGAGCAATATTTCAAGTAAATGATTCTACAAACGTGTGTAATACATAAAATCAATTTTGACTGTGCAATGAGTATTTGTTATTTTGTGTTTTAAATAAAATCAACTGTGGAATTGAACCAGATTAAATATTAGAGGTAGGCAAGGAGATTTTCTTAACATAAATATAAGTACTGTCCCATTTTTCAAGGTCAATTATTGACAACATTTGAAACTTTCTAATAATAAGACAAACTAATTTCAAATTTTCTTTCATAGTCTTTGGGTTATTCATGTTTCTCATTTTATTTCAGCTTTGTTTTTATGATGTGGAACTATATATTTAAAGGGTTTTGAGTTTTCATTTTAAAGAATGCAACTATGTTAAAACCACAACACACATATTTTTCTGCTTGAAAAAAAAATCAAATAAGAAACATAATGTCTAGATATCTATTTAATGGAAGACTGTAATCTATTCAGAAGACCTTGCTGATACATCACACACCTTAACCCATTTCAGAAGACTTCCCCAGAAACTCTTCTCTAAGATATGTGTGTTCTTCAATCAGAACAAAGAGGGATCTCATTTTCTGATACCGCAGTAAAATGTAAGTATAGGCCTCTAGGTTAAATTATGTGAAAATACTTTCTTGAAAGAGGATTCAGGGAGAAGAAGCAGAATTGAAATTGACTTGGATCTCTGAGCCATAGTCCAACATTCAGTGGATCGTAACCAATTATCTCACCTGATTTATTTACCCTCCTCCCTCCTGTCCCATTTTGTTTTTAATGTCTGGGTTTGGAACAGTTTGGTTAGAACAAGGAACCATTGCAACATTCTTTGCTGTGAATTAAGGATGAGGGATTAGCCATAATAGTGATGATTACAACATAACTTATAGCCAAGGTTACATTAAAGTTCTCAAATTATATGCTTCAGTCATATTGCTGACACTTGGAACTGCTTTTGATCTGAATGTATGATATTTGTCAAGGCATGTTGGGGATGTGGTTGGTGGTTATTTAAACAAAGATGGAATTGTTTCATTACTGTAGCATTGAGTTTAATAGTTTGACCCCTTCCAAAATGGAGTAGGAATCAGTATTCTGTAATATATTTCAATAAAAATGTATGAAGCAACTATAATGTACTAAAGGCTTTGCGAAGCATTGGGGGATGCAAAGATGGTTTCTCTTTTTAAATAACTCACCAATTAGCCTTGGACTACCTTTATTTCAATTTTTATACCTGGCATTGTGTGGGGGACATTTATGATTACTTTCAGGCACCTAGACTTTGAACTATTTCCCACATTTGAGAGAATTTCTATTTTATGGATTTTGGTGGAAGACACTCTTCATGGGAACTAAAAACTTTGCATGCCCATGCTAGCCATGGAGGTATACCAGTTAGATCTCCATTCAAGAGAGGTCCGCTACGTAAAGCTGTTGCAACTGTGGGATTCACACAGCTTTCACACTCAGGTCATGCTCTCCCTGGGCTGCTCACAACCTAAGCCTGACCCCAGGGGAATTACTGCAAGCTGGCTCTTTCTACCCAATGGAGGTGCTTCAAAGGAGCACACTTGGCCCTGGGGCTCTCTGTCAGCCTAGTTGGGATGATCTCAGAGCCACAAGGATGCAGAGGCTCCTCCTACCCAATCCTCCAGTCTCCACACTCTTCTTCTCTTTCTCGTAGCTGTCGGACTCCCATCACGGTCCCAATGCTCTCCCTGCTCCTTCCTGCCTTCTCTCCCCTTTATTCTTCACTGATACTTTCCTTGGTAAATCTTTCCCACACGTCATCCCATTCTGGCATCTGTTTCCTGGAAGACCCAAACTGATACAATGCCAGTCCTCAAGCTTGTGCTTGATACACAGGAATTTTTTTTCCCCCTCAGAGAGGGTCAGTACATTTCATTAGGGAGAATCTCCTTAAAGTGTACACAAGCAGAAGTGGGATCCAGCTTCATGCTCCTCCTATGATAAGATACTATGAAGAGCCAAAAGCAATAAATCTGTTTCAAATGCAAATAGTTGGTTGGAGTCCAGGCAAAATATGCAGAGCCAAAATCAAATGCCATTGCAATCTCTGGAAAGTTTCCCTAACTGAAATAGCCATTCTTTTTTCAGAAGCTCAATGAGGAAAAGTGTAAAAAATGCCAGAGCCATAAATCAAGAAGTAACAAGTCACAGTGCATGGAACTTGTCCTTCATGTTACATGCAGTTGAACTATTCTATCGCCTTACTAACTTGCTCATGACCTACCGGACTCCCTGTGAGGATAAAATTGAACCTGGTATGTTGGGAGACCCTTTCATTTCTCAACTTTGGCTACCTATCGGTGTTTACTCAGATACTTCAAATATCGATCTTTGTAGACAGGGTCGTGGGACTAAATCATGATGCATTTAGAAACACAATAACCACACCAGTCTACTAGTTCATTAGACCTCCCCTGTTCACAAGTCTTAGAGGCACTACCTGGGCTGTGGAAAGTTTAGAGAGCACTAAGAGAGCACTAATTTATACTTTCAATTCCTATGACAAGTTTTTAAGGCAGTCTTCCATTCGTCTATCCATTTATGTAGATACGGGCATTTTGGCAACAGTATACAATATAAGAACCAATGTAACAGGTAATAACCTTCAAAGCGATCCTGTAGGTAAGGGGCCACCACCTGTGCCTTGAATAGGAATTCTCTTAGTGTCTGAGAAACGGTTAGAATCAGTGTCCTAAAGAATGGCGGCATGGGAGCATCACCATAGGCAGGTTCTCTGCTCTCTATTCCATAAACCTTTTATTTAAAAGTATATATAAATATGAGGACCAGAGTCTTATGCCTCCTCTCCCAGTCTGCAGTTATTCTCTTAGCTAGTGGCCCCATAAGACTACAGAAGTACTTTAGAATGGTTACGTTTCATGCACTCAGAGGCCAGTTTCCTGACTGCAGGATTGTGGGTCTAGTCTGTGCTGTCCTCCAGCTAACTGTCCTGGGTATTAAGGTCCCAACATGGCATTTATTGACCAGTTCATCTAAATGACACCAACATTTCCTTGAATTTTAAAGACGTATGGCTCTCCCACTCAGTGTATCACAGCAGTTACACAATATTTAGCCAGAGCCATTAGCACTAGTCATATATACTGCCTAGTATTGCTTCCTAAGTACTGTAAACCTACTGCCCCAGCTTGATATTTTAGATTTCAGTGTCAACTTTTACCCTATTACTTCACTTTTTTGTCTCACTGGTGGCCCTAGCTTAAAGACCCCTTAATTCACAATTCTAGATGCCCTTCCAAGATTGGAAATTTAGATGAAAGACTTCTCAGGGATGTTTGACATCTTGAGAACCCATCAACAGACCAACTCAAATCCAAGACCGGAAGAAAATGATCTGGCCCCTTGAGACTAATACAAATGGGCTTCTATTCCATATCATGACCTAGAAAAGGAAGGAGAACATGAGGGTGCCTTGGGTGACTGCCTTCTTGTTCCATTGTGCAGTGCTCTGGGAATGGAGTACGGGTCTGCCTGTCCCTTTGTTTGTCTACTCTGAGTCTGTTAATTAGCCATAAACTCAAGAAACATCTTTGGGATTTTGAGACCTCATGGCTTCATGTAGTTGTGAATACCATTAGAAGTCTGGGAATCTCTCATATTGATTTCCAACTTTGTGGGAAAAATAGAACAAAAACAAACAGACAAAAGACCCAAGCACCTGCTAAGGTAGTTTGTGTGGACAAGGTTTGTGTTACAAGGTAGTGGACTCATTGTCTAGGTGGCACTCTACCACCAGGCCAAATTACTGAACAGGAAGTGTGGACTTTTTGAATCTGCACTATGTTAAGATATTGTTATTGCATCTGCTGTGCTCTCAGAAGACAGGCAGGATCTGCTAGAATGCTGTCAGACCCATGGTATATCTCTTTCACATGGTTTTTGTGTGGATCAAATGAATTAACAGAAACAATGAACTTAGAACAGTGTATGCCCTACAACCAGCACTCAGTAAATACCAGTGTTAATCTTGATAGGGTTTTGACAAATTAATGCCAGGGATACTCAAGACTATCCCAGGGAAGCAAAGGGATGCCAGTGGTCTGAGCCAAGAGATTAGATTATTGAGTGAGGCAAAGATATAAGCTCAGAGACAAAACACTTAGGACCAGTAACCTGGCAGAGCTGACAAGCTAAGGACTGGAAGATGGAAAACAGACTCTCTCCGGGCTTCTCTACCCTCCATGGGGTTGAAAGGGAAGAGGGAGTACGTTAGAAAAAGACTGGTCTGGAGCTAGAATAATTCATTGAAAACATATTCCCCAAGGACACGTGCAAATCAAATCAAATTCACAAGGTAAGGGCAAAACTACAAACATTTTAAGGCAATAGTTGTCCATATAGTCAAATGATTTTGAACTGTGAGGAAGGGGATAAGGCCAGAATAGCCTGAGGCTGGTGATCAGGGACTGAGGTCTAGCAAGTTTGTGAGAACACCAGGCAAGGAGGTGGCCCTGCCTTACGGCCCAAACTTTCATCTCTCTATAATTTCCTAGGGTAAATAAAATTTTCAAAGTTTCATAGACAGCCTCCTCTAATAAGTATTGGTTGACAGATGTAGATTTTCTTATGGCGTTGACTCAAATATCTTCTAATTAATTCTGTGTATGACATACATGTGCATGTGAGTATGGGCATGGTATCATGTTTGGTTATAATATTCAAATTCTGGTGATTATAGAACATAAGGCATGAAAATGTATAGAAGTCTGTGTATTATTATAAGACATGATATAGCATTAATATATATGGAGTGAGATAAACATAGGTTTGAATCCTATCATTTACTCATTAAAAGAACCTAGATAAATTCACATAACTCCTATAGAGTCTCTTTATCTGTGATACAGAGATCATAATGTTGGCTTTATGGATCACTAAAAAAATTAATTAAAATAAGGTTTGTAAATTATTTTTAACAGTGTGGTGTTGTAGTGACTTTTCTTTTTAATCTTGGTTTTATGATAATGTTTAGGATTTTTATTTCAGATTTACTTATTGATTTGAGGAGGGGGAGGGACAGAGGGAGAGAGTTTTAAGCAGACTCTGTTCTGGGTGCAGAGCCTGACGTGGGGCTCGATCTCATGACACAGATCATGACCTGAGCCAAAACCAAGAGTCAGAAGCTAATTAATTTATCCCTAAATTAAGGAATGTCCACTATAGAATCTTATCAGTCCTTCTATAGTGTGTATGGATTCATCAGATATGGTATAAATCATATGACTACTGTTAAAGTATTTCAACACACTATCATCCATAGGCCAAATCTAAACTGCAGCCCACTTTGTAAATAAAGTTTTATTGAAACATAGTTACACACAGTTGTCAACATGTTGTTTATGGCTACATTTGTACTACGACAGCAGAGCTGAGTGGTTTTGAAAGAGTGGTCAGCAAAGCCCAAAATATTTACTATTTAGCTCTTCACAGAAAAATGTGCTGATCCCTCTATTAGACTGTCAGTCTTAGATTTGAAAGAACATCTACTGGTTGATAAAATAATTTTTAAAAATTACAATACAAACTATATGGCCTAAATCCCTAAATGCAATGCAAATAATATTGAGTGGATAATACATAAAAGAACTAGTATTATATGAAAATAAAAGTGATGTATCAGTTAAATAGAATGCCTATCAAATATCAGGCTCAACATAACCACAATATTTAGAGGTATTACCACTCAATGACATTTCCCAACTGATTGTGATAACTTAATACTTCGCTAGAAAATGATAGGATTGGAAAATTATAACTCAGAGTCAAAGGAATTCTGCAACCTTGCTCAGACATGTTCTTCTTAATTGCAATTTATTTTTTTAAAGCTGTTATAACATCAGCAGCAGCAGTGTGGGCTTCAGGAGTACACACAGGGAGCGCAGGATCTGGACCATGTTCCTGATCAGTTGCAGCAGACACAATGGTGGTAATAGCCAGAGTGCTGGAGTGGACCCACGAGCAGGGTCAGTGCTGAGGGTGGGTTTCTGAGAGCTGAGCAACGCCACTTTCTCTTTTTCACGTTTCCAGCATAAAGAATGGAGATAGCTGCGTTCTGCAGTTTCTTCTCTCTAGTGAACACCAACACCCTGCCTTTCCTCCTGTAGTTCTTCCAACACTTTTGCAACAAATCCCTGTATTAAATTCCTCTCCATGTGAAATACATGAAGTATATTCTATTTTCCTGACGGAATCTCAACTGCCATAGCGTTTCCGTTGAAGAGTGAAAGATACAATGATATTAATTAAGGTATTCCTATGCCCACCTACGGTGGTGCAGGCAAAATACTGTGGTCAAGAAGGACAAATCCACAGACAAAATCAAAGGGAATGGGTCCAATGTAAACAACCTGTCATCATGTGACTGGCTGGTGTCTGAAGACAGTATCCCATCTTGGGGCTCATGCTTGACTTCTGCTCAGCAGCTTGGGTACAACTCAGCACTGACTGCTGGGCTAGCCTTGGTAACAGTAAGTTGTCCTTTAACATCTGCTTAAGAAACTCTCTGTATTAAATCCCCGCCTCTACTGGGCTTAAAACCATCCCCCCCAAAAATTCATGTCCATTTGGAACTTGTGAATGTGACTTTATTCTGAAATAAAGTCTTTGCAGATAGAATCACTTTAAGATAAGGTCGTATGGGATTAGAGTAGGCACTCAATGCAATAACAGGTATCATTTTAAGAAGCAGGCTATTTGGACACAGAGACAGACAAATAAGGAGAACATTATGTGATAATGGAGATAGAGATCAGAGTGATGCATCTACACACCAAGGAATGCTGAGGATTGCCAACAACCACCAGAAGTTAGGGAGAAGCAAGGAAGGATTCTCCAGAATCTTCAGAGGAAGCATGTCCCTGCCAACACCTTAATTTCAGTCTTTAGCATCCAGAACAGGAGGAATGTAAATTTACGTTGTTTTAAGCTAACCAGTTTATGGTAATTTGTTGTTGCAGCCACAGGAAATTAATATACCTTCTTTGTTTGAAATTTCTGGAGATTTTTTGTCTTTTTAAATTAGGCACTATCGGGGTGCCTGGGTGGCTCAGTCGTTAAGAGGCTGCCTTCGGCTCAGGTCATGATCCCAGCGTCCTGGAAACGAGCCCTGCATCAGGCTCCCTGCTCGGCGGAGAGCCTGCTTCTCCCTCTCCCTCTGTCTGCTGCTCTAACTACCTGTGCTCTCTCTCTGTGTTAAACAAATAAATAAAAATCTTTATAAAAAATTAAAAAAAAATAAATAAATAAATTAGGCACTATCTTGGGGCACCTGGATGGTTCAGTCAGTTGAGCGTTGGACTCTTGGTTTCTGCTTAGGTCATGATCTCAAGATCATGAGATCAAAACCTACATTGGGCTCCAGGCTCAGTAGGGAGTCTGCTTGAAGATACTTTCCCTTGTGCCTCCCCCCCACCTCAAGTAGGTAAAAATAATCTTTAAATTAGGCACTATCTTACTTCATTTGGGCTGTTATAACAGAAAAACATGGACTAGGTGTCTTCAACAACAGACATTTATCACAGTTCTGGAGGCTGAGAAGGACAAGATCAAGGCACCAGCAGATTTGGTGTCTGGAGAAGACCTGTTTCCTGATTCACAGACAACTGTCTTCTTGCTGTGTTCTCACATGAAGGAAAGGAAGAGGAAACACTCTGGATTCTCTTATCTAAGGGCACTAATCCCATTCATGAGGGCTCCACCCTCATGACCTAGTCACCTCCCAAGGGACCCACCTCCTTAGACCATAACAATGGGGATAGGTTTCAACATATGAATATGGGGGTGGGGCACAAACATTCAGTCTATAACAGATACTAACTAACACACATTCTGTCTTGCAAATAGCCTATAACTATGATAAATAAAAATTACAGTAAGACCGGGCGCCTGGGTGGCTCAGTTGGTTGAGTGACTGCCTTCGGCTCAGGTCATGATCCTGGAGTCCCGGGATTGAGTCCCACATCGGGCTCCCTGCTCAGCAGGGAGTCTGGTTCTCCCTCTGACCCTCCCCCCTCTCATGTGCTCTCTCTCTCTCTCTCTCTCATTCTCTCTCTCAAATAAATAAATAAAATCTTTAAAAAAAAATACAGTGAGACCAAAGAAAAACTGTATTCCCACCAGGCTGACATATACTAAATCTGTATATTATTATTCCATCATTTTCCCTGTATGTATGGCAAAGGTTAATGGTCTCTAGAGCCAAGCTGCACTAGCTAAAATCTAGGTCTGAGTAATCTCTGTATGCTTCTGTTTTCTTATGTGTGTAATGGGGCAAATAACAGCATCTTCCTCATAGGATTGTGAAGATTAAATGGATAAGTGTACCTTACTAGCTGATGCAGTTTGTTGTCATCAACCTACTGTTTTTGTATAACTGCAATCCACCATATTGAATTTTGTCTCTACACTGGTTTTGAATTGACATACACACAAAATATATATCAATTTAATCTAATTAGCAATATAGTAAGCATCATCTCATATTTCTACAGCGTGCTTACTAAAGGAAGATCAACAACGATACCATTCTGGAAAGACAAACCCTAAAAGAGATTATTATTCAAATGTTAAAACTCAATGCCAGTATTAAAACTCAATGAAACACAGTTCTGTGTTATGCTTTTAGTTCTCTTTTATCAGGTCCCCATTCGAAACTATTCAGTTTTAACGTGGCATAAGAACTTTAAAAGCAGCTTGCATTTTATCAATCCGTTCACATTTGAACCATTCTGAAGTGAGAAAAAAAAAATGCATCTCTGCTCCATTATTATAAATGCTAAAATATGTTATATTCAAAATTGCACTTATCCGCCAGAAAAAGTTTGTCACTACAACAACTCTAGGTATTATTTGGCAAAACAACAATTATATAAACGTTCTCATTTGGGTGAAATAATTAGTAAGAGCTTTTTGTCCCTTTATTCATCTGAGGCTTTGAAGTGTTAAGCAAAAAAAAAAAAAAAAGAAAGAAAGAAAGAAAGAAAGAAAAAAAACCAAACAGATGAGCTCCACTTTCCAAAGGCACAGATGAGAGGCAGCTTGAATGGTTGACCAAAACCTCAGGTCTCCGTGGAAGGCCTGAGACAGCTACCAGTTCAGTGATCATTTTGACAGCACTGAATAAACCGCTCGGAATCCTTTGTCATCCATGACTGAGAAAGGCAAGTTTTCTCTCCATTTTTTTTTTTTTTTTTCTGACTGCATTCATACTGTAGTTTCTAAGGTTAGAGTTCAACTCAACTGGCTGGAAGGTACATGCCTATGTTTCTACAAAGATCAGAAATTTGTTCTACCTGAACTTTAATGTTTTGATGAATTGATCAAGAGCATATATGAAAACAGAAATAACTTCCTTGCTGAGTCTAAAGTTACCTCTCCCTTACTCTTTAGAAAACATCCCCTGTGTTCACCTGCCATTAGCATAGCATCTGGACCATTGTCAAGGTATGTGGCCACTAAGGAGAATCTTGCTTAGAACAGCTGAAACCAGCTCTCTGTGGTAATCTAGGTTATTAAAGCACTGGGAAACCAATTGCCTCTAGTACTGACCTGGTGCTAAACTAGTCAAAACTGTGAAAGCCATTTAAATCCCAAGATTCAAAATCATGGATATAGAATTACTCTAATTTCTTTTTTTTTAAGATTTTATTTTTTTAAAAGTGCTTCTTTTTTCTTTTTTGAAAATTTTTATTTATTTATTTGAGAAAGAGAGAGGGAGAGTGAGAGAGAGAGCATGAGTGGTGGGGAGGGGCAGAGGGAGACGGAGAAGCAGACTGCCCGCTGAGCAGGAAGCCCGATACGGGGCTCGATCCCAGGACCCTGGAATCAAGGCAGACGCTTAACCTGCTGAGCCACCCAGGCGCCCCTAAAGAGTTTATTTTTAAGTAATCTCTACACCCAACATGGGGCTTGAACTCACAATCCCGAGATCAAGTCACATGCTCCACAGACGAAGCTAGGCAGGTGCCCCTACTCTACTCTAATTTCAATAAAGAGACATATTTCAATTATTCATATACTTCTTTTTTGGGGGTGTTGTTTTTTGTTTTTTGGGTTTCTTTTGTGAGCAAATACTTTCTCTTTACTGTGTCTAAGATATCCTTGGCATTGATGCCACCCATCTAGAAGTAGTCATTATTTTAGTGAATAACCCTCTTCCTAACCCTCAGGATGCCTGCAGAGCTGAAAGAGCATCCGAATCAGAATTGTAATATCTAAACACTTAGTTCTAGTACCACCATGGGTAACCCTGGATAAGTCTCTAGCCTCTCTGGATGTTGGTTTTCTAAACATGAGATATCTAACCCACACAGTTTCATCTGTCCCTGCCATGGGTAATGCTTTATGAACCCATGATTCTATTCCTATAGAACATCTCTAATCATTTTATTCAGCAATTTCCCACCATTTTCTTAATTCATTTTCATACATAAGTTTATCTTAGGGTTAAAGCTATTACTGAATGAGGAATTAGTAGAATAGAAAATCCAGACAACAACTGAAGGTTGTATTTAAAATAAGTTGTAGCTCCACTTCAAACAAACTCAACCTAAAACACCCGTCAAGGAGATTGTGACCAAGCTTGCAAAACAGGAGGCAAGAGACTCTGAGAGCAAACCCCAAAAGGGGGGAGAAATCCACCCTTCACAAAATAGAGAAGAGGAAGAAAATCAAGCAGAAAGAAAAAAGAATGAAAGGAAGGCAATTTAAAGAAGGGGTGGTAACATTTTAAAAGACAACCCCATGAGCCATGCAATTTACACTTCCAAATAGTGCTTTTTCGGTTATATATCAGAAGTCTCACATTTTGAAAAGTCACATGTAATGCAGTGACCAGGAGTAAGGGAAGCAGAAGGACTGTTTCATTTTGAGTTATTCCTGAAAATATATCAGAGATAAAAGGCAGATAAAGAGGTAAGATATCAGAGTTTCCATTCCTTAGGTGTTCCTGAAAAGACTCTCGTTATTTTTAATCTGAGTGAAATGCAGTTTTGCATATTGTTTTCTGTTTTATAGAGAGTCCAGGCAGCAGTGAACACGGGTCTGTCCCAGAATGGTCTCAACCGTGAATGTGCCCTTCCATATGCAATTTCGTATTTCTGCTTCATCCTCCATGAAATGCAGTTTATTACACAACTTGGTGAACTGTAGTCCAACCACTAGAAACTGATTTGTAAATAATCTTGGGGAAGAAGTAGGAAGAGCTGAGTCCTGCCTTAACTGCTGTTTGGTCACTGTGCAGTCTTTGGCAAACGTGACTTTTATTTTCATTATATATATATATATATATATATATATATATATATAATGAAAATTTCATTATATATATATTTTTTTTGGGGGGGTTTCTTTTGTGAGTATATATACTTTCATTATATATATATGTATGTATATATAATCTGCATTGCATACCTCACGACAGTTAAGGAAGATGTTTGTGCACTACTCTAGATTAAGAATTGATTTTTAGAATGTTTGAAGGCTGATGGGAAGGAATCAAATCACGAGGAGGGGAAAAGCATTGAGGACACAGTGGCCAGAAGATCTGGGAGCCAAACTATGATTCCAGACAAGGCAATTAAGGAATGGAATTCAGAGTACACAATGGTAAGACTCATCTCTTGAAGGAAAGGCCCGCAGGAAGCAGACCAGAGGGGGTGGATTTGCTGGTGCATGTTTGTTTCCATCAGAACATGGCTGTGATTGTAGGAAGCCAGGTTATTGGCTATATGTCTGAGGTATAGGACTATGAAGATACTGAGGGAGGTCTGAATTCACACAGCATTTAAATTAAGTCCAGGGGGATGCTTATTAAAGGAAGGGGGAATTTAGGGTATGGTGACATACCCCTGGAGACAGCCTGAATTCTTGCCTGGAATCTGTCATCGATTTGTCACTTAAAGCTATGAACTTATCTCACACATATACACACATCTCTTCCTTTTAATCATAAAATGAGAATGTTACTAACTGTTTCTACTTCTCATGTAGTGTTATAACCGAGAAAAAATAACTGAATAGTCTTCTTGCGAGAAAAAAATAGGGACGTTTTGGAAATTTAAGCCTTTTACAATCAGATGAATAATCTTGTAAAACTAAAAAGAGTTAGCAGGTCGGGAGTTGCAGCAGGGATTCAGGTAGACTCTGAATGGAGACCTGTGTGCCCTGCACACAAGCAGGCTTCCTAAGGTAGGATTTCCAGTAAGCCTAGGCACACTGAGGTAGGTGTGTGAGGTAATGGGATTCTTCAGAGTCAGGAACACTTTGAAATAATTTAAAAGGGTAAAACACATAAGTGGTGGACAGTGATGCATTTAAATACCATCAGGAGCTGTGCCCCGACTGAGAATATAAGCAGAGCTTCACCTAAGCATTTGAGGTCTATTTGAGTCTCTTTGGAACTCTTCCTTTCTGAGAGGCAATAAAGAGTCCTGAAAATAGATTTTGTAATATATTCCCTCTAAAGAATATTTGCACTTGAGGGAAATTTTCCTTGGTCATATTCAAGTCTAACGCTCAGTTCTTTGACAAGACTGAAAAACAGGTGCTCCCGGCTTATAAAGTAGCCCCAACCAAAATGACGGCATAATGTGAATCTGTCACAACTAACCTTGCCTCCCATTGTAAACACAAGGAACCAAGGCTGACAGAGTTCTAGCAAGAAGACACACTGAGTTTGTGAGGAAAAGTGTTTGCAGCTTCTCTCAGGCCATTAGTAGAATTCATTGTGAAATAATATTGCATAATTCATAATAAAAAATGTCCCCGAAGAGTGACAGTTAAAAAAAGTAATAAACATGCCTGCTGCCAAAAAAAATCTCTGAAGACAGAAATAAACCTTGTAATAACTTGGAAATGATATCGAACCAGCCCCAAAAGGTAAAGATGATGCTCTTTCTGCTGTCACACAAATACCTCCTTACCATACTCAGATCTGAATGGTGTCTACCTTTAAAATGTTTCTATTCTTGGGGCGCCAGGGTGGCTCAGTCGTTAAGTGTCTGCCTTCGGCTCAGGTCATGATCCCGGGGTCCTGGGATCGAGTCCCTCATCGGGTTCCCTGCACAGCAGGGAGTCTGCTTTTCCCTCTCCGCTCCCCCTGCTTGTGTTCCCTCTCTCGCTGTCTCTCTGTGTCAAATAAATAAATAAAATCTTAAAGAATAAAAATAAAAATAAAATGTTTCTATTCTCCACACAAAATAGAGACTTCAAACTGGGTTCCTAACTCTCAGATTGGGTTGTAATAACGGGTTAAAAAGAAATACATTGGTGAATATGGAAACTAACTTTTCTCTGAATATATTTATTCCTCCAAAACTCTGAAGACATGAATATTGAATATGATTAGAAATTTGACAACAACGCAAATCAATCCCAACGGTCCAAGTAAATGTAAACAACAAATTAAATCATCCTAGAAAATTACTTTCTGCCTCAGTTAAATAGGCTAGGCCAGATACCTCTAACAATACAGAGGCATATTGAAAAAATTTATCATAAGCACAGATGAAAACTTTTTGAAAAGACAATTTCTTATCTGAAATTATGGGATGAAAGTGACGACAAGAATCAGGTCTGGTTTCTAACATCCTGGTTGCTGTGGTCTGCAGCTAATTCCTCTGGGAGGAGCAGGGTCTCACTTTTCTCCTGCTCCCTTACTGCAACAATTGAGCATCTTTAGAGGCCAATTAGTGAGGAAACACCTATCAATGTAGAGAAGAATGAACTGCCAATAAATTACCACTCTAACCTTCTAAATTGATATCAAGAGCAAATATTATTTAAGGACCAAACAGTTTGTACAGTGAGCAGTAAACTCCACTTTTTCTCCAAAGGCTTATAAAAATATAAATTAGGTTAAGAAAGGGGGACATAGACAGAAAAAACTGTTGTTGACGGACATCCTGAAGTTTTTCATTTTCCTCCTCTTTTACCAAACATTCCTGGAAATATGTTTACCAGGTATTCAGAACATGTGGTTCAGTGGTTAGAGTATCTAAATGGTTGTTTAATATATAACCTATGCTGTAATAAAATTTAAGAAGTTAGCTATATCATGAATAGAAATATACCTAAAAACTAAACAATGTTCAATATGCCGTTTTTAAAGAAAAATATGTACAATTATTACATAAAAATAGTCATGGGATTTTTCTACATCTCTCACCCACAATCTTAAATTTATACCCATAAAGGTCTAAATATATTTAGGAATGCCATAGCTAATAACAACTGATTTTTATTAAATATTTTTAAACAATAATCAGGCCTTCAGCTAATGTTGAGCACAAACTCATTACTGATTAATATGGAAAGAGACAAGAGATTATACTTTTCAGGAGAAAAAAAAGGAAAATGAGTGATACTTCTTTTCCTTTAAGTTCTTGACTCTTTTCACAATATCTCAAATTATAATCAACTCGTTTCCTGTCTGCAGTGACTGGCAAATTGTGACGATCCCCTTGGATCAAAGAAAGTTCATTAAGAGACTCATAAATATTTATTGAGTTCCTAACGCGTGCTGGTCTCATGCTAGGTGCTGGGGTGCAGAAGGAAAAGGATATGGTTCCTGCTCTCAGTGAGCTCCCAGGTGGGTAATATATGTTCACAGTTGAAATATATTACGTAAGAGTAATAGAAAGAAATATAGAACTGGGTGCCTGGGTGGCAGTCGGTTAAGTGTCTGCCTTTGGGTCCTGAGATCAAGCCCCATGTTGGGCTCCCTGCTTAGTGGGGAGTCTGTTTCTCCCTCTGCCCCTCCCCCTGCTTGTCTCTCTCTCTCTCTCAAATAAATAAATGATCTCTAAGAAAGAAAGAAAGAAAGAAAGAAAGAAAGAAAGAAAGAAAGAAATATAGAACTAATGTCCAAGTAAGAGTAATGGCTTCTGCTTGAAGACAAAGGGAGATGAAGTGGATAAGAAAAGCCAAAGCCACATTGTCTTGAAGGATGAAAAGATCTTTCTCCAATGGATAGGGCGGTGGGGCTCTCAACTAGGAGAGTACAGAATCTAGACATACAGAATTGGTTAACATATCTAAGATTATTAGTAAGATACCTGGACCATCAGAAAGGAAAAAAAAAAATTAGAAACCTCAAATGGGAGAACTCTCTAGCAATAAAGAGATGAAATAATGCACATCACATGGATAAGAAAGTATAAGGAAAAAAGGAGGGAGGCAGAAACATTGGAGAGTCTAAGAGATGACATTCCTCTTCTTTGCATTCAACTTCTATCTTTGGAACTTTCTATGTTGAGTTACAAAATACAAATCCATAGTACACCAAGAACAGAAGTCTAAATAAAATCACTCACTCAAAGCATTTCTACACAACAAATGAAACTGTTTTCCTTTTTCCGGATGTTTTCTAGTCCTTAACCATATACACACATTTTTGAATGGTTACATAAATATATAGAAACAGTATCTTCCTTTTTCAGTTAATATAATGATCATATACTAGCCTTATGTCATCCATATATTCCTGAAAATATTTTTCTAGTCTGCGGATATGCTATAAAAGTTTTAAATATTTTTGAGGTTGCATAATGCTTAAGTAGATTTGCTAAAATTTACTTGGAGTTTGCTATTTAATTTAGAGGCAATATTTTGTTATCATAAACAATGTGGCAATAAACCTGCAATTCCCCTTTTGAATTAGTTCCTTATGATTCATTCCTAGAAGAGAATTAATAGGTCAAAATATGTAAATATTTAATAGCTATTAATAAATGTCTTTGTATTTTTTCTATAAACCATGAATGTTTATCTGTATCTCTGTCCCAACTAGGCTCTGAATTGTTTGAGGCTGTGATCCATGCTTTTTAATTAGTGGACTCCTGGACCTACCACATGGCTTGGCACCTCAGAGATGCTCAATAATACTTGTTAAACAAGTGTGGCTGATTGGTAGTTTTCAGCAACTATCCATTTTCCCCATTTTAAGAAACATAATTTAGATTTCAGCTGGCATGTCATTAGTCCACCTTGAAGATAATCTCTTAGCCTCCCATGCAAGCTGTGTGTAGCTAGTGCTACACGTGAAGTTAAATTCTGACCAACGAGTATTATCCAAGATTTCCAGGGAAGCTACTTAAGGAAGCATAACCTAGCTGGCAGGTTACCCTTTTTCCTTTCCTACAATCATCTTTCCAGATGCCTGGAATATAGAAGTGATAGCTAGAGCTACAGCAACTATTTTAGGCAATGAGTTCTTTTTGAGAATAGAATCAAAGTACTAGGATAACAAAACAAAACAAGCAAAAAAAAAAAAAAAAAAGAACAAACCCAGATCCCTCATAACCATGGAGTCACCACACCTTCCCTTGACTACCTGCCCCAGGACTTATTTTATAGAAGACAAATAAACATTGACCTGCTTAAGTCCATTGTATTTCTGAAAATGGTTTCTAAACAATTAAATAGTTAATGATAAAATAATGTTGAATAAACTCAGTAAGTGATAGAAATAATGTCACCTCAACTATAACTATATATTATTTTAATTCTAGAATTTATTCATTTTATAAACTAGAAAGGCCAACTCAGATTTTTAAATTTGCATATATTTTATTATTAGGAATGTTTTTTTGCTGTGTTTAATATTTTGAGAGTTAACTATCCATCTCTTGACTATGTATTTATTTGAATCTTAGAACTCTGTCACCAGTTTTTAGAACTCTTCATAAGGTGTACAGAACCCAGTAAAAAGTAAACCAGACACCACATCAACTTTTTCCTCATCTGTCTTTATCTATGGTTGCACTATTCATTGTTTATATAACATTTTCTGTTAGTAGATAATATATTTCTAATTTTTCTTTGTAACTCTTCATAGAAAATAAATTCACTGCCCCTACAGAGATTTGAGAAATTTTCACATTTATTTACAATTGTTTCCCCAAGATTCATTTTGAAATCCAAATCTACCTGAAACTGAATTTTGAAAACTGTTTCTCTGAATTGATTTTTTTATTTTTACATTTAATTTTAAAGTGTTCTTGTATTCTAAATACAGCAATCACCAGAATTTGAATCTTGGGTCTAAGATTTTTTTAAAAAAATATTTTATTTATTTTTTTGAAAGAGAGGAGCACGAGAGAGAGCACAAGCCTGGCTGGGAGGGCAGAGAGGGAGAACAGGATCCCCACTGAGCAGGGAGCCCGATGTGGGACTCAATCCCAGGACCCCAGAATCATGACCTGAGCCGAAGGTAGTCACTTAACAGACTGAGCCGCCCAGGTGCCCCAAAATTGAGCTTTTATGGATAAACGAGGATTACAAATATAAAGTGCTTAGCATAGTGGCTGGCCCGTACCACTTAATTCTACGCATTTTAATGCATTCATGAAACATAAGTTGAACACAGTTACATTAGCTCAAAGTTTAGTTCGTTTTCAAATTAATTGTTTCTAAATTTCAAGTAAGGCTGTATTTCAAGACTTACATCTTTAATATGTGCTTTTAAGAGGTGCATATGTCACCTACATTTTTCTTTCTAAAGCAGGTTTTACTATGGTCATAGCAGTAAAGAAAGGGGACAGATAACTGCATGGTTATTACTCTTACTACATAGGTTTTCCATCATTTTCCAAAATATTTGGAGGTGATTAATGCCTATTCCTGGGAAATTCGTAAAGTTTGCTGGACTCTGGACTTAGTGAAAACATTTAAGTGAAGAAAGCTTCTGAAAGGTAAAACATTCATTTTTCTTTGCATTTAGTTCCCAAATGGAGACAAATAGCTTAAAAGCAATATTAACCTCAATGTGCTTAGGCTATTTATCTTCATAAGAAACAGTCTGAAAACAAGAAAACGAAGCCCATAAAAATGATTTTATTTAGTCACACAAGTATATCTCACCAAAAATCTTTAGTTATTTCCTTAGGGTTTAATTCTGACCTCAGTAACTCATGCACAAATTCTATGGATGTCAATGGAAGCTGTGCGTGAGGAACTCTGGGCCAAATTTGGTTGTCATGGATGGATTAGCCAAAGAGAGCATTAGATCATTTTTTTTTAAATATAAAGTGCTCTCATTCTGTAATCCTTTTCCATCTTTCCAGATTTATTGACCTAATCCAGTAATAATTATTGAATCTCCATAATATACATCAAACCACACTTTCATGCATGCATCATGGAGTCAGTGGCCTTAAAGCATTTACCTTTCCACATAAATGTTAATAATCTCGCAGTAATATTTCATTGTAGCAAAAAGAGAGTATTGTGACAGGCTTTGCGACAAGGTCAATTTCACTTAAGGAAAAATGCTAACATTTTCAAAGTCAGCCATTACGTTGGGGTTGTTACTGCATTTTCGTTATCTTGTTATAGGACAATAATCTGATTTCCCTAGTGCCACAGTTATTTAGGGAGGCTTAACCATATTTATTCAAAGTCAAGATGTATAAGTGCAAAAATCTGTATCATTCTCTAAGTTCCAAACAGTGTTTCAGAAAATCTGCTTTTAAAAATGTTTATCTAGATATCTTTAGCATGTAAATTTTTTCCTTGGAAAGTAAAACTTCTGGAAAGCACATGTGACTTGTCAGAATAATACTGCTTCCCTCTGGGCCAACCTAGGTCTCTCCTTAGGGAGTTAACTTAATGTTAAATTTCTTACTTACCTTGAACTGCACATCATGCTTGTCCTTACAACTAGCATCTGCAGATCCTGCACAGAGCATCTGAAAGGGGACGGTAGTGACCAGTCCACTTTGCCTGAAACTGTTTACTGTCTTCGTCCTCGAGGGCTGTGCAGGTGGCCTCACAGACATTGTGGTGGATTATGCACAAGTATATACTCAATTATATACTCAAATTGCAGTGGGCAGTAAGGAACGTCTGCAGAGCTTTAAGAATGAAAACTGTTGGGCTGTGCATGCCCAAACTTTCAGTTCTGTGATCTGGTGTGGACTCTGAATTTTTAACAAGTCTTCCAAGTGGTTCTGATGCTATTGAACCACAGTCCACGCTTTTGAGGAACACAGGCGTCAAGAAGGGAGAAGCTGAGTCGGCAGTAGAGTGTGGTGTGAATTACAGGGTCAGAAATGCTGGGTGCACATTGTTGCTTGTATCAATTTGACAAATGCAGAGAAGCTTAGTATTAAAGGGGGTGACTAACAACATCTGGCTTGTATAAGGCACTCAGTAATTAGGAATTAAACCAAATGCTATTTTTTTATTGACTCTGCTATATTGTACCAATATTGCCTCTCTGCTGTTAACTGTCACGATTCCGAGCACACTGTTATTCAGGACTGTTACAGGTGCATTGCGTAACCCCTGAATTCACACGTTGAAGTCCTAAGGCCCAGTACCTCAGAATATAACCATTTTTGGAGAAAAGACCTTTAAAGAGGGTTTAACCAGTAATTACACCAGGATAACAAGCATGAGTGGAGACTGTCCTGGCAAACTGGGACTTAACGTTCACCGCCGCTCTAAGACATAGGGAGTTGGATTATAAAGACATAGTCAAGTTTCACCTCATTGCATCTGGCCTCATGAAAGAGATCCAACATGAAGAACAAGTAAGACAGGTTTTCATACCTCCTCACTTCTAAAGCATAGTGATTTATACCTATTGTATGTATTTGTTTGCAGAATGCACTTTTCATTAATATAAATATACATTTGGGGGACTTCCCGTAATAGCAACAAAGTGAAGTGGTCATGCAAACCTTTCACAGATACCAATGAGGAAATCTGGACAAAATTTTAACTACTATTTAAAGTTTTTAGCTTTCTTGACCAAGCACGCTCCTTCAAAACCATAGCTGTGAGAGCAGAAAAATGCAGCCTCATTACGGTTAAAGATAGCGAAGAGAAGGCAGTGTTGGGAGAGAAGTTGGGGATTTGGGGGGGGGGGGAATTCCGGAAGTGAGCATAAAAGAGAACTGCTCCCCAATCTGAGTATAAATTCTGCCCAGACCCCAGGCAGACTTCAAAACCCCATAAGTGCAGGGAAGACCTAGGGGGCTTGGGGCGTGGGTGAGGCAGGCGGATGCTAGAAAGTTCTCTCTGAAAGACTTGGATGCACCAGGACAAATTCTGCGAATCTGCTGCATTTTGAATGGAAGGCATTACCAAATCCAGGCATGGCTCCTTTGGCAGAAAGCTAAAGCCTTCCTGGGTCGAGATGTCAGAAGAGAGAGTCAGAAGTTGGTGGAAAAGATGGAAATGTAAGAGGATTTCCCAGATGCAAGGAATCCCCGGAGATTATGAATCCACACGTGATCTGAACGTAAACTCTGCCCAAATGCTTGAATGATCACCAAATTCTACAGGCATAGGGGGCATGCTGAGGGGACCCAGACTAAAAATAGGCGTACAGTTTGAAGTTGGAGTCCAGACAAGTTAACCGCCTATCTAGTGCTAAACTGGAAATAAGCATGCTCTGTTGGTATGAAGAATGCACAGCCAAGGTGGAAAGGAACACAAAGAAACCGGGATGCAGGGGTCAGCATGGGACAAGAGAGAACCTACATCTGCCGTGGCTTTCCTGAGCATCACAGCGCAAAGCAGACCACGGACTGTGGAGCGAAACTGCCAGAGTTTTAAATTCCTGCTTCACAACTTATTAGCTGTTTGAACTTTAGGAAACTGCTTAACTTCTCTGTGCCTGTCCCCTCATCTCTGAAATGGCTGTAACAGAACTTCCTGGTTGCAGCATTTGTGAGAATTAAATGAGTTAATATATGCAAAGCACTTTCGAAAGGCAGGTATCATGTTAGCTATTATGACAAGGATAATTTCACTGAGGATGATAATAATACATTCCTCCTTCCAACACTTGTATGCAATCCAGGGGGGAAAGGGGAGTGGCTGGAGGGAGGAACTTTGAATTTATTAAAAACACTCGGAATTGGCTCTGATTATGCTAAACTGCACAGGAACAGAACAGAAGCTCAAAATATAGTTACATGGAAAAAAATTATACCTGTTTTCTTGTATAACTTAATTTGTGGTTTTTAGATTTGTGCCTACTGCTTACGACACATACCTGCTGTTTAAATACAAACTCACATGTCCAATATACTGGGTATACTGAATTATATCTTGCTTTTTTTAAAATTCTATTTTATAGGTAGTCTATTTGTAATTTTAACTGCCTCTTTTTTTTTTTTAGACAGGGGAGGGGCAGAGGGAGAGGGAGAGAGAATCTTAAGTAGGCTCCACGCTTAGCGCGGAGCCTGATGCTGCCCAATCTCATAACCCTGAGATTAAGAGTCAGAGGCCTAACCAAAGGAGCCACACAAGTGCCCCACCTGCCTCTTCTTTTTTTAATCCAGAAATTTATGAAAGTTATTTTTAAATTCCCGTATCTTTAAGGATTTTTGTTTGTTTCGTTTCTAATATTATTATATTCTAGTCAGGAAACGTCTACAAAATACATGAAAAAAGTTTCAATTCCATTTACTTCTTATAGGGCTGAACTTTTCATATGATTTAAAAAAAAAATATTTAAGTAATCTCTACACCCAATGTGGGGCTCGAATTCACAATCAAGATCAAGAGTCACATGCCCTTCTGACTGAGGCAGCCAAGTGTCCCTTTTCATATGATTTTTAAACTTTTTCTCCTTGATCACTCGTGCGTTCAAACCCCGCTATTGCATACTATGGAGGTCTTGTCTGCTAAGCAAAGGGGTGCAATGATGAATAAAACTTAATTTCTATCTATAAATGTTTCACTGAGCAATAAAGATACAAACAGACAAACAACTTTTTAGGTAAGAAGAAATCATAGTTGCATTAGATGTAGATAGAAAGGTACAGGAATCACATTTAATACAGGATAATCAATTCAAGAATCAGAAAGGCAGATCTATCAGGGCTTTATAAAAGAAGTGTGGGTTTAAGTAGAATCTGAAAGCATGGGAAGGTACTTTCTAAACAGTGGAGAAAGGGATTCCAGGAGCAATGAAAATTACAGTAGCCTCCCCTCCCATATCCACAGGAGAAAGATTTGCAGACCCTCGGTGGGTGTCTCAAAGGGCGGATAGTTCCAAATTCTATATGTGCTATTTCTTTCCTATATATACATATCTATGATAAAATTTAATTTATAAATTAGATACAGTAAGAGATTAACAATAATAACTAATAATAGAATAGTTATATACTGTAATAAGTTATGTAAATGTGGTATTTTGCTCCCTCTTAAAATATCTTATTTTCCTGAACTTACTCTTCTTCTTGTGATGTTGTGAAATGATAAAATACCTACATGATGAGATGAAGCGAGGTGTATGATGTAGGTGTTATGATGTAAGGTTAAGGGGCTACTGTCCTTCTGATGCTGCATTAGAAGGAGGAGCATCTGAGACGCCTGGGTGGCTCAGTCGGTTAAGTGTCCAACTCTTGATTTTGGCTCAGGTAGTGATCTCAGGGCCATGATCGAGCCCTGTGTTGGGCTCCATGCTCAGCATGGACTCGGCTTGAGATTCTCTCTCTCTCCCTCTGCACCCCCTCCTGCTTCTGCTCTAAATAAATAAATAAAATCTTAAAAAAACCCAAAACAAAACAGGAGGAGGAGCATCTGCTTCCGGTCCTCAGTTGACTGCATGCAACTAAAGTGTGGAAGGCAAAACCATGGGTAAGGGGGGGCTGCTATAGGTTAAGTCACAGCAATATCAAACAACAAGCAAGTCCAGGGAATTGTAACTAATTCCAAATTTTTAAGCCTAGTGGGAAGGAGAGAGTAAAACCACAAGATCTGATGAGAGGCAGGATTCAGGCTGTATTTTTATTTATTTATTTTTAATTTTATTATTTTTTTTCAGATTGTATTTTGATTTAATGTATATGTAATGACAGCCTGGTATGAGGCCCTGGAGTAAAAATGGAGAAAAGGGATTAGGTTTTCGGCACACTGCATTAGGACTCAGCAAATGACTTGCTTTGTCAGGGGAGAGGAGATGATGCGGATGTGGATTTGAGACTGCGGAAAAGATCAGGTCTTCAAAGGAACTGAAGGATCACTCAGATTTCTGGCCGAGGTGGCTAGTGACTTTATTAATAGCCATTAAGTTTCTACGATAAAGTACAACTGAGGATGGAAGAGATGAGTCTGCACTTGGGCGCTTAGACGTCAAAATTCTTGTGGGATACCTACATGGTGCTGCCTGTTGGGAGGCTGGAAAGTGGAATTTGAAATTTGGAATTCAAGATAGAGTTATGGACTGGCACTTGTGTTTGGAATATACTGAAATCCTGCAAATTCTTTTATGCAGAGTGAGATAAGGACAGGACTTGAGACAGAGCCTTAGAAGTTCCAACTATTTAAGAGGTGGGCAAAGAGGGGAAAATGGGAAAGAACTCCGTACTAGTCAGAGTTCTCCAGAGGAACATGACACCGGGGTTACTTGCTCTATGAGCTTTGGAATTAGCCATTCTGTTATGCCATCGTTAAGGTACAAGCACAACAATAAAAATAGTGAGATTGATTAAAAAATATAGATATATACACCTCAAAGTTTATTTTAAGGAATTGGCTTATGCTATTATGGAAACTGGCAAGTCTAAAATTTCACAAGGTAAGCTAGCAGCTTATAGACCCGGGGAAGAGTTTCAGCTGAAGTCCAGCGCAGTCTGCTGGCAGAATTCCATTCTCCTCAGGAGAGGTCTATTTTGTTTGTTTGTTTGCTTTATTTGTTTTGTTTTGAATTAAGGCCTTCAACTGATTAGATGAGTCCTACCCACATTATAGAAGGTAATGTTTTACCCAAAGTCTGCTGATGTAAATTTTAATCTCATCTAAAAGAATATCTTCACAGAAACATCTGGAATAATGCCTGGCAACTATCTGAGTACTGTGGCTTAGCCAAGTTGACACATAAAATTAACCATCACAGAAACTGAGGAATATTCAGGAATGAAGAGAGAACAATGTGGGGGAGGAGGGAAGGAGGGAGAGAGAGAGAGAGACATTTCCCTAAGCTAAGAAAAGAAAGAATTCTGAGAAAAAAACAAAAAACAAAAAACAAGTGGTCCAAAAGATTTCAAGCAGGATTTGAACTGAAAATATGCTCCTGGGTGAAACAACGGGAAGCCATTCGATAGAATAACTGTCCTTTGGCCGAAGTTTAAGAGCAAGGAGTTGAAAGGTTAATGGGGGGAAGGGGGGATATAGGAGACATTGTGCGCTAATTACTTCCACTAGAAATTTGGCTTGTGAATACAAGAAATTGCAGAGTGAGTGGCCAAAGAGAGCATAGGGGTGAAGGGGATCCCATTTTTCTATAGGACTTGGAAAGAAATAAAATAAACTTGTTATGATTAACACCTTGGCTGATGATAGCAAACGTGACTTTCGCTCAACACATTAACACTCCAGGTGTAAGTGCAGTTTACCAGGGATTCATAAAAACAGGAGACTCTCATCCTAAAGAGTGATTGTCTAATAGTGAAATTGCAGTGAACTCTGGGGGGGAAGGAGGAAGTTTTGAATGCCTTTTGATCTCATCAATCAAACAAAACCATATAGGTAGCTGCATTTTTGGCAAGGCAGATGGCAGATGGGGTGAAAGGTGGCCTAAGAGTGCGCTGGACATTTTTAACATTTTCCCCCAAATTATTTTCCATTACTGGTTCATACTATAATCTCTAACAAAGGATATATGAACATTCATAAGCAAATTCTTTTTCTAGGAAAAATAATATTCTCATTTATTTCACATCTCCTCATAACTAACCTTTCTGGAAGGTCCACACGAGGTAGTAGGGAGAAAAAAGGAATGGAATGTTTCAATACCTGGGCAAACACATCGTCAGTAGCGAGATCTTGACTTTGCTTTTTTTTTTTTAAAGTTTTATTTATTTATTTTAGAGGGTGAAGGCAGAGGGAGAGGGAGAAAGAGAATCCCAAGCAGATTCCCCACTGAGCGCAGAGCCCGAGGGGGCTCAATCTCATGACCCCAAGATCCACCTGGACAAAATCAAGAGTGGAACGCTCAACTGACTGAACCACCCAGGTGCCCCTAGACTCTGATTTAAACATTTAGGACAGTGTTCTTTCTTTTTTTCAAAACCTGTCTAGATCTAAAATTAAGATGGAGCGCCTGCGTGGCTCAATTGGTTAAACGTCTGCCTTCAGCTCAGGTCATGATCCTGGGGTCCTGGGATGGAGCCCCACATCGATCTCCCTGCTCAGCGGGGAGCCTGCTTCTCCCTTTGCCTCTCCCCCTGCTTGTGCTCTCTCTCTCTGTCAAATACATAAATAAAATCTTTAAGAAAATAAAATAAAATTAAGAAAAAACATACTTCATGGATACATGATACACAGGCAAGTCTAATTTCTATTATGGCCAATTATTCTCATTTGTCATACAGTAAGTCATATGTCCTATGCATTGCTTTGTTTTCTTCAAAAGCTTAACACCACTGATAGGAGAAGAAACTATAGCGTGAGGCCTCGATTTTCATGCCATAAATGTATGAAAAGCATAGAAAGTCTTCCTTAGTAGAATCTCATAAAGAATATAACACATTTTTGGCCATTGCCACCAAATAAACTTCCAACGGCTGGCAAAAGCACATCTCATTTGAAGCAGGGAAGTAATCGCACTTGTTCCACTTGAGTTGGGCAACCAGGTGCTTTGCTGCGTTTGAAGAAGCTCCATTCGACATAATGGGTTGGGGTCACTTCATCTAATGTATCTCATTATATTGAGGTAATATAATCATTTCAGTGGTTTGTTTTCCATTCAAGAATGAGGAATTTCAATGTACTAAGGAAACGATTTGTTTTCAGTATCTGATAAAATAAGTAGTTCACAAGCTTTCATTTTTAAAAATATCTAGATTTGGACACAAGTTAAAAATAAGATTTAATATTGAAGGCTTTATTACCAAAATCTGTCTTTCATCTGATTAAGAGATTTGGGAGGAATGTGGGTTTTAGCGTTTTAGATCCCCTAGTGTCGTCTTTCTGGCCTGAAAGAATGAGCAGCAGTTTATTTTGGGTATGGGCTCTTTATGTCAATGATCAACAGCCACATCAGCTTTTACTAAGGAATAGAGCAGGGACCAGGTGAAGGGCATTAACATTTGTACAAAAGGATTTCATTACATCTTTATAATAGCCTCATGAGTTAGGTAAAACTACATTTGAGCCATATGAAATTACTGCTTCATAGGTCAAAAGTTTTATAATACTGGCAATTTCACGTGGCTCAAACTAAAAGTACAGTTGACCTATGAACAGTGCCTATAACTTCTGACTCCTCAAAAACTTAACTACTAATAGCCTACAGTCGACCAGAAGTCTTGCCGATGACAGTCAATTGGCACATATTTTATATGTTACATGTATTATATACTATATTCTTACAATAAAGTAAGCTAGCGAAAAGTATTAAGAAAATCATAAGAGAAAATACATTTACAGTACAGTACTGTACGTATTGAAGAAAAATCCATGTGTAAGTGGATCTGTAGAGTTCAAATTCATGTTTTTCAAAAGTCAACTCTATTCTTGCCATAACTGTAAAGAAACTGAATCCCACAAGTGTTATATAATTTACTCAGGTCAAACAGTGTATCACCCAATTATAAATTAAACCAGTTTCTTTACCATTCATTTCTTTAGCAAAATAAGATTCTAAAAATCATACTTCCAGAAAATTTGGAATTACAAATATCTGAAAATCCACTGCTAGATTTCATTTCTACTCTATGCTCAGTCGTAGCTCAGTCAGGTATGTCAAAAGGACACAGCAGCCAACTGAAAAAGTTCCCGAAGCCAAAAGCTGGAATAATTTGGGCAACAAAATAAATAAAATAGCTTGGATTAAAAACCATGGCGTAAAGTATATACCCATTAGCCCATATTGATATAAATAAATGATTGGACAAATAAACAGATAGTAGGAAGTAGACAAATCTTCTGTGCAGAATTCCAAATAATTTATGTGGATACTCTGACCTCAAGGAGGTAGAGCATAACTGGGGCACCTGGGTGGCTCGGTTGTTAAGCGTCTGCCTTCGGCTCAGGTCATGATCCCAGGGTCCTGGGATGGAGCCCTGCATCGGGCTCCCTGCTCTGTGGGGAGCCTGCTTCTCCTTCTCCCACTCCCCCTGCTTGCGTTCCTTCTCTCGCTCTGTTTCTCTCTGTCAAATAAATAAATAAAATCTTTTAAAAAAAAAAAGGAGGTAGAGCATAACTCCCAACTCCTTAAGTGAGAACTGTGCACAGTGACTTTCTTCCAAAGAGAACAGTATGGAAAGGGGGAAGACAGAGTAAGTTTAGAGCCCAGAAACCTGACAAACACTACCTCAAGCCAGATGATCATGGTTAACATCAGTGGTGATAAGTCATGCTGATAGTATACGCCATTGATATGATGTGATGAGAATAGCACTTTATCTTTGTGATCTTGCTCACAAAATCTCATAACCCCAGTCTAATCATGAGAAAAAAATCAGACAAATCCCAACTGAAGGACATTCTACAAAATACCTGACTAGTATTCTTCAAAACCGTGAAGGTCATCAAAAACAAGGAAAGTCTGAGAAACTGTCAGAGCCAAGAAGAGCCTCAGAAGATGTAACAACTAAATGTAATGTGAGAGCCTGGTTGGAATCCTGAAATAGAAATAGGGACACCAGATGAAAACTAGTGAGATCTGAATAAAGGATGGAGTATAGATAATTAGGTAGTAATTTTGGGCATTGATTGTGGTAAATGAACTACACTAACAAAAGAAGTTAATGAAAGGAGAATCTGGGTGTGGGATATATGAGAATCACGTATTTTAGTAGTAATAGAAAACAGTTATTTAAAGTACTCAAGCAAAATAGGAAAAGGCCATTGTGAATACAGTATGTTTTAAGCACCTCATATACATTAGTTTATCTATATTTGTGATGAAACTTAAATTTTATAACTCATAGTGATGGAGTTAAAAAAAATCACTGGTGAAAGTCTCTGATATGTCTAGGCATTTCAAAAGAACATAAAGATTGACAAAACCATTAGCACTATACAAGTGCTTTATTCTATCATAAAATAAAGTACTGAGAACAAATAAAAATAAGTTCATGTTGTGAATTTTCAGTGAGTTATTCCTAGTTCTATGCATACTCTTTTGATGTTCAGAGGAACTCAATATACTAGAGTGGGAGTCAAAAAGAAATTTGCTTAACAGCAACATTCAAAAGTGTTACTTTAGCCCAATTAAGGTAATTCAAAGTTAACCTATTATTTAAAGAATTGGAATATTTTCTAATTCAACTCAAAGAAGTAATAACAAACATTGAAATAATGCCACAGTGTTTGTGCTACAAGCATTTACAAAGACCACAGTTTCTTGGCATTTATGTAATGATATTCAAGGTTTATTTGCTCATTGTGACCATTCCAATGCGCTCACAGAAATCAAAAGGTCTCTAGCCCCATGGTTATTTTGTTCAGGGTTTCTATTTCATACACTGTATTTGAAATATTTCTCAGACCAGTTACTGAATTCAGACCTAGTAAAGAAATTGAATACTTTCAACAACTCGATAAGACACACTTGAGAACACATGATATCTTCAAAACCTCCAAAATAATTACAATGGCCTCTAAGATTTCATAAAAACTTGAATAAAACTTCATCCCATATAAACCCCTTAATTTACAAATGCTTAAAACATATCAAATGATGTTGCTCAAGTATGCCATGTATTATATTGCTAATATTCTTCTGGTTAAAAAAAAAAAAATCCAGAACATACTTATCTTAAATGCAACACGTTCCCTTTTATATAACATCTTTAGAATGTAGTCATTTCATATCATCTATCACCTCTGTCACAATTTTCTTAAGATTTCTAACCTCTCAAACTTACTTCTCTTATTACAGACCCCATGATTTATGAGTCTCGATAGCTACAGAGACAGCTATGAGATTAGCATTGTAACCTATAGCAGATCACCTCAGAAACAGTTTCTTCTGAAATGTACTGTCACACTGAAATGGAATTACAACACATTTTGGGGCAATTCTGACATGTACTTTTTAAACTCACTTGCTCAATTGTAAAGGGGAGAAAAAGTAGAGAAATGGGGGAAAAATAGGCTACATTTGTTTTTCCTTCCTGTAAAAATAATAGACCCTTCATCAAAAGTTTACCATAACGAGATATACTTCCATTTAGCTAACATCTTACATATTTGCTCTAAGTACCTACATAATTATACACGTCATTAAGAAATGAAACAAAATGATCGATTTTAACATTCCATTGGAAACATATTAGAATCCATCCTTTGTTAATGATTTTGTGCCATATATGTGTTTTAATCTTTAACGAAAGGAAAATTCCAAGTATCACAGTATATTTTGATTTGATATTGTGTTAAGTACCTGAGGAGGAAAATGTGAGAATGTGTGGCTTAAAAAAAAATTTAAAGGCTGATGTTCTGGGAATAGAGATGTAATAGATTTATGGCAACTTCTTACAACAACTTCTTCTCCTACCACAGCAGACACAAGCAAAGGTGTGCAAATCACATGTTGCTGTAGGCCTTTCCAGTGGAAACTCAATATAGAATAGCTCTAACATTTCTAGAAGAGAGAGATGCTAGAGTCCAGGTGAAGAGTACGAAGAGTAGTTCACCTCAACAGCTCTTCCTTACAAACACTAGCCACCTTCTAAATTATCATCTATCTCTTTGCTACTCAAAGTGTGGATGACAGACCAGCAGTATCAGGATGACTTGGGAATATGTTAAAAATAGAAATCTAGGGCGCCTGGGTGGCTCAGTCGGTTAAGCGTCTGCCTTCGGCTCAGGTCCTGATCCCAGGGTCCTGGGATCGAGCCCCTCATTGGGCACCCTGCTCAGCGGGGAGTCTGCTTCTCCCACTCCCTCTCCCTCTACCCCTGCTCCTCCTGCTTGTGCTCTCTCTCTCTGACAAATAAATAAAATCTTAAAAAATAAAATAAAAAGTACGGATGTCTAGGACTCACCCCACATCAATTAAATCAGAATCTCTGGGTTTACGGGCAGTCATCAGTATTTTTTAAAATGTAGCTATGGGGCGCCTGGGTGGCTCAGTTGGTTAAGTGTCTGACTCCTGGTTTAGGCTCAGATCATGATCTTGGGGTCATGGGATCGAGCCCCACGTCAGGCTCTGTGCTGAACCTGGAGTCTGCTTAGGATTCTCTCTCTCCTTCTCCCTCTGTCTTTACCCACACTCTCTCTTTCTTTCTCTCTCACAAATAAATCAATCAATCTAAAAAAAAAAAAATGTAGCTATGAGTTTAAGTTGTCTGAGTATCGGGACCAAGTAGATTTAATTTATTTATGCTCATAACATCTGAAATACTCTCTTCCTTTAAGACAGGCTCAAAAAGCATTAAAAAGAAAAAAAAAAAATCACACTATGCTCCAGAATTTATTTTCTCTCTTTTTTTTCCCACCTAACTCCCCTCTTCCCATCCCAAATTCCTTATGGTTTATATGCTTACACACACATAGACATGGACATGTATATGCTTCTGTTCTTTGTACATTAACATGAAAGAATGTGGAGCAAAAGCCCTTAACTAACCAGAAATCTCTCCATCTATAACCCCAGTGATTTTGCTTTTCCCCACAGCCAGTTCAGGACGTCCATGGAAACATTACGTGTGTGGAACTTACAAGCAAATGTTTATTTGTATTGTCTTTATCCAAATAGCATAACCTCTCTTTATATGTAATGTGTATATAGAGAAGAGCATTAACTAAAAATAGCAAACACATGGGGTGCATGGTACTGAAATAGTGACCAGAGAACAAATTATCTATAATAGCAACTAAAAGCATTTGTCAAAAGAGGGGACCAAATTTACAGTGAAAATGGTTTGAGAGGCTGGACAGGAAAGTGAGTAAACAGAACACCCAGAGAATGTGATGATTCAAGACCTAAAGAAGCCAACCTGAACCCCTGGTTAAGGGCCAGCATGGCTGATTTCCCATGAGAACTTTAAAAACTTGAACAATCCCTGGATGACTGTTCTCCATGCTTCCAGTCAAAAATCAGAAGAAAATGGTATTTTTTTTTAAAGATTTTATTTATTTATTTGACAGAGAGAGAGACAGCGAGAGAGGAGACACAAGCAGGGGGAGCGGCAGGCAGAGGGTGAAGCAGGCTTCCCGCTCAGCAGGGAGCCCGAGGTAACACCTTTCCTCCGAGTTTTTGTTTTATCTATGTATCTATTTATTTTTTGTGCTGTTGTTGATTTTCCTTGGGCAAATTGTGTGTGAAAAGTGAGAACATTATAAGAATGTATTATTTCTGCTTTTTGTTCTTCATCCCTAAAAAGTTAAGTTTTAGGTCAAGTGAATTTTTAAGTCTGAAGTAGAGATTTGGGGATTCAAACTCTAAACAAGAAACATTGAAAATCTTCTATTTAACTGATATTGGCATGTCCAAATTACACTCAACAAATCATATAATGATATATCAATTATATGTAGTAATGTCCCCAATCCCACAAAACAAACAAACAAAAAGGTTAATTTGAGCATAATAAAATTCAATCTGAGTAACGGTTGAATGGAGTTCTACTTTCTATAAATATCCTTTTTCAGATTTGTACTATTTTTAATAAAAATTTTAAAATTAAAAAAAATTTAAGATAGTATATATAATCTATAATAATCTATTTCTCTTATTATTTTTTAGTTTTCCTAAAATAGGTAGGAGAACTGTCTTCCTCTATCTTAGCTGCTGACCTCATGCAAACTGTATTTTCTAGGCCCCCTCACCACTAGGCTTCTGGGTAGTTTCAGCCAATGAGAAGCACTAACCAACTCAGTACTGTTTTAGGTGTGTCCCAAGCAATGATTATGTCATGTCCCTGTGATGGTCTCAGTTGCAGGGCTTGGGGGACACCCACATTCTCCCTTTGTCTCTCCAGCCTGAGGTATCATTGTATCTTTCTGTCATTACTAACCTCTGCCTTGCTTCAAACAAAACCTGTTTGGGCTTTCAGTGCTTCTGACCCCTTTGTCCTAATTCCTTACATGGAATCACATAGTATGCATTGTGTTTTCCTGACCATATCATCTGACACAATGATACAGTGAGACGGAATGAGAACACTGGGTTTGACTGCTGTCTTTGTTTTAGATAAGCTTTTGGACACTGAGCACATTACCTAATTATTTTCTCCTAATGTCTCCTCAGAATATTCTACCTCTGTTTTGTTTTTCCCTCTTTTAACTCCTCACAGCATTTATTACAGCTGACAAATCTGAGGCTCTATGTACCTTAAAACTTCAGGGGACGTTAAAGACCATCTGGTAGCAATAGTAACAAGAGCTGATCTCGAGTACTGTATAGCACGTCTTATACTAAATATATGTGTTTATATGTATTATCTCTTTACCCCTCACAAGGAAGGATAAAGTTGATACTAAATTATTCCCATTTCACAGATGAAGAAGTGCAGATGTAGATGGTTCGAGTTACTCCTCGAACCTGGCCCAGTGCCCAAGCATTCCACCTTATGCCTTCTTGCCACTACTTCCCTCTTTCAATCTTAGGAAGCTCAGATTTCTCCTCAGTTTTTACAATTCTCATCTAGGAATACATCAAGGTTTTGGGAGTATAGTCGCTATTAAATGGCAATACAATTTTTGAAATATTTTTTGAGAGCTGTATCATGGTTGTGCTTGACACTGACTGGATTGGTTTTATTTAGTTTCCAAAATAGGCTGAACTGTCAATTCTATAAACAAATATCATCTATATCACTATAGTCTGTGGTGGTGTTTTCTGCAGTGAAGACGTTAAGGTTAGAATATGCATTCTATAGAAAAAAAAAACATGACAATTAAATATAATAAAGCAGAAAAATGGCAGTGGAAGTGGTAACAGGAAAACAGCCAAATTAACAAAACCCATTAACAAGATTCAAATCTAATATTTATCATATGCTTCACTATCCAGTGTAGACATTATGTAGTATTATGCTAGTTTATCTGATTTGGGATGGTGGGGATGTTTTATTTGTTCTAAAATCAACTAGTTGGGTTCCTATGCCCAGATTAAATGTCTGTGTGCCTCTACCCAGTTGTGACAGTGCAGATTCATAGGTCTCACATATTGAAATT
Source organism: Halichoerus grypus (assembly GCF_964656455.1). Classification (NCBI taxonomy): domain Eukaryota; kingdom Metazoa; phylum Chordata; class Mammalia; order Carnivora; family Phocidae; genus Halichoerus; species Halichoerus grypus. The sequence continues at coordinate 195,847,331 of NC_135714.1, forward strand.
TGCTTTAAACACACCCAGCACAGTCATATCGTTTACTATTGCTGGCATTTCTACTCCCAGGGAAGTTTCACGTATGTGACGATGCATCACATCTTGAGTGACACAGGGGAGAATAAATGAGGTTAGCGCACCAGCTATTGACTGTCTTGACCCCAAACTTTCTCTATTGCTACCTACTCTCCTCAAGAGTGAATCTATTCGGAAAAAAACAAAGCTGACTGGATTGGGGATTAGAAACTGCTTCCTCTTTCTTGTCATTCAGGTCTGAACCAGCTGAGTGTCCTTTTGGTATCACTGTAATCCATCTCACTTAAGGTAGAGCATTTGACTTCTTCACCACCAGGCCTCCCTTCCGCTTTAGGAAATAATCCTCTTTCAATCTCCTACCCATTCAAATAAAAATACCATCTCATATTAATAACATCTCTCCCAAAGAAGCTCAAATCATTTTTCAGATATTTCTCTAATTCTCACAGCATTCCTATGAGGTAGGTAATGTCCATACAACAACTTTTCTCCACCAAGTCAGAATGATTATGCAAGGGTATTAGGTGCCCAGAGGTATTATTGAACTGACTTTCATTTCCTCCAAAAATATATTTACTGGAGATTGAAGCAGTGCATTTATTTGGAAAATATATATGTGGATTTAAGGATAGAAATTTGACTTGGAATAATGACTGTGTTGTCCATGGTATTTTGACATTGATAGAGATACATTGCTTCTAGCAAGATGCAATATAACTCATTTGGATACTGTGAGTATAAATTCCTAAGTTGGCAGGTATTTATCAGGTTGAAAACATTAAAGGCACCATTTATGAATTCCATAAAAGAATGTTTTTGGTCCAATCGGTACATTCAAAAAATCATCTTTTTAAAATACATTGTGATTAGTATCAGGGGAAAATAAATTTAAAGGATTTTAGATTATTTATGTTAGAGATAAGATTGCCTAACAATTTGATCTTTAAGAATAATGCATATATTTACTAAGACTGGAAGTAAAAGAAGTGAATTAAAATTACATTACAAAAAATTTTGATTTGGCTAAAGAAAAAAAAAATCATCTATTGAGTGAAATGTTTTAGTCATATTCAAAATATATTGGTAGGTACTACCTGAAAGTTAAATTAGAGGCAGAATCCTTCCATTCCTATAGTATAAAGATAATCCATAACACATAGAGGGCTGCCTATGCATCAGTGTGGTTCTTAGTACCTTAACTCACGTCTTCCCCAAAATGATTATCATCCTCCTCTCCAGATGAGAAAACCCCCAAGGCACGGGTTCCATCCCTCATCCAAGGTGGTAGGCTGGGATTTGAATCCATGCTCTCTAACTCTCAGATTCTCATTTTTTGACCCTACTCCTCTGAATATAAACTGGTATTATATAACTAAGGTGAGTCAGCATACCTGTAAAGAGATTTTTTTTTTTTTTTTAATTAAGAAATGTGAAGAGATTGATATGAAGTGGCAACAATTGCTAAAGTTGGTTACGGGATATCCTTCCTTCCTTCTAGGGGAAAGAAAGCCAGATAAATCCAGCGTGCAACAGGTAGGCCATTCAAAGTTGGTGATGCTTTCTCCTGAGGTCCCGTAGGGACCACAATGCCATCCTCATACAGTTTCTACTAGTGTGCAGCCCTCAGCCTCCTCTTGACCCCCTCTTGACCAAGTGATATATCTATATTCTTTAAGAAAGGGCAGTAAGTTTGGATCAACAGATGGATAGAATTAAAAACTCCCCAACTAACAAAAACCCCAAATGTTTCCTGAGCCACAGTTGAGAAAATAAAAATTTCCAGGAATGACAATTTAAAATATAAGGAGTAATACCTTAAATGTCCTCTTAAAATAAGAGATCAGTTCAGCTAAGGTTGACAAAAGCATAATTTCCTAAATTTAAAATTAAAAAAAAAGAAGTATGTGTTGACTCACCCATGATTAAAACATAATTTAAATTAAATATTAAATACACACTATTTATATTTATATATTTATATATTTATATTACATTGAAATACTTAAATATATTTAAAATATAATATATAAAATATTTATATAATATTAAATAAAATATAATTTAAATTAATATAATAGAAGTAAGGGTGCCTAGGTCACCTCAGTCAGTTAAGCATACAGCTCTTGATTTCAGCTCAGGTCATGATCTCAGGGTCATGAAATGGAGTCGCTGTCAGGCTCCATGCTCAGTGTGGAGTCTGCTTGATAGTCTCCGTCTCCCTCTCTCTCTGCCCCTCCTCCTGCCTCACTTGCTCTCTTTCTCTAAATAAATAAAACCTTAAAAAAATAGAATATAATAATAGAAGCAGCTAACACTTATTGAGTGCTAACTATATGCCAGTTACTATGTTAAGTCTTCATATGTATGACTGATTTCATTTTAAAACATTCCTATAAGGTAGGCACAGTTATTATGTCCATATTTCAGAAAAGGTAACTAAGGCTAAGATTATAATAAATAAATAAATAAATAAATAAATAAATACATCAAGTACAAAGAATCAGTAAGTGATGGAACCAGGATTCAAAGTCAGTTTGCCTAATGCCTAACTCATAAATCCCATGTTATTATATAAATGTTCATAAATTTCTGAAGTTAATATTCAGGGTGAAGACACTTAAAATATCTCTTCAAAAAATAGGCACTTATTTCCCAGTCATAGCTAATATTTCGTTCATCCTGGAGAAGTTTCCCCTTCCTATTACTCCTTGATATATAAAGCCTTCAGAACTCAATTCAGGGATCACTCTTCATTGAAAATTATAGCCCAATCTCACTCATGAATATAAATGTAAACATTTAAAACAAAATAGTAATGAAACATTATAACAATTCAAAAAATACATTATACCCAAGTTCATTTTCTCTCAAAAAGACAGAAATATAGAAATATACTAAATTTTGACATATAGAAAATATATTAGTTGTATACCATATAAATAAAGATGGGAAAAATATATCTTTATGTCAATAGATGCAGAAAGCTATTCAGTAAGGTTCAATATCTATTCATGACTAAATCTGTTCTTTTTTAATTTTTTAAAAAGATTTTATTTATTTATTTGACAGAGAGAGAGAGAGAGAGCACAAGCAGTGGGAGTTGGAGAGGGAGAAGCAGACCCCACACTGAACATGGAGCCCGATGTGGGACTCCATCCCAAGACCCCGGGATCGTGAGCTGAGCCGAAGGCAGATGCTTAACTGACTGAGCCACCCAGGTGCCCCTAAATCTGTTTTGTATTTTTTTTTTTAAAGCGACTGTAAGTGGAGGAGTAGGGGAAGGGTTAGCAGGTGCCACATCTGGCCACGAAAGTGGCAAAAAGCTGCTGGAACAGCCCAAGAAGCAGGCCAATGGGATGGATGATGAAGATAAGTCATTCAAACAGAAACTGAAAGAGGAGCAAAAGAAACTTGAGAAGCTAAAAGTGAAGGCCACAGGGAAGGGTCCCCTGGCCACTGGTGGAATTAAGAAATCTGGCAAAAAGTAAGCTGTTCCTTGTGCCTGAGGCAATGGTGATCCTTAATTCCATTCCTTAATTCCATCTGGATCCCCCGTCATCTGTTGTCACCTATACTTAGAATGAAGTGTTGTCTTAGATCGTGTTGTACATTTAAGAATAAACTTTTGTAAAAAGAAAAATCAATCAATCATAAAAAAAATAAATAGAAGAGTACTTACTTTATCCGATACAAGATATCTACAAACCCCCATAACAACATTACGTGTAACTCTAAATATCTGCAAGCATTCTCATTAAAGTTAGGACGAAGACAAAGTTGGGGGCACTGAATACCGTACTCAGAGAAATAAATAAAAGAACTAGATAAAAATAAGAACTAGAAACAAAGGAAGAAAATGAATGCCAATTTGCAGATGAAATAATTGTTATCTCAAAATAGCTAACATGTGTGGACAAAATATGAGCACTTCAGAAATAATAGGAGAAAATATACAGTGCTAGCTTTATGACGTGGAGTAGGAAAACACGTCGTTAAAGGAAAGGATTGGTAGGTATGAACTACGTGAAAGTTAACAATCCTGTTAACGTAAGGATGACAGAGATAAAGTGAAAAACCTACCCATAGCTTGGGAGAAGATACTTTAATTTAAAAACATGTTACATTATAACACATACCTGAAATTTATAAGCAGAAATACAAAGAACCAAAAAAGAAAAATGGGGATAAGGCATGAAGAAGGGCTTCTCTTAAAGAGGAAATCCTCAGAGCCTTGCATATTAGATGGATGCTATGGGTACCCATGGGATGCGTGTCAGAAGCACAAAGCATGCCCTTCTGCATTCACCACATTAGGAAAGATGAAAAAGTCTGCTGTAACAAGTCCTAAAGATATGGGACAATGAAAACTTGGAAACTGCTTGTGAAAATGCTGATTTTCTTTCTTTTTTCTTTTTTCTTTTAAGATTTTATTTATTTGACAGAGAGAGACACAGTGAGAGAGGGAACACAAGCAGGGGGAGTGGGAGAAGGAGAAGCAGACTCCCTGCTGAGCAGGGAGCCTGATGCGGGGCTCGATCCCAGGACCCTGGGATCATGACCTGAGCCAAAGGCAGAGGCTTAACGACTGAGCCACCCAGGCACCCCAGAAAATGCTAATTTTTTGACAAAAAATGTGGAAAGCAATTTGGCATTATCTTAGAAACTTCATGTGCTTATACCCTATGACTCAGCAACTCCATATTAGGAATATACCTATATTGCTGGGCCATGTATTTATATATGTAAATATATAAATATATAGATATAAATATATAAAATATATTTATCACAATCCACAAGAAAAATGTGCATCACACACACATATAAAACACAAACAAAACTTTTAGAAAATAATGCTAATTCTTACTATAAGTTAAAAATGGGTATTTGGATATTTTTTATTCTATTAAAAGTCAGTTTCTAAAAATACTGGTTTTGACTCAGTGAGCTGATTTCATAACCTACTAATGGGTCACAGCTCACCGTTTGAAAACTACTGTCCTAGAGAATCTCAGTGCATGTGTTCTAGGGAACATATATGAAAATGCGCATGGGGTGCCTAGGTGGCTCAGTCGGCTCCGTGTCTGACTTTTGATTTTGACTCAGGTCATGATCTCAGGGTCGCGAGATCGGGTGGTACATTGGGTGTGGAGCCTGTTTAAGATTCTCTCTCTCCCTCTCCCTCTGCCCCTCCCCCCTTAAAAAAATGTTCGTACCTATATAGTTTTTAATTTAAAAAAATGGAAGTAATGTAAATGTCTATTGAAGGAGAACAAATGGGTATATTGTGCTATATTTAAGAAGTTAACAACTCCACACATCAACAAAATTATTAATATTGAGTGAAAATGCAAATTATATTAGGATCCTCATTATAATTCCACATATATAAAGTTGGTAACATGTACTAGTAAGAACATGTTGTATGTGAGAAAACTATAAAGAAATGCAGAAAAAAAAATATATATATAATGTATATGGCTGTGTATATGCATGTGAATGCATATTGAGAATTTGTTTAAAAAATATTATAGTATCAACTAAAATGAACAATCATTAAAATCATTCTGGGTTAAGTCAAGTCATAAACATCTAAGAATAAAACTTCTTTGAAGTTTTTCCGGTTTTTGATCAGTAAATTGCCATTTGGCTTAAAGAGATTTGTTCAAAATCTCTTAAAGAGTTTTAGAACTCTTGCTGAAGATTCATGTTATATTTGGCATGGCCATAGTATGGATTATATGATGTGTTTTCATATTATAAAATATCATGAATTAAAAAAAAAAAACAAGCATGAGATTTCATTAAGAAAACATTTAATTTCCCTTATTGCAATGGTCTCTTCAAATGCAATGCCTATTGCTAGGTAAACTGTACCCAGAGCAATGTTTCCACAGTGGCTTTTTACATAAGCCTCTTCTTACCTCCTTGTACTCCGGCAATGACTTCTCTGCTGAGGAACATTGAAACAAGACATGTACACTGAACAGTGTTGCCTGCGTGTCTAAACGTATTTCAATTTCCACTTATCTTCTAGGAACTTCGGAGAAATTCCAAGTTCTCTTTGGAAGTCCAAGTATTTTTTATAGACCCGGACTAGATCTGGGCATTATCAGATTGAAAGCAGTCATTGTGAACCTTCTCAATAACTCAGGAGCTCCTGAGACTGCTCTGTTTGCCCACTAACACCCCAGTAAAGTCTTCTCTTCAGGGCAGTGTAGATTCCCCTAGGAGTCAGATCTGCCAAAGCAAATGGATCCTAGCAAACACGTGTTTGCCTTGGCATTTTCCACTTCACGTTGATAAATCGCCACCGATTCTTCTATTTTTTTGTGCATGTAGAGTTAAAAAAAATAATAATAATAACAAATGCCTCTCTGCTTTGAGACAGATTAAAAGTATCTTTTTAAACATAAGATGAAATCCTTACACCTGATAATCGTGCAATATAAGATGTATAGATGACAGAGTGTGAGATTTTTTTCTCACTAAAACAAAACAAAACAAAACAAAACAAAACAAAACAAAACAAAACAAAACAACTTTCCCTGATGTTCTCAGATAATCTAGTGGTCTTTCCTGTGACAAGAGGAGTGAAAAGTCACCTTATCAGTACAGAGAAGCTTAAGAAATCTTAATTACTTAATGCTGTTGTTCTCAGAATAAAACAAAAATTAAGAAAATTTTGGAGATGGGGATATTACAGAATGAAAAATGTAGGGAATCAATCAGTAGCTACCAACAACAACACAGTAACGATAATATTCACTAATTAGTGACAAAAGGGAAAAAAATAACATGCATTAAAATTCAAGTTCCTATTTCTCTGTAGGTGTATATTGAGCATGATAATCCGGGCTGGCTGACACTTGCTGTGGAAGGAAAGAGTTGAATGTATCTGTGCAAGAAACCAGGAGTAGGGGGTCCAGTGTGGCATGTCTGAGATTTCAGAGGTAAGGGACACTCAGACTAGAATCCACTCATTCAATACCCATTACTGGTGCCTACCCTTGGCAGACTCTGCTAGGCTTTGGGGACACAACGACAAAGCTCTGAGCCCATAAGGAGTATAGCAGTGGAAATACTCTGAAGGCGTAATTATGACACGAAGACTAACTATAAGGGTGTGTAGAGCTTATGATGGGAAGGATATCCAGTCTGCGGAGAGATGGCCAGAAATAGTTACCAAGAGCGATGATGGGTGCCTAAGCTGAGTTTTAAAAGAGAAACACACTTGGAAGATCTGGACTTGTCTTGGAAGAGGCTAGTAAAGGTAAAGGGATAATGCATATACCTAGATTGGAAGGGGTTCCATCAAGAAACACACAGTGTCTCTGGTTTCCAGAATTCCACAGTCATCCTCCTTTGGCTTTATTGCCAATGTTCTTGTTATTTACGCAGCTTGTACTAAGTGCACCAAAATGAGGATTTTCATAAACTATTTGTATTTGTTTATGTGTGTGTGTGTATACACACACTTTTCACGTAGTTTTTCACATATATTTTAACACAGACTTTTTTCCCCCTATAATCTTGAGCTAGGTTTGCTAGCAAGATTAACATTGTGTCTGGATTTAGATAGAGTTAAGACCTAGTCACCAACACTATGGGTAACGAAGTGGGTCAGAGAAAGTATATGCCAGCACGAGCAAAGTTCCCAAGCCACTGGTCTTTAAGACTGCCCTGGGGACCAGATAGCACTCAACCATTCCATCTTCTTAGAACTTGGCACAAAATCTCCCCCTTCTCTATTTGAGGACTTAAATGTTAGTTACTCCGTGAACATACCACCATTCTAGAGCAGCTTTGAACCTACTTTTGTAAAGTTCCCTGATTCCAATACACACCTGTGACTGATCATGCGAGTGCAGTAATAACTCACAGATGTCTACTGAGTTTCTTCATTAGCAAAGACAGCCTTATTGACCTTCTAGGTCCTGGGGAGAATTTCTGGTTCACTGAGAAATTCTTTAACTTTGACTCAACAATATAGCTTCTTTATTAATTACTATAAAACAGTAAATTTTCCATTCTGGATTTAGAATCTAAAGTTTAGACAGGTTATTTTTGCTCATCTGCTGCTGACTCTAGGAAACTTGGTCTTTGACTTTGCTTCAGCCCCGTCTTCATAAAGTAGACACAATTCGCGTCGCTACATGAAGAGCTGATTCCAATCACTAGCAGAAAAATTTAAAAAAAAAAGCTAGTCACAGCCAGGAAAATTATATTTTGAATTTTGCCCTTTACTCTTGGAAAAAAATACAGTGATCACTTTGGTGGTAAAACAATTTGGCATTTCCTCTGTACTTGAAACTGAATACATACTCACTTATACTGAATTTCGACTTTAAATGTTAACACACTGGAGCTTATTTTTCAGAACAAAGCATATGTGATTTATTTTATTTTCATAGAATATTTTTATTTTTTTAAATAGTTTAAGCCAGTGTGTATTACCTAACATTATAAGTAATTCTTAGGTGTAATATAGAAGGAGGAGAATATGCATATAATTACTCATGGTAGGAAAAACTATTGCATTATTATTATTATTATTATTCCCAAAATACCAATACAAAACATTCATTTTTTAAACAATTTATACAATTATTTTTTAAACTAATGGAAAATATCATTCATATGAAGTAAAGAACAGAGTTGAAAGTGCATAGGAAAATGCCAGGTAACTTAAATTATACTACCCTGTCACCTCGTCTCTCAATCACTTGAATGTGTAGCATCTTAAATAACAGATGTAGGGGCTGCTGGTGTGTTTAAATAATACCAACCTAACATATTTGTCATAATAAACAAGGGAAGGTAAAGGACTTCAAACCAGCCCTACTTGCTTTATACTGCATGGATAATGTAGGCACTGGAGGGCTCATTTGCAAATGTTTAGTCTATCAGAAGCATCGTTAGGTTACCCTCCCTGGCAGCATGCAGAGTAAACTAACTAATGCACACCCAGACTGTAGGTGTTGATTAGACATTTGTGCTCAAAATGAGAATCACCAAACACGGCTACAGCTAAATTGGCCCTTTTTCACTCTAGATATAGAGTTAATGAATTCTGTAGGGACTAAGAGATTCACAAAATTCAAATTTAAGTAAAAAGTACAAGCAGGAATAGGTGGAAAAAAATAAATGAGCTAAAAAAAAATACTGAAAATTTAGGGACCAGATATTTACGTTTGGACTAGCTATCATTAGCTTTATACAATAATATATTAAATAAAAAATTAGATTAAAACTCTTCTTTTTAGTCAATACCTAAACTAGTATGCCATAATGGCATTTTTTTCCTCTTCAATAGTTTGCATTATGGGACTTCCATTTACTCTTCCAGAATCATGAAGCATAATAGATTTCCATTGTGGAATATTTGTAAAATATTTTCTCCAAATTACTTTGTTTTTCAGTAACAATGTTCATTGTCCAAAGGTCTCTGTTTTCCAACTTTGATAAGGAAACTCATTAGCAGATGGTGCTTTAATTACAATGAAAGATACAATGACTACTGCGTGCATATGGCCGTCTGTCAGTAATCATACACACCATGGAATAGTGGTTGGGAATTGTGGTTGATCCCACATGTGTAAATATTTACAACAGTAAAAAGGGCTGGGATGGGATAGGTGGGTCCTTCCTTCTCTGTTTCTCTCTTTTCTGGAAGTTCTAGATTTGTCCAGGCTGAAAAAAATCAGGAGATATTATTGTAGACTGATTATCAAGAACAGGATAAGTGGGAAATACTCAACTATAGAATCTTTGCTTATTTTTCCCTACCACGCCTCCATATCACCTCCAGTTCCCACCTCAGCTCGTGTCTTTGCCAAAGCCAAACATACATATACTCACATGTACCAATTACTGAGGGCTTTTCACAGGTAAGAAATCTGAAGTCAACTACAAAGAATATTTGCTTTTCCTTTTTTATATACTCTTCCAAATATTTCACTCCTCTTTTTCCTAAACCACAGTATTCCCGATTCTTCACCCAGATTGATTGATTCCTCTCTGCATGACTATAGGTCTTCTCAAATGCAAACTAATGGTTAAACTCCAAAATTTGAGGAACAAATATGATTTTGTGGAGGATTCAGATCCCTTGATCTTTTAGGGGAGAGTCTTGTTCCCAACAGAACAGGCACCCTGATTTTCAGAACTGTTAGAAAAGCATTGCTTCTTTGCTTACCTTCAATGTAAACTATTTGTCCTTGCATTCACTAGCTCTTTCTTGATTCTTTTGTGCTGAATGAAAACAGCACCAGCTGAAGTTCAACAACCCACAAAACATTACACGGAGTGGATATGTTAAGAAAGCAACATAACAAGGATGGAGATAGAAGTTGAGACGGGTAGATGTAAATATGAAACATACCGAAAATGTTAGCAGTGATTCTTCTTGGATCAAAGTATGTAGTTTATATTTTCTTGATGTTCTGTATATTTTCTATGAAATAAATGTGTTTCTTCTAAAGGCAGGTAGAGTAGTGTGAGTGGGTGTTATGTTTCACACACGGGAGGGTGGGAAATGTAGTAGATGTTGTGGAGAAGATAATCAAGACGAATGGTTTTCAGATGAAAAAAAGAAAAATGTACACAGGTACAAAGCCAACAGATTCAAATAAGAAGCAAGGTGAGGAGACAATCCGTTTTTGGGCTCCTGATCTTTCCATTTAATTTGTTTTGGAAATCTGTCCAAGAGTAAGAAGCGGTACTGCACTGAGAGTCCTAAGATACAGGTCCAGTTTCAATGCAATATGCCCATATGGCTGCCAGTGAATTATTACACATGCATGCGCGTGCGCACACGCACACACACGCACACTCACACTAACCTCAGGGGCATAGAGAGAAAATGCTCTCTTTTTTTATTATTTTTTTTAAGATTTTTTAAAATTTATTTATTTGACAGACAGAGACACAGCGAGAGAGGGAACACAAGCAGGGGGAGTGGGAGAGGGAGAAGCAGGCTTCCCGTGGAGCAGGGAGCCCGATGCGGGGCTCGATCCCAGGACTCTGGGACCATGACCTGAGCCGAAGGCAGACGCTTAACAGCTGAGCCACCCAGGCACCCCAAGAAAATGCTCTCTTAAGGAAGTTTAACACTTGTAGAAAGATGTAGGTAACACAGCATTATCATTACAATTATGTGCGGTAATTGCCAAGGCAGCCTACCATAGTGAAAAAGGGTCTGGCCTCAGATAAAATTAGGTTTAAATCCAGGCTTTTGTACTTAATGTCTGAGCATTTGGGGGAAATTTTGTGATTCTGCTTAAGAACCTGTTTTTTTTTTTTTTAATTCAACTCTAAAATGAGAATAGTAATGGGATTAAATAGGAGATAATGTACTTAAAGTGCCTGCTTCACAGGTGCTCAAGATGGGCATATTTTTTTCTTATTGTCATTAGTTATTCTGGATATGAATATCAGTGAATAATTAAGATATTTTCCCTTTATCAAAATGATATTTTTGTGTAATAATTGATGGGTAGCAGACTTTGTGTACAGCACAGAATAGTACAGCCTGAAGTTACACTGGTAATGCATCTATCTGGAGACATAATTTTTCCTACTTTTGTCTGTTTGACATTTTACTATTCTTCAGGAAGGGAACACTTCACAAGGGATTCCATTGTTCCTGGAAATGCAGTTTCTAGTAGTATTTTTTAGTAACTCAAAGATCAGGCATGTGTACAAAACCCACCATCAATAACAGAGCTGGTAGTACACACATAGTTCTTAAAAATAAGATTTGCAGTCCTTCAGCTCCCTGGAGTGTTTCTAATCATGTGGCTCACTTTATACTTCATGATTCAACTCCTCTTAATAAGCATGAGAAAGTAAAAGCATAAAACAAAATTAGTTATTTTCCACTCTCGATTAAACACTGTTGCCCCCTTAAGGAGTGTGCCCAAATCTCCTGGACAAGGAATGTCCCATTTTAGCTGCACGTATCCAGAAGCTTTCAAGTAGCAGCACGGACTTTGGTATTGCAAATTCATGAGCACAGGAGCCATAGATGGTGTGGGTGGGATATGTTTATTTACAACTTTGCCCAGTGATGGGAGGCTGTGTATACATTGAAAATAAGCAGACAGGTATTTGCATGCAATGCTTTGTCATATTAAGCACTTTATGTAAAGTTCTTGTTTATAAAGTAGGGGTATTAGTTAACTGCTTCCTAGAAAATTAAGGGACATAATATATGCATTGTACTTAGCATATGTCTAGCATGGAGCAGGTGTTTGATGGATTTTGATTCCCTTTCTCCTCATCTTGCAATTGTTCCAATATCTCAGCCTATCCAATAATCTAATTACTAGGGTTCACAGAATTTCAAGAGGTCTCATGGTTATTACTATGTTTCTCATCAAGGACAGATATTAATTTTTAAAATAGATTCCAATTCTCCTTTGAAACTATTACCACCATCCCTCTTTTGCCCTATTTTAATATATTGATAATGGTTATTTTAATGTCCTTACCTGTTAACTTCAGTACCGGATAATCTGGGGGTGGGGGATGCTTTTATTTATTTATTTTTAATCTTGATTACTTAGTTCAGATGATGCTATTTTATCCCAGCTTTGTCAGACATAGAATTTAGACCCTTTGATCTCAAGAAATGTGACCAGTTTGGGTTGAGTTACAGATTTGGTTAAACTCGACCGCATCTGCTTCATTCCCATTCCTTAGATGTGGCCTCCCAGACTTTTGATTGAGAGTCTGGCGCATCCTTCTCTCCTGAGCTCAGAAAGACCACAGGAGTGTGAGTTATGCCCTTCAGAGGTTTGAGTTTAGCAGTTTTGCCTCTTACCCCTCATTGTTTCAAATTTGGGGAAAGTTTTGACTGGGGACCTGGTGTGTATTTGTAACAGGTCACCTCCAGTGGGCTCTTGTTTTCTAACCACTGCAAAACTTCAGAAGAGTTCCTAAGCCTCCCATGCCACTCCCGAACATGGTGAATATTTCCAGGGGAAAAATGGCTTTGCATCTGCAGGTCCTTTGGATTCCTATCCATCACACTAACCCACTTGACCACCAAAGGCTCTACTGCTTTGCCTGTCTCTCAGCGGAGTATGTTTGTGTAGGCCCAGTCCTATCCTCAACCTACACCTTGAATCTGCAAATGTTCTTAGGAAAGAAAATAGCTACCAACTCTCAGCTATCCTAATAAAGGCTCTTCCTTCTTGGGATTTTATTTCCTCTAGTTCTTTTTTTTTTTTCTTAAAGATTTTATCTATTTGACAGAGAGAGACACAGCGAGAGAGGAAACACAAGCAGGGGGAGTGGGAGAGGGAGAATCAGGCTTCCTGCCGAGCAGGAAGCCCGATGCGGGGCTCGATCCCAGGACCCTTGGATCATGACCTGAGCCGAAGGCAGATGCTTAATGACTGAGCCACGCAGGCCCCCCTATTTCCTCTAGTTCTTGTTGCTTCTATAGTTTTCCATTGTCTTTAAAAGTGCAATTTTACTAGAACATATCCATTTACTTCCTGGTTGTTGCCATGAATTAGTGTATCACACCAAGAAAAGGAAATCTCAAAGATAAATAATTTTAAGTTTTAGATAAGGTGTCATTTTTTGAACGATGTAGTTAGAAAGCATCATTATAGCAATGGTTTATTTCTCTAGCAGCTCTTTGTAGGGACCATCTCTGAAACCTGCTGTGTCCTTCCTACAAAAAGGTAAAGAGGACCTCCCAGAGCACGTCTAGAACTGACCTGCTTGATGGAGTTATAGACGAACTCAGGGTCAGTCTCAGAAGATTCTTCTTAACGGGATACATATCTTAAAAGTGACTAGGAAGGAGTTTAGAAGTTAAGACCCACAGTATTGAGTCAAGGTTATACCACAGCCAGCAGATGATTCAGCAGATATTCAAGTTGGGCTGGTTATGATCTGTAATTAATCAACCAGCAATCTCACATGTTAAACATTCCAAGTCTATGTTTTACTACCAGTGATCATAGCGAAGCACTGAATTTTGTGTTATATTAAGTATCGGACTAGACTCATTTCCAAATAGAGAAGCACAAAATACAAACTAAGTGTGAGAGCTGGTCCTCCCAGAACTTCATTGCTGCTGGTTTTAATATTAACGTGCTCTATAGTTTTCTCCCCCGCAAAATATAAAATAGAACAATAATGGTACTTGCCTCGGGGGCTGTCTGGATAACTAAATTAGTTTATATGTGAATGCTTAGAACAGTCCTACCAAATAGCAAGTAGCAAATTGTTATGTATGCTTGCTGACATTATAACCATCATATGGTAAACTGAAATAATCACCATAATTTTACTCAACAACTTCGACAGACTTGGGTTATGACCTACACTTCTCCACTTGTTAACTTTAGCAAAGCCTTTAGTTACATTATTTTATATTCCCACAAGAAAAATGTGTATGATCATTTATTCTTATTTCTACATTAAAATAATGGTGATTTTTACAATGGAAAACTGACATATAAGTCCAAATACTGCTAATAGATTTGTCTTTCAAGGTGATTTTTCTCTACTTATCTCAATAAAATGTTCATTTATAGTGGTGGGAGTACTAAAAACTATTGGCAGTATGAGATACATACATCAGACATGGCAAAGGATCACAAAAACTTCTTTAGTATCAAAAAACACCACCAATTACAGAGCTTGTCCTACTTTGAGGAAAACAAGAGCTATTAAAACAAGAATTGTTGCTATAATCTCAGTGGCAATATGGAAGTATTATTACTCTTGGATTACCGAATTATTTTTTATCTATTTTAAGAAATAACTTGTAAAAACACATTTAATGCCTGATTTTGTCTCTTTAGATTCTAAGACATATTCTAGGTACATGCCTTATTGAGTTGTTGAATGAGGAATTGTATCTTTTGTTGTCTTTGGGTTCTCTAAATTCCAATAGAAAGAAACTACAGAGCAGTGAAAAGCCTAGTCTGGTCATGGCAATGGTTTATTCTAGTAATGTAACTGGATACCCAAAGGCAGGGAGGCATCATTTCTTGCCTTAGCAAGCAACAATGACACCTTCCAAGGACAAGCCTATGTATTTATTTACAGATGGACTATGACAAAAGATGTCTTTATCTTTGCTTCAACATCCTGAGAGCAGATCAAAGAACCAGGCAAATGAGTTGGTACATACATTATCTGGCTCCTAAGTGATTTTATCTAGCTCATAGGTATGTACTTGAATAGTACGTACTTGAATACACAAACACACACACACACAGACACACACACACTGAGTAGACAACCACTCCCTTTGGAGTGAAGCATTCATGCTCAATTATTCTATATTCAATTTACTTCAAGCACCCTACTGAGAACTAAAGCCATTTTCAGTTACAAACCTCACTATCTACATTAACATGAATTTACTTTCTAAGAATATCTTGCCCTGGCTTATAATAGTTTATTGCAGGAACTTAACTAAAATTTGATTTAGCTCTGATGTCCATAGGCCAAAGAAGATGATAATAAAGACGAATGGAGGAGGTTATTGCACAATGTCTTAAAACATAAAGGAAAATAGTAACTATAATGTCAATGAAAATAAAGTTCACTCTTGCTTTATAGTGACTTAAAAATAAGCTAATGAAATGGATTTTAACCCTGGCCCATATGAATTAAAAGTACATACGATTAAATGACTTTAAGGCAAGAACCTGTGTCAAAACATGAGTTACACCTAGAATCACAATTCACATTTCCATTGTTCTCATTAAATGTCACTTTGCTAAAGGAAATTAAAGATGTGTATTATTTCATTCCTTTCCATTAAGGGTAAGAGTATCCATCAAATGATGTAAAATGTTTCAAAAAAAGTTTAGGTATCTTAAAAGAGACTCTTCTTTTTATGAAGAAGAACTTTAAATTTACAAGTCAAAGAAAACACCTTCACAAAGGTCTGAAATGTAAATGTGGTGGTATTTTTAAGGTAGCTAAGAATTTAACTTGGTGGGATGGGAAGAGCTTATATTAAGAGACCTGAGGGGAGTCTACATATTGAACAATCCACTTACACAAATGTCCTTCCCACAACAAAAACATCATGTTCTCTGCTGGGCATCCCAGTTTTGCAAGATGTTAAGCTCATCAGTTAGCAATAGGGCATCAAAAGGGAAACTTCATTCCCAGTATGCCAAGAAAGTGACAAGTGTTATTAAATAAATTCTCACTCTTCTCCACAACCGGTGGTGAGAAGCAAGAACACCATGGAGTTTTCAGGCACAAAAAAAGACCAAGTGAGAGAACATATTCATAATTCCCAGCTGACATGAATCTTTAATCTAAGATCATTTATTTTGTACAGATATCATATTCATGCCTAGAAATATAGAAGCATTCTTATAATATCCTTTGCCACTCGTAGATTATTCTAGCTTTGCTTGTGACTGTCCCTTTCATAATAAAAAAATCACTCACTTTCGGTTAACTCCAGTGATGGACCATGGATAAATGAAACCCACAGTTAACAGCAAAGCTTCATGTTAGGCAATGTGTCAACTTTCTAACTGTCCAAAAAGAGAATCCTGACTGACTTGGATTCTTCCTGCTTTTGGTTACCCTGCTCATTTTACATTTCCAGGGCTAAAGAAATGGCAGACAAAAGAAAAGAAAGAATGAGAACAAAGAGAGGAAAGGAGAAAAAGGCAGGAAGGGATAGAGAAAGAGAGAAAGAGAGATTGATCTTGGTTGAGTAGAAGTCCTCCCCCACCTTAAACCAGAATAATTTTATGGGTAAAATTATAACATGCAAAGATACAGTACTCATGCAAACGAAACTGTACACTTAGCAGGGAAAACCCATTTGCCCATGTGTTTTTGAGCCTTGGTGAGCCACACCAATGGATAATTAGATATGATTTTGAAAATTAATGACTCAAAATCACATCCTTCGTAATTAGGTCATTTAAGATGAAAATCTGACTTCATTCTTGTTCACTGTAACAGTAACCTTTTGCTCCCCCTAGGTCCCAGGAGGCAACAAAATGATTCAACCTTACTAAAATTTCACCTTCAGTAATCCATTATATCTTAACTTACACATTAAGATTTTAAAACCTCCATCTGGTGGACATAACTTGACCTCTTTTGATTTATAGGCAACCTGTTTTCACAGGTAAGCAAATTTCTTTTTCCTTTGACCACCTGGCTGAGGCGGGAACAGCTGAGGCAAGTCTGCTCTCTAGTGAGCTCCCACCGCACCACCAGCATGCCATTAAAAGCGAGGAATTCAGGGTGATTTAATGTCTATGAAATTAGAGCTTAAAGTACTCTCGGAAACCAGCTTACGGAATGACTCCTTATCCCTAATCAATTGGGAGATCTGAAACAATGGCTACGTCAACAGTGAGGGATTCATTCTCCTTGTCTGAGTTGTAGGGATTACTGGGGCTCCTTGGACGTTAAGTGAGGAGCACAGAAAATCCCAATTATACAAAAAGGTTAAGATAGATGATATTATAGGCCAGAGTTTCTCAAAGTGTGGTCGGCAAACCACTTACATTAGCACCATCTGGGAATGGGATTGAGAGGGTCTCTGCTGAATAATTCAGTTCTTCCCTATTCTGTTATTCTGAAAATGATTAGATGTAACTATAGATATAGACAGAGATATCGATGGAGATATAGATCTGTTCCTCCTTCCTCGCAGGACCTAAATGTACCAATTATACAAGGGTATATAAGAGAAATAATAGAAGATATTCAGGAAACTGGCATTTATTTCTATTTTCACCAGTGTGAACAATCTCAATATAAATGTGAAGACATATAGTTTTGTTGAAAAGGTGAATAAGGACAATGTCAAACTTTACCCGAACCCTGTATTCCTGGAAAATAGCAAAGATTACTATATCTCTCTATCCTTTTCTTCTCCCAAATACCCCTGTCTTAGTCTTCCTAGAAATGGTCGGTGCCTGGGACAGGCTGACCTTCCATACCCACCCCCTTTCCTTAATGACATAGACAAAACTCATGTCCATCTTACTACATGACTACTTTAAGGCTTATGGATGAATTCCTTGTCTATCTGCCTCTATAAAACCTGAGACCTCTTTCTTGGTTTTGAGACTTTCCACATTTGTGAATATTCTCTCTATTGCAATAGCCTGAATAAAATCATCTCCTTAATCATTGGGGGCCATTCATCTTTCAGAATGGCATGTCTGATCATTGTTCTTAACAAATACCTATTTGTAAGAGAACATGTGGATGAGGAATTTATGAGGATCGTAAATTCAACAAAAATAGGAGTTGACCACTACACAACATTTGTGACCATATTCCTTTGTTGTGCATTCATCTGTGGATTGGATAACCAGATTGCACGTTTGAAAGCTGTCTTGGCAAGAGTCTGCTCTGAAGAGATGAGACAATATTTGATAGACCACATAGCGAGCTATTTGCATTTCTAAACTAAGACAATGAAGTACCATTAAAGAGAAGGAGAGAGCCTTTAGAGAGATGTTGAAGTTAAAAACTCCAAGATTTTATAAAACACTGAATGCAAGAATGAAAAAAAAAAAAAAAAAAAAGGGCAAGGATGACTCCGGATCGGATCTTCAGAGCCGCAGCTTGAGTTGAAGAATGCAAGAGGAGTGTTGGGTTTAGTGAGATCAACTTATTTTTAAGTTTATCCACACTCAAGTATTTTAAAATAAAGTGATTTAATGTGACTTATACACGGAGTATAATAAAATAAAGCTTTCAGAGTATAACGAGTAAGCAAATTAGATTAATACAAACATAATTATAAGAAAAATAGCATGAAGCCTAGAGTGAAAGTTGATAAACAAAATGGATACTTTAGACTCTCTGTATATGTCACACAAATGAGTTTTCTGGAAGCCAGCACAAAGAAGGGAACAAAATCAGCTTGCGAGACCAATTTGTCTTCTCAAGAGAAAGATAATTACTTGGGAAACTAAGTATTGAATGACTAAGAGGTTTCTTTCAAACATGTTGAGTTTGAAGCTCAGAAGTAATTTAGACAGAATATTAGTTTAAAAAAATAGAGAATTTCTGTTTCAATTTAATAGTTTAACATGCTGACAACTTATAATTGCCATGAGGATTGGATAAATGGAAGCCAGAATTCCTGTGTTATGACAGAGAGAAGAGACTGGAAAAGGAATGTTTTTGAGTGCTGTACTTATTTTTAAATTTGGCTTTACCAATTTACAGTTGAAGCAGATGATTTTTGACACTTAAAAAAACCCTAAGTTTCTATCTGATTATGTTTAACTCCAGAAAATTGCCTAATGAATTATTTAGAATATAAATAAATAAAATTTAAAAAGAATCATAACTTCAGGTTTTCCTTTTATTTTATGATTCCTACAACTTCCAAGGGTTATGAAAATGTAAAATGTGGATTTAATCAATTTTTTGGAAAGGATCATGTGCAGGAGGTCATTTTAGTAGGTATATTAATCATTTTAAAGCTCACAGTTTTATGAACCTCAACATAGCATATTACACTAAAAGGATTAAATATGTCGTGAAAAAAGGAAACTGCTTTATTGACAAATTGTAGCCTGATGGAAGAATTGACAATGTGAAAAGTAAATTATTTTAACTTTTTGTGATAAATCATTACACAGGTCATATTCTCATCTATGAAATCCAATAGTTGTTAAAAATCTTAATTACTTAAAAATCATTTGAGGTAGGGCACCTGGGTAGCTCAGCCCGTCAAGTGTCCTACTCTTGATTTTGGCTCAAATCATAATCTCAGGGTCATGGGATCCAGCACTGGTCGGGCTTCATGCTCAGCAGGGAGTCACTGGAGATTCTCTCCCTCTCCCTCTGCCCCTCCCTCTATGCTCTCTCCCTCTAAAAATAAATAAATAAATCTTTTAAAAATATATTTGAGATAGAAGGAGGGATCGGGCGAGAAAGTTAACTGTTCCATATTGTGGACATGCTGTGTGCTGGGCAGGTTGTGGGGAAATGCACAGTTGTCGAGGCTACAAATGGGAAGTCGAAGTCACAAGGTTTCCAACATGTTTGGATTAGGGAACCCAAACTCCAACAGCTTCTGTGCTTTGCTTCAGGTTACACCGTTAAAAACACTAAGTAAGTACTTGGATTGCAGCTCCTGATCCCAAACCAGTGTTCCTGACTCTATTATGTTAGAAAAACAAAACAAAACAAAACATCAAAATGACCATTCTCTTTATTTTCATCCCAAAATAACAAGATTGAGGATTTCTACAGAAGAAGAAAAAAAACTTACGGATGCATAATGTTAAAATATCACCTTATCATAAAATGGAAATATGACAAATCAAAATAAAAGCAAAGAAAGATGTGAAACAGACTGTTTACTTGACAAAAATTTACTGAGCGCCAGCCACTTTTTTCAGGCCAAAAGAGGATGGGGGGTCCAAAGACACGACAATATCCCCACACACAATCTTGAGTTGAAAGGCAAAATTGCCTTTGGTATAAAAAAAATCAAGGCAATATGTTCTTTTCTGCCACAATTATCTAAGCCTAACTTCTGCATGGGAAATGCAGACATAATCTTTCACAAACTTATGTATTTAATTTTTTGTGAGATGTTCCTAACCTGAGAGGTGAGAGTTATATAGAGGTTAAGACCATGGATTTTGGAGTCAGCTGGGTCTGCATTTCCATCTCCCTTTTACCCTTGCCTGTTGCCTTACTCACACTTGGAGATGTTCCCCATTGACGCCGAGGGAAGACAAGTGTCTGTCCCTGAGTGTAGTTACATCTCTTCAGTGAGATTGTGTGGTGCAATGGTTAGCAGAGGGCCCAACACACAGTGATCATTTTCTTGTAAGCTACTGATAAGCTGTACGCTCAACAGCAGTTTGTGAAGGCCAGCTGGAAAAGTTGCAACCAGATCTCCTTTGCCACTAGAATAAAATCTGGAGTCTGGGCTGCAAATCAGACTCCTTACATTTCTAGTCTTTCTTCTCCCATATCCATATTTCTCCTTGTATCATTGCCCATCCTTTCACATTTTTCTATAGAATTATATATGTGATATAATACTTAATAATAGTGAGTAATATATGATATATTTATATATAATTTCTATTAAATCTTGGGTTGCTACTTATCTCCTAATCTACTTTGTCTTATCTTTCTGATCCGTTTAGAAGCTTTTAGAGGACAGGTGATGGAATCATCTTAATTTGCGGCAGGATATTATAGCTCTACTCGGTATCTCACATACTTGAGCAGTTAATTCTTTCTTTTTTGGACTAAGTATATGTTCAAGTTGATTTTATTATTATTATATTTTTAAGATTATAGCAGGCAAAGGCAGAGCAGATCAATGGTAACACTTAAATAGCAAAATCTTTAAAAAAAAAAAAAGAGAAATAACCGTCATTTCATTATTTTGGCATCACTTTGTTCCCACTTTTGTGCTCTCTACTGTTCCTCCATCCCTCTTTCTCCCCCATTTCAAGGACCAGCACATCCAGACTCCATTTTAATTATGCTTGTGAGGTATTTTTAGCCTTTGAGAAATTGTTGCCTTATTTGGAATCCATAGTGGAGAAGAATCCTGGGAAAAACCAAGGTTCAGAAATTAAGTGATCAGTCACTCAGCTATCAAGGACTGGAATGGCAATTAAATTCCCTGATAACAGAATGATTTCACACTTCGTGCATTATTTTCTCTTTAAACTAACGATTCCCATTGAAGATTCCATCTGTATTTTCAAAATGACTGGGTGTCTTAGATTAATGGCATGCACTGTGTTTTCTCCGTTACTCAGTAAAAGGGTGAGTCAGGTGCAAGCTTGAGTGCCCAACCCAGGGCTTGTGTCACAGATTTCTGAGAGGCAGGTGTTCAAAGGCCAGATGTAAACAAGCTAGAATTCAATCAAACCCACAGAGGACAGTGACAGCCCTTGTAATGATGTTGAAATGGGAGTGGTAATGTCATGAAACTCTATTTTTCCATACATCATAGATGTCTTAGAACGGGATGAACTGATTTCACAATCCAGGGTCAAAATATGAAGAAATAAAAAGGAAACAAGCAAAAATACAAAAACAAAACAAAAAGAAACAAAAGCAGGGAAAAATATCTTCCTACCTTCATCTTTAACCTACTGGAATACATTTCCTTAATGAACTGCTTGCTCCTGCTATATTAAGTGCCAAGAAAAGCTTCTAAAATCCTAGTAGAATAAATGCCATTCAAAATTAGATGCACCTCATTTTCAGTTTATGTACAGAAACTGATTGCCTGCTAGCTTTCAGTTGTAAATGATCCTTTCACCAGTCTCTAGACTATATTGAGAAATATGTTAACTTGAGTAAAAACAATATTGATTATATTTAATTCCAAAATAAATATATTTGATTGGACTAACAAATCTAGATTATTTAATGTTTTCTGCACGGCAGCAAGAAAATCTCTTTTTAACTTCTAAAAATAATGTAACCATGTTATATACCATTTGGAAAAGGAAAAAAAAATATCCATAATTGCATCACCCTAAAGTGGCACAGTTATTAACATGTCTATGTCATTGTTTTTTTGTTCTAATCATAGTATATCTTTAAATATTTGATAGTTGACATAAATGTATATAGTTTTTTTTTAAGATTTATTTATTTGAGAGAGAAAGAGAGAATGCCCAGGTGCCCCAATGCATATAGTTTTAATTCTGCTTTTTCTCCTTTTATTTTTTTTTTAATTTTCTTAAAGATTTATTTATTTGTTTGAGAGAGAGCACACACGGGGGGAGGGCAGAGAGGGATGGAGAGAGAGAATCTTCCAGCAGACTCCCTGAAGAGCAGGAAGCCCTACATGGGCTCGATCTCAGGACCCTGAGATCATGACATGAGCCGAAATCAAGAGTCGGACACTTAACCGACTGAGCCACCCAGGTGCCCCTGTTTTCTCTCCTTTTAATAAGAACATGTTTCCTTGTTACTACGTAGTCTTCATTAGTATCAATGGCTGATTATTGATATAGAATATCCAATAAATATGTCAAGGTTTACCTAACAATTCTGCCACTGGATACCTGTTTCCAGATATTCCATAAAGATACCAAGCAGCATCCTTTTCAATGTTTATGATGGCCTTGCAATTATGGCAAAATATTAGAAAACAACATATTTATTATTTCTTCCTTTATAAGAACATTTTTATGCAAGTCCACTTTCTTTCTAAATTTAAAAAAAAATTAGAATTCCACATATTCTTGTTATTGTGTGTCTGTTTTCCTTGTAGATATACACACAGAATCACACAGATAGGACACAGACTAGTGGAATAAATATCAACTCATACTTTCCAAAGACAGTCTTTTCACTATTATCGCTAATGTCCATTATCAGATTGGGACATCTGGCAACAATTAGCCAGATAACATCAAATTACCTTCCTTCCTTTAGAAGGTCTGACGCACAACCCTTGAATCCCTCCTTCTTGGAAACATTTTGTAGGTGACTTGCTATTTTGCCAGAATAAAGCAAAGCAGGCAAGACAACCCAGAGATTATGCAGCTGCCTAATCGGCCTCCTACAGCTCTCTCCACGAGGAAAAGCCTCAGCACTAATTCTCTCCCCTAAAGTGTGACCACCATAAGAACTTCCCGTGGTTCCTCCCTAGTGACAAACAGGGCATTTGAATCTCTGAGTGGATAAAGAGAATGAGCAAGAGATACAGAGTTGATGCACTGAACACCAACTGTTAGTGGTAAAGTGTACTTTTCAGATATAGGTACTTATAGAAGTTTTTCTCAATAAAAGATTATTCCTAACAGGATACAAAAAAATATATCTTAAAACAGTTTCCCTGTAAGTAATGACCTGGGGGAGAAAGATTACATAAATGTAGACTATATAAATGGAATAAATACATGGTTTAGCCCAGATCTGATGAGGTTTCAGGCTTCTTGGGGGGTGGTTTCTGAATCTGGGACAAGAAGATTGCGTCTAATCGAAATTCTATAACATATCCTACCTTGTGGAGTGCTATGCGCAAGGCCAGCTTAAGGCTACATCCTTTTTCTTGGGTGAGGGTTGTCAGGGAAGCAGCTCTATTCTCGGAAATTTTCTTTCCCCAGTCAGCCACTCATGCCCTCCTTTCCTCTTTCGTAATCCCCAGGTCAAAACTAAACCGTGAATGGCTGATCACAGTTTAAAGTGTTACACCTCCCGGCGGGGAGAGAATTTGAATAGGCATCAAAGCTTTGAGCTAATGGGTGAAGCTCAGATAGGGAAATCCCAAGTACCAAGAGATGCTCTTTTTCAACAACAGTCGGTCCCAGAGGGTTGGGGGAACACCAAGGCCTTCCCAGCATCCTGATGGCATGTCTGACCCCCAGCCTTCTACTCTGTTTAGAGGTAAAGCCAAAAGTTGTAAGTATATACTATATGGTGACAACATTTTTTTGGGTGGAGAGGAGAGAGTCTCATGAATAATTTCAAATTCCCTAGGCTTGAGGCAGAATCTAGTCTATTCTCTTTGTCGTCTTTTATTGGCTCAGATTCATGTATGGAATTGATATAAAGAACATTAGCTTATTAGCTTTATGAGTCAGACCTCCCTAGGAATGCTCCTTACTAGTCACATCTTAGGCAAGTCAGTTAACTTTTCCTGGCCTGAACTTTTTTTTTTTTTTTGTGGTAAAATATAAATAATAGCTTCTATCTCCCACATTTGGTATATGGGTTAGATACAATATACATAAATTCCCTTGCGTATGGTCTGATACTTAACAGGCACTCAATAAATGGCATGTCTTCCCTTTTTGGGTTACATACTTCAAAGGAATTAATGGCTATTGGTCAGGAGACTCGAAAGGTAATGGCTATTAATATTATGAGCTGGTGTCCATATGTGTGTTTTAGCATCAAGATACATTTAATGGTGATATTTTGGGAAACCAAACCCAAAAACTGCTTTCAGTGATTACTGAACCATTTTCTTTCTTAACTCTCATTCTTGTGTCCACCTGAATAATCTGACTTGTCTGTGTTCACATTAATGCTTATAACGCTCCCAGGGTGTTTGGAAGAGATAATAGTTTACAGTAGCTAGAATTTATATGAAGGCTAGGATAAGGATTTGTCTGAGCAGATTTTATCTTAAATATTTAAAGACTAAGCAGTAACCATTAATTTTAGTGTGAATCAAGAGACTGCATTTTAGCATGCAACTTCAAAAAATTATCACTAAGTTCCATATGATTCTGAAGGGAAAACAAGACAGTAAATATCATGATTTTTTCAACCTCAATAAACTAGTGCAAAAGGATTGTAGATGTGGCACTTTTTAATGGTGTTCTGCATTCTTGTTTTTTTTCCCCGAACTCTTCTGTTTCCCGAAATAGATATCAAACATTCATACAAACTTTTTTTACAGTGAATGGTAGTATAATCGAATATTACTAGAACAGAAATTCTCAGTCCTGAGGGTATATCACAATCGTCTGGTCAGGGAGCTATTAAAAATATAGATTCCTGATCACCATTCCAGACTACTTATTGTAATCTTCAAGGTGTATCACCATTAAAAAACAAACAAACAACAACAACCAAAGAACCCAGCCAGCTCTGAACATATTGTAGGACATGGAATTGCAATGCAAGTACTAACACAACCGGGCAGTCCCAATCGTTCTTGTGAAGACGGACAGTCATGAGGGACAGGGGAGAACGGGAAGGGGGTTGACACTTGCTGAGTACGTACTATTAAGTCACATGTAATGCTATTTTTTTTCCCCCATTTAAACAACATTGCTGTAAATTAGTACCATTATGTCTATTTTGCAGTTGAAAAAACTTAGCTTCGGGAGGTTAGTGACTTTGCCTAGCTGTGCGGTCTATATACAGTCCATCAGTGGTGGTGTCAGTATATGAACGCAGGCGTATCTCAAAGTTGCTACTCTCTCCACTGGACCTCACTGCCAAATATAAATGACATGAATTCAGCAGATTAGACCTGGCTGGAAACTCATTTTCAACCTCTCCTCTGTTGTGCCAACTGCCTTTCTCCTTGTGCAAAATGTATCATCCACAAAACAATGATTCCTTTCCAACACGAGAAATTCTTATTGGTGGAAGGTATTGGACAAGTGGCAGACAGTCATATAAGGAACGAAGAGAAAAGGGTCCTGGCTTCAAGTAGCCAATAGTCTGGTTGTGATTATGACAAATACAAGGGAAAAAAATTAATGAGGGAAGTAAATGAAAAGTACTAAGCCTGTGGCAAAGGAAAGAGCACAGCTCAAAAAATTGATAACTAATTGTAAGATCTGCTGTTATTAAGGACACATATTCTTAGAGATCCCATTAAGAAAGAAAACAACATGCGATGTCCGTTTATTATCTTGTTAGTCCTCCAAATGCAAAAATGGGTCCTACCTACTAGCCTCTTATTGCTCTAAAATTTCTTTCATCCATGCCCAGGACCTGGCTGAGCTCCTCCCATGGGCCGCTTGGCCTGCTGTGTGATACCAATCTTTTTGCAAACATCCCGGTAATAAAACAACCTGGCTTCATCCATGTGTGGGTATTTTCCTTTCTTAGGTCCTATAAAGCACTTGAGTGTTACTTTTAAATACTTGCTTCACTAATATCAAATTCATGGCCCTCTGCTCTCTTTCTGTACCCTTTGCATACCAAATAACTTGCGTTTCACTGGTGAAGCATAGTGTAGTCTTTTAAAAACATTTTAAAAGGCAATTAACCTTAACGTGTTTAGTGTTAACTAGGTACATAACTCAATTGAAGAAACGAAAGAAAGAACCATTATGACCAATCTAGCACATGCCCAGGCAAAGAACATGACCTTGTGACTTCTGCCTAATCAATTGTAAGGTGCGTCTGGATTCCAGAGACATTAAAAGGTGAAAAATCATACACCTAAAACCAATTTAAAATGGTAATTAAAGCATAATAAGGACTTTTAGATGGGATGTTAAGGTGAAGCACAGTAGAGGGGTTAATTCTGAGTTCATCAGGGATGGTTAGGCTAAATGGGTGCAGAGGAGAAGCGAGAATGCCAGGGGTGAAATGCTGGAGCCGAGGTGCAGTGGAGATATGGCCGGCGATCCCCAGACATGAGCAAGCGTGGCTTCTGACACATTCCTATATATTAGCATCCAGATGTTTTTTTTTTTTTCTGCAGAAGATCTGATGCTTTCTACCGCCTACATGATAATGTGCAAAATCCTTGGAAGAGAATCCAAGACCTTCCATGAATTGGCCTCACACTCCCATTTCCATTTTCCCTCCCTCTCAGCCCGGGGCTTCACGCTTCCCTCTCAGTTCCCTCCCTCCACACGGTGCCCCGAATGCCCCTTTATCTGAATAGGGGTCCCTTTATTTGAATACCTTGACCTCTTTCAATGCACAATTATAGCGGGAACGGACATTTCATGACCAGTAATCCCTTCCCTAGGAGAACAGGACAAAAAATGCCTGGTGGTTTTACGCTTGCCAGAGACATTTGTGGGTACAGGTGCCATTTAGCTGTTTGTGACTGCCTGCTAGATTCGTGGTCCACCTTAAGAAGAGCCGCCCTATTACTGATTGCTTCATGCAAAAAGAGGGAGCAGAGCCATTAAAGGAGACCAGCCTGACACAGGTGTTGAATTACTTCTCTCAGTATGTTCTATTCCGTGCTTTTCCACTACCGAGAAAGAAAACGAGGTGGTTAGCTTGAGTGTGCACTGTGCATGTTTATGTGGTATTATTCATGAGGTCGGACACAATCTCAGCCAAGTCATGGTTTGTCTCACTTTAGTGAAGCATTTCTTTGAAAAATTTCAGGTCCCGTAATTGCAATTTAAAGATACATAATAAATTGCTATTAGGCTCCGGTTAGGAGGTTTGCTGAGGTGTGAACTGACCATTTTGTTCCTTTCTCTTTTATCAATAGTTGCTTCAAACCCCTCAGTCTTCAGAACACAAAAGGATGCACTGGAATATCAAAGGCTGTAGGTTTATTACTATATATTATGAATAATTTAATGCAGTAACAAAATAACACACTGATAAAAGCCAACAAGTAATATTCTATTCATAGCTGACTGGATAATCAAAGCCATTGTGGGTGCTTTTTCTAATACTAATTTAAAATTTGCATTATAGCTTTTTGCCTTCCCAAATGATAGCCTCCTATTTGATGAGGTATACTGTACACCCTTTAGAGTCCTTTACAATTGGGTTCAAAAGTACACTTTCACTATACGCAACAGAAGAAAAATAATTCACAGATAAAGAATAATTTTGCCTTAACTCTTTTACCTTTTCCTTATTCTACCGGTCTAGTATTTGGAATTCTACTGTCTATAGGTTTCCTGCAAAGTTCCACAATGATCGTATTGAACTTAGAAAAAACTACATAACATCATGGTGTCATAAAAGAGTTATAATTGGGTCATTGAGAATTGGCAATCTTCAATGGCACCGTGTATTTATTATAAAACTGGTTGGCCACATTTTGTAGACTGCAATCCCCTTGATCACAGCTGCCATTGGTTTATGGGTTACAATGCAAATATTTTATCCATCTCCATGAAGTCTACTAGAAGAATTAGATGCCTTTCCCAGTTGCTCTTAGATGTTTTTTCTTTGTCTTTATAACCAAAGAAACACACTATTTATGACCTGTGGTAACAGGACATAATCTCACTGGAAAAAAACTAGACCAAGCCCCCGTGTGATCTTTGAATGGGTTCTTTGAATCACTGGATTGTTTTTCGTTTTGTTTTCAAATCCTTGCTGTCCATGGTAGAGAAAGGAGTTAAAACTCAAGGTTACTTTCTGTTTTTAGGAGTGATTTAGATCCTTAGGAAGACATGATATATATATATATATTTTTTTTTTTTCTTAAGGACTTAGATAGCATTTAGCACATTAACTAATCGTAAGGGACTGATTCAGGCATTCAAAAAAAAAAAAAGAAAAAGATATCCCATATTCTTTTCTCCGACAGAGCATGTGCTTGATCAAGAAACAGAATCACTGAGCTCTAATCAGCAACTGCACAAAACAAGTGTCAGAAAGACTAACAGACATTTTTTGAGACAAATCTCTTGGGTCTGCTTTGCAGGTAGAGGATGAATAGGAATTACAGAGACAGTGGTTCTCCTAAGAAAAAGGACATGGGCGCAAACTGTTCCTACCCTATGTCTGCAGTTTATGCAAGCCTCCCTTCTGGCTAAGAAATTACTAGTACTTTTTAGTAGAGCCCAGGCCTTTTATCTGTTAGCCATACATTCTTATCTGGAGATTAAATCTGTATGTCAGTCAGTGGCGGCATCATAGAACTATGTCATCTTTTAAGTAATCAAAGCAGAGAATCTCTGAAATCAGGTGGTAAAATATACAGGTAATGAGATTGATTTCACTCTGTTTCTCTCAGAGCAGCTGAATCATAAGACTGCACAAAAAGAAAAGCTAAGCCATTTCCGAAATGGCTTGGGTTGTGAGGTATGAATTTTCATTTAAATTTAGACATTAGCTCAAAAATATTTGATGATGGTTAATAGAAAATAGATTTGCCTATAGAAGAATGTATTTGGGTGCTATTCAATATGCTATTCGCCAGACCAGCAACAAAGTAATTACAATTGCTTTTTTTCATTTTCATTTTTTCTTAAGGAAAGCTTCGAGTTAAATTTTATACTTAAACATAGATATTTAAACTCTTTGGATCAGTTTTCTATGATAATGAAATCTGTAGTGTATGTCTAAACCATCAAATATCGAGTCAACAGACAACAGGGGATAAAGGATTTTTACCTCTAACTTTCTGAAGCAAGAAATTACAAATAGTTTATGTACTCAATGAGTACTTGTTGAATATCTGCTTTATGCAGTTCCAAATTCTTCTTAGAGAATAAAATGAATATGAAGAAGAGCATTTCTTCATGTGTTCCTGATCAAGCACATGCTCTGTCAGAGAAAACAATATGGAATATCTTCTTTTTTTAATATTTTAATTTCTAATCGTCCTTACAATATTTCTTTCAAGGCAAGAGATTTATGATCTAATTAAGCTCTTCATGTTATTCTTTTTGTTGTTGTTGTTAAAAAAAATACATTGAAATAGCAAAATTTACACTAAATAAGTTACATCTAACTAAAAGTGTCATTTACTGTACTTGGGAACGAAAGAGAAGTGACATTAATTTAACACCTACTACATGTCAATCACTGTGCTGGGTATTTTTGCAAGGGTAGCCTCATTTTCAAAACATAGTTTCTTTCAAAATAATTTCAAATTTAGAGAACAATTGAAATAATAGTACAAGTACACTGAGAGACCTTATTCAGTTTTCCTATCCTTTCCCTACGACTCCCTTCTAGCAAAATGCTCTAAGCTAGGATCACAGACCACACTCACTTATCATATCTGCTTCATCTCCTTCAATCTGGAATAGTTCCTCAGCTTTTCCTCAACTTTCATGGCTAACGTTTTTGAAGGTTACAGACCAGACATTTTGTAGAATGACCATCAGTATGGATTTGTCTAATGTTTTTTCATGGTTAGACTCAAGTTATCCATTTGGGGCTGGAATGACACAGAGGTCAGTCTGTGTACTTGGCACTGCATCCCAGGGGTGGTGCTTCATGCCACCGTTACTGACAATCTCAGTTTTTAAAAGAATTTTTATTTATTTATGTATTTATGTGTGTTTGTATCTACGTATGTGTTTATGAGAGAGAGCGAGAGCAGGGGGAGGGGAAGAGGGAGAGAGAGAGAGGTCATCTCAAGCACACTCTGCTGAGCACCAGCCGGATGTCGGGCTCCATCTCACAACCCTGAGATCATGACCTGAGTGGAAATCAAGAGTCGGGGAGACTCAACTGACTGAGCCACCCAGGCGCCCCATCACAATATCATTTTAAATAAACTCCATTTATTTTCTCATTACAACAGAAATGTATATTCCATACTAAAACTCAAATATTGTAAATATTACTAATGTGCAAAAGGAAAGGTGATTATGGATTTCCTGTCCCGTAACTACTCTTACGGACTGGCATAAAATCACCCTATTTTCTGTTTGCATATCTTAATGTGCAGTGATCTTGCTTGTTTCAAGTTATTTTTTTTAGTTCCCACAAACAACCATATGAGGACTTTTTTTTTTTAAACTGCCATTTGTTAAAAAGGACATCTGCTCAAGGTCACTCATACAGGGAACTAGGATGTGAAAAGAGGTTTTCTGACACCAAATTTCATGTTTTATTATTTATTGAGTTATAAAGTATGTTGGTGTGTAAAGGCTTTATATATAAATGTCAGATATTAAACCAAACAATTTTAATATCTGTTAACATAACAGTTTTTTAATGATCAAAATTGTATAGGGATTGTTAACTATGGAAATAACATTGTGAGGGATTTTGGTGAGGAAACCAATTTCTCATCATCCTTACAGTATTGATCACCGTCCTTTCTAAACATACGACTGTCCGCTGATCCCTCTGGATGGCTTTCTAGTCATATTTTCACTTTCACTTTACTTCTATTATTTTATGACAAATATTTAAAATCTTACAACGAGCATATTCTATTGAAACTAATCTTGGAGAACATATTTAAAAATTAAACTACAAAAACACCAAAAATAAACAAAAAACCTAGATCCTATTGCTAGTCTGCCACTGAGGAGCTATGAAGGAGTTTTCTTAATTACTTGGTGCCTCAGATTTCTTTCCTATAAAATCAAGAGACTATTTCTCCTTGCTTTTCTACATATTGTAAAAAGAATTAGTACAATGGCGAAATCAATATATAAACAGATGGGAAGCATTTGGTTTTTTCTCCTTGTCCTTTTCTTATTTTTCTTTTTTTTCTTTTTCTTCCTCAACGTCGACCCCACTGTCCTATGACAAATTGTGCCATGCTACTTAGGGTATAGGGACCATTATTTGCCACAATGGGAATACAGTCCAGTTTCTTCTCTGATAGTTCAATGTATGCACATCAACCACTGGATCCTTTAAATGAGCTTTTTACGGCTTGTCTTTCTCTTTCTCATAAAATAATCGTTAAGTCCTTTGAGGACCTAGATCTTAGATAAAGCAAGACATGGAATAGGAGAGGGGTTGCTGGGTGGTCTAGAGAAGAAAGGAGCTTTGATTCCAGCCAAAAGTGTTTTTCAGTAGGGACATGCAGGCTTAATCTTTCTCAGCAGGCAACTATGCTTAGTGAAACTCACACATAGTAATCTCCTCTTCTTCTTTCTCACCTTCCAACCATTTCCATCACCCTCCTCCCTCTCCACTTGCTCCTACCAGGCTCTTTCTCCTACAATGAATTTCAGGTTTCTAGGAAGGTTCATTACCTGCCCCCTCCCCCCACCCCACCCAATACCTGTACTTCCTTTAGCAGGAGACAGAAATTAGTTATAAAATGTCTTTGGGCAACACAAAGTTGCATGAAGTTCATACTTGGGCTTATTGAGAGATGTTGGTTATTCTCTAGAGAGTGGATTCTTAGAAAAGGAGGATGGCGAGATCTAAAAGCTTTGTGTGCTTGAAAGGCACAGACGGGCTTGAGCCACACAGGACACCCCTGAAACCATATACAACAGGACATTCTTGTAGGGAGGGGCCTTGATCATGATGTGTCCATCAGTGTGTTACTCTCTAGACCAGCAGTGAAAGCATAGAGCACTCCCTCCCTTGCTCTCTCTCTCTTTCCCTCTATCTCTCCATTCATTTATTGGATCATTTATTCATCCATTTACCATACAGCAAGTGATATAATGTGAGGTACTGTGGCAAGAGTTGGGAACAGGAATGCAGCGATAAGTAAGACTCAGTCCCTGCTGCCCAAATACTTATATTTTGGTTAGGGGAATAGATTATATAGTAAAAATCATTTTTAAATCTTTTTGACTTATTCACCTACATGTCGCCAGACCTGTGTCATAAAATATATACTTATTCTGAAAATGAAGTACCTCAATATTTGTGATCCTAGATCTTGAGCAAGAACAATCTTAAATGTGTCTGTGGACTACTGGGAGTAAGTTTCACTCAGAGTATATAACTTACTAACACTTGGTGACTTCTTATACCCTCAAATCAACAAACAAAACTCAAAATTATAGCTTGCAAAGAAAGAGTAGAGAGATTATCAATTTGTAAATAAATTTCAATTTATCTCAGTGAAATTCAATTATATAACTGTACCTTTAAAAAAAGTTACAAAATATACCTACCCTTTGAGATACACCACTGTATAACATTCGCCATTCTCATTACATCAAAAAAGGGGGAACGATGTCTTATTATTACCTAACTACAGTATAATCTAAAGGAAACCCTCTCTCAAGTGCTCTCTAAAATAAATAAATAAATAAATAAATAAATAAATAAATAAATAAATAAAATCTTTTAAAAAAGGGGGCGGTGCCTGGGTCTCAGTGGGTTGAGAGCCCAACTCTTGGTTTTGGCTCAGGTCATGATCTCAGGGTTGTGGGTTCTAACCCTGCATCGGGCTCCATGCTCAATGCAGAGTCTGCTTAAGATTCTCTCTCTCCTTCTTCCTCTGCTCCTCCCTCAGCTCACGTTCTCTCTCACTCTCTCTAAAATAAATTAATTAAATCTTTAAAAAAACAAACCAAAAACTTTGTTTTGTGTATTACTCTGAGGATTACATTAAAACTCATTCCTCTTACTTAGTTCATTAAATAATAATAGATACTAGTGTTTAAAATATACATTTCTTCTTATTGCATTTTCTATTCTTTGTATTAGAAGAAAAATATTAAACCAATTCTCAGTTCAAATCAATAAATGTTTATTATCAATTTCTACCAGGCTCAAGTCCATGTACTACTTTTGAGTCTGCTCATTTCAGAGTCTTGGTATAACGACAGTTAAGCCAGTGGAATCTGGTGTCTGAAGGTCTAGATTTAAGCCCCAGTTTTTCCTCTCTCTAAGTCCATATATTTGAGCAAATCTTGCCTGTCCTCTTAACACTACTGTGAAGATTAAATGATTGGTACATGTAAATGGATTCATTGATCCCAGAACTGAGTAAACGATAAATACATGTTAAGTAGTATTGGAGGTAGGGCTTTTTTTAGCCTGCATTTTTTAACATCCATTGAGAATCTCAGATCATTAGAGCATCATTTCTTAGTAAGTGAATCCATTTAAGATTTAGGTCAACAATTTTTATAAATAAAAAATATGGCCTATGGGGCCTACACACACACACACACACACACACACACACACACACATAATTTTTAAGGGAGCAATGAACTGAGGGAAGGGCATTACTCATTTAGGATCCATCCTGTTCAAACCATGGCCTTATTAACTAGCTATGAGATTGTAATAGAACATGTATTCTGGTCTTGGCCTTGATTTCAAGTATCTGCTTCAAATCTGGGGTAACACAGACAGTGTTTTTAGCTGCTGTGAAGTAAAGAAGCCTTTCATTATAGTACCAGTGTATGCCCTGCCTGAGAATGGAACTATCATAGTAGATCTGGACAGAACTATGACGCTGTGTCTACCCGTGTCCGAATTTTCTATTTTCTCATCCTGGGGGTTACTTGAAGGTTCCCTGAGATATGTCCTGCCTGCATTTTACAAATACCTTTGACCAACAAGCATCTCACTAGCCTGAGCTCACTGACAGAAGATGGATTCTAATGTGTGCAGGGGCACTTGAAGGGCCCTGAGAGGTGACAAATGAAAATTGGCTGTTCTGGGAAATTTCCAGGAAATCTGCCAATCTTCATCATGAGCTCTTTAGGCATCCAGAAAAGGTCATAAATTAGAGGTTTATTGCTAGATCTAGCCTGCTGATGTTTTCTGTTGGGCCCGCATTGTGTTTCAAAATATTTATAATTAGTTGTTCACATTTCAAAATTAAGACACTTCATATGAAATGCTGGGTCCCTGGCTTCTCTTAAAAAAACAGAAGTGACCCAACTTGTCATATGTCCCCATGGCTGGGGAGCTGAGCAGAGGCTATGTTGTAAATGGTGAAGAACATGGACCCTGGGTTTGCTTCGTGGTCCTACTCCTTAGCTGTGTTCCTTAGGCAAGTTAATAACCTTCTCCATGCCTCAGTTTCTTTGACCTTAAAATGGAGATAACAATTGTACCTTCTCATTCAGGTTGTTGTGGAGACTGAATAAATTAATATCTGCAAACTACATAGAAAAGAGCTTGTTCTTGAACCCATCTACCCCATTTCCTCAACTATTTTGTAATTTGTAGATCTCTGAATTTTTAACTCTTTCAGTCATCACGATTTTTTTCCTAAAATAAAGTGGTGGATATAGACTAGCCAGACTCCATTGACCATAATAAATAAACAGTTCAAAAGCCAAAAAACAGGGGTGCCTGGCTGACTCAGTCAGTAGAGATGGAACACATGACTCTTGACCTTGGGTGGTGAGTTCAAGTCCTCTGTTGTGTGTAGAGATTACTTAAGGAACTAAAAAAAAAAGTCAAAGCTCAAAAGTTAAAAAAAAAAATTATGAGGAAAAAGTTGACATCTTACAAATTATTAAAATATCTAAATTACCATTTGGAGAGCCAGATTAAGATTTTATAATTAAGTTATCTGCCAAAGACAGCCATATTAAAGAATTTGAGACTCATGTTTCCCATACATAAAAATAACCCAGGAGTGACAAGGCAAACTTTTGTGTACCATTTTGCTGTTTTTAGATTTAGTTGTGGAACTCTGGGAGCTAGAATGTAGATATTTGTCTTCTTTTTAAAAAAAAAAAAATTAGATTTGAAAGTAATAATGTTTCACGTTGAAAAGGATATAAAATTGATTTTCTGATATAAGAGTTCAATTGCTCGAATTAAAAAGCCATTAAAAGTGATTATGATAAGTAACCATAATACATTTTCCAGCATTGTGGTTTCCTAGGTTCTTTCTCACCAAAAACAGTGGGTCAGACACAGCACTGGAAGAAGGGACAAAAATCTTGATGTCTAGTTTTGGCATCGCCCCTAACTATCTGAGCACACCTCTTCACCTTTCCAGAACCTTGCTGATTCGTCTATAAAACAGAGAATTCCTGTGTGATGTCATACAGGGGAGGTATGCACATCAATCAGATGAATTCAGGGAAAACTGCTAATACATTTTAATAAACTGCATAAGGCCGGTGGTTGTTTCAGCATTTTATACCCAAAATTACTAAGATAAAATAATTGAAATAATCATCTAAGGGCTTTTAATTTTTTTTCAGTTTTTAATGATTCTTCAAGTTTACTGACATCCCCTTAACTATCCATCGTATCAGGTTAAGCATATGGCATCTTATAAAAACCAATGTGCCAAACAAAGGAGAAAGGAATCTCAGAAGTCTCTCTTCTTGGTAGCCAAAACTATTTTGAACCTGCTAATACCCAAAGTAGAAATTGATGCTGGGCTTGAATGTATTCCCCGAACTACTGCTGTCAGTAATAAGCTGTGCTTTCTAGTGGTGAGATGCTGAAAAAAAATATCACCCCATTCATTATTCTGGACAGAGGAGAAATCTCTCCTGGGAAGTCTGTAAAAATCTACTGCAAAGAATAAAGCTATAATATAGTGTCAGCAACAATTTGCCTTGGCAGGAGACGGACAATATGATCTAATAGTCCCTTTTATTCCTAATTTCTATGATTCTTTTTCTTCAAGCCTTATACAGTTCTCCTAACCCAATTCTGTTATGTACTGAGCCAGAGTCTCCCAGTGTTTGGGCTGTTCTCTGGTGTTATCAGGCACTTCTAGAAACCACATTAATACTTTGCTTAATGGCTTCTCTTCTATGACTTACATGTTCTGAACTAAACCTCTGTTTACATGAAACATATGATCATTCTTACGAGTTGATGCAGTGTTTTTCTACAGGGTCGAAATCATCAAAGATCTGGAATGGTGGCTTAACGGCTGTCATTATTTTTAGCTTGTCAAGGTCACTGTCTCTGGAACTCACACTCTCTTCTTGTCTGAGCCCTGCTACCAGTATATCTCTCTACTGTACAGATCATGCTTCATATGGATCCCTCTGTACCTGTAAGACAAAGGCTATATTAATTCGGTTGGTAAGTCCCGCCATAAATCCTATATGTTTCAGAATAAATTGTCTAATGGGCACCTGTTCACATCAGGCACTGTTCTAGGGGCTGAGAACACAAGAGACATGTGTTTCTGCCTCCTGTTGGTCACCTCTAACAAGGAAGCAAACAATGAACATGATAAATAAGGGAAATGCAGAATATCTAGGTAATGGTGAACGCTAACAGGAAAAACAAAGAAGAAAATGAGGATAGGAAATGTTGAATGGAGGAGAGTTCACTTGAGCTAGGGTGACCAGGGAAGGCTGCTTATAAATGCTGTATTTATCCCAGAGTACTATTTTTACCTTTACTGGTGTGTTCCCCGCTGAGAGGCACTGTCTTAGGCAGTTTTATATCTTGAATGCCAGATAATATTAATAAATACTGGGTAATTACGTGGTACAGTATGATCTATACATCTTCTGTTTTTAAAACTTATTCACATATATCTTAATTCACTTTCTAAGTATAGGGAAAATAAAATCAGAGGATTATTCTTGGATGTTTGATTTCTAGGAAAGCCACAAAATACAAGTTCTATGAGGGCAGGGTCATTGCCTTTTTTGTTCACAATAGAATCCCAAGTGCATAGAACTATGTCTCAGTAAGGGCTCAATATTTTTTTTTAAATGAATGAATGAAACATTTGGGCATATGCAGATACAGATGTGCGGTCAAAAGAAGAGGAATTAGAGTAACTATCCCCTTCGTAGTTACGTTACGTACTATGCTACTTCAAAGAATCCGAAAGCATGCGAGAATACATATTGTTTTGTCCTTCTGCATCAGATAAGACATGAAATTCTTTCCTTCTGAGGGGAGAACGGATCAACAAACAC
Source organism: Halichoerus grypus (assembly GCF_964656455.1). Classification (NCBI taxonomy): domain Eukaryota; kingdom Metazoa; phylum Chordata; class Mammalia; order Carnivora; family Phocidae; genus Halichoerus; species Halichoerus grypus. The sequence goes on from NC_135714.1 coordinate 195,885,280, forward strand.
AATTCTAAAAATCCAGCATGTACGGAATACATGTCTCATTGCAGATATGCTAGAAAATGATTGGCTTCCCAGCTTAAATTAAAAAACAAAAACAAACAAAAAAACCCACAGGCTCTTGTTGACAATTAAAACAGCATTCCTCTACCTAATTACTTGGAACACAAAAATCCCAGAGGAAGGGAGAAGGGTCAAAACATAATACTTTTAGTGGTCATTATTACTCTTTTAAAAATTAATATCAATGAATTTCAGATGGTTTTCTCTGGAGGAAATTTGCCATGGGATGATAATAGGAGGCAATGAGAAGGAAGAAAGGAGTCTGACAGTAGTAGGTGGGGGAGGGAGGGTTCTTGTCTATTTCATACTTTTGCCTAGTTCAGAATCTATTCAAATTGCCTACTGGCAAAAAGATATTCCACAATGGAAACATCCACTGGTGTCTTATGCAGAACTTTATGAACTGTGACTACTTAAAAAACAAAATAGCAAAGGAAGTCTGGAAAAATAATGGTAAGTCCCTCGGTAAGAAAGAATTCCAAGTCAGAAGACCTGGGTTCAAGACTCCTCTTTACCTCTACTAGTTATCTATTTCTGGACCCACCAAAGCCTCTCTGAAAAGGAATTCTGCCATTTACTCAGTGGGGATAATAACACGGCTATCAGGCATACGTGATAGGATTTTGTGAAATAAAATGGGAAAGTGAGAGGTTAATGAAAGGAAAGGGGAAAAATATTTACATGATTAGCTATGGGCCAAATATACAATGGACATCTGTCTCTCATGTGCTGATTATGCAAGAAGTAAAACTGAAGAGCATAAATTATATTTCTCTTTGCTGCCCATATACAATTTCCATTAAAATACGTTTGTTTTATAATGATTTAAAAATTATGCACACTTCAGGCTATGTTGACTTCACTCCCTCCAATACTACAGTATCTTTAGTTTTCTTGGCATTATCTATGACTGTTTTTTTTTTTTTTTTTCTTTAATGTGGTTCTGAGATACTGGATATATTTTCAAGATTATTTTGGTTGTACAGATGATAATTTTAAAGACTACACAATCTAAATCCTTGGTAAAAATATCCAACTATTTATAGTTGTTTCAGCTCTTAAATTAAAAGATATGATTTTACATGTAGCTTGCAATAATAAGAAAAATTATGTGTACCATGGCTGTGTTAGCTGACTGCTACTGGAGTCCCTATTTTGAACTTGTAACCAAAACCGTATACACTGAAGATGGGAGAAGAGTAGGAGACCTGGATTTCGTCTGGTCTCAGGAATTCAGCTGGATAGGGATCAAACCATTCAGAACACCTACGAACTCAACAGGAGATCGAAGAAAAGAATAGCAACAACTCTCTGAACAGAAAAGCGACCACTTTCTGGAAGGTAGGACGTGCAGAGAAGTGAATCCGAGGCGATATTCGGGAGGATAGACGGCGGGGGAGGGGCCTCCGACGGCTGCTTCTGGCAAGTGATAGAGCCGCGGGGCACAAAATCGGAACTTTTAGAAGTCTGCTCCGCTGAGGGACGTCACTCCATTGGCTAAGCGGGGGTGGAATCCTCGCGGGACAGTGTGGTCTCGGGATCCTCAGGGTCACAGAAAGACCGGGGGTGCCTGAGTGCGGCAGAGCTCCCAGGTATTGGAGCAGGGAAGCGGGCTGCAGAGACGGAGCCGAGGAGCGAGCTCTCAGCTCAGGGTTGCCATAAACCGTGATCCGCGGCACAGTCGGGCCACTGCGCCTCCAGCAGGGACCCAACAAGCGGCAGATCCGGGGAGACTCACCTTCCTCCCCTGGGAGGAGTGGCGCGGGAGCGTACTGCAGGGATCTGCTGGGTTTGGAGACTCCACCCGGGGTCGGGTGCCAGAGATAGAAACGCTCGGTCACAGGCCGGGTGAGCATGGAGTATGGCTGGAGACCGGGGAGTCGGGAGTGACTGCTTTTCTCTGGGGGCGCACTGAGGAGTGGGACCCGGGTTCTCGTCTCCTCCAGGGCGGAGATTGGGAGGCTGCCATTTTCACTCTCGTCCTCCAAAGCTGCACCGAAAGCTTGCAGGGAACAAAAGCTCCCGAGAGCAAACCCGAGCAGATTACTTAGCCCAGACCGGCAAGGGTGGGGCAATTCCGCCTCCGGCAAAGACATTTGGGAACCACGGCAACAGGCCCCTCCCCCAGAAGATCAGCAAGAACAGCCAGCCAAGACCAAGTTTACCGATCAGTGAGAACGGCAGAACTCCAGCACTAGGGGAATACCGCACATAGAATCCATGGCTTTTTTACCATGATTCTTTAGTCTTTCGAAGTTAATTTTTTTTTAACAGTCTTTTTTTTTTTAATTTTTCTTTTTCTCTTTTTCAACGAACATCTTATCAATCCCTTTTTTAAAAAACATATTTCTTTTTCATTTTTAGAGTCATATTCTATTCCTTCATAGTAGTTACCCTTATTTTTGGCATAGATATATAAGTTGTTCTCTCTTTAAAATTTTGAGATACAGTTTCTTCTAACAGATCAAAATATACCCTAAATCTCTAGTGTATGGCTTTGTTCTAGTCTCCTGCCTGATGACATTCTCTCCCCCCCGCTTTTTTTTAAATCCTCTTCTTTCTTTTTTCAAACAACTTCTTATCAATTCCTTTCATAAAATTTTTTACAATTTTCATCTTTACAGTCATATTCCATCCCTTCATCATATCAACCCTTATTTTTGTACATATATAAGTTTTTCTTTCTTTAAAATTTTGGGAGGCACTTTCTTCTAACAGACCAAAATACACCCAAAATATAGTGTGTGGCACTGATCAATGAACCAGCCTGATCATATTTGATCATATTCTTTTTTGTTGTTGTTCTGTTTTTGTTTGTTTTTATCTTTTTCTTTTTCTTTTTCTTTTTTCTTTCTTTCCCTTTCTTTTCCCCCGGCTTCAGGTCTTTTCTGATTTGTTTAGAGTATATTTTCTGGGGACATTGTTACCCTGTTAGCATTTTGTTTTCTCATTCACCTATTCTCCTCTGGACAAAATGACAAGACGGAAAAAATCACTTCAACAAAAAGAACAAGAGGTAGTACCGACTGCCAGGGACCTACTCAATACGGACGTTAGTACAATGTCGGAACTAGAGTTCAGAATCAGGATTTTAAATATACTAGCTGGGCTTGAAAAAATCATGGAAGTTATTAGAGAAACGCTTTCTGGAGAAATAAAAGAACTAAAATCTAACCAAGTCGAAATCAAAAAGGCTATTAATGAGGTGCAATCAAAAATGGGGGCGCTAACTGCTAGGATAAATGAGGCAGAAGAGAGAATTAGTGATATAGAAGACCAAATGATGGAAAATAAGGAAGCTGAGAAAAAGAGAGATAAACAACTACTGGATCACGAGGGCAGATATCGAGAGATAAGCGATACCATAAGACAAAACAACATTAGAATAATTGGGATCCCAGAAGAAGAAAGAGAGAGAGGAGCAGAAGGTATATTGGAGCAAATTATAACAGAGAACTTCCCTAATTTGGGGAAGGAAACAGGCATCAAAATCCAAGAGGCACAGAGAACCCCTCTCAAAATCAATAAAAATAGGTCAACACCCCGACATCTAATAGTAAAACTTACGAGTCTCAGAGACAAAGAGAAAATCCTGAAAGCAGCTTGGGAGAAGAGATCTGTAACCTACAATGGTAGAAACATTAGATTGGCAACAGACTTATCCACAGAGACCTGGCAGGCCAGAAAGGACTGGCATGATATATTCAGAGCACTAAATGAGAAAAATATGCAGCCAAGAATACTATATCCAGCTAGACTGTCATTGAAAATAGAAGGAGAGATAAAAAGCTTCCAGGACAAACAAAAACTAAAAGAATTTGCAAACACGAAACCAGCCCTCCAAGAAATATTGAAAGGGGTCCTCTAAACAAAGAAAGAGCCTAAAAGCAACATAGACCAGAAAGGAACACAGGCAATATACAGTAATACTCACCTTACAGGCAATACAATGGCACTAAATTCCTATCTTTCAATAGTTACCCTGAATGTAAATGGGCTAAATGCCCCAATCAAAAGACACAGGCTATCAGATTGGATTAAAAAACAAGACCCATCGATATGCTGTCTGCAAGAGACTGATTTTAGACCCAAAGTCACCCCCAGATTGAAAGTGAGGGGGTGGAAAAACATTTCCCATGCTAATGGACACCAAAAGAAAGCTGGGGTGGCAATCCTTATATCAGACAAATTAGATTTTAAACCAAAGACTGTAATAAGAGATGAGGAAGGACACTATATCCTACTTAAAGGGTCTATCCAACTAGAGGATCTAACAATTGTAAATATCTATGCCCCTAACATGGGAGCAGCCAATTATATAAGGCAATTAATAACAAAAGCAAAGAAACACATTGACAACAATACAATAATAGTGGGGGACTTTAACACCCCCCTCATTGAAATGGACAGATCATCTAAAGAAAAGATCAACAAGGAAATAAAGCCTTTAAATGACACACTGGACCAAATGGACTTCACAGACATATTCAGAACTTTCCATCCCAAAGCAAAGGAATACACATTCTTCTCTAGTGCCCATGGAACATTCTCCAGAATAGATCACATCCTAGGTCACAATTTGGGTCTCAACTTGTACCAAAAGATTGGGATCATTCCCTGCCTATTTTCAGACCACAGTGCTTTGAAACTAGAACTCAGTCACAAGAGGAAAGTTGGAAAGAACTCAAATACATGGAGACTAAAGAGCATACTAGTAAAGAATGAATGGGTCAACCAGGAAATTAAAGAAGAATTTAAAAAAATTCATGGAAACCAATGAAAATGAAAACACAACTGTTTAAAATCTTTGGGGTGCAGCAAAGGCAGTCCTAAGAGGAAAGCATACAGCAATACAAGCCTTTCTCAAGAAACAAGAAAGGTCTCAAATTCACAACCTAACCCTACACCTAAAGGAGCTAGAGAAAAAACAGCAAATGAAGCCTAAACCCAGCAGGAGAAGAGAAATAATAAAGATCAGAGCAGAAATCAATGAAATAGAAACCAAAAGAACAGTAGAACAGATCAACGAAACTAGGAGCTGGTTCTTTGAAAGAATTAACAAGATTGATAAACCCCTGGCCATCTTATCAAAAAGAAAAGAGAAATGACCCAAATCAACATAATCATGAATGAAAGAGGAGAGATCACAACCAACACCAAAGAAATACAAACAATTATAGGAACATATTATGAGCAACTCTATGCCAGCAAATTAGATAACCTGGAGGAAATGGATGCATTCCTAGAGATATATCAAGTACCAAAACTGAACCAGGATGAAATAGAAAACCTGAACAGACCTATAACCACTAAGGAAATTGAAGCAGTCATCAAAAATCTCCCAAAACACAAAAGCCCAGGGCCAGATGGCTTCCCAGGAGAATTCTACCAAACATTTAAAGAAGAATTAATACCTATCCTTCTGAAACTGTTCCAAAAAATAGAAATGGAAGGAAAACTTCCAAACTCATTTTATGAGGCCACCATTACCTTGATCCCCAAACCAGACAAAGACCCCATGAAAAGGAGAATTTCAGACCAATATTGTTGATGAACATGGATGCAAAAATTCTCACCAAAATACTAGCCAATAGGATCCAACAGTACATTAAAAGGATTATTTACCATGACCAAGTGGGATTTATCCCTGGGCTGCAAGGTTGGTTCAACATCTGCAAATCAATCAATGTGGTACAATACATTAACAAAAGAAAGAACAAGAATCATATGATCCTCTCAGTAGATGCAGAAAAAGCGTTTGACAAAGTACAGCATCCTTTCTTGATCAAAACTCTTCAGAGTATATGGATAGAGGGTACATACTTCAATGTCATAAAAGCCATCTATGAAAAACCTACAGCGAATATCATTCTCAATGGGGAAAAACTGAGAGCTTTTCCCCTAAGGTTAGTAACGCGGCAGGGATGTCCACTATCACCACTGCTATTCAACATAGTATTAGAAGTCCTAGCCGCAGCAATCAGACAACAAAAAGAAATCCAAGGCCTCCAAAACAGCAAAGAAGAAGTCAATCTCTCACTCTTTGCAGATGATATGATACTTTATGTGGAAAACCCAAAAGACTCCACCCCAAAACTGCTAGAACTCATACAGGAATTCAGTAAAGTGGCAGGATATAAAATCAATGCACAGAAATCAGTGGCATTCCTATACACCAACAACAAGACAGAAGAAAGAGAAATTAAGGAGTCGATCCCATTTACAATTGCACCCAAAACCATAAGATACCTAGGAATCAATCTAACCAAAGAGGCAAAGGATCTGTACTCAGAAAACTATAAAATACTCATGAAAGAAATGAGGAAGACACAAAGAAATGGAAAAACGTTCCATGCTCATGGATTGGAAGAACAAATATTCTGAAGATGTCAATGCTACCTAGAGCAATCTACACATTCAATGCAATCCCCATCAAAATACCATCCACTTTTTTCAAAGAAATGGAACAAATAATCCTAAAATTTGTATGGAACCAGGAAAGACCCCGAATAGCCAGAGGAATGTTGAAAAAGAAAAGCAAAGCTGGCGGCATCACAATTCCAGACTTCCAGCTCTACTACAAAGCTGTCATCATCAAGACAGTATGGTACTGGCACAAAAACAGACACATAGATCAATGGAACAGAATAGAGAGCCCAGAAATGGACCCTCAACTCTATGGTCAACTAATCTTCGACAAAGCAGGAAAGAATGTCCAACAGAAAAAAGACGGTCTCTTCAACAAATGGTGTTGGGAAAATTGGACAGCCACATGCAGAAGAATGAAACTGGACCATTTCCTTACACCACACACAAAAATAGACTCAGAATGGTTGGAAGACCTAAATGTGAGACAGGAGTCCATCAAAATTCTAAAGGAGAACACAGGCAGCAACCTCTTTGACCTCAGCCGCAGCAACTTCTTTTTTAAAACATTGCCAAAGGCAAGGGAAGCAAGGGTAAGAATGAACTATTGGGACTTCATCAAGATAAAAAGCTTTTGCACAGCAAAAGAAACAGTCAACAAAACCGAAAGACAACCGACAGAATGGGAGAAGATATTTGCAAATGACATATCAGATAAAGGGCTAGTATCCAAAATCTATAAAGAACTTATCAAACTCAACACCCAAAGAACAAAGAATCCAATCAAGAAATGGGCAGAAGACATGAACAGACATTTTTCCAAAGAAGACCTCCAAATGGCCAACAGACACATGAAAAAGTGCTCAACATCGCTTGGCATCAGGGAAATCCAAATCAAAACCTCAATGAGATACCACCTCACACCAGTCAGAATTGCTAAGATTAACAAGTCAAGAAATGACAGATATTGGCGGGGATGCAGAGAAAGGGGAACCCTCCTACACTGTTGGTGGGAATGCAAGCTGGTGCAACCACTCTGGAAAACAATATGGAGGTTCCTCAAAAAGTTGAAAATAGACCTACCATACGATCCAGCAATTGCACTACTGGGTATTTACCCCAAAGATATAAATGTAGGGATCCGAAGGGGTACGTGCACCCCAGTGTTTACAGTAGCAATGTCCACAATAACCAAACTGTGGAAAGAGCCAAGATGTCCATCGACAGATGAATGGATAAGGAAGAAGTGGTATATATATACAATGGAATATTATGCAGCCATCAAAAGGAATGAGATCTTGCCATTTGCAACGATGTGGATGGAACTGGAGGGTGTTATGCTGAGCGAAATAAGTCAATCAGAGAAAGACATGTATCATATGACCTCACTGATATGAGGAATTCTTAATCTCAGGAAACAAACTGAGGGTTGCTGGAGTGGGGGGTGGGGCGGGAGGGATGGGGTGGCTGGGTGATAGACATTGGGGAGGGTATGTGCTATGGTGAGTGCTGTGAATTGTGCAAGACTGTTGAATCACAGATCTGTACCTTTGAAACAAATAATGCAATATATGTTAAAAAAAAAAAAAAGAAGAAGATAGCAGGAGGGGAAGAATGAAGGGGGGAAATCGGAGGCGGAGACTAACCATGAGAGATGATGGACTCTGAAAAACAAACTGAGGGTTCTAGAGGGGAGGGGGTGGGAGGATGGGTTAGCTTGGTGATGGGTATTAAAGAGGGCACATTCTGCACGGAGCACTGGGTGTTATGCACAAACAATGAATCATGGAACACTACATCAAAAACTAATGATGTAATGTATGGTGATTAACATAACAATAAAAATTTAAAAAAAACAAAAAAAAAACCGTATACACCTCCACAGCTTACTGGTTGCATTAACATCCTTCTCCTATTTTAGGAAACTTTCTCAGAGAGATGAAACTGCCAATAACTTTACTGTTTATTCCAGAAATTTCCTGAAAGTACACTAGACAGCTCAAGGTAGGTCCATCTAATGGACAAAGCTCAGTTTGAAAGCCGGGCTTTGGTAGACCTACCAACCAGAGGTCATGAACTTGCCCAATCTCCATCAGGCTCCTGCTTCCAGGTTACCAAAATCTCATAAATATTTTCCCTTTCTCTCCCCTCTCCAAGATGCTACTAAGATTCTGTAAATGTAGTGATCACTTTCTGCAATAAGCCATAAGCGTGGTTTTGCTTCATCCACAGGATATTTTGGTGAGCTATACTCAGGGAACTAGAATTTGGAAAACTTCAAGAAATTTGAAAGAATTAGCAGGAATTCTTTTTTTTTTTTTTTAATTTGGGGAATTATTCTCATAAATTCCAGCATCTTTCAAACTGAATTTTGAGGAAAATAAATTAAACGATTATCTTCATGAAGTGGGGCTTTTAAAGTTACCATACTTCTCAAATATACCGAATCAATGTCTGTTTTCACACAGAAAACAAACACCTGACAAACTAGAAGTCCGTATGGCAAAATTAGCCAATTACTTTTGCAAACCACGTGACCTTTTGTAACATCCATCGGGCCGCATTATGTGTGTAGATGGGATGGGTATGTATCCTGAATTGTGCACTCATGCGACATGAGATATTTTTCCCTTTGTGAGAATGAACAATCAAGGAGCATGGAGTAAAACAAGAGAGTGTTTTTCTGACTTTGTTGCCCAATTTTAACTCTTCTTGCCTGAAATGGGTGTTACACATATAACAAATAGTGAACAGACTTTCATTATCTATCTATCAATCATTCACATTTATAAAGAATCCTTCATGTGTGTATTTTAAAGTGATGCACTCAAAGATGGAAATTATACTTTCAGATAAAAGCGGTTCTAAAAATATATTAAATGTAGGTTTAAATTTAGATAATGCAGCAGTAGATTTCACTTAAAAGGGAAAGGATTTGAAAGTGAAGGACAGCAGGAGAAGGCCTACAGCCATACCAGATTTGTGTTTGACGAGACAGAAGACTCGTCAAGTCTATGCATAGGGGTCTTGAGAAATGCGTCTTTATGAAAATGTGAACATAAAAACTGTCTGTATGACACATCTGATCTAGTCTTTGATGTCAGACATCTGGCATTGAGTGTGCTTGATGCCTAATAACTAGAGGGGAAGCCATTTTTTAAGCTACTCTAAACGTTCTCTTATTTCCGGAGCTTAAGGTGAAGTACTGGAGAAATCTGTCTCGCTCTATCTTTCAGAAATTATACAGAGAGTTTCTTTTCATTTAAACAAAAGAACCAGAAGAACCGCTGCCTATAACTTCTAATTCTCAACCTATCTTGATTCAAGGAGTGGTCACAGTTAAGAGGACAAGAGCTTTAAAGAATGGAGAGATGTGTGAGAGCACATGTAAACATTTACAACAACCAGTGAAACTCCTACGTAGATATTGGTGGGGATAAAGTTTTGAAGTCAGTAAAGAGATGAGCACTGATTTTAAAACTAGAAGCAGGTTTACCCCAAAAGCAGACCAAGCTGATCCTGGAAGGTATCAGATAAAACATTTTTAGTCTCACACAGGAAGAAGAGCTTTAGTTCTAAATAATCCCATTAAATGTGGAACCAAAAAGAAGTCATTTTAATCATCTAAATAGTATGTCAGGCAAAAATGTTGGCCTAGGCTCTAAATCACTAACTTCATTAGCTACCTGATAGAGGTCAAAAAGAAAATCAAAACAATTACTGAAATAAAAGAAACACTAAATGTATTGTTTTTGTCTTTCCCTAGTGCCTTGTGTCATTGCTCCAGTGCTAACTTAGTTCAACCATGCTTATTAACTATTTCAGGCCATTAAAATGCTATTTATTATACTGCTGAGATAATACACTTTTTGGAGATTCTCATTTACTACAGAACCATCATAGCCACAGAGAGAGAACACACTCCCACTGAGTTCAGACCCCCATGCCATCCACGAAATGAGATTCCCAAATCATACCCTTTATGGTGTCTCAAGTTTTAGGTATTGATCAAGAGTAAAGGTTGGATGACACCACGAGAAGTAGAAGTAGAGGCCAAAGTACATAAAATATGTTGTTTTAGGAGTCATGCTCTCAGCATTGCCACCTCCTCTCATTATCTGCATGTTAATATCATTGCAAAGCCCGACAAGGAGTTCTATTAGTGAAGCCTGTGCTGACTGCCATTGAACTGACATCTGCAAATGTTCCTTTTGGGCCTGGTTCCAAGCCTCGGCAGTCTGTGGAAAGCTTAGCAAGATCATCACATGCCAGATTGTGACCATCTCAGGGCAACTCTTCTAAAACTGGAAGTTTCTGTATTTATGTAATATTTAGAGAGGTTACATTTTTTTTTAAAGTGTGTCTCTTTTGCATATGATTTACTAGGTTCCCTTATTTTGAAAAATTCATTTTAAATGTCAAAAATCACACAGAACTCCTGGTTTTAGTAATGCTACGTTTACCGCCCGCTAAGTAAAACACAAATATTGACTAAATACACTATAGTGTAGCAATGTTTTAAGAGGGCTTGCATTTTATTTATCATAACACCTATATGCAATAAATGGCTTCACATGGAGGCAAACTATTTAGTTTCCAGAATATGCTGGTTGGGAAGAGATCCATATGTGTATTAAATCTGATATTCCTGTAAATATCTACAACTCATAGCCTGGAAACAACAGGCATAAAGAACAGTTAGTGTTGACAATCAGATGCACCTGGCTTTCAAACAGGTGTTAGGTAGATAAGTAGATGATAGGGATACAGACACATGCACAAGCGAATATCACCTTGAGCAAGTCACTTCACTCTCTCAGCTTCGCGAATTTCTAAGACTGTTATGGTGAGAAATAATACAATTTAGGCAAAACATGTTGCTCGCTGCTTGGCGTGTTGTAGATATTCAGTATCTCTTAGGTCCTATCCTTTCTCTTTTTAAAAAAGAAGAGCTTAAAAAAAAAAAAAGCTTGAAATTTTTAGATTCTTAATAGATCTGTGAAATCTTGGATTGACTCAGATATTGAGAACAGGTATTCCCTCCACAGAAAGATTCACAGCGGGATTACTCTATGCAGCAAATGGTGCTGGCGTATTTAACATACTGCCTAATTTGCAAATTCGTCACGTGTCCGTGTCCATCGAGGCAGAAGCCTGTCCTTCAATAGGGGCGAGTGCCTCTGGGTAACCTAGCTACCAGGCACTTTGCATCTGATAGGACGCCTCTAATTGAAAGTATGATTGACAACATGCTGGTGCTTCTTAGGGGCCTACAGGGGTAAATGGCCTTCTATATATGGGATCAATAATATAGTCATCTGTTGATATCATTGTAATAAGATCATATTGTTGTTGTTGCTGTTAGTTTGCAAGGGAAATATAAATAGAGAGAAAATATCCAATCATGCAGTTGCACAAACCTGCCTACCTAGTCTTAATTGCTGCTTCATCTCTGCGCTCTTTAGCATGGTGGACGATACTTTTGCCCAAGCAGCATGTGGCTCCGTGGCAGACACCACAGGCCACATGTTGGTAGTTTTGAAGTTTCCTGTGCATTAGGATGCTGGTGCTGGGCTGGATTGTCCAGGCAATCATAAACGGCAAGATTTTACCTTCTGCTGTTAGCTCCACATTATCTCTGGGGCAGTCTTACTCTTTTTACCCCTATAGCGCACTAAAGCTTTGTCTACAATAGTAAATACACAGTCTTTCAAATGAACAGTTGACCCATCTTAGTCCTGGTGTGTCTACTTTCAATGCTTTGCCCTGGAGGGCAGTGGAAAAAAAAAATCTCAGAAAATAATTTCTAAAGCTGTCTTACATTCTATACCCAGTAAAATTCAACAATGTTCTTACACATATACATAGGAAAAAATCATTTTATTACATGTTAATGTATTCATTTTATAGTTTTGTTTTTCAATATAAGTTTATTTGGTACCTGTATATTAGGCGCTACTAGTTCTTTGGGTATCTAATATTTTGTTGTTGTAAGAGTTGCCCTTTTTTGAGTATCTGCTTTGTAACAAGTATGTGCCATGCTCTGTTTGTGCATTTACATTTCACAGAAACACCTAGGGTTAAGTACAATTTTTATTCCCATTTTATATATACATTCAAGCTCAGAGAATTTAAATAATCTGCATAAGGCTATTCAGTAGTGGTGAGTCGGGACCCGAACCTAGAGCTATTCATCTAAATTATTTTTTTGATCCTAACTTTTCTAAGATATTTCCAATAAGACACACATGGCTTCAAAATGTTTTGGGAATGGATGACAAAACTTACTTCCTATAGTATTTGCTTGATAGCAGTTGAGAGAAAGCTGAATTCCATCAATAAATAAAAATGTATAGCATTGGGGCACCTGGGTGACTTAAGTGTCCGACTCTTGATCTCAGCTCTGGTCTTGATCGTAGGGTCGTGAGTTCAAGCCCCACGTTGGGCTCCATGCTGGGTGTGGAGCCTACTTAAAAAATAAATAAATGAAATAAAATAAAATAAAATTGTAAAGCATTCAACTGGCCAATATATGTCCGCTTTATTTTCTTAGTTCAATAATTATAGAATTTTATTTCTTATAGTAGAATGCTATAGGTGTAGAAACTGGAAAGATAAAGATTCTATGCATCCGTACATAAAAGTGTAGCTTCTGGAGAAAATGTGTCAGATTGTATTTGAGTCTTAAGTGTCTGGAATAAGAAATAATTCAAGTATTTCTTTAAAGTGGAAGAATGCAATTCTCTTATCTGAACCAAAAAAATTAATTAATTAATTGATTAACTAATGACTTTAACCGGTAAACACCCAGGTCTTTCACCCTTTATGCGGCATTCGATCTCAGAAGATAATGGAAATGCCAACACCATCTTAACTATTGTGGCACCAAGAGGGCTCCAGGCAATACAGACAAGATTTCTCTCTACTTTTCTTCCCTTCTTCTAAATTGAACCCAGGAGGGCAGAGGTGGGTCTTTGACAAGATTCTTGAGAACCACTGTTTGCAGGAAAATTAGGCTAGATTTTTAAATTGACAATTTTTAGATTGACAATTTCATTCCAAGGTTCCTTCTGTTTCTGTGCTCCAGTTTTAATTATCACTTAGAGTAAGTGTACTGGATATATACTTATCAACTCCTCATTTCCCCTGTGGACCACACTGTGGGTTACAAAATACAATTTCCATTTTGTCTGCTGATGGCCTAAATAAGGTACACGCAAAACAACAAGGATGGGCTTCTTAATTTAGCAGGATAAGATGCTCGGATAACAGTGGCCCTGGGGGTTAGATTAGAGGAGAAAGAGAAATAGATTCTACCTCAGTGGAGTTGAATAATTTCTAAAAGATTTAGCACAAAAGAACTGGGCCATCCCACACTATGAACACTTAGAAAATTCTAACAATAACGTATTAATTTTTTCATACTCTTTAATACAGGGATCCATGGCATACATGCAATTATATCTTATGATATTTTAAGCACAACTATCATAGGAACAAAAATGTAAAAGAAATGTTAAGGATATGAATATCATGGCAAGGTTGTATTAAAAATATATTGGAGTATAAAATATATGACATACATAGCATGCATCGTTTCAATTCCTAATTTTAAATCATTTTATTTAATTCCTAATATTAGAATCTTCACTGTGTAAATATCATAAATGCTATGATAAAATATCTTAATACAAAAATACTTAAAAAATAAAAAAAATAATACTTATATTTAAAATGAATTTTCCCACTAGTGAACTATTTTATTTAGTGTTATCATATTTCTTATGAATACATGACCCCATTCCAAGCCAATACATATTCCAAACCACAGTTCTTACCATGGTCGTCACTGTCACTGGCATCAGCAAAATCTAATGAGTACTCATTATCAGCTAATTTTTAGGACTCCCAGAAGTTACACTATGGTCAGGATTTAACAAGTTAGTGGGGCTGCCCATGTATGGGCAAAAGATACAGGATCATGGCAGACAGTGGAAGAAGCATGGTGGTTTGTGAATTTCAGAAAACTTCACGAAGAAAGTGGAACCAGAATAGACCTCCAATAGTTAGGACTTATACCAGAATGCAGGGATGAGAAAAATACCTCACTGCTGCAATATGGCAAGAACCAAGGCACACTTTACCTAAGCCCTTTGACTCTGGGGGCGCCTGGGTGGCTCAACTGGTTGAGCATTGGACGGACTTCAGCTCAGGTCATGATCTTGGGATCCAGCCCCTTGTTGGGCCCCTTGCCCCCCGCTGAGCGGGGACCCTGCTTGTTTCCCCCCCTCTGCTGCTCCCCCTGTCTGTGCTCTCTCTGTCTCTCTCTCTCAAATAAGTAAAATCTGTTTTAAAAAAAACTCTTTGACTCTGAACAAATTTTATGCAATGGAATATGAGAGTAGAAGGATAAAATATTTTATAAAGGTGGTGCCTGCTGACCTAAGTTTGGTATTTGTACTTTATAGTGGAGGCAGTAGATGATCACTGAAGATTTTTGAGTAGATGGAATGATAAATATGAGTTTATATTGGGGAAATAAATTTATTCATGGTCTGACACTACAGAAAAGGCCATGGAGAATCGCTAAGACAAAGAAGAGTATTCTTAAACATAACACCCTGGTTTCGTACGCGTGGCATTTTCTTGTTCACACATGTCACATTTTTTGTTCCCACACTCACGATCCCATCACAAGTACTTGCCTACACTTCTGGAAAGTAAGATAAATGGCAGTTTAATACAGGAATACAAGAGATATTCCAAATACACTATTTGTTACATTGCCTCAAGAGAAGTAGACCTTGAGTGACAAAATATTCTCCTTGAGGGAAGATTAAAATATCCTGGGAGTGCTGGCATCAGAGGAGAGAGGGTTCGAGCTGGTTCAGAATAGGGGTTTAAATCCTTAGTTCCCTATTACACAGACTGAAAGGAAGTAAGAAACAACCTGAGTAACTTAAATTTGACTATAATGCATTAATTTTTGTTGCTTACTTATCTTTCCAATAGATATAAATCAATCTTCACTCCCTGAACAGTGCTGGACAGTGTAGGGAGAACACATACTGGTTGGTAAAAAACAGTTAAACTACAATGTATTGCTGACAATTCAGATGGGTACTTGGCGCTTACTTACAAAAAACTGATTGTATAATCTCAATTGTACCTATATGGTCTCTATGCATCTGTGGACACAATGTAAATTATTATTATTATTTTTTTACCTACCACCAAACTATTACATTATTATTCTAAATAGACTTTGTAAATATTAATTAAATTTGATAATACATTGAGAACAAGGCAAAAGCATAATTTAGAGTAAAAATAGTATGATCCCCAACCTGATAAAAAATTAATAATTTAATTTTATGCTAATAAATACAATTTGATAATTAAAGTTGGTATATCGTGTATTTATTCATTGTTTCCTACATTTTAAAATTATGTGTATTTAGATTCCATTCTAAGTGCTAACACTTTAAAAAGAATCTTAATAACATTATTATCCATATTAATTGACCCATAGGACTGAGTTCCCTTGGGCTTCTGAACATCTAATTTGGTAACTTAAAGCATCTTGTTCTTTCTTTCTTTCTTTCTTTCTTTCTTTCTTTCTTTCTTTCTTTCATCCATCCACCATATATTATTCACATAATATGTACCAGTCCCCTAGGTGAACAGTGAGAAATGAATAAGCTTCTCATGGGATTTAAATTGTAATAAGGGAAGGCAGATAATAAATATAGAGGATATATAATGAGTAAATATATAATATACCAAATGGGGATAAAAATATGTAGAAAATATAGTGAAAGAATACAAAGGGCTGGGACTGCCGGGGGCGCGGGTCTTGCAAAAGCATCGTTTCTTTTGTAAACAGTAGTCAGGAAAGGCATCAGTGATAAGATATTTGAGTAAAGAAACCCCTGAAGGAAGTGCTGATTCACACAGGAGTAAAACTTCACTGGTCTTCAATTTCTATTACAATTTTCCCTTACATATTAGAAAAAATGCCTTATCCCCAAACACAAATTTATGATTCGAATTTCCAAAGTGCCTATATGTAAATAAAATGTCTTGTTGATATTCTGCCTACAAAGACAGTTAAGAAATCTCAAAGTTTCAGTTAAATGAACATTAAATGCTTGCTCTGTATAAGATTTTCTTAGACATCTGCTGTTTTGTCTGCATTATAACCATTTCTCCCACTTTTCCTAGAAGCATCTTAACTCTCCTTTGGGAATTAAGACCCCCATTCTAAAAAGTGGCCCAGGCCAGCCAATCAGTATGGCCCATTTCCCCTGGCTGCAGAAACTGACTCAGAATGTGCTTACGGTATAAGACAGGTCAATCGGAATCACTAAGGGTCAGCCCAGATGCTGTTGGTAGATCTAATGGAAATGAGCACTTCCATTGCTGGGTCTCCTCATCATTTAGGATGTAATATTGAAGTTCCTGATGTTCAACTTGTCACCATGAAAAAAGGGAGTGGCTGAAATAAAGCCTAACGAGAGGAAAACAGATCCAAGAAAACCTTGGAAATATTGTTTTAGCAGCTAGATCCAACTATGCCTGAAGCCATTACCTATGGACTTTTTTAATGATATCCAACAAAGTAACATATTTGCATAAGCTATTAGGATTTCATTACCTACTCGTATTTTAAAAACTCATGACTAATACAGAGAACCAGTCACCTCAGTTCCATGTCAAGTTAACCTATGTCAAGTTAAAAAAAAAAGACAAGAAAAAAGAAAAAAATTAAAAAGAAAAAGAAAAAATAGATTTATGACACAGTAAGAATGGCTGTTTCACTATCCTATGATCGGCTTGTTTTCTGTGCATTTCTTTGTGATGAATATCATTTGGTTACCTTTGAGTAGCATAAAACACTTATGATTTCAGCTCAGTAAATATTTTAGATGCACTTAAATGTGTAAAAACTTACCTAGAACTGGAAATATACAAAGATGAAATACATTTCTTACTCTGACCATGTAAGTCTTGAGCTTACGTTACTCACAGTGTTTGAATTATATAGCCAAAATAAAAAATATATATATGTGTGTGTGTGTGTGTGTGTGTGTGTGTGTGATATAAATCTCGGGGTTATATTTTCCCCATTAGATAGAAATACATTGAAGCTCTGAATTATGTCCTTTTCACCAAGCTTCATCATTAACACTTGTGTCTAGAACTTGGTGCTATGGTATGAATGTGTTCCCCTAGTTCATATGCTGAAATCTTAATGCCCAATGTGATGGTATTAGGAGATATGGTCTTGGAAGGTAAAAAGGCCAGGAGAGCAGAAACTCTCATCTATGAAATTAATGCTCTTATAAAAGAGGCTCCAGAGAGATCCCTGGCCCCTTCCTCACGTGAGACTACAATAAGAAGTGTGCAACCCAGCAGACAGCCCCTGTCTAACCTTTCCGGCACTCTGGTCTCAGATTTCCAGCCTCCACAACTGTGAGAAATAAATTTCCGCGGTTCCTAAGCTATCCAGCCTGTGGTATTTTGTTGTAGCAGGCTGAATGGACTCAAACAGTTGGTATTTATTGAATAAAGTTCTTATAATTTCCTACCAGCCTGCACATGTCTTCTGTGAGCAACTTTTAAAACAATGTATAATTTTTACCCTTGTTACCCCTCATTCAATCATTTATCTGCTAGTAAATGATTTTTCATTTACATCAGGAAGAGTTTGGCATCCTCCTAAACAATGCACTTATAATGATGCAATGATGGCTTTGAAATAAAGCAGTCTGTGATCTGGTATTAAAAAAAAAAAAAAAAAAAGAATGAAAAAAGAGAAGAAAGGGTTCTTAGAAAAATAAACGAAACAGAAGTCAATATGCTAAGATCGTGCATGTGTGTGTATTTCCTTCCTTGCAATGTCTCACTCTCTCTGCAATAAAATAATCTCAGCACTCAATACTACCCTCTGATTACAACCACACTGCAAGACCTCTGCAACCTTCCCAGCGCAGAGCTATTTCCACCTTGCCACACTGATCCGGAAGCATCTGCCGTCTCCTTAGGCAGCTGCTATAATTCCCAACCGCGCTCCCCACCCCGCTTTAAATACTAGATCTAACCAATAATCAGGCTAAAAGTAGGAAACAAAAGAGTTTGAAGAAATGCAAGTACATATCTTGAATTGCATTAAAGGGCAGGCATGGCTGAAACAGGTTACTCCTCGGCACTTGGATTCAGGTAAATATAGCAACGAGGTCCACTTCTTGTCAAGTGGCTGTATTAGTGAGCTGGGTTTCTCATACAATTTTTGAAAGTCTCATTAAAATGTTTTTCAGGGGGCGCCTGGGTGGCTCAGTTGTTAAGCGTCTGCCTTCGGCTCAGGTCATGATCTCAGGGTCCTGGGATTGAGACCCGCATCAGGCTCCCTCCTCCGCGGGAAGCCTGCTTCTCCCTCTCCCACTCCCCCTGCTTATGTTTCCTCTCTTGCTGTGTCTCTCTCTGTCAAATAAATACATAAAATCTTAAAAAAAAAAAAAAATGTTTTTCAGTTACGTGCCATTAGTCTTTATTCATCTGCCCTGGTTTACAGACACGTGAATACCAGGCGAGGGCGATCTTCTCCCCACCCCTACCTCCTGCACCCCCTCCCCACCAGCGCAGGCCTCCGTGGTCACATCCAAATAGAGCTGTGCCAAGCACTGGTTCCGGTAGCCGAGCCACAGAGCAGTTCAGACACGTGGGCTTTTTCTGCTTCTACTCGGGAACAATGAGCAAGTGCATCTGCCTGAACTCTCCTGCCCGCTGGGCACTCAGCTAGGAGTCCCAGAATATCAAACACAATTATATTCAAATGTAAGTACAAAAAGTCATTTTGACTCAAATATGAACGATCCTCGCTGCCATGTTGTATTACTCAGTCTACTGGCCCTCTTCATTAGCAGCGATCATTGAGCAATGACTCTGCATGGGCTTAAATAATAGTATGATGAATGGCGTATTTACCTATCCTGCTCATAAGCTCCCCACATCAAAGGGATGTTTTCTCCTTGCCATTATCATCATCGTCTTCAAACGCAAGGCATTCAAAGTCACAGTGCTTGCAAGGTCTGGAGACAGAAACTATTATAGAATCTCTCAACGGGGCCAGCACTTAACCGCTGTTGTCTTGTGGGCGCGGTGTCAGCCCTCATTAATAAGAAATAAGAATTAATGCTACTGAATGAGAGAGAAGAAATGTAAATTGCTTCTCTTTCCTTTCTGAAATTACATATCATTTAGATTCTTCTCACCTATCTTAATGTTAGTCTCTAGGCTTCCTTTATCAGGATATGAGATTGAGAGTGTTGAGTTTGTGATTTTTTTCTATTAAATTATTTTTTTCAAGTGCTACCATGAAAATGAGAAGCCAAAATAATCAGCCAGAGATGGAGGTTAATTAGAGAAGAGATAGTTGATTTAGGAAAAAAAAAAATCTATTCCTATATCTGTCTAACAGTACTGTTCTATAAAGTACATTTGCAGCATTTGGCCTATCCTGCACACCCAAAAGTTCTAAAATG
Organism: Halichoerus grypus; assembly: GCF_964656455.1. Lineage (NCBI taxonomy): Eukaryota > Metazoa > Chordata > Mammalia > Carnivora > Phocidae > Halichoerus > Halichoerus grypus. The sequence goes on from NC_135714.1 coordinate 195,905,247, forward strand.
TATAATTAATGATGCGACCCTATGTGTAGCCCACTGACACCTTCACTAACTTAAATCTATAACTTGTAGGTGAAAGTAAACAGCATAAGTTCTATGTATAATTAGCATACGAGAGACCACTCTGAAGCAAAACATACAAAAAGTGAAATGTCACATTTTCCTTTCTCTCGTATTTTATATTTTGAGAATTTTAAAAAGCTCTAACTGCAATAACACTTGGAAAAAGTCATGCCTGATGGGACAGCTTTTTTTTTTATGTTTATTAAAAGAAAAAGAGCCTTTGTTAATGTGCCTTCCTTATGACTTTAATTTTGTGTTGGCAGATCCCCACTCTCAGACCCCTGTAGACTTACTGGTCTTGGAAAAAACCTTTCTTCTTTGGTCCCCTGAGTAGGCTAGTGACAACTGAAAACATGCAGGTAGAGCTCACACACGAGTCGTTTCAGAGCCAATTTTCTGCGGTGGTGAAGATGTGCAGGCAGGTTCATTTGCACGGCTCGTTCCGAAGAGCCTTTCCTACAGAGCCACTCACCCCACTTGCGTGAAACACTAGAGATTATTAGGGAATCCTTTAGGGAGATAATTTCATTTCCATCTTGTTTCACTTCCCCTTAGCCTTCTGAAAGTAGTATTTACATGCTCTCGACTCAAATTGATAACAAGAAAATAAAACGTACATAACTCAGAAAGTCAGTAAATTCTCATTTCTTTGGCAAAACAGATCACCTGTTGACGTGGATGGAACTAGAGGGTATTATGCTGAGCGAAATAAGTCAATCAGAGAAAGACATGTATCATATGACCTCACTGATATGAGGAATTCTTAATCTCAGGAAACAAACTGAGGGTTGCTGGAGTGGTGGGGGGTGGGAGGGATGGGGTGGTTAAGTGATAGACATTGGGGAGGGTATGTGGTATGGTGAGCTCTGTGAATTGTGCAAGACTGTTGAATCACAGATCTGTACCTCTGAAACAAATAATACATTATATGTTAAAAAAAAAAAAAAAGAAGATAGCAGGAAGGGAAAAATGAAGGGGGGGAATCGGAGGGGGAGACGAACCATGAGAGACTATGGACTCTGAGAAACAAACAGGGTTCTAGAGGGGAGGGGGGTGGGGGGGATGGGTTAGCCCGGTGATGGGTATTAAAGAGGGCACGTACTGCATGGAGCACTGGGTGTTATACGCAAACAATGAATCATGGAACACTACATCAAAAACTAATGATGTAATGTATGGTGACTAACATAACATAATTCAAAAAAAAAAAATACAGATCACCTGTTTCCCACCATTAAATTCAGGCCAAAATGAAAAGCACTCAAACATCCTAAGAAATACCAGAGCAGTGGACACTGACAAAATCGTTGCATGGGAAAGAAAGAAAGATGAGTGAAGAAAGAGTGCCCTGACACAGGCCTGCCCTTAAATATATTAGTGGTATTAAAGATTTGTGGTTATTCAATATTCACGCAATGTCCTTGCGAGGTCCAGCTTTGGCCATGTTATAGTTGAAGAAACCAAGGCTCAGGGATGATCCATAGCTTGCTGAAGTTACATAGTGGGCAAAAGAAAGAGCGAGAATTCCAACTCAGGTTGGTTTCAAAGTCCAGGTTTCTTCCTATCATACCTATAGTATATTGAGAAACAACTAGCAAGATGCACAGCATTTGTACCTGGTCAGTATATTTCTAGCTGCTAGAAATAAGAGAAAATCTATATATTATATTAATATAGATTCTATATAAAATTCACATTTATATCTAAAATTTAAAGAAAAATATCATCTCATTAGGAGAAAATGTAATGTTTCCTCTTTACGGTAATTTAATTTTAACAAGCAGTTATCAGACATCTCCACTTGTCTGGTTTAAGTACAAAAGGAAATCGACAATTGTGAAGAACTTTTGAAGCTTAGGAGAAAGAGAAAACACAAACCCCAAATGTTATCATTCATAAATTAAAAACAATCACAGAAGAATATGATGAAATTGTGGCATTAAATTGTAGAAAGAGTGGCTCAATGACACTCTTATTAATATCTAAGATGATGCAAAATAGATGGTCCCAAAGACCAATAGGGCAACCCAATTTCGATGACAAGTCTATAATACTTTGTATTCTTGGTCAGTTGTGGCAGACAGGAGGATTTTCCCAGTGCCCATCAGAAACCAAGATTCTTACATCCTTGTACGTGCATGCATGCACACACACACACACACACACACACACACCCCAAACAAAATAGCAAAGAAACCTCACTGCACGTGCACCAATGCATAAGGTTAGGAATCCAAAGATGTGGATTATAACTAAACTCCCCCACTGCCTAACAAGGGGACCTCCCTTGTGTAAACTCACTGGTGAATTGACACCACACTCACACACTCAGATGTCATAGAAGGTTCTCATGGGAGCATTCTATAATCATAAAAAGTACTCAAATGCGATTATTATTGGCATGGATGGTATGTATTTCTGAAATTTCTGCTACGATATTGTTGCTGAAACAGCTGGTTACCAGGAGGAGCACCTTCGTCCCCTAAGCCACACATCCACAGTAGTTTTCCTCCATGTCAGGTGGGTTTTCATGATTGGATGGTTGCCCTGCATGGCTGGTACCTTAACTCTATTATTGCATTTTGAGAAATAATTCATAAATGACACTTCTTATATAGAAAGTATATAATGAGATGAAAGCACATACTTCAAACTCACAAGAGGTACAATAACACCCTAGCTACTACTAAGGGTAAAAGAGAAAAAAAAAAAAAAAAAGTCAGATGGAAGGGGAGATGTGTCAGTAAGAAACATTTTAGGGTAAATGGATAGAAAATCTAAAATAGCATGATTTTAATAATTATAATAATTACATTTATTCTCTCATCAGATTTTGGAATGAGCATCTTCTATTAAAAACAAATCACCACCACCAATGATTCTGTTTTTATTCTTTTTTCTCCCTTTTCTAAAAAAAAACAGTCTTTTTCTTTCTCCTTCTTAAAGAGGTCATAAATACTGAGTTCCATCCAACCATTCTATTGGATTTCAATTCTTTCTGCTTTTCCTATACTAAGTTAGTGCTCTAAGTTAGGGAGCTTTTTTGTATTTAATCTACATATCCGTGTTTTCAACCCATTTCCTATCTTCCAATGCCATCCAATAATAATGACTTTTTAAGCTGCTTCAAAGAAATTCTAAGATTTCAAAACATTTTCCCCCCTCTGAGCAGGCCAGAAAAGATGATGAGAATTCAGACTGAGCCACACATAGCTCCATCTCCTGGAAGTGCATATAACTAGCAGCAACGAAAGACCCAGAGGTATCCAAGACCTTTCTTCACTGAAGCAATCATACTCAGTCTGCAAGTAAAAGACCTTTTGTGCCTCACTCCCTAATGGGGATTATTCTTCACTCAGAATGAGAGAACACATATCATAGAAAACCTTCAGTTACCTAAGGAAATGACTTAGCTCCAGCACAAGGGAAAGCAAGCCCACGGCTCCGGGAGAAACCCAACCCGTGAATGCTGGCTCCAGGCACCAGAGGGCAAGTCTACAGCCGGATGAAAAAAAATCCCTTATTAACAGACCGAAATCATAGATTATTTTCTTAAGTTCATGTTTTGGAAAAATTCAAAACTTCATTCAGGGTCACTTTACGTTTTAAATATGAAATTATAGCTTGCACAGAATACCTGGCCCCTGGTTACTATTTTCCATATGGTATTTTGCTATTGAGCATCTGCTTTTCTATTTTCATGTTAGAAAAACAAGGCTTGGTAATGTAAACTTCACTTCTAATTTTGCATATTTATGCATTTTTGGCAAGTTTAAATGAATCTAACTGGCTCACTAAGGTGACTTGAATGTTTGCAAAGTTTGAGGGGTTTGGGTTTTGTCCCCTAGGCTTTTAGGTTCTACCTCCTACATCCCTAATGCTTTTATTAGCATGTTGGAATTTAGAAGGATGTAACTTATGTTATTCAATATGGATCAGATGTTTATAACAGATGATTCCAAAGATCTGAGTAATCAAGATTAGTGAGAAACTGAGAATTTATTACGCTCTAGTTAACATGTTTCTCTATTTTTCCATACTGAGTACTCTCTAGAACTGGACACCCACTTTCAGTCATTCCGTGTTCTTTAAAACTGTGCTAGAGATTGAGATCAGTTTGCTATATGATAATTTTATATAAACAACTTCTGATTTGGAAACAAAAAAAATCTCTGTAACAATGAAAGTTGAATAAACTAAAGCTAGCACTCTGAGATTAATAAAATAAACAGAATATATAATAAAAGAAAAAATCCAATTTATTCAATAGGATTGGGAATGTGGTCCTTTGGCAGGATGAATATTGTAAAAAAAAAAAAAAACAACTAAAAACTCTATATTTTATTTAATTTTCAAGAATTAAATATATGTAGACTACACTTAAGATTAAAATTAGCTTGACCATGATATAATCTCACTTTGATGCTTCTGAAAGAATATTTAGGGACTCAGGATCAATATGATAAACGCCAAATATCCCTGACAGTTTCTACAGAAATAGAAGATTGATGAGATTGTACTAAATTAGTCCTGGTATATTTCTGGGTATCTGTTTCTGTGTTTATTTTACATCTCTTCTTCATAAAAGTGAAGTGGAAAAAACAAGTGTAAATCTGATTATTTCTTAGGGGCTGCCTGGATTTTGGATAAATGGAAATTTGCTTCAAAGTGAAAGCATACACCTGAAGCCTCCCCATCTTGTGTGTGGCTTTGCTTGATTAACGTATTTCATTCAATGGCCATAAAGGAGCACACATTTTAGATTAGAGTTTTCTGAGGGCTTTTTGACGTTTGGCTTGCAGCCAAAGCACTTATCCTGCTCTTCAGGATATATTGTAGAAAACCATATAACTGCACCTAAGAGTCTTTAATTGCTAATTGTTCCTAATAACTGTTTAGTATATAATGCAAACAATAATACATGATGTCAGTTTGAATTTCAAGGTTGTTATTCAATCCCAAGTTTCTGCTGTGTTATGTTCTCTTCCTGTGGTTTATGATGTCTGAAAAACCCTCAGTGGAGTCACAATCCTGACTTGGGTAAGGGGCAAGGTCTGTATTAAAAGAATAACAATAAAAAAATAGAAAATAGAGGTTTGAGTAATAGCCTACTCTATGTCTAAGTACAATATTGAGGACAGTATAGAACGAAATGAATGGCTACTTTTGTGCTTCCAATTACAATACACATCTCAGTAACCATTCGGAGATTAGCTGCACTACAGATTATCAGTGGAATTTGAAATCCTTTTCTTCATTTTCACCTGCATCGAGCATTCCATTATGCTCTGGGAATCACTTTCTCTAGGTCTTATTCTTAAAGGGCTGAGACAAGCTTTCGTTATTTCTGAGGAACTCTCTCACACAGATGCCCATTGATCCATTCTCCCTTCTACTGGCTTTAGCAAGAACATGGAAGCCTTCTTGTAATAGGCAATGGAATAAATGTGATGGGGCCAAGCTCTGGCTAGCTAATAGTCTTTGAAGTACTTCTCCCTCTGTTCTGTCTGTAATTTCAGTAAGATTTCCAGCACTTGGGGTTTAAATGTCCTCTAGCCCTTTAGAAGCTGGCATCTAATTGCCTCTTCATGTTGCCAAATGACTGAGTGTTTTCTTCGTTGACTTGGTTTCTGCCAGATTCTGGAATAGACAGTAAGCAGGATAAGAGAGACTGGGGAAGTATAAAACTCACTCAGAGAAGGAATAGAGCAGATCTGGGAGTCATGGAGTGAGTAAGGGGAGAGTACAGAAAAACCAAGAAAAAAAAAAATTGGAAAACTGTAGACTGGGCAAAAGAGCAGGGAGGGAACCAAGGCTAGAATATTGCTAAGGGAAAAAGGTCTGCTTGTGTCTGAGAAATATCTAACAGAAGTATCTACATATGTGTGTGTACTATCTGTATGTGTTGATACATGCAAAACAATGTTTCCTCCTTCCCCACCTCCTCTGGCCACTAAAAGCACAATAGAGTATATGGTTCATCACTCCCATTCCACATTACTTCTTATTATATAATTTGAAAGGTGACAAAACGGTCGCAAGCCCTCACTTTTCTTTGTCTCTGTGCTTTTTGCTTTGGGATTCAGAAGCGTTTCCCATGAGTGCATAAATGCTATTTCTCTTCCCCTTGAATCTGATCTGCCTTATGACTTGTTTTGGCCCATACAGTGTGGTGGAAGTGATGTTAGGACTTTCTTCCATGCTTCTACTGGCCCACTTGGAATTCTGCCCAGCTGCCATATGAACAAGCCTGGCTAACCTGCTGGAGGATGAGAGACCATGTGGAGCAGAGATGAGCTCTCCTAGCAGAGGTGATCTTAGACAAGCCAGCTGCCAGCCAACCTGGCTGCAGACTCAGGATGCATGAATGAATGCAATTTAACACAGAAGAACTACCCAGCTGTGCCCAAATTCCTGACCAGTAGTAGTTAGGGTTAAATAAATACGTGTTAAGCCACTAAGTTTAGGGGTGATTTATTATGCACCAAAGGCTAACTGTTGCAATAACCAACTTACATTTCTTGGGTAGCTTAGTCATTTTTGCATAGTGATAAGTACATTAAGTATTAAATCTGTATTTGAAATTCACATTTTTCTTACAATCTCCTTATATAAATCTCCCAAAAACCTTATGCGAACACCTGGATATATTAATCATATTCATGATTCAAGATACAGAACGGTTTGAGAGATACTAATTATAATTCCTACACTTAAAAAAAAGAACTTCCATGAAAAGTATGTCTATAACACAGAATAAGGTCAATTATTCATTTATTTGTTCAATAAAGACAAACATTTCATGAAATATAAGCCATCAGGTCTTAAATCTTAGCAGGTATTTTAAGACTTGGATTTCTGGAAAATGATACACATTTGAGGGAAAGAGTTACCAGCATGGAAAATCAAGATATAGGAGTTGTAACACTAGTGAGTTTCTACCTACCCCCATTCATAAAAGAACCAAAACTTCTGAGAGAAGTATTTAGGTTGTTCATCTCCTATAATAGCATGCAGATCTATTTTCATCTCATCTGCATTCTTCATAGCACCTAAGTAATTTCAGGACTCAATAACTACTCAAAAAATTATTAGTTCTACCAACATCAGGCAGTCAAGCAGTTTATTTATCATCAGAAAGGCTCTTGACTCCAATGGCTTTGGTAATATACAAAGATGGTAATGACATTACCTAATTCTGTCATGCACAATTAATTTTTTTCCTCTATGATTAAAATGGAAATTACTCACAACTTAGAATTGCTGTTAAATAAAAAGCTACAAATTCCACCTGAATTTCAGAAATTATACCACAAGCTTAGGAGCAGAAACTTGGTAGAGTTTCTTTCAGCTGGAAAAAAAAAATGTAGAAAAATTGGTTTTGAATAGAAACAGTAATATGAAATGGATAAAACTGTACTAAATTCCAAAGGTCTCTGTTTCCATAAGGATTTAGGCAGGAACTAGACGGAAAGCCCATTGTGAGCAATAGAGTAATTGAGGAGAGTAAAGGCACTATTTGCGAACTTGTGGATGGGAACACCACTGAAGTACTCTGAGATTAGTAAGAGTAGGGAGCATTATTGAACCCATAGGCCTGAGGAGGAAAAGGAGGGAGCAGTTGTGGAACCCCAAAAGAACTGTTTAGAGAGGGCCACCTACGAGGAGTCTTGGGGTCCTTAATCAGCCAACATGATGTGATCTGTCAGAAAGGATCCATTCTCCTTCCATCCTTTCCTCTGTCAGTACCACACATTGAATAAACTCAACAAGAAACCAAGGGAAACCTTGCTCATCAATTATATTCATTCAATGCAGCTGCTTGAAACATCAAGCAGGTGAAGGAGAGTGGAGAGAGTCCAGAGGGACAGATGGGAGATCTCCATCATACTTTCTTTACAAAGAGTAAGAGCTGAGAAGACATTTTTAAGGGGCTTGTTTAATTCTCTGAGAACAATGGCGTATCTAACATATCTATGATAGTAGGGAACTACGATCCTATAAGTTTTCATTTATAACTGTGGTGGGAAGAGAACAACAAAATTATTGATTGGAAATGACTGGAAACATTAAAATCAGAGCGGAATGCAAATAGTGACATCATCTCTAGTCAATTCTGAATGTTCTTAGTGTTTTTATTATCACTTATTTAGTTCATCGACATTTTCCTCACCATCACTATGATTTTCTAAACTCATGATTACTAGAGTAAAACTACTTTTTCTGCCATAGAAATTGATAGAATGATTCAAATCCATGAAAGAGAATGAGTCAAGCTGCTTTTGGTATCATTTTGGTTCTGCCTGTAATGAACTGCTAACTTTAGGCAAGTTGATAAACTTTTTTTTCTCCCTAAATATATGTCTTCATCCATATGGTGGAGATAATAATGGTCCCTTCCTTGTGGGGTTGTTGTAAAGATTAAAAGAAGTCTTACAAGTGAAGCCTTTAAACTGTGCATGGCACCTAGTAAGCACCCCCACCAATGTTACTTAGTGGTAGTAGTAATGCGGAAACATTGCTTCCAAATTTTAGTATCTTTTTCCCTGTGAAGATCCAATAGGGTCTTGGTTTATCCTGCTACTTGGTAAGACTCTTAATGTGACTAGGTACTAGACAACATGAACTCCCCTCACTAAACCCTGAGCCAGGCACAAGTCAGACAGGAAATAAGCTTAAGAAAGAAAGACAGAACTGTTTAATCTGGAGCTTTACAGGATTTTCAGAGCAGATTTTACTACTTAGCATGCTTTGGCAAGTGGGATAAACCAATCCAGAGCCATGTGTGGAAGCTGGCTTCCGCAGGAGAGTGCACAGTGAGCCTCTTTATTTAAAGTATCCCCAAACAGTAAAAAGACACACCCATTTGAAAATCTCAGAGTTAAAAATATATTCCCAATCAGAATGCAGGACTTGTATATTTTAAATTCAGTGTTGTGACTATTCTCTGGGTGTTCTGATAACCCGTTAGACTTCATCTAAGCCCTCTCCCTCAGGTCAAGCTTCAGCCCGGCTCATTTCAGATGCTCTCTGACTCCTGCAGACCAAACATCCTCCTTGATAAAAATAGATTATTAGCTTTCTTTGTTTGCAGGTAATCAAACACTATAAGAAGTGAAAGAAATGTGCTAAAGACAGATAATCAGCTAATTGAAGTTCTTCACCAAATAATAGAAGAAACTCAAAGAATATTGATTGAGGGAAAGAAATGAGGGTAAGTGAACAAATACTTTATTGGAATTAGAATTCTCCATTTGAAGGCAATTGTAAGAACGTTATCAACTTGTTTTTGGATCAGCTGTACTTCTCTCCAAAATCAGAGATAATTGAGAGTACTCTATGGAATTCTCACTCAAGCATTCATGTGAATTTTTATGTTCTCTGCAAGTCTGCTTTGAGCTGCAGTCAACTCCTCCAAGAGAGAAAGCCACACACCACCTCTGCTCACTGTTAATCTTTGTATTTCACCATCTACTCCATCATTAAAAAAACAATGCCTTTCATCTACTAAATGAACTTGATGAAACCAATGAGAACTTTACTGGTACCACTGTCAGCCATGGGTCTTTTTAATTGTCTCAAGTCCTGACAGCACAAAGAAGAGAAACACATTCTGATCATTGCAAAGAAAGAGCAGGGGAAAATCAAAGTAACAACAGATAAGCCACAGACGAAGGCCACGGGAGAGATTAGTGGAAGTGGGGAAAAGTGGACATGGTGATGTCTCCAAATGTGGATAAATTCAGTCACCACTGATCCTTGCTGAATAATAAGAATAGCTAAAGGACTCCTCCCTCCTGCCACAACAGCAGTTTTCCCATCGATTACATTTACTATATGCCAACCGTCATAGTTATAATGGCCATTCTATTTCTATGCATGTCTACATAATTATTCAATCCTTTCAACAAACCTACAAGGTAGCTACTATTCTTGCCCCATTCTACAGAGAAGGAAACTGAGACATAGAGCAGTTAAATGATTGGTTAAGGTCACTCCAGGGTATCAACTTTTTTTTTTTTTAAGAATTTTTATTTATTTATTTCACAGAGAGAGAGAGATAGAGAGTGAGCAGCAGAGGGAGAGGGAGAAGTGGACTCTATGCGGAGCAGGGAGGCCAACGCGGACTCGATCCCAGGACCCTGAGATCATGACCCGAGCCGAAGGCAGACGCTTAACCGACTGAGCCACCCAGGCGTCCCAGGGTATCAACTCTTTTTTTTTTTTTAAGATTTTATTTATTTATTTGACAGAGAGAGACACAGTGAGAGAGGGAACACAAGCAGGGGGAGTGGGAGAGAGAGAAGCAGGCTTCCCGCCGAGCAGGGAGCCCCATGCGGGGCTCGATCCCAGGACCCTGGGATCATGACCCGAGCCGAAGGCAGACGCTTAACTGACTGAGCCACCCAGGCATCCCAGGGTATCAACCCTTAACCATACTTTAAAGTCTTCATAAAAGTTATAACACATTATGACTTCAGGCCGTGGTATTTGAGTGCTTCCCATGTCTGTGACCACTCAGTGTGTATGCTACAAAGAAAACACACACATGAATGCACATACATGCACACATACAGAAGACCCCCTGAAGACAACAGCTTTATTATCTTAGATGGAAATGTTGTAGGTTAACATGGGAGGATGTGAGAACCACCACAAGGTAACATATTAACACTATCAACAGATTCCACGTCATATCACCATAAGAAAAGGAACACTCAGCATCAGGTTGGATTATGTAGGAAATTACTGGAGTAGGTAAATTTTAAAACAAAATCCTGAAAATATTCTAGACGTAGTGATCTTTAGAAAGCTACAACTGGGGAACTGGAAGGTCACAGATAGAAGAGAGACCATATACCACTTGTATTCCTAGGAGACATTCTCCTTTATGACCCAGCTTTCTCTCTTATTAGCTATTTAAATTTAAGTAAATAGGTTAACCTGTCTGAACCTCCGTTTCCTCATCTATAATGTGAAAATCCACATTACAGTTAGGGTCATACTTACTTCATAGGGTTTGTTGTAGAGATTTAGTGGTGGATATAAAGCCCTTAGAATCTCAGCAGGAATAGCGGCTCAGTAAAAGGAATGCCACCATTACTAGAGGAAGAAAACCATGGGCTTGGCTTACATGGGTTCATCTTCTGCAAATATGAAATGTACTGTCTTGGAATACCTTGAAACACAAATTTATAGAATCTTTGGAATATCTTGAAACACAAATTTATAGAATTTATAGAGTCTTTGGAAACAAAGAACCACAAGGATCATCTAGTCCAACCACCCAGCTTCTCTCTCATTCAACAAATATTAATGGAGCATCTTCTATCTTACAAACCAGGTCCTGCCCTAGAAGTTTAGGATAAAAAGGCAGGTAAGTCCAAATAGCTATTGCCTTCATAGGCTTACAATCTAGATACTTGCAAGCCAGACATTTAAAGAGTAATTCTTGTTGTGCTAAGTTTAGTGAAAGAGACTTAGTGTGTATTGGCATCCTGATGAGAGAAACCCAATCAAATCCTGGAAGACTTCCTTGAGGGGGTGGCTTGTCTACTGAGACTTGAATGATTGTGAAGGTTTTAAATGAGGGAAAGTGTGTTTGAGGCTGAAGAAACAATAGAACAGTGTTGGAGGGGGGCTATCTTGGAACTGCTGAGCAACTGGCAGGAGACCAGTAAATTGGAAAGGAAGTAAAAAAGGAGGAAAAAGGCAAAAGATGAGAGCAGAGAAATTATTGAGGGGACCCCCCCCCCCATTTCAAGGCTCTCTAGGAATAATGACCATATGTCCCAGATTACTTGGGACAGGCCTAAATTACACTTGCTGTCTTGGGATGTTGTGAAAATTACTCCTTTTACTCCCAAAAGTGTCCTGGATTGAATGATAAATGATATGATCACCCTACCTTTAGGGCATGTTAAAGGCTTGGGACTTACTTACCCTAAGGTGCTGAAGTGTTTTCTGAAGATTCTAGGGTTTGACTTATAAAAGAATCACCACTTTGGGCTGCAATGTGGCAAATAAATTGGGGCAGGGGCAACAGTGGATGAAGACATTCAGTGGTTCAGTTTAGATATTGGTTTGTGAAAATGTAGATGGAAAGAATGGTCTTAAAAATATTTACGGGATTAAGGGGCTTAGTGAGTGATTAAAGAGATAGGAGAGAGAAATTTTTTGTTTCACATTTTAGCCACTGATTGTGCTACTTGCCCATAGTAGGAATATGAGAAGTGGAACGGGTTTGGGATAAGATCCATGAGTCTAGTTTTGGATATGTGGATGAGCTGCCAATAAGGCTGTTTATTCCTCCGGGCAGGAGATACTGGTTACACATATTCTCTATATGGCCAATACACAAAGGACGTACCCAGCAAGTTGTAGATATACATTAAAACGTCAACATAAAAATGCTAATTGAAGCCATGGAAGGAAGGAAATAATCCAAGTGGAGAGTAAAGAATGAGATAGACAGATGATTAGGACAAGGTCTGAGGAATACATATGCTTCATAATGGAGTAAAGGGAGAGTTACACAAGGAGACGGAGGTCAAGGCTCCAGAGCAGGGGAAAGGAAAATGAAATAACATGGAAATCCAGGGTATCAAAGAGGGAGTGATCAAAGGTGAATATTTCTAAAAGGTCAAATAAAATGACAAAATATGAGCAAATATGCATCATGGGACATTCCGTGTAACGTAGGAGCAGAGACTGTGTGGGGTGGTGTGATGCTAGGGCATAAAGTGAGGACTGGGAACACACTCAACTCTTAGACGGTGGAAAAAAAAGTGAGGAAAACGACTGTATTTTCAGGGAGCCATGGGTCAAGTGAAGACCCTCTATTAGCAGGGAGAGGTTCATGTTTAAATGCTAATGGGAGAAGCCTCTGGAAAGGGAAACACTGAAGATATAGAGAAGATGGGATCATGGAGAGTGGCAATTTACTGAGACAGTTGGGTGCACAAAGAACTGGAAAACCCTTGACCCCTGGAGCAATGCCTCCTTCACTGTAACAGGAGAGAAGAAAGAAAGGGCAGGTACTAAAGCATCAGGCTTATGCACTTGGTGCTTGGGATTTGAAGTAGTTTCTCATACGCCTCCACTCCCAGGAAGATTGCTATCTCCTGAAGCAGAATAATTGATCACAAGAAATAAAACCATCACAACGAAGTCACTTTGAGTGTCAGAAAGGGGCTGAGTATACACTGATAGAGCCCGTGTTGAACTGTGAGCAACTTGAGGATAGATGTTTCATGTCACCCAGCTTTCAATTCCCCCTAGGATCTAGCTCAATGTCTTGCACACAGTGGGGCCCGAAAGGATTGGTGGTGAAATGTGCTAGCTTCCCGTTAATCAACATTCAGTGTTCATAGGATCCCAGAAGTTCCAAAGATCAGAACAGAATTCTCGACGCAACCAGGCAATTCACAAAGGGTTGCCGGGGATCCTTGGGCCTGGGTCTTTCAGCTCTAAACCAACCAGGCTGGGTCCCCAAGGCACTCATCTCTGCCCTCAAAAACCTTGGACATACCACCCATAGCTGCCATATTGTACCACAATGACCTGTTTGCCTGTCCTTCACCCTTTCCTGTCAGCAGACTGAACTCTTAGAAAGCAGGGACTTTCCTTGGCGCCATCAATAATATTCATAACTACAATGACCTAATTTAATCTCTCCACAACATTATAGGTACTAAATTATCCCCATTAAACCCTTGATGACACTAAGACTCTTAGGACAAGATGAAATAACTTGTCTAAATTCACACAACTTAAAAATGTTTGAATTCTAATCCAGGACTGATTTCAAATTTTGTTGGTCTCCATTAATTACCAGCCCTTCCTTATGGTAGTCTATTGTTGGCTTGCTTGCTTTCTTTCTTTCTTTCTTTCTTTCTTTCTTTCTTTCTTTCTTGTTTCTTGTTTGTTTGTTTTCCGTTATTTGGTAAGTTCAATAATTAGCGTAGTGTCTGGCACAAAAGTGACATGGTGACATTTATACATATCTGTGAAAATAACAACCGAATGAAGGATGTTCAAGACAGAATCCACCCTGGTCCTCACTAGGCTGTGATGTCCCCTCCCACAGACAACACACACCAAGGATCCAAAAATGTACCATTTTAAACATTTTAAAAATCAAATCAAATTAAATTTCTTTCTACAGTAACATGCATTTGGCAGAGATGGATCTTTTCAGGTAACATCCAAGGAATCGATTTTTTATTTTTTTATTTTTTTAAAAGATTTTATTTATTTATTCATGAGAGATGGAGAGGGAGAGAGGCAGAGGTAGAGGGAGAAGCAGGCTCCCCGCGGAGCAGGGAGCCCGATACAGAACTCGATCCCAGGACCCTGGGATCATGACTGAGCCGAAGGCAGATGCTTAACCGACTGAGCCACCCAGGCGTCCCTAAGGAATCGATTCTAAAGAGCTAGGTTTTTATACTCAGTGACATGAAAAAGATAAAGTGAAAAAGCACTAATACCAGCCTTCTTGGTATTCCTTCCACTGCTGATATTGATAGCAAAACCCGAGCCCTTGGTGGTAATAATTCCCAATAATGGAATGCATAGCCAAAGCTTAAAAAAACACCTTTTCTTAAAAATGAGAGACAGATAGTGAGAGAGAGAGCAAGATACTGAAATATCACTGCATGATCTTCGAGTTTATTTCACACCTCTCTCCACTTAATTTATGAAGAGAAAAATTACTGTGATAGATATAAGTTGGCAGTTGTGATCATTAACAGCGAGCTATTGCCCATGGGTATGCAATAAAATGTAGTACATATTGATTTCTTTTAACGCTAACTATTTTGAGGTTGTGATTGAAAATTACTGTTGAATTGCAGATAACATTAGCTGTGCTCCGAAAAGGATAAATATTGTAAACTGGTTATAAAAGCAGTTAAGGTATTATTATGTTTGTGTCATTAGATTTACTTTACTGACATAAACAGTTCAAAACAACACACATTTATAGGTAATTTAAGTACTATCTATTCAACTTACTTTAACAAATAGCACCATACACAGTGCGTTATGCAAATGCAAGAATGCAGGCTTCTTTCAACTTGACTGAACAACCTCGCTCCTCTGTTAAACCACTTTTCACGTCATTTCGATGGCACACTTTCAAAATTAACTTCATTGTATGTTAGAGGTCTGGTCCTCCAAAGGGGGGGGAGGGGGAAAGAAAGAAAGCAAAAAGAAGGATACAAGAAAGGTAGGTTTATTGCCTTTATATACTGGGAAACAGATTGAATAAATTCAGAGTCAAGCATCAAAACGCTTCCAAGCAGACAACACGTCTCTTTAGTAATTGGATGAAATCTACATGAAAATCATCCAAACATCTGTTTCCTAGGCAGCATCAGTTATAAAGGGATGGCCCATGGGAGACTCTCAGCGGAGTCATTTTAAGGGGAAAACTCTGGGCCAGTGTCCAGCTCGGCCTGCCACACCCTGTGAGGGTCTGGGGCATTATCCCAGGTCAGCTTTGTTGTGAATAGCATCTCTGCAAGGAAGATTCCACGGGGAAAATATTCTTTCAGACCCAGCCATTATGAATGTGTACAAAGACACGAAATTCTCACGTGCACAAAGTGAATGAGAAAGCCTTCCTTAGTGTTTGTTAAAAGCCAGTCTATATCCTTAGCTCACATGTAACCCTTCAACTATAAAGAGATGCATTTTTGTTCATTTCACATTCTGATGGCACATGAGATACTATCTTAGTCCTCTGTTTTCTTCTGGGTAAAATTTATCACAGGATTATATGGGACCCAAATCATCTTCTTGTCCTTGAGCAGCCTGTCACAAGGTAGCTTGGGTACCTCCCAAACTGGATTACCCCATGTGTCATTCATATAGCATATCAAACCCTGAAAGTTGTTGACAATTTAAGGTCCTATGGCCTTCTTCATTTGAGCAGGGGGATTGATGATGAACATCTCCCTCAGTGAGAAAATACACATATTTTCCCCTACAAAACCCCTCACTTCTCTTAGAGCTTGGCTTTTTTAAAATACAGAAGTGGGAAATTTGGGCTCTTATGAACGAACACAAATGGTAATGTGTGGATATAATCCATAATTAAAACTCTCTGAAAGGAAATGCTGGGAAATGATGAAAAACATTTGCATAGATAGAATAGCAACACTGATGTATTTTTCCAGTCAGAAAGAAGAGACTCTACCGAATTAGTCAAGAATTCAAATACAAGCTCCACAAGGGCAAGATCTGGGCTTGCGCTCTTCCCAGCTGCACCTGCAAAGGCCAGCATTGGACACATGGTGCCAAATACATAGCAGATAGTTGGTAAAAAAAAAAAGATGTTGAAGAAAAACATCCGTATTTTCTAATTTTGGAGAAAAAAAGCCCCTCAGCATTAAATAATTGTTATCTTTTGCATATGAAATTTGCTGTTTATGGGTATTACCGCAAAAGCTAACTTGTAGTATGGAACTCCTTTCAGATGGGTGCACGTGTGTTTTGATATATGGCTTACGCCTTTGACTGTCAACTTGAGGACCTCATGTAGGCTGCTTCCTTCCTAGCGCCATGTTTTTCCTCAACGAGAATCCCTCACTCCCCATTTGCTCTCTGCTGCAATGTCAAGCTGCCTGACATTGGAGCTAATGCTGGCGTGCCCACATTATTACAAAGCATATTCCCTATGTCCTTGAAGCATTTCTTTTGTCCCTATTCACTCAGAATGCCCATCTTCAGTTGCCCACTCGGAAATTGCTTTGATAAGCTGCTGTCAGCCATGCTCTTTACACAACCAACCTATTGAAACTGAATTACCATAAGTATGACTTTCCTACTAGTGTACAGACAGTGCTCTGGGCCCTCATTAATGCAGATCATTTTGCCATTTAATTTAAATATAGCATATGGGGAGAATTGCCTAGGAACTGGATATCATATCAATGACAGGCCTGACCATAGCTCAAAGAAGTAGAATCCTCTGCAGTCTGCCATGCCTTGAGTTCTCAATTAGAATTTCATGGAAGAAACCAGAGTGGCCAGTCCCTCCTTTTCTCTCTGCTGGTGTTTTCCTACATATTCTACCCTCTCTAAAGCCCTTCTGTCCCCTCTCACCTTAACGTCCAACAGAGAAAAAGAAGGACATGAAACTTGTTAACGCTCATCATTATGGGTGGGTCTCTAATCGGTCTTCACTCAGTCTTCACCTGCCCTAGCTTCTACCGTTCCAAGATGGGAGCAAAATAAGCTTCATAACCTTTCAATGGTAAAAGTACTTAGCCTGTGCGTATTGCTTATGACAACCATTTTACTTCTTATCTCTATTTATTCAGCTATCTATAGATCTTACTTTTACCTAGTTATTTGTTTGTGCTATGGTAGATGCCAGGTTGGGGAAGAGGGTCATAGGATAGCATTTAATACTTTAAAAATAATATTTAAGTACATGCAAAATAGAGTGAGAGAGAAATGAATGGTAAAGCAATGGATCAGGATTCTGTTGGGAGTAGAGGGAGAGAAGAATTAGGACAGAGGAAATAAAAGCATACCCTTTTCTGACTTCTACAATCACCCGTTAACCTGAAACAGCAGGCTTCTGTTCTTATTAAGAAGTTCAAGGTGAAAAGAAAAATAAAACAAAGATAATCTTGCCCCTTCTCAAATGGGAAAGTGTGAAATCAAAGATTAGAGATGTCCATCCTCAAGAAATCTACATGAAATGTAACATGTTAAAAAAAAAAAAAACTTAAAGACAAAACCATGATTATCTAGCATCAGTGGAGAATGCCATTCTACATAAAAACTTTTCACATAATTGAAGGTAAGCTTCTTTAAGCACAACCATTCTTTCCTTTTAACTGCCTGTGATGGAAATCTTCTTAAAGTGCAGGGACATGTCCCAATCTTAAGCAGAGAACGCTGAACATAATTTAACCTTTCCTTGCTGCCCTAGGGTTATCAGTATGAACATCAGCTACTGCATTTTGCCGTAATATGATGATGCCCTCGGGGACTGCTGAGTGCACATACAACTGTCCAACTTGACACAAAGTGAGTCCAAGACTCCTGATCTTTTAGAATTTTAATTTGATTTCTTTTTTTTTGAATTAGTCCAGGCTTTTAGATATTATTTGATAGCATTATCAGATGGACTCCACCTGCAGAAATGCTCTCCATTTGCAATTTGCTGTGGATGGTAAACCATATCATCACACTGTGTGTGCATATGAACTTACACACATAACACATATAATGTGTATCTATAACTACATATATATTTATATAAATATAAATATAAATATAAATATAAATATAAATATATATATATATATATATATATATATATATATATATATATATATATATAACTTGGTTCTTAGGGCCTAAAGGGCTCTTGTGGTAATAATTTCATAGCCTTTAGTGTATAGTTTTGTGGTGTATACTTACTCTATTCAGAAAGCCTGTTATCTTCTCTGTTCTTTCTGATTCTTAACTGTGTGCCACATCAAGACTTCTCAGACTTAAAGGAACACTAGAATCATCTAGGAAATCCTGCTAAAAATGCAGATTCTGACTCCATCAGTCAGGGTGTGGGGCCCAAGAGTCTACATTTCTAATAAGCTCCCAGGATAGCACTCTGAGTAGCAAGTTTTGAGATATTTTAGGTAATTAGATAAATGATCTCCATCAGGATTCAGCAAACTAGAGCCCTCAGCCAAATCCAGCCTACCATGCATTTTTATATGGCCTGTGAGCTAAGAATAATTTTTACATTTTTAAATGTTTCAGAAAAAATAAAGGGGAGAATGATATTTTTGACACATGATAATGATAGGAATTTCAAGTTTTAGAGTGCATAAATGAAGTCTTATTGGGGTATTTTATTGGAACATGGCCACACTCATTCGTGTACTTACCACGTGAGGCTGCTGCTTCTGTAGCTGCTACAACAGAGCTGAGTGGATGCAACAGAGAAGGTATTGTCTGCCGAGCCTTTTATTTTCTTTGGTCCTGTTAGTAGGTGCTATGGATTCTATTGATACAGGACCACCATGTGCAGCCAGGCAAGCTGTTCCCTGCTCAAGGATGCCCAGTGGGGAGGAAACGTCTTTAAAGTCACACAAGGCAACATACAGGCTAGAAGAGGCCCATCAAGATGACAAATAGCTAGCCCCAAATTACAAGGCTGACAAGAAGAGATATTTATGCCAGAGCATAAAGTCAAGCGCCTTCCCACTCTTCCACAAGGTGACGTGCCAGTAGGATTTCTGTAGTGACATTTCCAGTTTTTCCCTTCAACTAATTTTTTTTTTTTTTTCAAAATGAATGCCATTCTAATCATTTAGATATAAAGGATGCCCTTTTATTCTGATGGTAAAAACATTCCTTAAAATAATAAAGTAGGCCCATAACCATCTCAACTAATATTTTCTTCCAAAGTTTTCATATCCAAATAAAAATGGAAACAACAGAATTCACATTCATTGAGAAACATCTATTCATCTTTTAGATTCAAATATGATTTACTGCCTTTTCTCCCAAACACTTATTTGATATAAAACAGATTGCATTAAAACCCTAAACTCTACTCCTTGGATTTAAAGGGCAGCTTTCAAAATAATAGTAAATCTTGGGCTCATCACTTGTTATTATGAAAGAGACTTTAGATATATTGAAAATATTTGTTTAAATTAGTTTTTAATTATTTAAAAATACTTCTTAACCATTTATATGGTCTAATATAATATTTTCTCTTCCATTCTGTGATCTATATAATTTAAACAATATGGTTTTACAAATAAGAAAGAACCATGGGAATAAAATTATCTCTTTATTAAAGTTATGGAAGTAGTTTTGTCTTTATGCCAGCAAGGAATGTTCTGGATTTAGTTACTTTCATTTCCCACTGGCAGAACTAAGAAAACAAGGGAATCCTCAGCTTCAGAAAGCAAGTATGTAGGCAATGCAAATCTTCCCTTATTTCATGCAAATCTCTCTACTCTGTTATAAAGTTTCATATCAGATTTACCTTCCATTGGATGACACATTAAAATTTATTTGAAATGTGAATATAAAGAAAGCTAAAATCAGAGCACAAAGAGGCTAAAATGTTGGGCCATCAAAATATATTTTTAAAAGTACAATATTGGCAATATGTTGACAGCCAAATTATTTGTTAGTGAAAATTTTTTTTTGGAAATGAGCTCTTTTGTTTCCAGCACTCTCCTATGAACAAGTACAGCAATGTTATCTGAAGGAACTAGTTTTTCACTTAAATGCAATCAAATACCTCTATGTGGAGCCTGTTTGACTTCTTTGACTTCCTTTCATGCACTGATATCCTCATGCTTGAGATGTTTTTAATATCCCATTAGAATATGACCTGAGTAACTGGCATCAACACTTCTGAATATCAAAATCTGCTATATTTTGGCATATAAGTATATTTCTAAAAGATACACATTTTATTTCTTTATAATTAGCCTCCTGTTATTTTTCAAATTTGCTTCTCTACTCACTACAGAAAGAAAATTAAGGGCCAACTGTCTGAATGTGGTCTCTCTTGGGCTTTTCCATCACTTCCATACCAAAGTACTTCAGTTCCCAGGGAGCTGATTCCTCTACCTGAAATTGCCATCCTTCTCTCTCTCACACTCTATTCCATGCTGGCCCAAACACTCTAAGCCTCATGTGGTAGAAACGGAGAAGTTCTTTACCAAAGCATTTCCTTGCTCCATCTGGGTATACTGCTAGATGACATCCCCCAGCCCTCTTCCAATTAACTGTTGGCATGTTACTAAATTCTGGCCAATGGAATATGGGCAGAAGTGATAGAGGTCATTTTCAGCCCTACCCACTCCCTTCTCCCCCACGCCTCCCCACAAAATAAATCTCCATCTATTTTTTTTTTTAATCTCACCCCCTCTGTTGGCTGAATGGAAAGAACTAGAACCTAAAGGAGGGCATGGTTACAACATAGAAGGAGTCTTGGGTCCTTATGTCCTCCTTAGAAGAAAGCTGCCTGGGAGAGATTGTCTTCCAAGAATACTCATTTTGACTGTCGTGCAAATAAAACTAAAAACTATTGAGGTAAGAAAGATAGTGAGACTGGGGCGCCTGGGTGGCTCAGTCATTAAGCGTCTGCCTTTGGCTCAGGTCATGATCCTGGGGTCCTGGCATCGAGCCCCGCATTGGGCTCCCTGCTTGGCGGGAAGCCTGCTTCTCCCTCTCCCACTCCCCCTGCTTGTGTTCCCTCTCTCACTGTGTCTCTCTCTGTCAAATAAATAAATAAAATCTTAAAAAAAAAAAAGAAAGAAAGAAAGATAGTGAGGCTGTAGTATCTCTTGATGGCTTAAAATGAGAAACATCATTATCTCATAGTTTCTGTGGGTCAGGAATCCAGGCATAACTTAGCTGAGTGCCTGTGGCTGGAGGAGTCTTGTGAAATGCAGTCAAACTAGAAGCCAGGGCTGTGGACTTATGTGGAAGCTCCACTTGGTGGAGGAGGGCGGGGGGAGCATTAGCTTCCAAGGTCATTCACATGGCTGCTGGCATTTCTTTGTCCTTTGTTTTGTGGGCCTCTCCACAGGATTGCCTCGTGACATAGCAGCTCGCTTCACCCAGGGCAAGTAGTGAGAGAGAATGAGAGATAATGAGAGAGTGAGAGAGAGAGTGCCCAAGACAGAAATAAGTCTTTTTACAACCTAATCTGAGAAGTTCCATTTCTTCAATATTCTATTTGTTAGAAGGGTTATGCAAGGTGTGGATACTAAGGAGAGGATCCCTGGAAACCATTTGGAGAACCTGCCTCCCATGCTATATATGTTTCCCTGATTATCTCTTTTTTCTGGAACAGAATTAATCCCAACTTGCGCCTTGTTGTGCTATATAAACATGCACAAAGATGCTGTGTATGAATGGGAAGAATGCTTATTATATGCAAAGTATCTAATCAAGAGTCCAAAGTGGCTGAAATTCAGTCCATGCTCCTAAGTCTTAAACTCATAAAGACACTACATAGGCTAGTGGTGAAGTCCTTACTAAACTCTGAATGGAGAAATACAGTTTCAGGGCAATCATTCGCCCTTGTATGTCCGACACATTGTACTACGAATTGCACTTGGTATTAACTCAGTAAATATTAGTTGATCAAAAATGAATGAGTGCTTGAATGATGGATAAATTCTAGTTATTTTATATGGCTACCTTGGGAGCAAAAGTCTTCTTTGGGAGGAATTATAAGAAACTGGCTCAAGAAATGCTTGCAAACCTCAAGTACTAATTCATAGCTCCTAGATTAGAACACACAGGAAATTTTTAAAATTTTTCAAGTTTCTCAGTGCAATTCACATATATAGAACAATTAATTAATGGGCATTCTGTTTATACACTTTGACTATAATTACTGGCCTATAATTTGAAATCATTAAAATTATAATATTAAAGAAGAAAATTCTTCAATACTGTGGAGAATTTTCAGAGATATATTTGCCTCTCATATGGGCTTATTCAAGACAATATTCAGATCACAATTATTTTCTTAATCCAAAGCAGATTCTATGAATGGATTTAGCCTACCCTATGGATGATATATAGACTATGGTCAATTCCAGCCATTTGGATTAACTCCATGGTGATAAATATGTTGCTTGGTGAATATTATTAAGATTGAGGAAATAAGTGTCATCTATAAAACTGTATGTGTGGGCATGTGTATAACAATGAATTGTGTCTTTCTTTAGTATTCTCTCCATTAGCTCTCAGATTCAAATTCAAAAGAAATTATTGAACCTCTGTAAAGACATTGATGTTTACAAAGGTCACAGAAAACAAACATCCATACATTGTGCCAACTATTGAAAATTTCTGGTAGCACAGATGCAGACTTGGAAAAGTTTCTCTGTAACTAAATGTTAAAACATGTTACTACATTTATAATATAGCATATTAACAACATTTTTAAATAAGGAAATGGATGAAATTATCGTTTATTTTATTTTATGTAGCTTAATATTCCAAAACACGTTTGGTTTTATTTTAGTTGTTAATTAATTTGTAAGTATGCACCTATGCTTGAATCTTGGGAAACTCCATTGTGAGAAATTTGGACAAAGACATCATCACAAAAACAGGTTAGAACTAGACAAAAATTAAGAGAAACTGTACCATGTGGGGAGAAGAAACTCTGAAGATAAAGAAAAATCCTCTGTACCCCTAAATTTATACTTACAATATCATCAATTTAACTCTAAGCAAATTTTTTTTAAAACAATTTCCCTTTAATGTCATTCATACAGTAAATAATACAGTAAATACTGTCATACAGTAAATAATAAATGTTCTTGTAATTGTGGTATTAAGGATCATAACCACAATACTAATTATGAGGTTATTAACCTTAAGAGCAACGTCTGTGTATTTTGACCAGGATGGGAGGTGATCTATGGTAAATTGTCTTGGCTCCTTTTTAAAAAGATTAGGTTTTGAGATAATTGCAATAGTTCATTAATCTTTGATTCTGACACCTAATACATGCTTGTAAATATTCTGTGAATAAAGGAGTGAATGAGTGAAAGGAAAAGGGAATGGGAAGACAGGGAAAGAAATGAGTGAGGGGCTATGTAGGGAATCCAAGCTGACCTGGATTAAATAAATTCCGTGAGCCAATCGCGTGTGAGATGATCTGGACAAAGATTCCAGTAGTTGGAGTGGTTTACTTTTTAATGTGCACTCTTACCTAAAAGAAAAGTAATAAAAATCCACTACTTCCAAATAGCCAATTCCATCAGTTACCAGGTAAGAAGCACTAGTCTTCCAAACATTATGTCTAGTGTATTAGATCGAGCATTTTTCATACACATAAACTATATTTCCCATGAACATTATCATCTCTCGATACATTATGCATTCTTGATGATCAATAAATAATGAGAATAACAATAACAACAACATCAACAAAGCCCCTGGGGACTATGAGGTTTGCACTCAGGCGAAGGTCTGAGCAAACAGATGATTTCTCCTTTGCCCTGAAAGCAAGCTCTGTGGCCTTCTATGGAACCACTAAGGGCGGTAAGTCCCTAAGCGATTGGCCTTCCATCAAAAACAGTCTGCATCCAGTCTCAGGGAGTTGACAACGAGGGACTTTTGGCAATGGCGTCTCAGTTGATCACTTCTGTAATGGGGCAATTATAGTCAGAGAGGTTGTCTGTGATGTAACCCAAGCCCTCATTTCTACACAGCTGTGCAGATCATCAACTCAAATTGTACCAAGAAGTCAACTGGGAGCCAATTCAGAATACGGGAGATGTATTGGCTGAGGATGAGGAAAGCCTATTTGTTCAACCACAGTGGAATTTATCTTTGTGGGCTCTGGGCTCAGACATTCGAGCATGTGCAAATAGCGGCACCACTCCTGCCAAGCAGGCTGTTCTGGGCTCTCCTCTGACTCGACGCTCTCGGGCCCTGTCTGTCACTCCTGTCTCAGACCAGCCTCATGCAGGATTTCCCTTTGTACATTCCCTGACTCCATGAACTTGCACGCACCAACCATTTAACTTTGGTGACTGCCCGAATGAATTTTTCAGAATTCTGATATTTAATCAATATCTAAGGATAAAAGGATGGCGAATAGCAGTGAGGGCCTAGCTGACCTGAGACAAGCATCATTTTTTTAACAGATGTTTTCTTGACTGTCTTCGATAACTTTGGTTACTTGAAGGATAACTAAGATTTGGTAATGGGATTTCCCCAGAGTCCGAGACTCAGCACACTGGGGGAGCCAATGAGGTAAAAGTGTAGGAGAATGTTTAATGCATGGTTGTGATACCTGCCCATACATCACAGCTGTGCAAGGAGTCAAGGGGAGGCAGGGCAGAAATGGCCTGGGGACAAATGGAGGCCCAAATAAAGAGTGATAGAGATAAAGAATAGGTTTGTGGGTGAGGAAGTCAGAGAGCTTTGGGGACAGAGGTTGTAATTAGAGAGGGAGAATCAAACCTTGAATTCTGGAAGTCATCTGGCTGTGAATGGTTCAAAGTTCTCAGTTTGCCTGACTCTCTACTCTTTTAACTCATAATAAACAGTTGATATGGGTTTCAAGTAGTAAAGCTACATGAAGCGGTGGGCACTAAAAGCCTCCTTAATCTGCTTGTATTTGAGAGGCTGTGGGGACCAAACAATAGAGAAAAACCAGGCTTCACCTATGTGAAGAAGTAGAAAGAACCTACAAGTTTAGGCTCAAGTTCAACATCCAACTTCTAACAAAACATGTCCATCTCCTGTGAAATGTGTGCAACTATTTGATTACAACCAAATTGAGCATTACTTTATTAGAGGCCATGACAGAATCTACCCAATGTTAACGATTTTATTTCTGAAAGAAAAATATTTAAGTATTTTCAATAAGTGGGTAGAGGCAGAAAGAAGGTCCATATGGAGAGCAGCACCCCCAAAAAAGAAAGAGATGGTTACGATAAGGTGAAGGAAGGGGGAGGAAAACCAAACAATCTGGAAAGTAGATAATGTGACAGGTAGGAGGACTTCGTCTTCGGTGTGTTGGGATATGTTCTTGGGGCCATGTTAGCACAGCTCACAAGTGTGAGTGTGAAATGTTTCCAGTTGTCTGGAGTCAGTATAGAGCTTTGGGTCCATGAAGACCTGGATGTCTGCAGCATGGAGGATTTCAGGGTTCACTTTAATGAATGAGGTGTCAATGAAGAGGGTGGAATTGCAATTTTCTAAGTGCCACACGATGAGAAGGGCAAAAGGCAGCAATGGCTATGATGACTTGGAGGCAGAAATGATCCAGATATGAGAAATGTGAGGAATCAGAGACCACTTATAAGCCTTCTCGCCTCCCCATTTCTTATGGTGGTTGCCGTTGAGATACATGTGGGGCTCTGAAAAGACCAGATGTGGGAGCTCAACCACTTTTCTCTGGAGTGGCAAATTCAGTGGGAAGCTAAGTGCAGAATGAGGCCCAAGAGCAGAAGAATGTGTCTTTTATCTTTGCTTTATCCTACTTGCTTGGTCTTCTGAATCCTTTCAATGCCTACAGTTCTTTATTCTCCTAATCTATCTCAACTTTAAAAAAACATTTTTGCAGGATTTTGTAGCTATTTTCTTCTTAGTACATTCAATAAAAATGAGACCTCTAATAAAATATAATGATGTATTTAATAGCTGTAGAAGTTAAATAGGTATGATAAATGCTTTCAAATAGCCTCTATCAATGGATTAGGGCTCTATAGAAATATGGCAAATGGATCTCTCAGTTAATACCTGATATCCATTAAAGTGAATAAGCAAAATCGAACAAAAAGTCAGACACTGTATTGGAAATATTTATTTCGAAAGTTCATTGAGCACTTACTTGAAAAAGCAGTTAACTCAGACATATGTGCTGGGTATCATCTCCAACTGCCTCATATTAGATCATTGTTGCTGGAACGGACTTCACGCAGTTAAAATAAGTTGTTGTTGTTTGTTTGTTTTTCAAATAATTGATGTTTACAGTAAAGAAAAGCACATTTTGACGCATTCTGTATAGATACGACATCTTGGTATTTTTCAGGCTCTTCATATAAGATATGAAAACCAAAATGACAATAAATTAAAAACCCTGGGATTACCTTACAAATCTAAAAGACCTTAGAATTCAAGTTACCCCCTTATTTTTACTGATAAGAAAGTTCGAAACTAGGGTCTACCAACAACCACATAGTTAGTTGAAAGCACGAGACTGAAACCTGGATCTCCCAGCCCCATAGCACAGGGTTATTTCAGCTTAACTACTGATACAAAGCATAAGTTATTGCCACCTGCTCTTATTGAGGAGACAACAAAATGCATTTGATTAAGGCCAAGTGCAGTAGTAGGGAAGTCTACCTTTTTCTGTGGGAAGTGACCAGTTATTCTTTCAAATCCCACATCTCCACTCCGAATGTAAAGGAAAGAGGCATTGATCTGCTGTGACTGCCTTAAGTTTTAGATATTCAGCAAGGCACTGGTAGTGTGAAAACATTATTTAGGTAAACCAGGAAGTCAATTTCAGTCTTAATTCTTAAAAAAAAAAAAAAAAAAAGTCCACATAACAGGAGGAATCAATGCTAAGCTTATATTTAATCACAGAAGGGGGAAATATAAGTGACTCTTTTGGGGAGAGTAAGACACACGATTATTAATATTATTTCTAATTTGAATTGTAATTTAAAACCTAATCTAATCATCACTTATTGAAATTTTCTAACACTCACCCAGAGAGAGTGGGGCATGTTCACAGAGCATCAGTGGATGTTCATAATTCCTTTAATTACTGAAAAGACATGGGCTATGTTCCTAACACTGCACAGGATGACAGCTACAGAGCAGTTCTGTGATTAAATTACTCCCTTAAAGTGACTGTGGATTTTGTGAACTTTTCTATCTTTTATACATAATGGCTTATTTATGATGATAAGTAGTAAACATTCAATCCCTGCTGAAATTGTGCATCCATGTGCTAAAATATGCATTATAGTTGAAAATAAGAAGGATGTGACTGAGTAAAGAGAAATCAGAGTTCTCAAGAACAGATCTTCTTTGAAAACATTAACATTATTCATGTAGAGGTGTACTTTCCTCAAATTTATAAAACTCTGCATCATTCTAAATAATTCATTATGCATGTTTCTTTTCAATATACCCAAATATTAATGGGCTAACATCAGTGTGTACTGAGAGAGCAAAGAAAGAACATCTGGAGTTTGAAGAGGTTTGAGAAGAGAACACAAGTATCTACGCTTTTACAAATCCCTGATGCTGTTTTAATTGGGCTTATTCATCTCCAGTTTTAATAATGTTAATTGTGTTATCATATTAATGTTAAATATGCTCACCTGTTTAACATTTATTTGTATTGCTTAAAAGTGACAGAAACATAATTACAGATGTAGACCAAAAAAGTGCTCTAAATTCAAACAAACATGAGGATGTTAAGGCAAGAGGGGCACCCTCCATATCCAATTCATCAGTAAATTCTTCTAGTTTTTTTCTCCGAAACATATCCCAAATCCAACTACATCTCCCTACCTCCACCCTAGCTCAAACCACCATCTTCTTTTCCCCATACTATTGGCAGACCTTCTTGTTTCTACTTTTATCTCTCGAAAGCCATTTTCTACAGAGGAGAAGGGGTGATAGCTGACTCATCCTAGCTTGCGAACACAGATTGTTAAATTATTAGGGATTTTGCCAGCCAGTTGATAAACACAGCAATTATTAAAAATTAAATTATATGTACTTGTAATTAGGTTGTACTAAGAACAAAACAATAACTCAAAATTCATCACCTCATTAGTATAGTGATGTATTTTAATATTAGCCAAGCTCTTAAGATTATTTACATATACTCATTCTGTATGGTGTGAATCCTATAGAATAGTGGGCTACTGAGAATCTCTTCCCAACTCCATATTCAGTGATGTCATATTGATAGCTTAACATTAGCCATGATGGGTGAATTTTCACCTTTGACATTGGAACATGCTACAAGTCAGGACTTGACCTACAGTTCTGTTGATCATCTAGATCTAATGAAAGTAATGGGAAAAATATTAATAACGTAGACTATGTTTCAGAGTGAATTAAATGTGTAGCACTTACATTTTGAATAACACAACAACAAAAATAAAGAAATAGTCCTCCAATATCTGGAAAATAAAACTGTGTTTCAGCAAAATGGCTCTCAGAATCTCTGAAAGAGCAAAATTCCAGCAAGCATCTTTGTTGTTTGAATTTCATCTCACTCATTATCATAAATAAAAATATCAGCCAACATTCATGAGAGAATGACATGTTTTTTGAGCACCTATCATATTCCCAGAATATAGCAGGAGCTCAAAACACATCTCTGGAATGAATTGATTCATATAGCCTGAAATCTCCTCACTACCTCTCCTCCCTCATTTCCTTACTGAGTCCAGTGGTTTGATTATCATTGTGACAAAGGAACCATGTTTGATCCTATTCCTGTGAATGCCAGAATCACCAAGTGACCTGGCCAGACCCCTCAAGTCCTTGGTTACCTATCATTTCTGCATTTCCTGCACAAAAACACCACTGTCCACAAACCTGGCCAGACCCCTCAAGGCCTTGGGCTCACCTATCATTTTTGCATTTTCTGCACAAAAACATCACTGTCCACAAACCATCACCTCAGGGGCATTTCTAGAAACTCATCTGAGAACTTACTATGAAAGTTGAAAATGAACCTGAAAATAGCATTGTTATGGGAACAAGTATAACCCAGGAAACTTTGGGGGCCCTTCAAAATGTGATGTTTGCATATCTCCTTTAACACTTAAAAATCACAAATGCAAGTCTGTTGTGCAGATTACCATTAAACTGTGAATGCCAATTAAAGTTTAATGGTTAATCTTCACTAAAAAAGAAGTGCTTCAGATACCAGGCAAAATTATCCGCCACAGCATTAACAAAAACCGATTAGTTAACTAGCTAAACAGATTAAATACAGACTTTCAAGTTTATGGGGAAATGAAAAGGCCTTAACTATAATAGTATGGAATATTCTTTTATTTAAATTTTATGACTCCTCATCCAGTTTCATTTAAAATGTCAAAATTGTAATGGTAGTGACATTCATTTTATAATAGTGTTTGAAACATATGCAGTAAAAGGGGTTGTAATAATAATACTACAAATTACATGCTTATTTTTCCAGATCATACCTAATAGACTGTAATATCATTTTCAGTCACAGTTCACCAGAGTTAAATTTAAAGCATAATATTAAAGTCAAGGTTCCTTCACATCTAATTAGACATTAGAAACAAATGTGGCCAGGTCTGCATTCTGTTAAATATATGCAAATCCCCTCAGAGGCAATGGAACCATTTAACAAGGTAAAAGTAACCCACTCTGAAGGTATACAATAAATTACTGTAGATTTACCTTCAGCATTGTGCAATATGACATCTCAGTTGCTGTAGGACACACTGAAGCATAAATTGTACCGAGCTTGTCTCATATTGCAAAATATTCAGGACAAACATAGAATATTTTATGCTTAGAAGCCTAGCTTCTGGAAATTATGCCAGTGAGTGAGGCAGTTCAACAAAGCACCTATCACTGAGGTATGGATAGCGCCATTGCATATCTTGGCAAAGTCATTTATTTTCAGGAGCAGTAGGGAAACATTAAAAAGAATGCATTTTGTTCATTCTTTGAAAAACCATATAAATAAGTCTTAGCTATAGACTGTATTTAGAGGTGAGAACTAGATTGTTTTGCTGTTTTGTTTGGTGGTGGTTTTCGTTTGTTTGTTTATCTTAAGCCCATCCTCACTAATGGTTTTGCTGTATTCCTCCCCAGAAATGGATGGGGGAAATATTTCTCTGAAGTTCCATCACATAAGATCACAGTTAAGATTTTTCTCTACTTGTGTTTTTTATCATCTTGCAAAAAATAAAATAAAATTGGGAAGTAAAGGTGATTTTACATTCGCTAGCCTGCCTTATGGATGGGCATGCTGACTGGCATTTTCCCAGACGGAGCCTTTTGATTGGCTCTCCACGGACCAATCACATTCATGCCCTGTCTTTCAATAGTCCTCTGGCCACATTTAGAAAAGCAAAGCAATAGGGGCCAGCAATACGGTGTTATTTGAAAATGCTTGTCTTGAATATTCCTGTAGTAATCCAGACACAAAGAAAAACATCCTTTCTCTTAACCACCATGTATGTAGATACGGAAATCATTGTGATAAGTACTTGATAAATATATATTTTTAGAGAATTTCTAAAAACAATTACTACCCTCATCTCACATATTACATTAGACCTTTTGAAAATAGAATTTCAGGTTTTGGTTATAAACTGCAAATGCAATCACTTAAAAGTAAAGAGCTCAAAGAGTGGTCATCCACTCTCCTGCTGTCAAGTTCTGAATGATGGTGTCAACATTTTCAGTCTTCTAAAAATCAGTCAGTTACAGAGAAACTTGCTTCTAGATGTCTATCGCCATAAAACTGGATCAATAGAAAGGTTTAGACACCAGTTGGCCATGATTTCTTTATAGCTGAAAATCAGAATATCCCAGATTCTTCACTTCTATTACACTTGGTATAGTGACAGACCCAGTTTTAAACATAATGTTAAGAACAGGAGGGTCAGAACCTTACCTCTGTTGACTTTGGTGGGCAGGAATTTGGTACCTTAATGAGGAAAAAGTTCCTACCATAGCCACAATTGGCTTAGCCTGAGAGAGTTTTGCTACTAAAATTGAAAATAATTCCAACTATAATTTATGTTAAGTAAGGATCTTTACCATCTTTCAAAGTATGGAAGCTAACTTTATATTTTGCCCACTGAACTGACTGAAAGAACTGTAGAAAACAAAAAACAAAATAACAAAAAAGAAAAACAAAGAACACCAACTAAGTACTGCTACTACTCATCAGTGGAGAATTCCATGCTAACAAGGAACAAGGATTTGGGAAAGATTCCTTCATAAGGTGAAACAGAACTTTCCATATCATTTCTGCTTCCATTGGGTCTTGATTTTTGTTTTAGAACGACCAATGTAACAAATGAATTCATTTTATGATTTATATTTCTCCTGGGAAATTACTGCTGGGTAGATGTAGGAAATAAAAGTGCTAGGGATAAGATTTAAAGAGAGAGCTACCCTTGCAAAAAATATTTAGTTCTGCATATCTAAGCACTTTCAACTTGCAAGCATTTTGGCACATCATCATTTCTCCAAAAGAACAAGGATACTAACATTAACATTTGCTCTAACACCTGATGAGCCGGACATGTGGGGAGCCTTAGAACCTATTTATGATTCCAAGATAGTATATGGAAGCCTGGGTATAAAAGAAACAGTGAAAGATGATGACTGTTTCCTAGTGAGCATGATGAGTAAAGCAGAAAAGAGTCTGAAGAAGAGAGTTATAATAATTGCCAAAATTGCACCTGTACAATTCATTTTGTGTAATAGACCTGAAAAAATCCACAATATTTTCCCAAAGAAGGATAGTGTTTTTCAAAGATGTTGATAAGAAGTAAGAGACAATTATGGATAATATGATATTGCTTAAATTTAATGTACCAGTCAGAATACCAAAATACAGCTGATTCTACAATATTCACACAGTGCAGAAATCGGAAAACACCCTGGTTCTCATTCCAACTCTACCAGTAACTGACCCTGCCCACCCAGTATGACTTAGAATCAAGGAGAGAACATGTGACCTGGGCAGTTCCTCTCACCTCTCTGGATCTGTTTCTTTATTTTAAAAGAAAGAGGAAGCACCCAGATATGGTTTGAGGTCCTCTTTTCTTTTAAACACTTGATTATTCTAGTAGTTAAGGGATCAATAATTCAAGAAACTGGACCTAAATCAATAAGGAGCTTCCAAAGTCAGAGGAATCTGGGCCACAGTAGTGTGTCCTCGTTAGATAAGACTTTTTTTAAAAGAATTTTAAAAGAGATTTCTGCAAGTTGCTTAGAAATAAAAAAAAAAAAATAGATCGAATGTTAAAACAAAGAGCTGTATTGGCTATTGACAAGAGCTTTTTTTTTTTTTTTAAATTACCTTTGCATTCTTTTTTTTTTTTTTATTGTATTAGGGATCAGTTATAGGGTAAGCACAGATAAATTCCACTGTAATTCCCAAACCGTATTTTAGAGTATCGTTGCAACATTTTTTTCTGCAAAATCTTTTTCAGAGCTGATAACATGTGGAACAATGGATTGATTTTAAGTTGCAGCTCTTTGTTTTCCAGGGCCCTCCCTCTGGAAGACGAGCCAAAGAGCCCATGGAGGGGTGGGGGAAGGGATGACAAGCAGGGAGCTCACACCTTTCATAATGGCTGGTGAACAATCAAGAGCTGATGGTATTAGTGAAAGGTTATTATTTGAATTAATCATACAAGTTTAAAACAACTTGGCATTTCAAAATGTTTCTAGGTAGGCGTAGTTTCCAAACTGCAACTGCCTCGGAGTGTAATACTTGGCATGTTGGGAGGGGTGTGAGTCTGCGTGTGTGGAAGGAAGGGGGTGGGTAAATGTCGGGAATGCAGCCTCTGTCATCCTCTAAGGGAGAGTTAAGAGGGACCTAGACAGGTCTGAGCAACTTCATGCTCCCTTCTACGTCATGATTCAGGAGGAGAGGAAAAGAAGGGAGAGAGGGAAGAGAAGATCAAGAAGGAAGAGTGGAAGGATGGGGAGAGGGAGGGGAGGAAAAGAGAGGCACCCCTAAGATCTGGCTGTAACTGCGCTAACTGGTGATCAAGCAAACCACTTCCTTTGTTCTGGGGACAGTAAAGGAAGGATTCAATGATATTAAAGCTTGAAAAAGTGGACAACAGTAGGTGAGGAGGCTGAAATATAAATGCCCTTTATCTCTCTCTCAGAGGTTAAGTAATGGCTTAATGTAACAAACATTAATTGAGTACCTAATGGGAACCAGGCACTGGTCGAATCTATACACTAACTAAGGTCTAGGGAACAGAAAGATGGATAAGACACAGTCTCTGACACTGAGGACCTTAAGTTCTAGTGGTGGAGACAAATATTTTAAAAAACCATTTTGATAAACTTTGGAAACTGATATGAAAGAGTCTGCATAGGTTGATGCAAGGGCATGTGGGAGACTTTTGCCTGGTCCTGGGAGTTTATGCTTGAGCTGAGCCTTTCCGACTGAGTATGTAGAGAGTAATGGTGTTTGCCAACAAATTAAGCACCAAGGGCACAGGCTCAGAGAGAGGATGAAATTTTGCTATGCACCTCCTTACCACTGAAGCATGATGGAGGTTATAGCTAATGTTAGGACCAGGGTGGGAGGAGTCAATAGGACCAATTCACATATGCCTTAGAAAGGGGGTGAGACTTGATTCTATAAGGATTGGAGTGCATGTAAGTGCTCTAGTGACAAAGTTTTATGTGCACTTTATGTTATGCAAACCTATCTTAGAAAGCCCATTCTGGGAGACAAAGGATTAAAGATTTTCAGACAAAAACACACATTATATCCCAAGCTTCATTCAGACCATTCTAAGAGCTCATCAGCCCTAAAATCCCCACCAGTCTGCTCTTTTCTGCCATTAATTCCCCTTGCTTTCCCAAATAGTGAGGTATCACCATTGATAGTTAAAAATGGGTTGCTGTGGGGCACCTGGGTGGCTCAGGTCATGCTCTCAGGGTGCTGGGATCAAGACCTTTGTTGGGCTCCTTGCTCAGCGGGGAGTCTGCTTCTCCCTCTGCCCCCCCATTCTCTCACTCTCGAATAAATAAACAAAATCTTTTTAAAAATGGGTTGCCCAGCTTTTATATTAAAAATCAACATGTTCCATATCAAATGCTAAATAGGATACAGAACCGGTAACCAAGGGGTCAGGGATGAATCACTACAATTAGAAACACGTGCAAGTTAACGTGGATCTGTGTGTTTCGGTCCCTAAATTAAATAAACTAGAGAATTAAAAGTAAAGTAATATGTTAGATGCACTTCATTAGGCAGGGATATTAACGACCAGAAGTATAGTTATTTTTTGGTTTATGCACTTAATCACAAAATTTTGAGTTGGAAGCATAATTGCATTAATGCCTTTTTTTGTACATAGGCCTTGATTTTAGTGTTTTTAGTAAAGGTACATTAATGGCACCGGCCCTCCAGTTATCGTCTGATAAGTCCATGAATCAAAAAAAAAAAAAGGTAATGGTAGTTTAATGGTCCTATATTTTAGAGTTGATGGAATCATCTATTGTGGTGAATTTATAATTTCTTAGAACATTTTAATATGAAATAATTTAAAGAGAGCAATATTAAATATGTAGCTTCGGTTGTTTTCCAAGGGATTGAAAGTGAATTAATTCACAGAAAGTTTAAAACGACTGTACATTTCTGGGGGCATCACATACCTAAGGACCAATCATTTCTAGAATGTTCCTAACTCTGTGTATGTTTTCTTACAACATATCTTGAAAAAGAGAAAAAATATATTAGTTGTGATATCTCCTGTAATATGAAGAAATGACTATTCAGCTAGCAATTTAAAATATACTAGCAGGGGCGCCTGGGTGGCTCAGTCGTTAAGCGTCTGCCTTCGGCTCAGGTCATGATCCCAGGGTCCTGGGATCGAGTCCCACATCGGGCTCCCTGCTCGGCAGGAAGCCTGCTTCTCCCTCTCCCACTCCCCCTGCTTGTGTTCCCTTTCTTGCTGTGTCTCTCTCTGTCAAATAAATAAATAAAAGCTTAAAAATAAATAAATAAATAAATAAATAAATAAATAAATAAATAAATAAATAAAATATACTAGCAAACGTTAAAAAAAGGAAACCTGAAAAAAAGCAAACTCTTGAAAATCTCAAATATTTCTTAAGTCTATTTGAAAAGTAACTTTTTAAAATGATTTCAAAGTCTAAAAACCTTCTCAGGAATATGTACCAAGGCTGGAGAAAGAGGTTCCATTGAGCTGGCTTCCTTCCTGCCTCTGTAATATTTATCAGTCAACCAATGCATACTTATTGTGCACCTTGATTATTTACAAGCTGAAACGAACAACTTTGGCTCACTGAGTGGAGAGGCAGAAAGACGTTTAAAATGACTTAGCTGTTTACTTAAACAATTTAAAAAGGCTACACATTACGTACACATTCTTAATTTAAATCTGATGGACAGGTTGTTTTTTAATTGCATGTTCATAAATGTACACTTGACCCAGTAAGATGAGACCAATCTCTCTGTGCCGAGTGGATGCAATAACTTTCTAATCTGTACAGTTCATAACCCCTTGCCTGCCCAGGCATAATGACATTCTAGACAAGAAAAATGATCAGAATATTAGGATGTCAAAAGGCTTCGGCTGTCATTATATCACAAAAATTAAAACATCTTCACTTAAAATCGTGTCTTTCACGTGATTCTTGCTGGAGCTATCCTCACTAGTTCTACTGGGATGAGGCTGATAGTTTTTATTTTGCCACAAATACCACTTGCAGGAGGTTTTAAGCCTCAGCTTAAGGCTGGTATACACACACACACACACACACCCCACCCCAGGTATCTCTTTGAAAGAAAGCTCTTTAGGAAGGAGGTTTTTTTTTTTCTTTTTTTTGTTTTGTTTTGTTTTATTTTTTTTTCTGCTGTTGTTGTTGTTGTCGTTGTTTTTAATATTTAATCACCAGTTTTGTTTTGCTTAAAACAGCAATAGCAACAGTAGATGGTTCCTGCAGCTGATGTGATTCGGAGCGATCACCTGCAGTGTCTGGGGAGGGGCATCCATCCACAGAATGGGATCTGATTGGGTCTGCAGATTTTGCTGACTCTGAAATGGACACTCGGGGCCCCACAGCATTAACGATTACTCGAGTAACATTCGCTAAATGCTGCTTTCTCGTGGCCAGAGAAAATTTTGCCTTAGCATTTCTCCCTGTATTGCCAATGACCTTCTGCTATGATGTGTTATATAATGGACTAAAACATTTGAAGACAAGGTAGTAATTACACACACACACACACACACACACACACACAGAGTCATCCCCCTTTTTCTACAGGGAAATACATTCCAAGACCCCCAGTGGTTGCCTGAAACCACAGATAGAGCCAGATTCTATGTATGTTTTTTTTTTCCTATACGTACATACCAATGATAAAGTTTAATTTATAAATTAGGCACAGTAAGAGATTAACAATAACTAAGAATGCAATAGGAAAATATCAATATGCTGTAATCAAAGTTATGTGAATGTGGTCTCTATCACACGCTCTTAAAATACCTCTATCGCATGCTCTTAAAATACCTCTCACCCTTCTTCTTGTGATGATGTGAGGTGATAAAATGCCTATGTGATCAGATGAAGGAAAGGACACAGGCCATGTGACGTCACATTAGGTGACCCTTACCTTCCGATGCGACACCAGAAGCAGGATCATCTGCTTCCACGCCAGGGTCAACTAGACTTCACGGAAATCACGGAAAGCAAAACCGCGGATAGGGAGGACTACTGTATGTGCACACAAACTTTTGACTGGTAACTACCATTAATTATCTTGAAGATCTAAACTGTTACATGGATTATTCACCCTGTGCTCTCGGTTTTCATGTTTATAACTGAAAAAGAGGCCTATGAAATTTCCACATAAACTCTGAAAGGCGTAATCAGAAAAGCTGTAAGAACAGATTATTTTTATTTACCTTCAGTCTGTTCAGGGTTCTTTGTCTCATGATAAAATTCTATGCTAGTTGACACTGGAAAGAAAAAAAAAAAAGCCTTTCTGTTTACTATCACAGAATACTGGTCCCGTGTTCACATGAAGCAATGGCAATACTATAAATCTTTTATAAATCTATCTCAAATGTGTCCAACTCTGCCAAGGTCAAGTGACCTTTTAAAATAACCAGCAAATTCTGAGTCGGAGAGTTGGTGTGACCATTCTACAGCTGTGACATCATTCTTTCCTGTCTTCAAATCTTCATGAGTTGTATTACTTTGTAGAAGGCATACGATTAGCACCGGGGTGTAGAAAGGTGACTGATACCACTATGTAAACAAATAATGAATAAGCGTAAGAGTTTTGGCATAGAATTGAGGAAATCCATGCTGACAATCACAGCTCAAACCAAGCAATTAACCTAATTTCAATGGTCAACAACAATCTTTAGTATACCTTATTCATCTGAAATTAGATTTATGAGAAACATGAACCAGGGTCCTATGGGCTAGTAGAGAACCGCAATCACAAGACAGAAACATCAAAGCTCTTTATTTTGACTCCCTTGATATATGCCCACTGCATTTTACAGACATCTCTTATCTCAATATAATTATCATTGCTTACTTTTTTTTCAGAATCCCGGTCAAAATGTGGATATCTTAAAAGAACTAGCCTCTAGGTGTAACAATGACTGGGGAAATTAAATAAGCCATATTTAGAATTTTGTCTATGAAATAAATCTTTACATAGTAAAGATTTCTTATTTGGGAAAATCAAGGAAAGAATTTATTAATCTAACTAAAATGTTACTGAGGCAGTGGCTATTTTAGTCATGGTCATGGAAGATTTGTATTATACATTAAGTCTATTTCGTATATTATTTTTTTGTGGCATTGGAAATTCTAGGCTGAAACACAAGGATTTCTGCTGGGACTTTGCTAGGACTTTTCTGTCTCTCAATAATAGAATAATGGTTATTTTGGTAGATATTTAAAAAGATAACAGTCATTCTTTTGCTCAGTTTACTATTGAATAGATGTAATGGTTTCTCGATAATGCCACAAATATCTAACTGCAATTATTGTCCATCACATATAAAAACCACTTTTCTTTCACAAAACAGGCTTTTGTTTACTTTTACCTATCATGAATATATAACCAGAGAAGGAAGTTTTAGCTTTTCGTTGTCATTTTTATTGATATTGTTATTCTGAATACATGCTAAGCTAGTGAAGTTACTTCCCCAGGTGAAAGAGGAGTTAAAAGTCGTAAGTGACTTCTCTCCATTTTTTATATTGTAGAAAAAAGCAAATATCTATATTGTGAAGAGTGTTAGAGTTTTGCAGTAGTCAGAAAGAACACTTAAACTAAAGTGATAATGCCATAGTAATTGATAATATTTACAAAATCAAAGAGTTAAGCTGATCCAATACATACATATTATTTAATCTATCCCATGTGCCAAACCCAGAGTATAGGATATGATTCTTGTTCTCAACCTTATTACAATCCAGGAGTACACTGAGGTAGGTGTACATATTCAATGAATTTTAACCTCAACTCTATTACCCTCTTACATGGATATAGTCAGAATCTTATCTTTATTGAAGTTGCTCCATTAATAAAATTAGTAAGTCAGGCACCCTGTTTTAAGATCACAATTTCCTAGACTTTACAGTTTAATTATTCAACTACTCCCATCATGACCATTCTTCAACTGTGTCAAGACTCTAGTACACAAAACCAGTACTTTTACCCTATGTGTCGTTTGCCTTCCTGACTTCATTGTTCCCTCTATCCAGGTTACATTCCATTATCTAATCAATAAATCTTTTGCCAATGACCTAAACTTCCTTGCTCCTCTTATCACTGTATGACGATTTCTGAAACTTCGATGAACCCAAATACCCCTTTTCTACATGCCTGCCTCCAGGCACCTGAGTTCAACTGGAGAAACTCAGACAAATATGAATTATGAATAACTTATTAATGGTTCAGGATTGCCAAATCCACCTGGATTGGTATTAAAATGAAGCCAGGATAACCAGACATAACTATACTCTCCCTGCTGCTTAAGAATCCTACTGCATTTTTCTGCTCAATTCCTATTTCTGATCCCGTTGCCTCTCTCCAAAGCTATATAATTACACCACCTCCTTTTCTCATCACTCTTAGCAAATGTTCAGGCCACCAAATTCCTGGAGAAAATAGAAGCCATCAGATTGGAAATCATTCAGCTTCCCACTATCAAAAATATAGTTGCATTTGTAACTGTTTTTTACTCATTTTCTTCAGTAATGACAAAGAAGGTATGCATCCTTCAGGTTAAGGTCAACTGTACTCTGAATACATCCCACCTCACCTTCTCAGCAACCTTCTGCTATTCATTACCTGTTCTATCACCTGTATCTTCACCGTTTTTTATATAGGGATCTTCCCATCAACATAATAAAAATACTCTTCTCTCCCTGAACCCCCCTCTTCTCTAACTCTAGCTAGGATTCCATGTTTCCTCGCCCTATTTATGGCCATACTTCTCTAGAAATTTGTTTATACTTATTAGCTGCATTTTCTCACCTTCTCCTTACTGTTCAGTCTATTCCAATCTGGACTCTGCCTTCATCACTGTACTGTAATGGTTGTTACAAATCATCCAAAAAGGCTCCTCAGTTGTTTCTCACTCTTCATCACATTTATTTTTTTAAGGGAACTCTACCCTCAATGTGGAGCTCGAACTCATGAACCCAAGATCAAGAGTTGCATACTGTAACAACTGAGCCAGCTGGGCTCCCCACTCTTCATCACATTTAGACTCTCAGGACTTAAACAGTGTTGATCTCTCTCTCTCTCTCTCTCTCTCTCTGATTCCTTTCTTATCCGGAATTTTAGTTTCTTCTTCTTTGCTAGTTTGTGCTTTTCCATCTTGCTAGCTGATTCCTTTTTGTCATAGGGATTATGCTCCTCAAAGTTGTAGTTCTAAATACACATAGGCTTCTTTCCTTTAAAATGTATTTTCTTTGGGCCACTATATACCTACCCATGGCTTAAATTGCCATCTGTACCCAGATGACTCCAAACTTAGGTCACATGCGTGGATTTTCCTCTGAGTTCCAGATCCATGTATATACCTGCCTATTTGACATCTCTACTTTTATATTGAAAACAAACCTCAAACCTAGCACATCCAAAATGCTCTTGATGATTTTCTCACTAACACCAAATCTTCAGCGATACCAATGTCAGTGCATCTAACTTATTGTACGTGTATGCAGGAAAAGGAGTCAACATACACCCCAAATCCAATGCATCAAAATAACTGTTAATTTTATCACTAAATGCCTCTGAAGTCTGCTCCCCCTTCCACTGCCTTCATTAATCCCAAATCCTAATTATATTCATAATATTCATTATGAATATAATAATAATAATAATGCTTAATATAATCCTTTTATGAGGTCTATATGAATTCATTCTGGGTTTTTTCAATTAATTCTCCACAATGCAGATGCACATATATTTTCAATACACAAAGCTAGTCTTCACTGGCTCCCAATTTTTTTTTTTTTTTTTTTTTTAGTATAGAGGATCGTATTTTTAATATGACCCATGAGACACTAAATGATCTGGCCCCTGACTCCCATTTCAACATCAGCTAGAACCCCTTTCCTATTGTTTTCCACATGCCAGAAAATTGGCCTTCTGGTCCTCCAACTGTTCATTCTCTTTGTTTCCTGGACTTTGCACATATTGCTTCCTCATCTGGATTAGTTCCCTCCTCCTGTTTTTCCCTAATTAACTCCTACTAAGTTTAGACATAATATTGTCATTTGAAACTTATCTTTCTACTCCTTCCTACACTGATCTCCAAACTAGGTCAGCTATTCTTGATTATTCCATGACACTCTTCAGTATGCAGTGTGTGTGTGAGTGTGTGTGTATGTGTGTGTGTATTCTCAAATTCATCAAAATGTAGATTCTGGGCGTAGAGTGGTTGTAAATATTTTGTTCACTATTGTGACCCCAGTGTGTTGGCCTGGTGCGAAATATGGAATAGACATTTGTCAGTTGAATGAATAGATGGATAAACTGACAGGGGTAGATTGATGTCGATTGGTAGATACTGATATTTAACGGGCTTTTTCATGTGTATATTAATTCTTGTTTTTGATAAATATTATTGAGTACTTCTGGTTTAATTTGATAATAAATTCTTACGCATATTTGTCATTTACATCTAAACCTGGTCCTTGAGGGTAAGAGTATATTTAATATCTCTAACTTCCCAGAGCTTAGCACTGAGTTTATTTCATAGAGGCTAATCACCAAATGATTGCTGAATAAATAGCAATGGATAAAAGAGGAGGTAGTTGCACAGATTAAAAAAACAACAAAAAACAAAACAAAACAACAACATAATAACTCAATCTACAGTCAGTTTAATTTGTAGAGGTGGGAGTGAGATTAGGGAAAAAAAAGAAAAGTCACTGCTCTTTTCTTTCGTACAATGAAATTGAACAAACAGGAGTGGTTTAACATCTTCAAGATTATTAGTTGTTTCATACTGATTAACTTCACTCAAGATTGCTATTCTCCAATAATGTTGAAAGAAAAATACATAATTTTAAATGAGGCTATGTTTTTGAGAGAGATCTAGGGAGGATGGATTCTTGACATAAGGGTCTGGTAACTGTTGGGTATTGTAGGATCTCTTTCTCTGAAGATTGTTAAGAATTGATGACAGTTTAAGTATAGTTCTGCTTGGAGCCATAGAACTAATTGGATGACCCTTCTACTTATCAGTTTCCACTGTGAAGAGTGCTACAGAATTCTCCCTGGAGATGGCCCATAGCAACAGGACAAAATAGTCACTTGTCCGGGAACTTCAATAATCAAATGTCATGAAATGCATTCCAAAGAAGAGCTCGTTATTTATCACTAATATTTGAAAAATCTGGAGATGTTTACTTTATATAATCTAATCATCCTTTATAGCATGCATGAAGCTGTCATTCGAATTATGACTATTCTAGTCACTCAACTATTCGTGGAGTGGCCACAGGGTATTTATCATGGCATTAGATGCTTGGAATTAGTAGTTTCTCCTTCAGGATTTTTCAATTAGCAGGACAGGTAAAATCAGTAAAAATAAAATTTTTACAGACATGTAAGTAAAACTAGTACATGAAGAGAAGTGCAATCACAGGGGAGGCGAACATGAGATTCGTCAAGCACCATGAACAATGGGAAATATATGTGGCAAAAGTAATGAAGGAAAGCCTTGGAAGCCATACAGAGAGGAAATGATATGTTTGTTAGATAGAAGGGGGGATTTAGTTAAAGCATTTGGAAAGACTTCGAAGACATCTATTTCCAAGAGTGGGAGAGAAGAGTGTATTAGCAGACAACAAGTTGATGGATGGAATTAGTGGGAATGGAGGGTGCAGATTTGGTTGATATGCATTCAGGAAATAAACTGATCCTCTGGGATGTCAGTCTGGGATACTTTAACATATGCATATAGTATCTTTGGCTAGGTTACAGCCAGG
Organism: Halichoerus grypus; assembly: GCF_964656455.1. Classification (NCBI taxonomy): domain Eukaryota; kingdom Metazoa; phylum Chordata; class Mammalia; order Carnivora; family Phocidae; genus Halichoerus; species Halichoerus grypus. The sequence goes on from NC_135714.1 coordinate 195,948,069, forward strand.
AGCACTATTCCACCCAATACTGCCTAAGTCAGAGCTTCTGTATTGGCATAAGACCAGATTCAGTAGAGTCCAAAGCCTGAGTTTATAACTGCATTCAGCCACCATATTCTATTTTAGTTGCATGACTTGAGTTAAGTTACTTAAATTTTACAGGCTTCAGTCTCATCATCCATAAAGTAAAGGTGTTAAATTAGACAGAGGTTCTCAACAGAAGCAATGATGTCCATGGGGGCTTTTGAAAATGTGTGGAGTTGCAGTTCTTGGTGTCATCATGTTTGGGTGTACTATACTCATCTAGTGGATGAAAGCCAGGAATGCTACAGATTTGGCAATGCACATGGCACTGGGGATGGAGGGAAAAGTCTCACAATGTGTAGAAGGGACAGTCTAGTGTGGGTTTTCAACAGGGAAATCCTGTTTGTAATTGTCCAAGCCCATAACTTAACTTCATTTAATTATGAACACAAACTACTTTTGGCAAAGTTTTAATAGGCATAAAATTTCCAGGAGTCCAACAACCATATAATAGAAGATGGCACTTTTGTTTAGAATTTTACTAAAGCTGTTCACCATTTTAGAAAACCATACCACCGATGGTAATGTGGCTCGTGGTATTTGAGTTGTCAATATACTTACGTAAGATCTTATTTATAGCTGTGCATCATAACTGTGCTCCTATGCATAGGTGCAAGATGAAATGAGTTCCTAATATTTTCTCTTGTAGTAGCATGTGAATGAATATTTGCATAATGACATATTTAATCTATTACAGATTACTTTCATTTCTCCTTTATATTCCTGAATTATACTATTTTTTGAAATGATTGCACACAAGTGATATTTTCTATGAATTTCATTTCATAGAGTTTCCATAATAAACTTTTTGGTATAAAAGGGAGCTTTCAGTCTAATACGGGTGGGGTGAGAGCCAGTGGATTGGACAATCTCAAATTACTTTACGCTCTCAAATCCATGGATTTATAAGTTCTACTTTGATCTTCAAGGAAGAAGAAACTCTTAAATGATTTTCACTTGTGATATTCAATTTAATGCCTAAATTCTAGAGGAGAAGAAGATTAACTGAAGCAGACTATATATTTATTTTACCATCTTTCCATTTAGTTCAACTGAGATGAGAAATAGATATATAATCAGGAGATCAACACTAATTGAGCATCCACTGCATCAGGTACTAATAAGAGCTCCATATAAATGAGAAAGTATTTGTTGTCTTAATGACATCTTTTAGAAATAGACTTCATTCATAGACAGCAGATTTCATTTTCTTTAAAGAAGAACTGTACTTTTGTTAAAAAAATTACTTTTTTCCTATTATTCTAGAATTCTGTTCAATATTAGAAAAGGAAATGGAAAACTATAGCAATAATGATCTTTCAGAGCACATGCCATACTTCATTATTTTCACTGCTTTGACATGGGGATAATTCCCCTTTCCTTTGCCTCCTGTACACACACACATACACACCAATCATTAAAGTAATTAAGTCAGGCAAAACCATACCACCTCTATGGGGATGATGTTGAAAGGTTTTCTAAATACGATGGCATACAAATATTTTAGTAGTATAATCAATAAGTTCCATTCTATAGGGCTTTTTAATTTGCACATGTCACTCCTTGAGAGTAAAGCACAATACAGTTGGGCTTTTCCAGTTAAATGCCTCCATTTTTGTTTCATATTTCACCTCTGAAATATGACCATCTATGAAAAAAAACCTATAGGGCAGAAAGGCATTTTCCCATTTTGCGAAGCGAGCAGAAGCATGAATGTTTACCAGGATCTCTAGCCACTCCGTGCTAGGTATTTCTTCACCCTCTGTTAATGTGACCTTCAAATGACAGAACTGGATCAAGAAGAACACATTTTGATGATACTTGTAACCATAATAGAGTTGTTGTCAAAAACACCTGGGATGACAATGAAACTTGAATATATAGTAGGTGCTGTGGGGACGACAGTAGGAGCTGATGTTTTCACTGTAAATGTTACCCCTTATTAGTGTTTAACTTGCAAAAATTATTTGACATCCAGTTTCAAGTGATTAAAAACATACAGTGTAATTGGTCCAAAGGAGCCAGTACAACTGAAGTAAAGGTAGAAGGGCCTAATAATGCCAGGTCATGGTATGCTGACAGTCATTTACTCGCTCGCTCACTCACACATACTCATTGACTCTGTATGCAAAATAATGTTAGTTGCTAACAAAGGTGTAAAACTCTCTTTACACTCTAAAAGAGCTTTCTGTTGAGTCTAAGGAGATAGAAATATGCAGAGGAATGTATTCGTATTCCTGTCTCATCTCACGCATTTGTTCACTGAATAAGGAAAGATAACTTTCCTTTGGAATGATGGAAGGCTTCTTGGAAGAGGTACCACATGAACTAGACCATGAGAGATGAATCATGATTCCAGCAAATGGCATTCCATTCAGAGAGAATTGCAACATATCAGGAACTCCAAAATGTTTTCTAGAGTACAAGGAATGATTCTATTTGGTTCTTGGGTAGCGTTGTATCAGAAAAGACCAGAAGTAAGGTTGATACCAATGCAGAGAGCGACAGAGAAAGGATAACAAATTTGGTTCTTATTTAGTAAGTAATTAAACACTAGTAAAGCGTGTGCTCAAAGAAGATTTTTAGAAAGACAAATTAGCATGGTGAATATGACACTTCTGTTCTCAAGTCTGTGCTCTGGGATTAATAACTTTGAATAATTCTGTGTCATTTTGTCACATCCTAATCATTCCCCAATCCTGAGTAAACCAACTATCTCATATTCTCTCTCTCTTTCTCTTTCTCTCTTCCTCTCTCTGTTACTGGTCCCTTAATAAAAGATACTGTTGCTTTGGAAAGGACTTTATTATTATCTGAGAGCTTCACATGCTCAATGAACATTTTGAGCCAAATTTAACACATGATTCTACCTTCCTACTTACAATGGATTGGACCAAGCATGCCAAATTCACAGGCTTGCCAAAGGCCTCTGGGTGACCAGCAGTTAGACCTCTGCCTCACAGGGTCTGGAGGGACCAGATGACCGAGTTGGTTCTCTGTGGTTTCAATAGGAGGACTTCTAGATAATGGGCAGCAGAGAGCAGAGAAGGGGGTCAGCAGACATGAGGAAAGGACAGAATGTTTACGTAAGCACCAATCATGAGGCAGAGTGGAAGAGAAGACAGAAGTAGGAGGGGAAGCAGAAGCAGAGTGTCCATAAGTGTTAATCTAGTAGGTCTGACTGTTAACCTTCACAAGGCCTGCTTACAAGTTCAGCACCTTAGCTGGCATCTGGACACCTGGATTTTGAGAGGATTCCCACCACCCAAACTCTCAAGAGTGGTTCGCTGTGTAAACAATATAGTTTATGCTGAGCACGTGCTTTCCTTCCTAGAGTTTGGAATCTTGGTATGTGTCAGGCAGCAGCTGCCTATGTGAGCATCCTCCAATAAAAACCGTGGCACGGAGTCTCTCTGAGTTTCCTCCGCAGATGAGATTTCACCTGTGCTGTTGCAACTCATTGCTGGGAGAGTCAAGTGTGTCCTCTGTGATTTTACTGGGAGAGGACCCCTGGGAATCTTGTGCCTGGTTTTCTTCAGACTTCCCCCTTGCACCTTTTCCTTTGCTGATGTTGCTTTGTATCCTTTTGCTCTAATAAATCATGGCTGTGTGTACGACTGCAATCTGAGTCTTGTGAGTCTCAGTGAAACACTGTACTTGGGGGTAGTCTTGGGGACCCTGACACACAGAGCTGTTATAATATGGTATAAATCAATAGGGAAACATTCATTTGCTAATTGTAGCTGAGAAAGAAAAAGCTTAACAAAAACAGATTTGGATGCCAATGACTGGTGCTTGGTGCTTGGTGGTAACAAAATGTCGCTTTGGGATTTGTGGTATCCTGCATAATTCTGAATGACTTTCAGTCTTACTTTGGGCTTCATGAAGACGATGTAGGGATTGAAATCCCACATTTCTTTATTTATAATAAACCCCTGTTACTTCAGGTAAGCCAAACATGGCTCTAATGTTTTCCTAAAAGATTGAAACAAATGCCAAAGCAAATTATATAATCAGGTAAAGTGATTCTGTGACCGGTGTATGCTTTCCAATGTCGATAGAGCCTTTGGTGCTATCTGGCAATGTTTCTGTTTTTGCATGTGGTTTGTTGTTGTTTCCCGTCTTTATTCAACAAACTTTTGCTTTGTCATGGCATGTCTTCTAACTTCAAGCTTCAACCCCACTCTTATGATTCTTTGCAGAGGAACTTGGTATTTTTAAAGAAAATGAAATCCATTAGAGGGATGCCTTCCACCTCCAAACCGATACGCACGGACTCTATTCTAATTGTCTCAGATCCAATTCCAGGGGGAAAATCACATTTCTTCCTCTCCAGATGAAGTTAAGGACTTAATTTCTATGCCGATCTCCATCTTTCCCTCCTGTCCGAGTTCTGACTCTCTCCATTATCTCCTGTCCCCCAGTGTCTGTCATCTCTCCTCTCTACAGCATCTTTCTTCCATGTACACAAAACATTCGAGGCTCACTCACCCCAAAACAACAAAACAATACAAACAAAAAGAACACTCTTCATTTGACACAAGCTATCACTCTACAGAATTTTTGACAAGTGGTTCATCCTCAATCTTTACTGGCTTCAATTTTACTCCTCTCTTGGTTTTCACCCTACAACTTTACTCCAAGACCCACTGAATTTTATAATTCAGTGCTTTCTTCTAGTCTTAGTCAAAGCTGTAATGACTCCACTGACTATTTTAATTCTTGACATTTTCTTCTCCCATCCATCCCCAATCCTCATTCTTTCCTGTGTTCTCTCTGCCTTCCCTCATGTCCTCAGCAATTTCCTTTGTCCCTTCCTCTTTGGCTTGCCTTGCATTAACTGAGGTCCCCTCTTGGTTCTCCTCTATGCTTACATGAGGCATTTTCCTGTGCGCTCTATCTTCATTTCCTCCCAGAGTTCCCCCACCACCTCTGCTGACTCCCAGACCTATGTTTCTCCAGCTCACCCTCCCTCCCATGTTCCAGGCCCACACCCACCCAATTGCTCCCTGAATATTTCCACTGTGATTAAAAACTTCAAGAAAACATGCCTACAATTGGATCCAGTATTTTGCTCCTAAGATGTATTCCTTTTCTTTTCTTTTTGATCAGATTAATGATATAACATCTATATTCTTCTAAGCCAGAAAATTAGAATATGGATTCTCAACTTCTTTCTCTCTTTCAAACACAGCCAATTAAATCCCCAAATACTAAGAGCACTCCTGCTCCAAACCCAAAAAACTCTCTCAAACTTGCTACTCTTCTCCATTGCTATTACAGCGTCCTTACTGTATGCCCTAGCCATTGTTTACGTAGGAAATTTCAAGAGCTTTCTTTCCTACTCTTTTTGCCACTGTCTCTATAACCCACCCTGTACAAAATCACCGGAGTTATTTTCCTAAAAAAGTAATCAGGAGCTGGAGCTTTTGAACAAAATTGCTTAAGTTTGAATCCCAGTTCTGCTACTATCTTGCTATGTAGCCTTGGGCAAAGGTACCTACTCTATGTGTATCTTCATTGGTAGAACAGAATATTAGTAATAGCTACTGAGATTAAGTGGGTTAACAACATATGTAAAGTGATTACAACTGTGTCTGACATTTAGTAAGTGATCAATAAATATTATAATCACCTATAATATCATATGATATTCTTTCTTTATCTGAAAAACTGTTATATCTCTTTGATACCAAATAAACATGCCACATCTGAGTGACACTTACTGTAATTATCCCTAAGAGAGCAGTAACTGCTTCCTTATCTAGAGTCTTAAAATACATGATTAAAATACATGGTTATCATAGAGTATACCACACCATACACCACACCACACAGGTTTTCTCCAGGAGCATATAAATTCTAGATCAGATTTATATTCGTATTCTCAGAATTAATGAGTGAATGAGTGAAAGCTTTGATGTAGACCATGATGTAGATCATGGTCCAAATTAAGTATAACTTTTTCTGAAGTCTTTGTGATAGATAAAAGTATCGAAAGGCAACATAAGCTTAAACAAACACATATCAAATAAGAATGTACAAAGAACCTATGCGTATTTAGAATGAATGAAGAGGGCTTCTCTCAATCTTTTGGAATTTACATTATTAAGTATGGAAGTTTCCCAAACTATTGTTAGAGCAATAACTGAAATACCAATGTAAATAAATATTTATTGAGCACCTACTGAGTGAAAGGAGACACAATAGATTTTTCTCACAGTACTGAAAATATAGTTGGATGAAAAAACAAGGAATAAATAAACTCTGATAAAAGGCAAACTGTCAGCGATAATAAATGATGCCTTAAGAAAGTTCTCATACTCAGAGAAAGAATAGAAGGATATATCAGTACTGAGGAGGGACATCAGGTCATGCGTGCTTCATAATAGAGTCCGATGTTTGCTGAAGCTTGATGGACAAGTATGATTTGAACAAAGCCAGAAGATAGAAAATGGTGTTCCATAAAGAGAAAACAGCATATTATAGATATATTAGTATAACATGCTTACCAGGTTCAAATCCTATCAGGGGTCTGATGAGGGAGGAAAACAGGCTTCGTGGGCATATTCAGAAAAGAAGGTAGAAGAAAGGATGGAGTTCTATCAAGGACATTAATCTGAGAGCAGGTAAGGAAAATTATAAGGTATATCTGAGCATCTTTGCATATGCTTCACTTTGGAGCTACCATAATTGATGACTGGAAGAAAAATTATTGAACATCATCTGTAATGAGACTTTCTAAATTGGGAGGCAAAAATGGATTGGCAAAGAGAAAAACACTTCAGATATTTTGGGGTTGTGCTTTAAAATGCAAGACAGACAAGAGGCAATTCCACCGAAAATAGAATGGGCATTGATATTTAAGCAAAGCGTTTGAAATTACACCCCACTGATTGAAGTAAGGTGGGCACAAAATAACACAGACTCATAACATGAAATGCTCACAGGGATAGTTAGCACTACCCTCCAAGGGGGTAGCTTGATTCAGTTGGTCTCGCAAATTTACAGTCAGTGCTTCCAAGCAGTAAATTCATTAAAACCAGGAAATTGCTTAATTAGTTTAAAGTGACAAACACTTCTAAAAATAAATGTTTGAACTACATGGATTCCAAACAAATTTATCACCAACAGAAGTGTTACAGTACACCTATAATGACTAGAAAATTAATTCAAGATAATAACATTGTATGTTTCTTGTTTTTTTCTTCCCCTTCTAAAAAAAAAAACAAAACTTACTTGTCTTAAAGGTTGTTAAATTTCCACTCATCCTCACTCCCTATGGTTGTATCATTCTGAGAGCATGTGGGCATATTTCCAACCTGCTTTGTCTGTTTCTTTATCGCCCAAATACATCTATAGATGTGACTGTGGATTATTATACAACAGGGATGCTCCAGTGTGTTTGAGGAACCTCAGAAAGTCTACTCCAATTGCAATGTGTTAACATTACCCAAACTCAACAACTTTTTCTTAATGTGTATAAACACCTACACATTTATGCTTCATTATGGACTACTTTGCCAGAGAAATTCACACTTGATTAGCACACTAAATAGAGGGAAGTCGTGTTATTCCCATGGACATTTGTTTTAGAAAATTAAAAAGCACATGAGTATGAAATAGTGAAATGTTATTACCACCCAGGGTCTCCCCATGATCAAGGCCTTCTGATCTCTTGCCACAACCACCCACACCTTCCAGAAGAGCCTGACCTCACCGGCATTCTAGCAGTTGAATTTGAAGTAGCAAATATAGCCAATGAGATACAAATTCAAGTTACTTCTGGCACACAAATAATGAGTAAGACCAATCTAGAGTAGAGGATTCAGCGATACCTTAATGCTAAGAATAAGAGAAGCCAACATAAATGCAATTAGTATATTCAATTTAGTCTTCCCCAGAAGGTTTAGGACACACAGTTGTCTCTTAGAAGACTCTGACTTTTTCTAGAATTTAAGACACCATTTTTACCTTCTTCCAGGATCCCCACTGGGAAGCAGAACACGGTCGAAGGAAAGGACAGGAAGCCATGAGGTTTTAATAATTTGCTTCTCTTCCCAACTCCAGAAGCATTTCTGGGGAGCAGTTGCTAGTACAGATCTTGACTACTAGTACCTCTTTGTGAAAAGCACTGAGCAATAGCCACACGAATAATTTGTACAACACAAACCCAAATATCCACATCATATTAACACAAGACCATCCAATTAAACCTTAAAGCAGTTTGTGTAATATTCCAAGTATTGTTTTAATTTGGGAGTGTATTAAATAAACAGCCACTCCAATGATTCACTTGCACATAACCTACTTTTACAAAAATATTGTTCCAATTGGGTTCTAAATAGTTATTTTAATATGTACAATACTTATTATTAATTATAATAGTGTTTCTAAAAGGGCATACATTGTCCACATAAATACCAAAGAAATTCCTTATGATCAGTATGATTTCAATGAATACTAAGTGAATTAATGGTAATTAGCATGCAGATAAAAGAAGAAAAGGTGTTACTCACTAATTGAAGTTCATTTTGTATTTAATTTATAACAATAGCATTCATAATAAGTTATATTATTTATTAAAATATTTTTGAGAGTTTGATTGTCAGAAAGCTTTTAGAAGGTTACTTTCTTGACACTGAAGCTCAGAGAACATATGTACATACCAAATTTGTAAAATCACCAAGAATGTCTTGGCAAATATAAATAATTACTTAGGAAAAACTCTTGCTCTTAGAATTATTTTTATGCTCTATAGAAAAAAAGTAAAAACAAATAGAACATTTTAGCAGCTCTCAGTTTCAGAAAAAAAATTACATATTTACTTACAAGGACTCTAGAAGTCAAAAGAATGAAATCCCATCGTCAGCCTGCAAATTAATAACAACGAAACCTAAGACAATATTATTTTACTCAGACCACTTAATTGAACAAGACAGAAAAAATATGACTATATGATTTATGACTCAATAATATATACTGATAGCTTTGATGATGGTAAATAATAATGTTGATAATAATAATATTATAATTCTTCTTTCCAAAGACTAACCAGGGCATACCATAAATCTTTTTATTTTTTAAAGTGCTGTTCTTCCAGGGTCAGTTAGTTAAGCATCTGCCTTTGGCTCAGCTCATGATCCCAGGGTCCTGGGATGGAGCTCTGTGTTGGGCTCCCTGCTCAGCGGGGAGCCTGCTTCTCCCTCTACTCTCTGTAGGTGCTCTCTTTTGCTATCTCTGTCGCTATCTCTGTATCTCTCTTTCTCTCTCAAATAAATCTTAAAATAAAAAATAAAGTGCTGTTCTTCCACACACTAAACAGTTCAACCTGTCAATGTGCTCATATGCATGCTGAGAAAACCAACCAGAAGATTAATATAATAATTGAGAATAAAACAGTAGAATTATATTCTGAACTAGCACCGGCACATATTTAGAAAGTCAATTAAGATCATAGGAAAAACGATTGGTGATGTCATTGTGGTTTTCTAACCAATTTTTACAAGTCATTGTATCTGGATCCGAATGCAAGACAATCTACAGCCTCTCCACAACCACAGACTGATGTACATTTGTAGTGTGGGTTGCTGTAAGCCACTGGGGTGTTGCATTGATGTTAGCTCTGCTGTTCTGACACTCTACCCAGATGCTCCAATTTTGCTTCAGTGGCTCAGAGCTGAGTCTGAATGCCTCAAACCGTGGGTAAAAAGAGTTATGGCTAACACAGTTAGAGTTGCAGTGAACCGGCATCACCTGCACTAATTTGCAATCCTAGACCTGGTGTGAAAACAGCATGGTGGTCTTGAGTGGACATTCAGATGGCTAAGGGCAAAATGGAGCATACATGAATTCAGGTGTTTCTCTTTGCTCGCTCTCTTTATCTTTTCTATGCCATATGGCTCCATGTACAATAATTTTATGATAAAAGCCATAAATTCTATGGAAGGATTTGTATTTTCATAACAGACAGTCTTCTGTCAAGGTGTTGTCTATTAGCCATTTAAATGTGTCTGTTCTTGTATAGGTATAATGTTAACATCCTTAAGTTGACCTACATATATCATCAGAAGATTTAACATTGGGTTTTGTTAAATCTCGGGTCTCTTTTTATCCATGGAAGTTACTATGAATGTGCTGATACACAAAGCATAACCACAGATCTTTAATCCAGGAGGAGTCTCCAACAATAAGATGAGGTTTAAAATGGATTGCAGCTTTTGTGCAAGCTGTGTGTCAAGATACTTGACAGAGTTAAGTAATACAATTGTGAAGTTAAATAACAGAAGGGAGAGGCATTAAGAAGCAAAGAAAAGATAGAAAATTCGTGTTTTCAGATGAGATCTGTGAGGAGGAGGAGCGTCATCTGAGTAGGGAGACATAAGAACCCTCTACAGTTAACAGAAGCTGAAGAGAAATTGATTTGGAAAGAATAGGGGCATAATCATGGTGTTGAATAGCGCATTCAACAATGAGCCTGATTCTTGGAAATGCGGATCTGAAGGTGGGGCCAATAACTCCAAGAGTGACACATGCCGTAATTTCCTCAGAAATAGAGCTACTCCTTACCCCTAATGAGAACAGTCTCCATGATACAGTTTCAGAAGCCATGTCGAGTAGTAAAATTGAGGCAAGAGGTGAATTTAGAAGTCTGAGAGACACATGAAAGTGATGGAATTTCAAGAGAACAATGAAAGCAATGGAAACATGGCCTAGATCTGACGCAATACGATGTTAGAATGTGAGGATAATATGATTATTTATCTTTGGTGGAAAGCAGCTTGATGTATCTCTCTATTTCGCAAAAATGTCAATTAAAAAGTCCCTGAGATAGGGCAAAGATAAAAACAAAACAAAACAAAACAAAAACAAAAACAAAAACAAAAAAACTTGAAAGTGAAGACAATTTGAAACTATTACAAAAATAAGGAAATGCTGCTGATTTAGTGACAGCATATGTTTTAACAAATACCAGGCAAAAAGTTAATAAATCTCAGTGGAATCACTTTTGATATGAAAATCTTGGCTTCTACAGTCAAACATAACAGTGACCTTTAACAGCATCCCAGAGCATAAGACAGTAAGTGACTGGGAACTCTGAGCTTTATATGCTAGAACACATCATCAGCACTCCCTGTCCTGCATTTTAGGTCTCTTCTTCTCAGAAGGTGTACTTCTCATTTCCCATCACACCACTTCTCAGTCCTTCTCCCTCTTCTGGCTTCCTTCGTTCCTCTGTAGAGGTTTGTACCAGCCTGTCTATGCAATTGGGCCGACCAACCTCTTTAGAATAAATGTTAGCTTTTCTCACTGTATTCAATGCTTTTGCATGCTAAGCTGATAAATACTGTTTCTTGAGTATGTTCATTATTCCGCCTTCTCACTGGCCCAAACCCTCTAACCAACCTCTTCTGCCAAGCACCCATATATACACACACCTCTTCTCCTTTGACCAGTTTGCTGAACCATATAGCAGGAGAGAAATGAGACCAGCCTGTGTCAGGTGACTCAAATAAATCATCCGCAGCCAATACTGCAAATTTTATACACACACACACACACACACACACACACACGCACACACACACCCGAGTCTAAAGTACTCCAGGATTCCTTATATATAAATATAATAATAACTATATATATATATATATATATATATATATATATATATTCCTTGAATCTAAAATACTCCAGCATTACACTTTAAATTTGATTATTCTAGAATGAGGCACTTGGAAATTAGCCTATCTAAGTTTATATTTTGTTCCAGAATTACACTGTTTAACCTTTTGGCATATAAGAATTGATTCAGTGGGAACGTTTATGTGATAGAGAAAAGAGCACAATAATCTTCCTGGGGTCTGTTATTTGTCTCAGTTGTTTAGATTGTTTCCATTTCTTAAAATTAACAGAACAGTGTCTGGCATCTGCCAAATATAGCTCTGACAAATGGGAAGACTTGGCTAAAAGAAGCTGGCGTGTGGATCAAGTACTGAATTCATTAGGGGCAACTATATTTCATTGAGATGGCATTAAGGAAGCTTGACTCCTCTGTTAGGAGCCCATAACTTCTTTGCCTTAATTTTCAATTTTCAATTATCATTCTTAGATTCCAGTCTCCTCTGCTATCCCTTCACACTATGAGCCTTCACGTTGAGATTTCCCATTCATTCATTCATTCATTCACCTTTGCGTGAACCTCTGAACTAGGCAAGCGGGGTTGATAAAGGACATATTCATATTTTCTATTTAAATAATAAGTTTGTAATCAAATTATAAATCCCAGGATATTTTCTCATGAAAAGTTAAAAAAGGATGGACTATGATCACAATCCAAATAAATGATATAGAGCTATAGAAGTTAAGAGAAAGTAGGGATCATTGAGATTTAGACTAATTCATTCATTCAATCAATACAAACTATATCAAGCACTCTTCCAGATGCTGGGTATATTGATGTTAAAAAACAAAAACAAAAACAAAAACAAAGGAAAAAAGAAAATACGTGTAGCTTAGAGTTGAAGGGAGACATATATAATGTTAGATGGAAATAAATGCCAAGGGAAAAATTATGCAGGTGAGGGAAATAAAAATAGGTAGGGAGAAGTTTCAAATTTAGATGAAATGGTTAGGAAAGCTCTCACTGAGAAGATAAGAGTTGAACAAAGAATACAAAGTAAGAGAGTGAGCCATGCGACCATCTGAAGTAAGAGCACAAAACGACCTTGAGGTGAGGCACGTCTGGAGTATTAAGAAAAAAAAAATCTGGTAAGCTAGTGAGTAAAGAAGGGGAGACTAGTAGAAAAGTTTGTAGACTATTGAGTCCAAAATTATGAAGAGACTTATAGGTTATAGTAACAACGCTGGCTTTTACTCAAAACCAGATGTCTTTGGAAAGTGTTAAACAGAAAAGTGACATGATCTGAGAGGGTCACTCTGCATGATGTTTTGAGAATAACCTGATGTAAAGGAAGAAAGGACAGAATCAAGGAATTATTCTGTTAGTCCAGGAAGGAGCCAATGGTGGCTTGGTGTAGGGTGGTAACCATGGAGTGATTAGAAGTTTTAAGATTTTGGAGGCAATCAGTAGGTAGAACCTAAATATTCTGCTGACTCTTTGGATATGGGATGAGAGTAAAAGATGTATTAAGGATGGAGTCAGGAACGCCTGGGTGGCTCAGTCTGTTAAGTATCTGCCTTTGGCTCAGATCATGATCCCAGGGTCCTGGGATCCAGCCCTGCATGGGGCTCCCTGCACACCAGGGAGTCTGTTTCTCCCTCTGCCCCTTCCCCTGCTTGTGCTGTCTCCATCTCTCAAAAATAAATAAAATATTTTTTTAAAAAAGGTTGGAGTCAAAATTTTTGACCTAAGCTAGAAAACTAGAAAGGTGGAGATACCTCTAACTGATTCAAATAAGACTGAATGAGGAGTAGGTTGGGTGAGGCAGGGGTGGGGATATTCAAATTTCAGTTTTGCCTATGTTAAGCTTGTTAACTAAATATTGAAGTAAAGATGTCAAGTAGGCAGCTGGACACATAAATGTGGATTATAGGAAATGCCTAGGACTGAAATATAAATTTGGGAGTGATTGGAATCTAGAACCCACGATCCTGGGCAAATTCAACAAGAAGGAATGTAGACTAAAAAGAATTGGGAACTCGAGATTGAGCTGAGTAAGCTTCTGGCATCTCAAATTAGAAAGGAAAGGAAAAATCAAAGGGGTCTAAATAAAGATCATTTGGAGATGCAGGGGGATCGCTATGCACTGTAAGCCAAGTGAAGGAAGTGTTTTAAAGAGGTAAGAGTGATCACAGTGTCAAATACTGCTGATAGGTCAGGTAAAATGAGGGCTGAGAATAGTCTCTTTTATTTAATAAGGTAAATATTGTCACTACAGTGTGTTTTCTATTCTTTCTAAACTTATACCAAGACTTGATCGGACTTGTGGTTATGGAAGTAAAGAAATGAACTTACCTGTTTAGGTATATTTCTCACTGCAGCCTACCTTACAGTACCTGATACTCTTTAGGCCAATACTGACCTTGATAAGACTATTTTTGTTGGCATAATGGTGGCAAAAATCTTACAGAGATTGGCAAAAGAAAAAATGATAAAAGGGAAATTAGAATCAGCAAGTATAGATACTTAACAGGTAGAAATTTTTTGTATGCAGAAACACAGATCAGGGAAATAAGGTTAAACTAGATACTATAAGATGGAAGAAATAATAACTGATCTTGATACTGATAGTGATGATCCCATAGAGTGGGAAACATTTATGACAGAGGAGTAAGAAGAATTGGTAAGTTATATCCTTGAGTAGATGGGAGGATGTAATTTTGTGTATCCTTCCACTGGGATCTTGAATTCCCTAGAGGCAGGGGAAGAAAATAAAACACAAGGGCGCAAATGACAGTAGGTGAAAAATGATGTAATGGGAGCTAATATAAATTTTCTTACTACTTTAGTTTTCTTGGTGAAATTGAAAAAAACTCAATTATGGCTTATGAGAGAATAAACCTCATACTTAGGGTGTCAGAAAAAACAGAAAAGAGATGAGTTCATTACAATGTGAAGATACCAAAGTCAAGACATGTGGATTATGTGCCTCATAAAGCCTGGGTTTTGGGTGTGCTTCATCCTAATGGACAGTGTCAGCTTTCCATCCTAATGTCACAAGTCAGCATGGCTAGAAGCTGCTGTTACTTATTCTAGGGGAATGACATGGGAAAGAAGTTGGCCACAAGGCATTTAGGATCTGCATCTCCTATATCTCCTATATTGTAATATGAGTTGTAACATACAGTTACAAAAATAGCAAAGCATTTGACCATGCTCCTTCAATGCTTGCATATTTGCTAATGATAGCTATCGAAGAAAGGCCAAAATATTCAGTTCAGAAAATATTCATTGAGTAACTGGTGGTAAATCCGAAATTCCCATTTCCCTTAAGCAATCTTAAAAAAAAAAAAAAAAAATCCTCCCATTTGGTGGAGATTTCCAGAGTGTAAATCTCCTATCTTGTAATTTCTGTATTTTTAGATAGCCTAATGTAAGACAATCATAGTGTCCTGGAAAGTGTACTAGCCATATTTTAGAAAGTGAGAGTTTGAATCCTGATTCTTCAGAACACTAGCTGGGGTCCTTTTCCAAGTCAATGTATCTCTCTTAGCCTCAGTTCCTCATCTGTAAAATGCGGTTAGAACTTACCACATGCACGTGTGAAGGTTGAACAAGATAAACATGGAAAAACTGCATGTACTGCAAAGCACTCTTCAAACATGTAGCACTATTATGGCAGGATAATTAGAAAAAAAAAATGTTTCTTTTCCTGATGAAACCTAGTGGTTTCCAACCTACCTTGTAAATATAATTGCTTTCAAAATCATTTTTCAGAAGTAGATGAAAGAGGCAACTATTTTATGTGAGTGAATATAGCATAGTGGATAAAAATTATAAGGAGACAGTGGTTGGAAGCATGGAATCAGACAGATTCGGAGTCAAACCTCAGCTCCACCACTAATTACCTAGGAGGCTTTGGGCGAGTTACTTTCCCCACATTCAGTAGTAATAGTACTACTCCTGGGTTGTTGTGACTGTAAAGGAGGTAATTGTATGGTTAGAGTTGTATTTGACACAGGGTCCGTGCTCACTAAGCGGTGCCTTTTCCTTTTACCGATGAGATGCCAGTGATGCTCTAGAAACCTAGATGCTCATGAAAACAGACATGTACATGAAGCCAACTGGAGAGACCAACTGTTTTGAGCTAATTTTAAGTCCTCAGGAATTCTTCATAAAACCCAAGTATGTTGAGCATCTACGAAACACCAACACATTAGAAAGGATCTATTTCCTCACTGCGTCTAAAGATGGATAAAAGCCTGTGATTTGAATAAACTGAGGGTTGCTGGAGTGGGGGGTGGGGTGGGAGGGATGGGGTGGCTGGGTGATAGACATTGGGGAGGGTATGTGCTATGGTGAGTGCTGTGAATTGTGCAAGACTGTTGAATCACAGATCTGTACCTCTGAAACAAATAATACAGTATATGTTAAGAAAAAAAAAAAGAAGATAGTAGGAGGGGAAGAATGAAGGGGGGGAATCGGAGGGGGAGACGAACCATGAGAGACGACGGACTCTGAAAAACAAACTGAGGGTTCTAGAGGGGAGGGGTGTGGGAGGATGGGTTAGCCTGGTGATGGGTATTGAGGAGGGCGCGTTCTGCATGGAGCACTGGGTGTTATACACAAGCAATGAATCATGGAACACTACATCAAAAACTAATGATGTCCTGTATGGTGATTAACATAACAATAAAAAAGTTAAAAAAAGTAAAATATGCTTAATTCAGAGGTTGCAGAAAACTGCAGAAATTAAAATTTAAAAAACCTGATAAAACCTAACATTTTTTTATTTTTATTTTTTTTTAAGATTTTATTTATTTATTTGACAGAGAGAGACATAGCGAGAGCAGGAACACAAGCAGGGGGAGTGGGAGAGGGAGAAGCAGGCTTCCTGCGGAGCAGGGAGCCCGATGTGGGACTCGATCCCAGGACCCTGGGATCATGACCTGAGCCGAAGGCAGACGCTTAACGACTGAGCCACCCAGGCGCCCAAACCTAACATTTTATAATTCATTCTTGACCCAACCATTCACTAAGCTCTCCAAGTGTGAATGCTCATTTCCAGATTAAAGATGATTACGAAACTTAAAAAAAAAACAAAAACAGCCTGTGATTTGGGAGCAGGAGAGGGGAGTAGGAAGGTTCTGGAGCATGAGTAGACATAGGAGGGGTTCCACACAGGAAAACTCTGAGGAAGAGGAAGCAAATCACTTGGAGGAGGTGGGGGTAGGGAGAGGCAAGGATGTCGGGAAGAACAAGAAAAAGGTTAAAAGGGAAAATAAGAGCTGATAATCAACTGCAAAATGGCTTCTTTTGAATGAGTTAAAATAGTATCAAAGTAAATAATTTACAGGTAGACAAATGTGCCCTGTTTTGTAGATAATCAGGTAAATAAAACTCTACTATTGAAAGAGATAAAATTGGGAACCATTGTTTACCTTATTAAATGTATCCCACGTTATAAAAAATGGATTAACCTCAGGGTGCTTTTACTTATTAAGATTCCCAAAGCTTATTAAGAATAGAATTCAATGGTTAAAATTATACACACACACACACACACACACACACACACACACACACTTTCTGATAAGGTTTGCTACTGAAAATAAGTGATATTATTAATTTTTGTTAATCTAAGAGTCATAGAAACTAGTTTGGTTGCATTGTGTCTCTCATATCTTCCATTGGCTCATCTTTTTCGAGACATGAAAAGAATGCTGTTTGGTGATCAAATAGCTGGATAACTAGAGGTAAGAACTTTAAATTTTGTAAGCTTCACTATTCTAATCTGAATGATGAGCCTATTAAAGTATTTTGTAATTATCTCACCAGTTCATATTGAAAGAAGTAACATAATACTTATGAAAAAAATTCGTAGAATGTTGTGGTGGCCTGCGCTGTTCTACCCAACTGGCAGAAAGAGTATTAGAGCTATGTTTGACTTGGGGCAGATCACTTGATCTTGATATCGGCTCTTTTCCTTATTAACTATCTGCAAATTAGTTTTATACAACAACCTGAAAGGAGTTTTGTGAAGTTTATCAAGGTAATATTTATAAACTTCCCTGAAATCCCTAGCTGAAAGAGAAAATGTCATGTAATATTACTTGCCTAAAAATGAGACCTTTTGTAAGCCTTAATTATAATTTTAAATTCACTTCTATTAAGGAATGTGAATCAATCAAATATAATGAGCAATGACTATTTGCACATTATAAGTTCCTTAGGGCCAAGAACTGAGCCATACACTTCTTTTTTCTTCCTCTATAGCATGTAGCTCTTAAAATTGTTGATGATGATAGTAGTACTATTAATACACTAGTCATAGAAATAACAATAATAATATGATAATTGTCTGGATCATGGCCTACACCACTCATCTTTCTGGGAATTATTAAGCAAGGGGGTGTCATTCATGATTTACTGATAGGCCTCAAGACATAGGTCAGCACCAAGGAAAAGTTAGCATTAAACTTGGCTACATTCAAAGAAGCCAGGATCCAAAGGAGGAATAAAGATAGTAAGGCTAGGAGTTGAAAAGTCACCTGGGCAAACATCAGAATCCTTACATACCCTGGGCGGTGATCTAATGAATTACTCAATTTTATTTATTTATTTATTTATTTATTTATTTATCTATCTATCTAATCTTCACAATGGAAGGTTCAGTAGGCCTACGCTGATTCTGCCCTTGAGGTGTAATCTCAAGGAGGTTCAAGTTTCCCGCCTTAGTTAATGAAGCCTATTCTTATTATTAAATAGAATTATCCTATTTGTTTAAGATCCAGTGGTATCCAGTTGAAAATAGAGAGTTGTATATGGTAGTTCTATTTTTTTTTTTTTTTTTTAGAAATCTCCATACTGTTTTCCATAGGAGCTATACCAATTTCCATTCCCACCAACAGTGCACAAGGGTTCCCTTTTCTCCACATCCTCCCCAACACTGGTTATTTCTTGTCTTTTTGATAATAGCCACTATCACATTACAGGTGTGAGGTGGTATCTCAGTCCCTGATGATGAGTGATGCTGAACACCTTTTCCTGTACTTGGCCATCTGTCGATCTTCTTTGAAAAAAAAAATGTATATTCAGGTCATCTGCCCATTTTTTAAAAAGATTTATTTATTTATTTGAGAGAGAGAGTGGCTGGGGAGGACCAGAGGGAGAGGGAGAGAGAAGCTCAAGCAGAATCCAAGCAGAGCCACACCCGGGGCTCAATATCACAACTCTGAGATCAGGACCTGAGGCAAAACCAAGAGTCAGATGCTTAACCCACTGTGCCACCGAGGTGCCCCCATTTTTTTGAAAGGATTTTTTTTTTTTTTTTGCTGTTGAGTTGTAGGAGTGCTTTATATATTTTGGATATTAATCCCTCATCTGATATATGGTTTGCAAATATTTTCTCCTATTCCATAAGTTGCCTTTTCATTCTTTTGATTGTTTCTTTTGCTGTGCAGAAATTTCCAATATTTAGATTGTGTTATAGAGTGGACACATGATTTACTGTCTAAACCATGACACTTTTAAGAGTGCAAAGGGGTATGAGTGTCAGGTTCGCCAAAGTAATAGATATGCTGTCCCCGATCCAACAATTATGTATGGTTACCCTAATTATATACCCTTAGATGACAAGAGAGAGTATGCCTTTTGCTAATCTCTCCTAGTGCTTAATGTAAGTGGATTTTATTTATGTTCTCGAATAATTCTTTCTAAATGGATTTTATAATAATTGAATCACACTTTAACTGCACCAAAGGATCTTGGTATTGAGAGGAATCATGTGGCCATTCCTTTGTAAATTGGATAACACTAATGATTATCCCCACCCCAAATTTCTCTTTCATGAGCATTGTTATATTACCTAGCTCTCAGTACATCTATATAATAATTACTGCCTAATAGCTCTGCAAAGAATATATATTAACTAATTTCCTGACAGAATGTTTGCAATCATACTCTACTCCTTCCATTCTCTAAAATCCCACATCTAATCCACTAGCAAATCTAGATGGACATTCCTTTAAAATATATCCTGAATCTATTTCCCATCACCCAAGACCAAGGGACCATTATCCCTCACCTTGTCTCTAATTCTGCCTCACCTGCAGACTAATCTTTAGAGATCATTTTAATGACAGATCACATCAACACTCCTACTTGAAACCATCACATTGAGAGTAAAATACAAAGTATTACTCCTGTCCATAAGGTTTTACCTGGCTGCACCCCTCTCAAACAGTACTTACTTTCCATCCACTGTAGTCAGCCCAGAATGACACTGAGCGTACCTTTACACTTGGTATCCCCCCTTACGTTTGCATAGCTCATACCTTTGACTTTAATTCTCTGGTCAAATATCACCTCTTCCGAGAAACCATCCTAGGTCATTCTATCTAAAAGTCACATCTCTCACTCCCTCCCCTGCTTTATTTTCCTTCATGGCACTTACTCACCTTTGATGTAATATTATGTGTATTTGTTTATCTTTCTGTTTTTCTGTGGGCCACAACTTACAGCAAGGTAGACGATTCTTTTTTCTACTGTATCTGAAGCCCTTAAGTAAATGTTGGCATATTGTAGGCATCCAGTTCCGATTTGTTGGAAGAATATATAAATAAATGAGTATGTATAAAGGCTTACGTGTTAGGTCAAATCTCAAACTGAAAAATTCAAAACCAAAATCTAGCATTCATTCAAATCTCTTTCTCATTCAACCTTTTGCCTTCTAAATGGGAGAAAGGTGAGAAAAAGTTCAGACAAGGAAGGAGAGCAGCAAGCCAGTGAACGCTGGAGGCGAAAGGCAAGAAACAAGAAATTGTACTATTTGTCAAGGTGCCTGGGTGGCTCAGATGGTTAAGCGTCTGCCTTCGGCCTCTGCCTTCGGCTCAGGTCATGATCCCAGGGTCCTGGGATCGAGCCCCACATCGGGTTCCCTGCTCAAGTGGGGAGCCTGCTTCTCCCTCTCCCTCTGCCATTCTCTCCACTTGTGCTCTCTGGCTCTATCTCTCTGTCAAATAAATAAATAAAATCTTTAAAAAGAAAAAAAAAATTGTACTATTTGTTTGTTTTAATGTCCTGCTTTAAGGAATCAGATCATTCTCACTGAATGCATTGTTCTTTTTAAAGAGTAGAAATTCCTGCTTTTCAACTCTGATTAAAAGATGGGCTCTGTGCCATGCCCTGGAGATCTCCAGATCAGTTCTTTGCTGGCTAATGGAAGGCGAGGCTCTCCACCAGTGAGCGCCCTCCTTGGAAGATTCCCTGTCTCTAGCTCCCAGTAGATGGCAGTTGGGAATACGGCAGCAGCACACCGGTTCATCCCAATTGCCCTGAGGTTGCCCAGGGATGAAAGCTGAGCTCTAAGTGGTGAAGGCCCAACCATTTAGTGCTTTATAGACCATAGACTATAGCACTCAGAAGCAAAGAGGCAGGCGGTCCTGACTGCAGAGGACTGATGGAACGCGCTCCCCGCAGCTCAGTCCACACAGTAGCCAAACAACCCCCCATCCCGCTCTATCTGTGGCTTCTGGATGTCTTCCAAGGGAGAGCAAGTAGCCTAGCCCGAACGACGGTGTGAAGTCACAAAGCCTAGCGCCACTTTCTAAGTTAGAAGTGTCCTACTGTCTCTCTCTGTCAAATAAAAAAAAATAATAAAAAAAATCTTTAAAAAAAAAAAAAAAAGGGGCGCCTGGGTGGCTCAGTCGTTAAGCGTCTGCCTTCAGCTCAGGTCATGATCTCAGGGTCCTGGGATCGAGCCCCGCATCGGGCTCCCTGCACAGCGGGGAGCCTGCTTCTCCCTCTCCCACTCCGCCTGCTTGTGTTCCCTCTCTCGCTGTGTCTCTCTGTCAAATAAATAAATAAATAAATAAAAATCTTAAAAAAAAAAAAAAAAAAAAAGAAGTGTCCTTACTTCAGGGACAATCTTTTGATGGGAATCATGGAGTTTTATACCATTTAGAAATTCTTTTTAATCATGATGTCTCCTTGTCAAACAGTTATTAATAATGCTGTAAACCATGTCAAATAAACTTTGACAATTTTGGGTTTTTTTTGAAAAATCAGAAAAACCAGAAATACAGTTGCTAATATCTGAATATCTGAATATCTGAATATCTGAATGATCTGAATATCAAAGACCTTTCTTTATAGACTGTTTTTACTAAAACCCCCAGGTGAAGTTTCCTTTTTTTAAAATTTCCAGAAGTAGGGGCGCCTGCGTGACTCAGCTGGTTAAGCATTTGCCTTCGGCTCAGGTCATGATCCCGGAGTTCCGGGATGGAGTCCCAGGATCGAGCCCTGCATCAGGCTCCCTGCTCAGTGGGGAGTCTGCTTTTTCCTCTGCCCCTCACCCTTCTCTCTTCCTCACTCTCTCTCTCAAATAAATAAAAATCTTAAAAAAAAAAAATTTCCCAAAGTATATCATATTTTGCTAATTAATACAGGATGTTTATAGTTTGCCTATATTTTTTCTCTGTATTATTCTATACGTCCGTGAATATCACGTGAATATAGCAGTGCATTAAAACCGATTCGCTTTCCCTTTAATCTTGGGAAAGTTCAAAACTGTGCCCTATAAAACTGGTCAGAGGAGCAGGGCCTGTTATCATCCAGTCCCCAGTGACCTGCTCCTCATGTTTGGAAATATAAGACTCTAAATGTGGCAATGATATCTCCCATGTATCTTATGCTTCCTGTTTATAAGCTGCTTCTGCATATATTATTATACTGGATCTTCAAACGACTTTGGGATTCTTATCCTCAGTTTGCAAAGGAGAGTTTAAGTCATGTGGCCACACATGTTAAATTAGTGGTAGACTTGGGACCGAGATGCACATCACCTGTGCAGTCTTCCCGCTGCTCTGTGTCACCTCCGTACCGTTGTTCACGGTGGCTCTGTGCATGTTTTCCCTAGAAGGTACTTATGTGGGAGCTATGCTGTATCATGCAGACACCAGTTTTCCTCTTATAACCCATTTAAAAATAGCCTCGGGGCGCCTGTGTGGCTCAGTCGTTAAGCGTCTGCCTTCGGCTCAGGTCATGATCCCAGGGTCCTGGGATCGAGTCCCACATCGGGCTTCCTGTTCAGCGGGAAGCCTGCTTCTCCCTCTCCCACTCCCCCTGCTTGTGTTCCTGCTCTCGCTGTCTCTCTCTGTCAAATAAATAAATAAAATCTTTAAAAAAAAAAAAATAGCCTCAAACCCCAGTATCTCCCAATATCAGAACACAGATTAAATTGTCCAAAGATACATAACATTGTCTTTTTTAAGACTCTGAAATATTAAGAATCTTTTTCTAACTACACAAATGCCTATCTCTAAAATTATTAAATGAAACAAATACCTTATTAAGGCAAGAACAGTGAGATTACTCTCAACATGGTTCTAGGCAAGTGAACTTTTAACTGCAACAAAGATTCAATGGCTTAAGCAAGCACACTCTTATGTTGTGAATGACCTAGATGTACCAATCAAATATTTGTACCTGCGTTTTTTAGATACATTAATTTAGGGCATGATAACTCCAGAGCACTGTGGTCTAATGTGGCCGTCAGTACCCACATGTAGCTATTGAGCACTCTGAACCCAGAGGTACTATGAATGCAAAACACACACCAAATTTTGAGACTTTGTACAAAAGAAGAATGTAAAATATCTCATTAGTAATATTTATATATTGAAATAATACCTTAGAGGTATTGAATTAAGTAATTATGTATTACTAAACTTAATTTCACTTGTTTCTTTTTACTTGTTAAACAGTGGCTACTATGGAAACAGCCCAAGTGTCCATGGACTGATGAACGGATAAAGAAAGTGTGGTATAGAGATATAATGGAGTATTACTCAGCTATCAAAAAAGAATGAAATCTTGCCATTTGCAATGATGTGGATGGAGCTAGGGAGTATTATGCTACGTGAAATGAGTCAGTCAGAGAAAGATAAATACCATATGATTACACTCATATGTGGAATTTAAAAAACAAAACAAACAAAATAAACGAGCAAAGGGGAAAAAAAGAGAAAGAGAGAGAGGCAAACCAAGACACAGACTCTTAACTATAGAGAACACATTGAGGGTTCCCAGAGGGGAGGTAGGTGGGGGGCTGGGTGAAAGAGGTGATGGGGATTAAGGAGTACACTTGTCATGATGCGCCGGTGTTGTAGGGAATTGTTGAATCACTGTATCGTACACCCGAAACTGATAGTACACTGTATGTTAACTAATTTGAATTTAAATAAAAAATTTAAAAATGCAATAAAAATAAAAAGTGGCTGCTAGAAAATTGAAAACTACACATGTGGTTTACAGTATATTTCCACAGGACTATGTTGCTCTGGCAGATATCAAAGACATGACTTTTGTCCTTGCTAGAGGATGAGGTTTTCATATGTGAAGCAGCTAGAGATGGGAGGGTATATCTGTTTAAGTAACAAGTGATTGGTAGGAAAAAAAAAAAATAGAGTCTCTGAATAAGCTCACAGGAAGGGAAAAAATCAGTGTGGCCTACAATACTTGGGGAAGTCTGATGTTAAGGATTGTAAGTAAGCCTTTGGATGAGCTTGATAAGTAAAAGGGAGGAAGCGGGGCTGTCAAAGCCTACCTAAGGAAAGAAAAAGAAGAAAAGACGGAAGGACAATGAAAAGCTGACTTTTGTATGAGCAAAGAAAGGATAATTACTAATAAGAACTTAGGTATTTTTCTCTTACATACTCTATTAATAAATGTTGGCAAGTTAAATATGCAACATTTTAAGAAACGATTCGACCTTTCATTCCTTAAAAGAAACGGTGTTTATTAGCCATAACTGGAGTTCTCTTTGCCTGTTTCTCTTCTGAATTCAATTTACCCCTTTATTTCTCCAAAATCACCCAATCTGAAACAGCTTTGCAAAGCATTACGGGCTTTCAGTGTTACACGGCTCATTGCTCCCTGCATTTGTCAAAACTTCTGCAAGTAGAGAAATAAACCTAAGGACAGAAAAATTAACACTTGTAAATTAATCACCAATTCCAGCTTGGGTTATGAAATCAATAAGAAAAATAAGTCATTTTTTAAACTTAAATTAAAAAAGACATACCCAGAAGAGATGTAACTGATACTCTGGCTTGTTTCAAAGACAACATGTGCTGAAACCATATGTTAAAGAGAACACCAAAAACGTAATCCACAGCAAATGTTTTTCTTGTTTTTTTTGTTTTGTTTTGTTTTGTTTTGTTTTGTTTTTTTTAATTTGGAATCAAGATGGTAGAGTGAAAGCTATGTTTTATGCTACTCTGAGAGAGCTGTCTCATTTATATGAAAGACCAAAATAACGAAGTTGTTTCTGGGTTATTGGCCTCTTAATCTTGTATATTAATTCAGGTAATGCACCACTACCACTATCTTCTATTTAATTATTTTTATTTATGTACCATTAAGCTCCATTTTCATTACTTTGGGAGTATAAAAAAAGGATAAACCCGGGGTATTTGGACAGTGCCATCACCTCATTTACAATTCTCAGAAGACCCTTTTCTTGGTGGAGAATACAAACGACAGTCCTTGACATTCTTTAAAAGCGGTTTTTACTTCTTTAATTAGGAGTTTCAGGCAGGACCTTCTGCTTGAACCCTTAACATTTTCAGACACTTCTGCCTCCCTTCCTAGCTGCTTCTCCCTAAGTTTGTGCTGAATACATTCTTGATTTGCACGAAAGCTGCTTTCAGGCTTTTCATATTCTGCTATAATCCCTAGGTAATTACAAAGTCTTTCTCTGCAACAATAGGCAAACCCAAGAGGAATTCGGGAGCTATGCCTCAAATGTAAAATTGTACTTAGACATCTCAGCAGAACTTGCCTCCCAGGGGCCCCCAACTTAGAAAACAGTCCTGTTAGAAATGCCAAAACAGAGGAGCTCAAAGGTTATGATGACAATAACTTTGTGTCAGTGGAAAACACTGGTTAAATAAAGTAGGGCACACCAACTTTCAAGGAAATATTTCTTTTAACAGTGGTTAAATCCTAACTTTAATAGGTTCAGTACTAGGATAGCAAATTCCGAACTACTTCATACTCCACATTCAACAATCTCTCACCCTTACACGTTTCAAGCCATGGGGAATTTGTACTTTTCTTCCTTCTCTTTGCTTTCCTGTAATTATTTGTATACTTTATCTCTTCCTCTTTCCCTCCAGTCACTGACATGAAAACCATATCAGAAATTCTTTAACGCCGCAAACTGAAGAACATCAGAATAGTATTTGTGTTAATTACGCCATGTTTGGTTATTTGCAATTTATCTTGTTACCACGCATCAATAATTAGTCATAATTGTTGATTTAGGTTAGAGTTTTATAACGTCTGTTTTTCATATTTTTTTTTGCCATAAATCACAACAAAATATATAGTTACAGTACTTCATTACATTAAGACTTGGGGAATTTTTTTAAGGCTTCGATCACCAAAATACTTTAAATGCCCCTGCATGGTTTTGTTCAAATGGCAAATGCATGATACATTTCCTACAGGTATCTTGGAAATCAATTATTGAGATGTAATATGTAGGGTGTGAAAAATGTATGGCTTTTGCTCTCTTACACTAAGGTAAATTTAAATTGGTTCAGTAATGTAATAAAGGGATTGCCCAAATCCAGACAGTAGAAAGCTAAGAAATGCTATTTCATGCTTTTTGCATATGCATTTTTTTAAATCTTCCCAATCAGGCTGTGAATTTTTGAGGAACTGATTACTGCTCTTTTCTGACCCATCCTGTCTCACAACCAGGCCCCGAGCCTCACATATGATAGCAGCTACCCACTTCATGCTCTCTAATAACACTTGTAATTTCACCTCAATGTCATTTCTAGGTCAACTGGAAAAACATACAAAAAAATGACAAAATCATACTTTTTATAGGATAGCAGATAGATAGTCAGGAATAAATATGACTGAGGGGCTTCTAGAATGTTTAGCTTCCACTTACAGGTAGGATGAATTAAACAGGGGTTTTCAGACAGATAATGCACTGAGACATAATTGAACTTCATCTTATAGTCTCAATAATCTTTGACAGGTAAACAGCATGTCCATAATCCTAAAAAGAATATTGAATTACATGAACACTTACAGGTTTGGGGAACTGGGTCTCATTTGATCCTTTGGATCCCCAGAATTTCCAGGGTACCATGGAAGATTTTTCAAGGAATCATAAAATGAACTGCAGAATGGATGCTATTCAGTTCTAGGCTGAAGGATCTCTAGAGCTCATCCAGATTGCAGACTCTAAGATTAAAGAAGATCTAAGGTGCAGCTTCTATATGAAGGGGGAGCAAGTAAAGGACAAGTGACATCGTATAGCCAGTTATACCCACGTTTACCAGATGTGAAGAAAATGACATAGGGATAAATCTCAAGTAAGCGTAGAGCCAAGGAAAGAGTTCAATGTCATGATTAAGCTTGGAGTAATATAATGTAAATAGCAAAGAAAAATCACTCAGTATACACATTTATATACTCAACCCAACAGGCTTTTCAATACACCATTCAAGAAGGGGAAAATGTACAAAAATATGTTTCCATTGGCAAATGCTTGTTAAATCTCCTAAAGCAAGTTTTTGCTTTACCCCCTGCTTCCAAAGTACTCAGCTCAATCCTATAAATTGGTTGAGGTGTGGAAAAAAATCACCTCCTTAGGTCTTTGTAAACATTTCACTTTTATTTTTAGGGGGAAAAGAAGGTTATTTTTCAAAAACTGCAGGTGTGAGGAAACTAATTTTGAAAGTCTCCTGTGCACTGTTTTACACTTTCCCCCATCAGAGAGCCCTTGGACTAAAACAAATTGGAGGGAAAACACAAACCTTGTAGCTTCAGATACTCAAAAGCTTATTATAGCTGAAAATGAGTAAAATATTACAGCCACCAGTCCTATTACGATAGAGGACAGATCTACCTTGTGCTCAAATGCGAAAGTAACCCCATTATAGCTTCCCGAAGCAAGCAAACCTGGGCTCTAGCCTTCTACGTGGGCTCCCACTTAAACCAGACTTTTAAATAGGGTCTCAATTTTTAATTAAAGTTACTAGATAAAACAATCAGAATTGTTGTGAGAAAAAAATCTTAATACAATACGGAGAAGTTAATTTTATTCAATATTTCCATTCATATGTAAAGATCACCATCCCTCCCCAAATCCTATTAAATTTTAGACCCTGAACACTATCCCTACACTTAGCTCTCCCAAAACAGAGACGGAGATATACTCGCAGTTTACCAGAAGTATATAATGAATACTAATGCAAAATTTTATGAAGATTTTATGTACAAACAATATTTTTTTCAGTTGTTTAAAAGATGAGAACCAATTGGAATCTATTATGCAAATATGGCTCTGGGTATTTCGGGCAGCTAGGCTCCCAGTTGAAATACAACCTTAGGATCCTTTTTCTAACTCCTATAGAGAAGTCATCTTCGACTCCACAAGGAGATTTTCCACGTTTCAGAAAGAAATGTCTCCCTTTGGTACATTTCTTACACATAAAAACACACCCACACATACTTTGCCTGCCAAATAAGCATAGAGAGGATGATACAAAGAGATCAATCATTTGCTCCTCAAGCTTACCCATCCTAGTGGTAAGTACTAGGAGGAAAATAAAAATAGTAAGGAATCACACTCAAGATTAGACCTTAAAAAAAAAAAAATCAAAGTCAGTGGAATCTGAACTTTGCTTTTTTTTTTTTTTTTGTATTTATGAGGATCTTCCATTCACCTTCTTTCTTGAGCTCCTATTGAATTTTGTTATGAAGACTCCTCTAAACATACTCCAATAACAAAGTAACAGTGAGTCTTTTAGTACCTTTATAAAGCTTATTTTCCAATAATTTAGTTTTTTAGAGTTTTCTTTACTGGGTTCTTTCAAGATTTTCAAAAATTGTTTTTGCACATGAACATTAACTCAGGTCTTAGACCAATATACACAATAGCGGAAAGAATTTTCCTAATAGTGTCATGCTATTTCCTGCATGTTGCTAAAGATCAAAGAATGTTGGAACTGGGAGTAAATTCTCAGGATTTCATGTTGAGGTGGGGAGGCTGAGGTTTAAAAGGACTGACTGATGTTCTTAAAATTATGGACAGAACTGAGAATACCACAAAGACTTCTGGAATCACCAGGCCATGTTTCTTCTGCTGTATCACACTCCCATTTATGCATTTATGGTAACATTTCAAACAAATGCAATATATATATTTTAATCATTGGGTAATTTGAGGATAAAATTGTATTCCATTAAATAAATATTCTTTCACTATGCCTGGGTAGATGTTATGTGCCCCTCTGTTGGAGTTTTTCCTAATGCAGACAAAGCCCTTTCTCAGATAAATAACCAAAAAGAAAATAGATCTTTAATATTAGCATTAATTGAAAACTAGAAGAACTACAATGTTGCAATCACTATGCATCATTTCTTGCAGATTTTAGTAAATTAATATCATCTACAAACTCACTTAGCACCAAACCTCGTCTACATCATTGACAACGTCATTAAAGGCAAGAAACCAGCGGTAGTTCTAGAGCTGTGCAATTGTAACCTCATAAGGTAATAGAAATCTTTGGATCTCTTTGATGTTTATCCCATCACCTACTATGTCATTTGGAGAACATTATGCATTTACCTATTTATTTAGCAAAATTTTACTTGGTATTTATTTGTGTCAAGTGCCTGATTTACTCCCAGGAAACTGAGAAACCGGGAGTAGCAGGGAGAGGGAAGGTAGCTGTCCCTACTGATATAGATCTCAGGGGGACTGCTTGGGCCTGGAAAACCTAAACAGTGTCAAAGGTCAGAGCCAGAGATTTGTGTCTCCATATTTCAGCAAAGACTGCAAGTGAAATTGGGATATTGAGTCAGGGAGGACCAAGGGGTCCCCCTTGGTATCAATGGAAGAATGCCTTGTAACAGGGAAAGAAGGATACCTGAGCAAATCCTTAAGACATATGAATCTGTAGTGAATCGTTCTCATGTTTCTAGGACAGGCTGGTGGGGCATTGGTCCCACTGAAAGACTCTGGGCAGGCCACCGGGGAAACAAAGATGAGTAAGACGCTGGTTACTGTTGAGTGCTTGAGGGAAGAATATGTCGGGAGACAATCCATAAACAAACTGTGATAAAGCCAGGTTCGTGCTAGTACATATATGTATGATAATATGGATGCACAGAAGATAAGTGAAAAATTGTGCCAAGTGGCACCAATTTCCCATTGCCACTGGAACAAATGACCACAAATTTAGTGGTTTAAAACAACACAACATTATTATCATACAATTCTGGAGGTTACAAGTCAGAAATGGGTCTTACTGCGATAAAATCAAGGTGTTAACAGAGGTGCACTCCTTCTGGAAACTCTGATAATCTGTTTCCATGCCTTTTCCAACTTCTAGTGGCTGCTCATGTTCCTTGATGTGGGGCCCCCTTCTAGCATCAAAGCCAGCAACTGCTGTTTGAGCCTTTCTCATATCATATCACTCTGACTGAGACACTCCTGCCTCCCTCTTTCACTTACAAGGATCCTGGTGATTGCAATGGGCCCAGATAGATAATCCAGGATCATCTCCCCATCTCAAGATCCTTAACTGAATCGTATCTACAAAGTCCCTTTTGCCAGAGAAGGTTCTGGGGATTAGGAGGCAGACATCTTTGGGGTAGGGGCATTATTCTGCCTGTCACAGTGTCAGAGGAAATTAATGTGACCTGAGAAAATTTCTCATGCGATGATGTTGGTGGACTCTCAGCGAACGAGCGGGAGATTTCCAAAGAGGTAGTGAATGTGGTGGAGATGGGGAAAAGATGGAGTCCAGGCAGAGAGGTCCTCATACAAAACGTAGACAAAAGTCTTTCATCCACTGCTTTCTTGTTAAATATACAATCTGCCATAGAACAAACTGTTCTGGTATTCTTATCACTGTGTTCACTACCGGATTTGCTACTCTCCTGGAGATCTTCACAGATTAATATCGTATGTCTGTTACCAGCTAAATACTAAGGTTAAACTAGCTAGCCTATTCAGAAGATTCATTCTTTCTTCTCTCCTTAAAAACAAATACAATATGTTCTCTTGTTCAGAGTTCAAACATCTTTTCACCATTCATGAGGACTGAATACCATAATTACAAATACCGCGGTAATCCAGTCAGCCTCCTCCTTAAATCAACAAGGCTTTCCATCATCTGGTCCCACTGATTTGCATACACCATTTACAAAGTAACTGCCTCCTTCAGTGGCCCACTTTGAGTTCTAAACCTTCCATCACGCCAAATGGATTGGAGGCCATCTATATTTGCTTTTCATCCAAAGAGTCAACATTCTCCAGTCTGGGACAGGAGTATGTGAAAGAGAATCGAAAACAGAAAGAGCAGGGAGAATGGGCAGTAAGATTTGGTAAACCCATGGTCTTCCTTTCCAATCATTAACAACAAACTGTCAACAAACCACTGCCTCTGGTTACACAGCCGAGGCATGGGGACCTTCTGGCCAACCCCACGCACCGGCAGCCTGCATGCATGCCAAGGACTGTGGGGCTGGGAGTACGGTCAAAGCTGTCTCCACTACATAACCCCAAACCACTAATCATGCTCCAGTCCAAAACCGATCTGAGGTGTCTAGATGGTTCCAGGTTAGATCAGGTTGGCTGCAATTTTTTGCAAGTGTTCAGCACGATGTCTGAATCTGAGAGTTACACAGAGGTGTCTTATCATTTAGGGATCTCAGATCAAGCTAGATAATTGCAATGTTTCCCAATGAGAGTTGATATTTTGCAACAGACATAAACCTGTCTATTCTTATATATCCCTCAGGTATGAGCAAGACACAAATTTAACTAAACCTCAAAGGTAATGGAACTCACCTCAAGGGAGGTGCAGTGACAATGAGGCTGGGGTGGGGTCTAAATCCTTCCTATTAAACATTACTTTTCACAGATTGTGATTTTGTGTTTTTATTGCATAAAAAAATCTACTTGATACATATTATTTAAGAATCTCTTTATGTTGCCTTTTTCTAATAACACATTTCTGTTTCTTTTGTGCTTTGTCCCCCTAAATACGTCCCTACACTCTTGAGCTATTTTTTTTTTTTTTGATCTTTCCTCAGTGACCTAGCCTAATTTCCAAGGATAGTTGCACTCCCACTTGCTTGTCAGATTTCTTATTGCCCTGCTTTTTGCAAAGTTTGTATTTTTCTATTGTTTCAGTTTTTTCTACGCACTAAGGATTTGGGCTATAGAAGTTTCCCCTAGGAAGCACAACAATCCCGTTAGGATTTGTTTAGCAAATCACCTAGAAAAGATAGCAAAATATATCATTTGAGTGTTTACATCTCACCAAACATGGCAGTGTCCATGAATGGTTGAGGAAGCCTACATATTTAAGCAACAAGCAGTATTTAAATAGTTTCTGTCACATACTACATACTGTGATGAGAGCCAGGGATATAAGTATGAGATGAGACTAAGGGCTTTAGGTGTGAGTGAGATATGGTTCTTGCCACAAAGAAAGGGAAAAAAAAGTCCAGAAAGGACACAGATATGCAAATAGCTATAATGCAATGTGATAAGTGCTTTTACGAATGTATGAACTAACTCCTTTGGGAACACAGATAAAGGAGCAATTAATTCAGCCTGAAGGAGTTCAGGAAAGCTTCAGATAAGAGGTCACATTTCAACTGGGCCTTGAAAGAAGAGTAGGACTTCACCAGGGATTTAGGGATATTGAAAGAGATAGAAGGGGAAGAGGAAAAGTATGTAACAAGTAGAAGGATCAGCATAAACAGGGGTTCATAAAAGTTCATGGCTCAGTCCCTGGCACACATTCAGCTCCAATAAATATTTTTGAATGAATGACTTATGAATGAATAAATGCTTGAAGAATTGGCTACAATCCTACTACTCTCTTGAGCTTCAGAGTATGGTCATTTAGAGGTAAAAAGAGAGTGTAATTGTGGCTGATTGCATAATACCCATGGGGAATATTAGCTGGAGTGCCTCTGCCACAGTGGCCATGATTGGGCCTGGAAATAAATGGAGGCCCTCCAACAAAACCTCGCTTTTTTTTTTTTTTTTTTTTTTTGCTTTTTTGACAAGTAATGAGTGGGGGCAAATGCGAAGGAATTGCAAGCTTAGCATTCCTTAGCTTAGCACCGTGGCCCCTTTCTGGACTAACAGGCAGCTCAAGTGCAATAATTTAAGAACTGGATTTATAGCCAAATGGTAAATAACTCACTAAAGAGGAAGGAGTGGGCGGAGCATGCCAGGTAGTCAGAAAAGCAAGTAAAAAAGTCCTCTGAGAGGGAGTTTGCCAAATAGCAACAATGGGTGGACGGAGAGAATAGAAAACAGCCATAGAGGTCCTAAAAAAAAAAAAAAAAGACTCTGAATGATCTTGGAGCACAAGTTGAAAATACAGGCCTAAGAGGGATGAGAAAATGTTAAGTGGTTTAGTAGGAGTTTGGTATGAGAACGTTTGAGTTTAAAAATAAAAATCACTCCACCTCAGGAAAGCCAGTGGATTTGGAAATAGGTGTGAGGGTTATTTTGGTGGATCCTGAGACAGGCATCCAAGGCCCTTGTTCGAGAGGTGCTGGTAGCTGGGGGTAGGTGAGGGCAGTGGAGTGGCAGAGAAATGGACAGATTTGAGGGAGATTTAGAAGGTAAAATAGAAACTGTAAGCCACTTATTACAAATTTAAGTATTGTTAAACATTTGTAGAAATATGTAAATCCTCACAATTAGGGTATTCATTGACTCCTGCCTTTTTCAACAAACATCTACTAATTATGAGTCAGGCAAATGGGGCCAAGACGCTGAAGACACAGCTAAAGCCACATAAATAAGATTCTTGATCCGTTGGAATTTACAGTCTGGTGGGCAGACAGACAATAAACAAAATGACTCTATGAACAATAATTTCAAAAGGGTGTGTTAAAAGAGATTAGCAAGATGATAAGAACTGGTAGGAAATGTAACTCAAAGATGAGAGTAGATTTGGTCTCTTCCTGGATGGTTGTTTCTTGTTCTCAGGGAAGAGACCAAATCTACTCTCATCTTTGAGTTACATTTCCTACCAGTTCTTATCATCTTGCTAATCTCTCCCTTTTTTGAAGATTCAAAAGCTTTTTTCAAACACTTCTCTAGATTCCCAAGTCTTAAAAATTCAGAAATCAAAAAGAAAAATATAAATTAAATGGTTCTCAATCCCACTACATATATCCTGTCTAAAATCTATTTGTTTGAACAGATTCATGTTTAAAGCTGATTAAAACTTCATTATCTATTTCCTTTAAAAACAAAAATTGAATAACAAACACTTTAGCATACATTTAGTTGCTGATTAATATAATGAGATGTTGTTCTCCAAAGTGTTATATTTTTAACCTATAGTTCTGTCAATTTTTAGTAATTTGTTTTGAGTTATTCATTTGAGCCTTTGGAAAGTTATTCTTGGTGAAAATCTTGAAGACATGTTGCACGTTAGGAGTTAATAATAATTAGAATCATTATAAGTGTGAAATCTGCAAAAGGTAGATGCATCAGTAACTTTCTACACACCTACATCTATATAGATATGTCTTTATATACGGATATGACATTTTTGTTTAGTAAATGCCATATAGTATCTTAAAATACAATCAAATTGCTCAGGCTACTTCTATTATGGTGTCTGTGATGTTCATTCTAATTTTCCATGTTCTTGTAGAGAAAGAATTGGAAATCTTGAGGGAAAAAGAAAACATACAAATGCTATTACAGTACACATTTTTGAGCAGCAGGAAGTCAGTAGTAAGTGTCAGAGATTGATCAGGATTGTGTTCTATATATAAACAATTGCCATCCGGTGTGTCCCTGTACGAGGTCATCCGTGCACCCAAGCAGTAATTTGAGCAATTTAGAATTTCAGGCAGCCTAGAGAGGGAATAAATTATTGAAAAGTTTAACTTCAAGTGTAAAATGTATCTTTATGGCAGATTTCTCAAAGAAACATATTCTGTCCTTTCATATTAAATTAGATTTGTCTGTTGAATCAAATTTATTTTTAAAAAATTTATTTATATACACACATAAAAATATGTTGGTGTATCATTAGTTGTGCAGAAGGAGGAAGTGACCCAAAAGTGGAGAATATCTACATCTGTCTACCTATCTATCTACCTATCATCTATCTATCTATATGTGGCATTTTCTACCTACATCAATCCAAATTTTTAAAAAAAGGAAGAGCTTTATTACTGAAGAGTTTTACCCAAACTTTCCTTTTATTTTCCACATTGTTGAAAATGAAACCGAAACCAATAAATAAAGATACAGGTACTGAATAAAAATATGAGTACTAAATTCTTATTTCTAGACTGTTACTCTAAATTGTACTGACTCTGTTATAAAAAAAAAAAAAAAAGTTAAGAATTCATTCCAGAATCCACAATCTTGACAGATTACATTTTTATTAGCTTGGAATCTACTTTAATCAAATGGAGCGTTCTTCGTGTTAGAGAATTCACTCTATGGCAGAGCTTGCTGGTCTTCTTCATACACATTTTTTTTTTCTTTTCCTTTTATATGAAGGCTCCAAAAATTTAGACTACATAACCATATTTCAAACCTCTCCTGATAATGTGGACATGTGATGAAGTTGTGGTTACTGGGATACAAGTAGAAGTGATGTGTACCACTCAGAGGATGCACTCCTAAAAAAAACAGGTTTGTCCTGAACGGGCTTATTCCCACTAGCTGGGATACAGATGTCTTATCTGGAGCTGCGGCAGCCATCTTGAACCAAGAGTCAAAAATGCTGTGTTCCTGTTGGCCCTTTAATGTAACATGAGAGACCAATGAACTCTTAATCTTGTTTAAATAGCTCTGTTTTGGGAACTAGGTAGTCTACAACATAGTACATACCTCTGTATCATCATCCATCTATTTCTGGTGTATCCTAACTTCAAAAATCTTACTATTTTATAATTTATGGAATGATCAATTTGAATATAAATTATTTTTGAAGCATTTGTTAAATTTGTTATATTTTTTTTAGAGACTCACGGATCTCAAATGTAAATGAATGCTCTCTTGTTTTAAAATCGAAATGTACTCTTGCTAGATAAAGTTTTGGGTGAATTTGGAAATGCTAGAAGTACACATATAGTTGCACTACGTGAATGAGATTTTATTTCTGAAGAGGGTGTTTTTGACATTCCATTTGCCAGTGTATCATAGGACAGTTATGAAACCACGAGTCATCTCGAAGGATCATTATCACTCCACACCTGCAAGTTGGAACTAATCAGGGGAGGAACAGAATTGAGCAAGAAGAGATGCGGCCATGATCCAAAGTAAATATAAACAACTTGTATTTGAAAAATGCTACAATACCATCATGGTTTTTAGAAATAATATTGCCAACTAGATAACAAAAACTCACTCCCCTTATTTGCTTTTAAGATTGAGAACTCTGTGAGGGTATGGACCACATCTATTTTATTTACCTCTGCATTCCCAGTGCTTAACACAGGGTCTAGGTCAAAGGGATTTAGTATGTTTGTTGAACGACTCAATTAACGTCACTTTTCCAAAGCAATATTTCATGTTGGAATTCATCCTGTCTTTGTTCTGCAAATTGGCATCAAAATAGAATAGTAGAGTACAGAAGCATACCCAAACATTCTGAGGCTGAAGATGTGATGCCTAAGCTAATTTGCAAGAATGATAGGAGGGAAGATGTAAATAATTCTGCAGACAAAAGAGCATATGAAGAATCACCTGTACCAACAAGGATCATATTAGTTGACCCCAGAAAGATCCTGAATCTGCATAATTAAGTAAAAAGATAATCTAATGACCCCCCCAATCTCACTCTTAGGTAAATACCCACCCAAACGGGAAACAGGTACTCAAGTACACACACATGTTGTGTTTATAGCAGCATTATTCACAATAGACAAAAGGTGGAAACAACCCAAATACCCCATGAATGGATAAATAAATTGTGGTATAAACATATGATATAGTCCATGCAAATACAGTGGAAGATTATTTAGCCATAGAATGGAATAAATTACTGATACATGCTACAATATGGATGAACCTGGAAAAAGTTGTACTAAGTGAAATAGCTAGACAGAAAAGGTATGATTCCACTTACTTGAAAGATTCAGAATAGATAAATCCATAGGAAAACAATGCAGATTAATGATTGCTAGGGGCTTCAGGGAATAGAGAGAACCACCTAATAGGTAAGGGGCTTTACTTTGGAGCGGTAGAAATGTTTTGGCACTAGAAAAGCATCATGGTTGCACAATATTGTGACTGCAGTAAATGCCACTCAGTTGTTCATTTTAAACTGGTTAAATGTTATGTGAATTTCATCACAACCAATTATGTTCAGAAAAGATAACCTATGCCTTAGAGTTTCATCAATCACTTTTGAAGAATTTTTCCATCAGCATTTCAGCAATTCTACCATTATTCCTGGATGTTATAATGTTTCCTGAATGTGTTTAAGTTACAATAATTCATTCCAAAGTCTAGATTTTCTCAATTAGAACATTAGGTTTCTTAAAATGCAGAACTGGGAAACAAATCATTTCAGGTACTACTGAGGAGAGGTGGCTGAATAAGGTAGAGCTAATAAACACTGACGGTCCCTCTCGTGGAGATCATATTGGGTGGACAGTGTGGCCAGCTCACAGAACAGGGCCTCAGAAGGGCCTGCTGTAGGTGAGGCCCTGCTCCATGTGTGAGCAGAGCCCTGTTCCCTCCTGCATAATGCAGGTGACAGTGTCCTCTACCCCCAGACTCACAGGAAGGCTTCCTCTTGATGTTATTCACATAAAGGAATTGGAAGATCCTGCTCACTTTCAAAGAAAAAGGCAGCCTCATGAATTTTCATCACATGCACAGATGCAGATACGGGTCAAGGGGGGTTTCGCTGAGTGTTGGGGGCAGTCTCAACACCTCCTCCTCCCTGAGGGGCAAAGTCAGAAAAGGGGGCACTTGTAAGTTTTACATTTTCAGTAAAGCTGTCAAAATGAATTAAGCATAGTGGGAAAAGGAAAGCGATGTCTTGGAGCTGAAACTTAAAAATAAACAATTCTGTGTGTCATTAATACAATTACACAATTACAAATAGTTTTACCAAATAATAATGTGCATGGGAAAAGGTAAGCTGGTTATTAAAGAAATCGTCTACGAAATTTATCTCTGAATCACTTGCAAATGAGAAGAGTGATTTCTGGGTGGGGAGCTCTGATTACCAACGCTGCTGTGTATACTGATCACATTATCCAGATGACTGCTTTATGAGAGTATTGACTGCAGAGTCCACAGTGCAAATATAATGATACTGATAACAGCAATAATAATAATAGGCTATATTGCTTAATGCCCGCTATGTCAAATGCCTTAACTTCATAAGATGCAATTAAATGAACATCCTTTTCTTGTATGACCCAGTGGTTAAGGGCACAGACTCTAGAACCAGTTAGTTTGTGTTCTGATCCCTGCTCCAACCTGACGCGATCTCTATGCCTCAACTTCCTCACCTGTAAAATGGGAATAACAATTATAGTTACACCTCACAGGGTCCTTGTGAAGATGAAATGAGTTAATGTATGCCAAGCACTTAGAAGGGCGTCTGGTACAGCAAGCACCATCGAAGGGATAGCTGTTGCTATTGTCCTCATTCCTTAATAGAAGCCCCGTCAATGAATTTGCTGAACTTTACTCAGTGTAACATAAGTAAATCCATTTAGGTGTGGGAAGTTTTGAGACACTGGGAGTTTCGGCAGCAATTCTCTGTACAAGTCATAGCACTGAACCCGCTGCTTTTGGTGGTGCCCCTTGTATGACCCAGTCTTTCTCATGCCTCGCTGCCACAGTGCACACGGCAGCTCCCAAGAAGAGTGACGGTGATGAAGTAGTCATTTTAGATTAAAAGGACACTGACCAAAACAACTCCCAGAAAAGCAGATCTCCCCCGCAGTTTTGATGAGGTATATATTTTTTTCAATTGCAGATATCATTCCCACACATTTTCATTTTGGCGTTTGGCACATGCAGGCTATTTGAAAGCAATATTGCACATGTGCTAGCTGTTTCCATGACCTTCTTTGGGGACTGCTTCACACAAATTAGGTGAGAACTTATCTTTGTAAAAGAATGTCTGTCACTGACAATTACGGTGATGCCCAGCCAATGCCCAGAGTGCAAATACAGAACGTCAACATGTATTTCTCAAGTTTTATGTTTCAAGGAGGAAACATTGGGCTTGAATGGAAAAAAACAGCTCGGTCTTCCAACTGCCACACTTGTGCCCCCATTAAAAATGGCCGAGCCTGGACTCCAATAGTTAGCATAAGTCACATCTAAATAAAGAGGTGAACAAGCCGTGATACAGCGCTATAAAATGGGTCACCACTTCAATGAAAGAGGGCCTTGTTCTTAATGTATTTGGATCCCAAATCAAATTATGTAGTATTAGAGACTTTTTTTTTTTTTTTTTAGCAGCCTTTTTTGTTGCTTTGGAAAGGCTTGCTTTTGTGCTGAGCTGTTCAAGTGAATTTCTTTGTTAAGAAGATAACCAGGACATT
Organism: Halichoerus grypus; assembly: GCF_964656455.1. Taxonomy (NCBI): domain Eukaryota; kingdom Metazoa; phylum Chordata; class Mammalia; order Carnivora; family Phocidae; genus Halichoerus; species Halichoerus grypus. The sequence goes on from NC_135714.1 coordinate 195,987,382, forward strand.
CAGGCTCACATACCAGCTTTCTGCAAACTTTTCTACGGAATATTTTAACATACATAAGCAACCTTGAAATGTGTGCTTAGGGTTTTGAGCTGAATATGAAAGCCAAAACTCAAAGTGATGTTTAGTTTATTGTTATTCACAGTGACACTTTTTATGTGTTTCCTGAAAACTTGATATGGACCTTGGCCTTTAGAATTTAAGGTTAATATTTTTTAAATCATAGCCCTGGTAAATATTTTAAATAAAGCCATCAGCATCCCATTATATTTGACATTTCCCTTGTAATTTCTTACACAAATTTTAAAGCTATAACGTGCCATATGCAATGTACCAAATAAATGCTTACTTATTGTAAAACTAAAATGATATGTACAAAAACATTTTGAAAGGAATTATGAAGTTTTAAAATATTGCTTTTCGTGTTCATTAATGCAGTCCTGTCAAACTCTGGCTAAATCAATGGATTAGAAGAGCATTTAGGATGAAATCATGCTCATTAAAATTCAGAGTGGTATAAAATTTCAATACTGTTCTGCCTTGTTTTCCCTTTCTAGTCCTGGTGAATGTGATAATCAGCTATGCTGAGCTAAGGGAAAAGGAGCAGTTCACGCTCTTTCTCCTCAACCAGCCCCCAGTTCTCGGCCAGTATTTCCAGTATTACGATCATGCCGGGAGCCTGTTTCACTGCAGGTACAAGATAAAGCTATTTCCTCAGCTACCATCAAAGGCTGTCTGCAGGGTGTGGGATAACAGCAGAAGCCTCATCCTAAGATCATTTTGCCAATTCTACTCCTACTCATGCAGTAAAAACCCAGCTAGTAGCAGCTAATAGCAGCTAATAGTTATGGAGCACTTACTACATGCTAAGTGCTTGGCTTGTATTATTTCATCCAATCTTTGCACAATGAGCAAGTCCACGCCACTTCTGCCATGAAATGAGGCTATATTACAGCTATCAGCAGCTGATATTTATTGAGTACTTACTATGTGCTAAGTGCACCATTTGCATTATCTCATTTAATCTTTACACCAACCCATGGTCTTATAATCATCGATTATCTTAGTTCATGGTGACTGGGAGACCGAGGTCACTTGCATTCTTTTCTTGACCTCATGCAAATCTGGTTCATACTGAGCTGCAACTTGAAAATGAGATGGCTAAGGGGATGAAGAAGAAATAAAGGGAGGGAAGGAGTGAAGAAAGAAGGAAGAAAAACTAATTTATCGACTTGCCTACCGAATGAGAGGACAGAGGCTTCATTTCTTTTAATTCCCACTGTAACCTTTAAGGTAGGTATGTTCACTTCTCCCATGTTAAACATGAGAAAACTGAGCATCAGGAATGTTAACTAAGTCTGGGAAGTCAATAGGGACTGCAAGTGAGCCATCCAACATCGGAACCCCGCATTCAAATCCCCAAGTTCACATGGCTGGCCGAACACCTGTGGGGCCAAGCAGAGCCATGCTCCCTGCTGGAAGACAACAGGCACGGCTCATTGCACAAGACCCTATGCTAGGGAGGAGTAACAGGGAGAAGATGAACCTTTTAATGGAGAACGCCTATTGGGCCACAGCATTGGTGGGAGAGGGTAGCTACGCACCAAACTGCAACTCATCACACAAGAACTGACCCATTGGTTTTGCACAATTTTGGTAATCAGCTCGATTTCCCAAGTCAAAGAGAGATGAATACCATGCATGACAAAATGGCGTCTCCTTTTCCTCTGCCTCCGTTGGTGTTGTGTTTATTTTCATATTGTTACTTTCTGTACCCATCTTAATTGAGATGCCTGTATTTTTTTTTTTTTTTAAGGAAAATGGGAAGTAGGGAGAATCGTAGAATATAAATATATCACACTGTCCTGGGCTATTTAGTTTAACTGCTTTCCCCAGACTTTGAGCATCTTGAGGGCAGGGACTTAGTTTATTTTTGGATGAATCCCCAGGACTCTTCACAGGGCCTGGTTGGACCCCTACAAATATTTGTCAGATTATCTAATTGATACTTTTCAGGTTTAACACCACTGCAGTGTATAAAAAGACAAAGAGAGAATAGCTATTAGAGTAAGAGATGAGATACTCTGGAAAAAAAAAAAAAATACTATTTCTTCATACACTTTCCTTCGTGCCTTGGGTTGAACTTTTGCAATACCTTTCTCCCCACCTGTCTGATGCTGTCTCCTGTTCTTCAAACCCTGACTGTAAGAAGGTGACCTTTGAGTTAGATCTGTCCTTGACACTTTGGCATTGGGCATTTCAGTGATGAGCATGGCTCATTGCAGCCTTTATTCCATGATTCAAAAGCCAAGTGGCTAGTCATTTAAAATTGGGCATCAAAATTTTTTTACACCCAAATCATAAAAAGATTGCCTAACTTTGAGCTAGCGTGTAGTGTTGTCTACATAATCATCTCAGAAGATTTAAAGCACCGTAGGAAGCTGATAAATTGTTTTTAAAGCTAAGCATAGGCATCGTCTAATGCAGATTGCATCGATTCTGTTAAAACATCCACCATGAAACACGTAAAAAGGTGATTGCTTTCTGCCCTTAAGCCCCGAGTAGCTGCCCTTAATAGTAAGTTAAAATCAGAAACTGTTAAAAGTAAGCAATATGTTTATGAAGGCTAAGGGATATTTGAAAGCAATATTTAAATATTTTTAAAATATGTCTGATGCAGAAGAAAAGATTTCACTTTCTCTTTAGAGTTACTGAGGCGCAAGATAAGACTAGGAAAGTTCACCCGGCCATGTATATTTCACCGCAAACATGTCATTTTAGACATCTTTCAAAATGTATCTGGAATATGGAAAGCAATCCTACTGAGCTATTGTTTGGCATAGCTCATTGACATATTTATGTTTGTAAAATCAATCAGATCACAGCAGCTATGAGGATTATTTTAGTTTTGTTATTTGTTTTTGTTTTTTTTTTCTTTATTTGAATGAACAGAGTCTGGAAATTTTTTAGTAAAAACAAAAATAAAAGAAACATGTAATATATTTTGCCTATTTTTTTGTCCTTAAAATTAAGGGGAAAAAAAAAACAAAGAAAAAAAGAAAAGCAAGAAATCTCGAGAATAATTTGGGGTCTCATGTTCAAAAATGATTGGAATAAAATGGCCAATCCTTTGCAATAAAAAGATATTGATACATATTCCAGAAGCTGGGGTCCAGGGCCAAGTTTTCACCCTACATACTATATGAACTTTCAGGAAGGCAAGAGCAGCTAGCAGCTCAAGCATCTCTTCTAAAACAATGGCAACAAACAGCTCTCTGCTTCTCAGAATTGTTACAAGGATCAGATTTCATAAATAGTGTACATAAAAGCCCTTTAAAAAAGGAATGTTTCATAGATAAATGCTATTTAGTAACAATGTAACAATTATTATTTAATTAGAACAAGCTATTGTCTTGGAAATCCAATATGGTATGAACTTGTTTTCTCCATTTATTACATTCTTATTCTCTACACTCTGAGGAGAAGAGACATACGTGTTTGAAATGACATTTTTAGAAAATTGCACTGGAATTAAATGTATCTTACACTCTCGTTCCACCTGTAGCAGAACGGGGTGAATGTTAAGCTTAACAAAAGCAGGCTTTCTTTTAAAATTAGAATCTCAAAGGAATAGATTTTTACAATAGTTACAATTCTTAGCCAAGATATGAATTTAATAATATAGGGGACAAAAGAAAGGAAGAATAGTTGAATCATTATGCAGGAGAACTAGCAGAAGATTTTGTTGTAAAACAATGATAAAATGGAGAATTGGGCCGCCTGGGTGGCTCAGTCGTTAAGCGTCTGCCTTCGGCTCAGGTCATGATCCCAGGGTCCTGGGATCGAGTCCCATATTGGGCTCCTTGCTCAGCGGGGAGCCTGCTTCTCCCTCTCCCACTTGCCCTGCTTGTGTTCCGTCTCTCGCTGTGTCTCTCTCTGTCAAATAAATAAAATCTTTAAAAAAAAAAAATGGAGAATTGTCTGCAGGCAGTAAAGAGTGATATCAAACCATACCTTACAAAAGTTTTCCAAAGTTCTGTTTCTTTACTTTCTTAAACATCTTCTGGTATATCAATTCCAGCAATGTTTTGGCAGCCTAAAATTACACTATTCTGACCTTGACATTAGTATTCAACAGCACTGATGAAAGAATGACAGCTTCTCCATCCTAGTGGGTGATCTTGCAAGCTTTTACCTTCATGACTATGGAGTTTCTGTCAAATGTGCTTCCAGCTGAATGAGCACATTCTTTTGAATTATGAAGTGGCTGCAAACTGCTAATTGGGTCCGCACTGATGTCACTGATCAGGATTAAACAGCCTTGTTTGTCCTTAAGTCACAAATATACATACTTCTATTATGTATGTATATTTACTCCACTTAGCATCATCTCTAACTATGGCCATACAGAACTGTTTTACTTAATTAAAATCGTCGTTAAAGACCTTACGATGAACTAGAGGCAAATCATCAAGAGATGAATGTTATAGCTAAAAGCAACTGTAATGAGAGGTTAACTATCGTGATTATTTGGTATTATTTATGAAGTGAGAAGAGCATGCTTGGGAGGGCAGAAAATATCGAAGAAGTTTCCATCTTTGCCCAGAAGAATTGAACCATCAATGCAATGTTAACACAAAGCACACGTCCAGCCACAAAAACCGTAAGAAATAATGTCTTGGACTACGGTGGCTCTTTCCTTTTGTGCATTACAAAGACTTTGCTACATTTAAAGACTCTTTAAACAGTAAGCTCCTAAAAGGCAGGGACGGAGCTAGAAGAGTTTTGTATTGTAGCCAGTACCGTGTCCTTTGTACTATGGGTGCCTATTAATTACTGTCTGATGTTAATGTAACAGCCAGTGTGAGATTCTACAGAGCAGACATGAACTTCGACATCCGGTTCAGTGTTCTTTAACCACAGATTCATGCTGATACTTTAAATTGGTAGAATTTGAGAGGTCGGAATTAGTAAATTACTAAAATAAGGTATGAAGCTATTGAAAATGAGAGTATAATAAACTATCCTACCTTATTAATAAATTTGCCTGAGTTGCTCTATAAATTTAACATAGATAGATACTGAGTAGTTCAAGAAATAATTTTGTCATAAAATATTTCATACAAAGAGAGCACAGAAATTGATATTGAAAAATCTCAGGTGAAAGCGCAATATCCCGGCTTTAAAAATACTATCATTTTGTCATATTTGCTTTAAAAAAAAAATAACAATAAAACAATACAGAAAAAAAAATTACAGTTGCCTTTATGTTCTCTGGTCACTTGATCCCTGCCCCCAAAGGGTAACCTCTTTCCTGAATTTGTCGTCCTTCTTGTCCCTGTTTTGAGGCTTATATATATTTTTGTATTCTCTATAAACAACCCATAGGGTTTTATAATTTATGCAAATTATGTTATAGTTGCATGTCCTGCAACTTGTTTTCACTCAACATTAATTTTAAAATTGTTGATATTAATATATTTAACTCTGGTTCATTTTAGATTTTTTTATAGTATCCCAATTACTCATTACTCATTCATCCAGTTAATGAAGCATTTATTGAGCATCTACTACATCCCAGGCTGCAATCTAAAGCGACGAGGGCATAGCAGTGAACTGAATAGACAGGATAGCTGTTGACATGAAGCTGACTCCCTCGGGGTAAGGATTCCAATCAGTGGATCTTTTCTTTTAGGATCGCTTCAAGTTTTTATTCTTAGGAACTGTGCCACCACGAACAGCTGTAAACATTACTAACCTGTATATTTGTTTGAGAAGAGAAATAAAAGAGGTGGAATATTGGTTTAATAGGATGGACACACCTTCAATTTTACCGCATAATCCAAATTGTTATAAACCCCAAATTGTTATGTCAACATCATACATCCGGCAGGGCTGCAAGCCACTCCCATTTCCTCCAACTTAATTTTTGCCTCCAAATGGATGTGCAACTGTACTTTTGCACTTGCATTTTCCTGACTACACATGAGGTTGAGCATCTTATAATCATGGGCCACCCTTCATTTCTCTCTCTTATTATCTGTGCATTGGGGTTATTTGTCTTTTTCTTAACTGATTTTTAGGAGCATCAATGTACTCAGAAAATGAATGTGTTGTTGGACAGACAGGTTGTGTTTGTCCCAGTGTGTGGCTCACATTTTTCACTTTTTCAAAAAAAGCATATGAACATAATGATATTTACCAACAGTGCTTGTTATAGGTCTGTGTTATTTCTTCCCTTTTAAGGAAATTGCCACGTAGGCAATGCCCTAAAGACATTCTGCTATGTTTTCTAAATGTTTTAAAATTTGATGTTTCAGGGACGCCTGGGTGGCTCAGTTGGTTAAGCAACTGCCTTCAGCTCAGGTCATGGTCCTAGAGTCCCAGGATCGAGTCCTGCATTTGGCTCCCTGCTCAGCGGGGGGTCTGCTTCTCCCTCTGACCCTCCCCCCTCTTGTGTTCTCTCTCTCTCTCAAATAAATAAAATCTTCAAAAAAAAAAAAAGAATGTAAATGTTTAAAAAATAAATAAAATTTGATGTTTCATGTGTATGTTTTTGATTCATCTAGAATAAACTTTTGTGTTTGAAGAAAGGGGCTAGCTTTATTTTACTTTTCCATATTTGTAGCTCTGGTAGTAACTATGGGTGCTCCCTCATATTCTAGTTGTCTCATTTCTGGGCTCATGGAAGGAGTTCTCTCCCCTGATCTCCTTTGAGCTGGGTATGCCCCTGTGACTTGGTTTGGTCAAGGGACAATTAGCAAAAGAATGTGTATGCACATTTAATGTAATGAAATTGGATCTGGCAAACGAGGAGGGAATTGGCCTTCAGCTGTGGCTCCCTGGGAGCATAACTGTAAAGTGGGTGAAGCTTTTTTGGATGTGTCCCCCTGCCTCTTCCTTTGCCCTCAGCATCCTCTGCCTCCGTGTTTCCGGGTCCTCCCCAGAGTGAAGGCCTTTTACAGGCCTGCCTCAGACAGATGAGAGTCTATCCTCTGGATTTATCTCTTCCCCCACCACCCAACATCAAAGCAAACAAAACAAATCTATCCTAAGATCCATTCTCTAAAGAACACTAAAGTTTCCTGGTTATAACCATTGGGTAAGAAAATGACTAAGAAATTAACTGTTTTTTTTTTTTTTTTCTTTTTCCCCAACAGTGAGTTCATGTTGATAGGATATTTACATTATGATAGGGCATAACAGAATAAAGAAATCTTCAAAAGTCCTGGGAAATAAATCTCCAGAGATTGGCATTTAAGCAGACTTGGTTTTTAAAACATCTGCCTTTTACTAGCTGTGTGATTCTGGACAAGTTGCTTAGTTATCCCAAACCTCAGTGCCCTCATTTATACAAGAAAATAATGATAATCATCTGACAGCATTGATATGGGAATTAAAAGCAATAATGTATATCTTGAAGCCTAGTACTATGCCTGGCACAAAATAAACACCGATATAAATGAGGCTATTATTACTGTTGTGATTATTACTCTTATTAATATTTGTAATAGTGACAATAGCATGCTTCAATTTCAGTAGAAGATATATTTTAGGATAGAGTACTGTCTTGTTATCCCTGATATTAGAAGAGGCAGGGAGCGTCCTGCAGTGCCCATTAAGGAGAACGGCTTTTCAGCATTATTTTTTGAGGTTTCAGAGGTAATGCAGGGAGTTTAGAAATTAGTTATTTATTAAAAGCAATCACTGTAAATTATCCCAGCAAGAGTATTTTATTTGCAAAAATAAACATGGAAATATGCACACAAGTAATATGCTCACGATATTTTCTACCTTCATCTTTATTGTTAACTAATTCAAAAAGAATCTGCTAGCCTTCTAGAAAAGTAACAGCACATCCTACCATTCTACTGTGGAATAAAAGTTTCCATTCATAAATTCATTTCTCTCTTCCAACAGAGAAGTTTAAACCCCTTAGTTTTACATGGAGAGAGGTGGGACCTGAAAGTGTTAATGAAAATACTAGAAATTTTAGACCCTGATTTTATAACATCTAAAAGGTATTTTCAATTTTTTAAGTTTTTAGAAATAATTCTTCTCATTTCAAAAAATGTCAAATAAATTTTCCTTATGTGATTTCTTGTAGAATGAAAGGCATATATACAAACATCTCCCTCCTAATTTCATAGGTTCATGGCAGTCAGATTACTTTTAATGCTTCTAAATTGTTAAATAATAAGCAAGATGTATTTATTAGAAATTGAAATGAGGACAGCTGAAATAAAAGTCAATAAAAGATGAAAGAATTTCCTAGTGATTAGATTAAAAGACTAAGGGATTAAACTCACCCTAAGAACCAGTTAATGGTGTTGGTTGTTCAGGTCTCATTATTCCATGAATTATTAATTCATTTCCAAGTAAGAAAAGTATGAAACTTAATTAATTTTTACAAATGTATGATGATGCTATTATTAAGGGAAGTGTGGATCAATATTATTATCACTCTAATCATTCAATAGGAATACAGCTTTCCCTAAATCTAGTTAGTTTGGACACAATTTTTAAAATACCTTTCAGAGTACGTTTTTATATATTGGTCTGTGTTCAGTAAGAAATAAAAAACATGAGTCTTGAAAATCATCAATATCTCCATATGAGAGCTAAGCAGAGTTAATTTCACCAACTATGTTAGCCTGAACTTAACTTGTATTTTTGTGTTCATCTTTCACCTATAAAAGTGTCTCAGCTGACAAATATAATAAACCTACATATCTTATTTTGTACTGCTATACTAATTTTAAGTATACAAATTGTGCTCTTGGGTATTACAATAGTTAGTTTTGGCAAAAATCTTTGAGGTAAGAAGATAGGGTATCCCCATTTTAGGAGTGAAAAACTGAGGTTCAATGAATCATCCTAAGATCTAGAGCTGATCAGTAGTATTAGGATGAAAACCCATTTTTCCTTATTTCTTGCTCAATGCTTATGCCGCTGCTTCTTCAAGCAGCTTCATGTCAGAGCACAGATCACCGTGGCACTATGGCAACTGAATACAGAAGTCTATAAATGTGTGTGTGTGTGTGTGTATGGATGTATGTCCCCTTCACCTATGAGAACTGTGACATAAAGGAGTAAGGAGTATCATATTGAGGGGCACCTGGGTGGTACAGTCGGTTAAGAGACTGACCCTTGGTTTTGGCTCAAGTCATGATCTCAGGGTCCTGAGGTCGAGTCCCCCACCCCCACCCTGATCCAGCCCCGTGTCAGCTCCACACTCAGTGTGGATTCTGCCTGAGATCCTCTCCGTCTGTCCCTCCCCCTCCCCATGCTGTCTTTCTCTCTCTGTTTAAAATAACTAAAATAAATCTTAAACAAAGGAGTATCATATGTAATATTTATAGAATGATTTTGCATATTTTAAGGCATTTTACAGTAATTCGTTAAGACATTAATTTGGAGTCATCATCAAACACAAGAAAACTAAGAGGATGGGTTGCTAAATTAGAAGGAAGTTGGGGTTAAAAGTCAAATTTTACTTCTGGTTCTTACCTGAATATGCTCTTTTGCCTTATTAAAATATGGATTGGAAAGAGACTAGCTACCATCTGAGTCTTTTTGAACTATTGTCTAAAGTTTATACTTTGGGACATGCAAAAATTAACCTTTATTTTTCAACAGGGTAAAAATGAGTCTAAGAATCTTCGCGTTGAGCCAGAGTGCATGTGAGTTAATAGTTATTATCTGTGTTTATACCAGAACAAGATAAAACCAAAAAAAAAAAAAAAATTTCAATCCAAAAGATCAGAGAAGCTTAATATAGTACCAAATCATCCCTTGCTAAGAGATTCCAGATGGTAGGGGAATAGGGGCTGCAGAGGATGCTGGGTAAAGTGTATTGCCCTGAAAGTAATCACAGTTAATATTAACAGCATGACAATGGCATTGCTTTCACTAAAAATGCTAATAATCTGAGAGGTTTGCATCGCTATACGATACTTTAAGTGTAACCTTCGCTTGTGTTAGAATCCTTTTGATCATGATAAACCTTATTTCCACTATTTCTCATTTTCTTTCATTTATGTGAAATGATTAGAAATACAAATTATATTCTATGGCTAAAGAACTACAGTTGCAAAGGTTATGCTTATAAGATTCACTTAAGTATGAAAATAGTCTTCACATATATTAGCTTCTTTCTCTAAAAAAATAATTGGCATTTAGTTTTCCTCCTTATAATCCCAATAAGTCAACTTGATGACTGGACAATCTGTTGATGACATAATTGCAACTTTAAAATCTGGATCATATCTGAAATCAGTAAATGATGCTTTTAATATGGGATTTTTAAAATTGGCCCCTCTGGAGATTGGATTGAGATGCGAAGTGACCCAGACATACCTCTCATTGAAACTCTCCCAGGAAGACTCTCATTGCACTGACGGAAACACAGTAGCTTACGAACTACGTAAGAGAGTTCTAATTTATAAATATATTTCTTAGGGTTCATTTTTAAATGAAATACTGTCAAAATCTCTTTTGTATCCTAGTCATGAAAGAATGCCAGTTAAATTTCAAAGAACTGAAAACAAACGAAATACATTAAATTCAGGAATAACACAAGCTTTCATGAGTGATGTTGACTCATTAATTGGGTTAGCGTACGGACCCATTTAGAAGGCTACGTACTCTGCCACGGCCGACTCCCATCCACTCATGTCTGCACAAGAGTTGATGTGGGGAGGCCTGCTGACTCTCCTTACCATGCTTTTCTCCCTCCTGCCGTACAAATATTTGTCATCCTATTACCAACGGCATTTGCTCTTCATAGAGTGGTAATTATTACGCCAGTCAGAGGCTTGTTTAAGATATTTTGTTTAGTGCCAGTTTTTCCAAGGTCAAGTTGCTGTGATAAGTGGGTAGGGTATTTTGGATCAATCTGAACACTATTGAGAGGGCTGCCACATTCAGAGGTAAAATTAATTAGCATCCCATTCACGCTACTTCATCACAGTGACATGAGAACACTCCTTAAAACACATCTCTGGCTTTTGTTTTGTCATGAAATGAAGAGCTTTATACTTATTAAGAGGCTGCCTTCCAAGCAGAAGGCCAGTGAGAGAGAAGACCCAACGATGAGGAAGAGGAAAAAGAGAACCCGACTGGTAGTCTGGACCAAGCAAGGGGGAATGGAATTCATAGAGGTTTTTGAACCAGCGGCGATGTTTCAAGGTACGAGAAGGTCATATCAAAAATGACAAGCAATGAAGAGATTCAAGGAGGTGGAAAGTCATCGTCAGGGAAGTAAGAAAGGGGAATCATCCCAGCAGCCACATCCTGGAGAGAGATGATGGAAGGGGGGGCCAGGGAGCAGACGCGATCCATAGCCAATTGCCATTCAGTAATTTTTATAGGGAAGAACTCACTAAAGCGGGAGCTATGCAGGCTGCACAAGGAGACAATGGCAATTTCATCATTTCTTTGTATTTAAAGAATAGTTCTAAATTCCTTCTGGATGAATGCTAATTGTATCAGGAGCTTTGGCAGTAAGTTTAGCCCACATAGTAAATGCATTGCAAATTCATTAACAGACTATTTCAAAGGAACACTTCTATCAGCTTTGGAACTATGGGGGAAAAAAATCATAGAAATATATATATATTTTTTCCTTTAGTGTTTCTGGGAAAATAGTTTTTATAAAATATGAGAAACTTCTAGAAAAAAAACAAAATAAAGCATGTGGTTATGGCTACACAAAGGTCAGTTGAACTTATAATATTTTGGGGGGGACCAGAACAGTGTAGCTTAGGGGTTCAGAATATGGGCCACCCTGTAGTTAGAGTCATATCTTGGCCTCATCGAAGTACAGTTGTGTGACATTAAGCCAGTTAGATCGCTTGCTAGTTCAGCTGCTTAAATGTCAAATAAGGATAATAATATGCAACATTTAGTCATTGTGAGAATTAAATAAGTTAATACCAATTTAACAATTGGAACTACACCCAGAACTTGGTAACACTTAATAGTACCTATTAGCCATTAATAATGTTATAATCCAAACCATGTGATTTGGGATCGACTCTGTTTCCTATCAGCACCAATAGTGAACAAATTTACACACACACAGACACACACACATACACACAGACACTTATGTATATATGTATGTCTCTGCATGTGTGTGTACACAATAAAATGTTGATGATCACCCATACAACTCTTATTCTGTTATTCTGAAAATGCCATTGCTTTTAGTGGTGGTTGTACATATATTTCATGTCATGATTGAATGTATCATCCTTTTCTTTTGATGACTAAAATACTAATAATTCCTTGCTCAAGTCATTCATTATCGGTTTTCAGAGCAATATGAAAGGCCACAATCCCAATTGCGAAGCCAATTCTTGGTATGAGAATAGTAAATTTAAATAGCACAATGTGGATAGGAGAGATAAAAGGGAGAACATTGCTGCAGGCCATCTTAATTCACTTTTTCCTTTGAGTCAGAAAGTGGAAGATGGAATGGTGGGAAGCTCTTAGTTATAATGTCAACCAGTTAAAAGGGTCACATATAGAATTCCTGCATGAAACTCTAGAAATCTTTATGAGTGCTACCACTGGTGGCTAGAATTCTGATTGTCATTTTGCTTACTGAGGTGGTACTTGATAAATTCCAGGGCCTTCTGCTGGGTAACATCTACAACATGGTAAACATAACTACTTTCCCAGCGACCTTGCCCAGCCTATTCAGCTGAATTGGCAGGCACCGTGTCTGTTAATTTTCTGGATCTACCATATTCTTTGACATTGGTGTTGGACCCATGGTAGTGATTTAAAACATCCCCGACACTAAACCATGCTATTGTCAGGATCTCAAGGTAAATAGCCACTCCAGAGGTCTTGGTTAACTTTTTAATTACTTGGTGGGCTTTGCTCTAAGTATATAAGACACAATGAAATAAGATGAGAAGCTCATTATGACTTACAAGGGAGTGTTATAAATCTCGAATGGAGAAATGAAGCATATTGGTAGAACCTAGCAGAGAGCCCAAGGAGAGTGTGGAAAAGAAAAGAAAATTTGGACTAGGAGAAGAAAGAACTCATAGAAATAATATGCAGTAATATCATCCCGTGTTAACCAGAGCCTGTCGACAGTTGGGCAGAGTGTGTTTCCATGAAAACCAATCAAATGCACCTATTTTTCTTCTCAAGACACAGACATAGGGAAATAGAACCAGGCCTATTAGTGTTCATCAGAAAGAAGATCATATGCAATGCTCTATTACAGAATTCCTGCGGTCGGCAAGGTATGTAACTAAGCGGAAGACAGGGTTCTCCGTAGCCACATGGTCCTATCCACTCCTCCTACGCGCTGGCTCACATCTAATCACGGAAGACGGAGCAGTGCCTTCTCTGATTAACTGTGGCCCCCCAGGACTGACAGTGGATGGCAGCTGTGACCATGAGGGCTCTAGTCTCTGTCACAGACTGTCTTCATAAGCCAGGCATGTCGGCGCCATAAACTGATGAGGTAAGTAGTGATTAAGGCTAAGTGTATCTTGTTAATTCAGCAACACTTTAAAATAATTGAACATGAATAAAATGGCAAATTATAATCAAAGTCTTTTGGGAATCCATTTGAAAGCTACATAATGCAACATTAGTTCATCATGACTAATACTATTATAATTAATATTAAATGATAAAATAATGACTGGCTTCTTATTCCTAGTTTGAATTTTCATGCCAGCGAAGAGGTGCCTGGCATTTGACATTGGAGTGAGGGGTGGAGACAAAGGAGATGGAGAATGAAAGCAATCATTTTGTATTGCAATCTTTTCAACTCAGCATTTTCCTATTGAATTGCTTTGTGGGCTTATTCCGTTTGGTGGATCAGGACATTTTCCATTATGCCATAGTGTTCAAAACACAGAGACAATGGTAATAGTCTCCTGAAGTGAATTCTAAGGTTTCAAAGCCCAAAGTGTACAGGAGGCAATAACATGTTTGCTTTAAGAGCTTTTGAGATGTAAGTAGTGACCTTTGTGTTTCCAATAATGCCTGATAATTGAATGTAGACACTGCATATTGGAAAATAAGGTACTTGTAAGGCAAGGATCATATTCAACTGGCCCTTGTAATTGAGGGGCACAGTTTATCTGAGATTGTGAGCCCTGCCTCAAAGAACCTCAATAATCATAAGCAGTGGGGGATTAGCACTTACCGTAGCGAGGGCAGTACAATTCTTGGAGCAGGTCACTCAGAACAGAAATAAAGAAACAAACAGAAGCAGAGGATGCTCACATGACGTTACCCCTGGGAAAATGGGTGGCAATGCCCAGTTCCTGAATGGGGAATGAAAACCTGTGATGGTATCTGTGGTGTACTTTGGAGACTGATTATCATCTAACAAATAGCTGGTAGAAGAGAGGACTGGAGAAGCACAGAATGGAAAGCTAAATTAAGGGGGAAAAAATCAAATGCAAAATAAAACCAAGTAGACATGGTAAAAACAGGAGAGTGAGGACGTGTGACTCCAGTTTGTCTCCTATCTCTCAAAGAGACTGAGCCTTTCTGGCCAGTTCTTCAAAGTAGATGCTGACAGTCTACTATGATTTGTTTGTTTAATGACTATGATTTACCACTTCCCTGCGAGTCATTTATTACTATGACACATTTAGGTCAAGAGAAGTGAGTTCTCAGTTCAAATACTCTGTCCTTTAGTGAACTACAGCAATGGATCTTACCCATTCAGCAATTTTAAACCCCGAGATATTAATAGGAATTTCCGTCATGTGTCTCATATTCCATCCATATCCTTTTTCCTGATTGTACTTTATATTTTACTTTACTATGGTGTGTCAAATGGTTCAGCTTTCATTTAAACAGAATGGCTGAAGTTGCTTGTGGGTACACTTTAAAACAACTGGAAAAAAAAAAAAGCTACAATCTCTATTTTCCAATTTCATAAAACAGTCAACAGAGGTGTGCTATCTGCAAGTCCCATGTCCCTGCATCTGAATAAAAAAAAATTCCTAAATATAAAGAATGAAATGTTGTGGTGGATTTCACAAGAGTTTAAATTCTGCTTTGTAACTGGACTGAGTGAGAAGCTTTACAAATGACATTTTGAACTTTAGGTTATATCTTCTTTCCTTGAGTGCTCTTTCAGCTCTGGAGGTAATCACTATGACCCCAGATCATTCCTCCAGATTCTTTTGATTGTCTAAACTCCAGTGTCTTTACTAGTTTTTATGGGATCTTTGACCTCCTTGGCAGTGTCCTCAGTTAATTGGACCATAGTTTTGAGCTGTTAGCTTGACACCATGGGTGGTGGTTGTGCTTTTAAGAAACACAATGTCATGTTCCTTTCAGGTACAGTTATGAATTCATATTCTGCCTTACTAAAACCTCAGGATTTATTGAAACCTATCTAAGCAAACACTGTACACTAGTTAAGTAAAGCAATGAACTCCCCATGGTCATAACTGAATACATGCAGCCCTTTCTAAAATGCCACACACACGGCATTGAATATCCTATCTTTATATTAAATTTCAAAGGTGGATAATGAGAAATAAAGACAGGATCTCTAGCATGTTATAATGTTTCAGTATATTGGAAAATATTCCAAAGCATGGTTATGTGTTTTTAAATAATTTTGTCAAGTAATAACTAAATTAGGATCCTCTTATATAGTGATACAAAGTGAACAGATGTTATTCAGATAAAATACTAAGAACTTTAGAAGAGAAAGGCATCAACTTTCCAAAATGTTCCAACAAAAATCAGGTCAGTTTATATTTTAGTAATTATCTATAAATGAATAATTTTGTCTGATTTCACCTGCAATCAAGCAAAACTGCATCCATCATGTCCAGAAAGAAAGAACTCCAGCCCTGGGGAAAAGGTGTAGCCATTGGTCACAAATGACACTAGAGAATATGGAATTTAGTATAAGCCAGGCGGTCTTTCTAGAACGCTAATCTACCTAGAACGCTATTCTACCCAATTACAAAACCAAGTTCCTTCTATGCTATGCAGTCACATGAAAACAGTCTTTTTTACAATTTTCTTTATACGCCAACTTAGGTCATTCCTTCTACCCCTTAGGAGAAATATGGATAATCAAAAGACTGCATTCCTCCCTTCCTTTTTCCCTCTCCTCCTTCCTTCCTCCCTCCCTCTTTTTTTTCCCCCCTCAGACACCTTCAGAATTAAAACAAAATCATAGGTATAGAAAGGATCTCCGAGACAAGCTAATCCATCACTGTAATTGCACAGATAAGGGGAGGCCAAATAGGATTAGCAGCTTGCTCAAAATTCCACAGGTAATAAGATTCAGAATCTGAATATGTATCTTCTGCTTTCTGGTACATTGTTCTTTCTCTTATACCACACTATCTGATATATTTAATTTCTTTTTTTTTAAAGATTTTATTTATTTATCTGAGAGAGAGAGAATGAGAGACAGAGAGCATGAGAGACAGGGAGGTGGGCCAGAGGGAGAAGCAGACTCCCTGCCGAGCAGGGAGCCCGATGCGGGACTCGATCCCGGGACTCCAGGATCATGACCTGAGCCGAAGGCAGTCGCTTAACCAACTGAGCCAGCCAGGCGCCCTGATATATTTAATTTCTCACAGGTTTTCCAGTGTTTATCACTAGAAGAAACACTCCCAGCCGTACTTTGGGCCATTAGTTAGTCTAGCATTTTCCTTAAAGTTCCCTTTGATGTGTAATACCCATAACTGCACTCCCAATTACACAACTTCCCAGGACAATGTCATGGGAGGGTGTCTGTGGAAAGGTTGGGGACCAGAGTTTGATTTCAATTACCCAACTAATCAATATTTAAATAATTATTTATTGAGCATCCACTGTGTATCAGGCATTGTTCTAAATGTCAAGTTAGAGCAATGGAGAAAAACCATTGTTTTTGGATCATATATTCTTACAGGAAGATAACACACAAGCTAATAGATAAGGAGGGAAGAAGGATAAAAAGAAGGAAAGAAGGAAAGAAGGAAGGAAGGAAGGAAAGAAGGGAGGGAGGGAGGAAAGAAGGGAGGGAGGGAGGAAAGAAGGAAGGAGTGAGTCAATTAAATGGTGGTAACCTGATAACTATATGGAGAAAATTAAAGCCAGGCAGGGCATTAGGGAGCACAGAGAGTACGGTTACTATTTTATACAGGTGTTCAGAGAAGGCCTTAGTGATAGGAACCATTTGAAATGATGACTGAAGGAAACCAGGAAGCCGTACAAAGATCCAAAGGAAGGATGCTCTAAGTAAAAGGAAATAAAAGGCCTGGGGCAGGGATGGTCTTAGCATATTCTAAGAATGTTCTAGGATGCTAGTAAGATAGGATCCAAGAGAATGAGAGGAAGAACTGTAGAGGATTTGATGAGAAATATATATTGGAGAGAGAAGGTATGTGGGCAGAGATAGGTCTTTGAGAATCTTATAGATCATAGAAAGGACTTTAGTTTTGATTACTGTGAATTCGTTTATAGAAATGCAAAAGAAGCAAAAGTCTAATTAAATAGCTATTGTAATCCATCAAAAGTTGACAGTAGCTTGGACAACGTAAATAGATATGGGAATATCTAGATGTGGTAGGGTACTGATTCCATTTTGAGGGTAGAGCCAACAGGACTGGTTGGTGGTCTGGATTTGGGATGTGAGTGAGAAGAGTCAAAGAGATGCCCATAGACTTCCAACTAGATACACCAAGTAGGACATGGGATACATGAATGTGGGGTTCAGGAGAAAGTTTTAGACTACAGATGTAAATAAAGTTGGGCGTCATCATCTTTACATGTAATTTAAAGCCATGAGATTGGATCCTATCACATAGAAAGACTCAACACAGAGAGGACATCCAAAGATTAAGCTCGAGGACTCTCTATAGTATAGACATCAGAGAGACGAGGAGGAAAGAGCCAAGTAAGCAGAGAAGGAGGGGCTATGAGGTGGGAGGAAAACCATGAATGAGTGGTGTCCAGGGTACCAAGCCGGCAAGATTAAGAGGAGGAATCAACTAATTGTGCCAACTATTGCTGACAGAATGAGTAGGACAACAACGGTGGGCTGCATGGGCGGTTTTCAAACAGTGTTAGTGCTCCTGCCCAGAAAGGTTTGGTGGAATGATGGAAGCAAGGCCTCGTGTTTTGTGTATTCAATAGAAAAGGGGAACACAGGGATGGGAGATAAGCATGGGATCCATTACCTATGATACATCCTGTGTAGGGTGGGTGAGGAGGGCTTCTTGGAGGAGGCAAGACCAAACGGGGCCCAAAACTTTGAACAAAACCTTGACTGACAGGGAAACATCCTGACGGCAGCAATGCTTCAGGTAAATTGAGATGCTTGAAGAAACTTCACTGATGGAAGGTACCAACCATGCCAGAGTGATGGCGCCTTGGTGGATATGGAGGTAGGTAACCGAGATAAAGTGTGGTCTATGGCAGTAGCAACTGGAATAAGTAATAGAAAGCAAAGACTGGGCAGACTATCTTGGCGGTTTGTGTGGCAGTATTTGTTAACTTCTAGGATACACAGAGTATGAGATGAGGAGGGCATTTTCAGCCTAAGTGTGTGACGTTCTTGTTGATGCCATTGATAGATGCAATAAAACAGGACCTGCTAACCAAGGAATTTGGGGTTGAAACTAGATTTTCCCTCAGCCTGTGCTGCTAACAAGGTTGGTGCCATTTATCTGTTCTCTCTCCTCTCCCTTGTTTTCACTCTCACTCTTGACTTGAGTTTCTCATCATATGCTGAGTTAGAGTCTGAGATCCTCTTAGCTGCCGTAATCCACCATTTCAGTTACCATGATAAAGATGTTGATCTTAGCCTATTGAGTCTGAGATGTCACCAAGAAATCATCAAGCAAATGTTCGAAGGTCATACAGAAAACGGCTAAGAACAACTTCTAAAAGTGGCCAAAACTTAAAGAACTGAGGATCAAGTAGCTAAAGCATAGAAGGATCTAATTTAGCTGCTGGCTGTGGAGGAGAAGCTAGTTACAGCGGAGGCTTTCTGGAGCTAGAAAGGGGTTTATGCCTGGCAGCCAGAAGCAGCCTGGGAGCCTCCGGTGGCACTCCGCCATGTTTCCCTTCCAAGGTTTGCACTCCGTGCCAGTATACACAGAGTCGCTCGGCTCCCCCTGGAGAAGCAGAGCCTTGGTTCCTCCATGCATACTTCTACAAGAGCCTAAGCTCATACATGTTTGAGCATCAGGCTGAAGTGTTTATAAAAGAAGTTTTCTCACCAAATATGGAGGTTCAATGGCCTATCTTATTTACTTCTTAATCTGTATGGATCCACGCCAGATCCTTCCACTAACTCTAGTGGGGAACATATCCTTGGAGCCAGGATGCCTAGAACATAGTAGGTGCCCCACAAATATTTGTAATCCCCTGGCCAGCTTGCTCAGAGGGGATGGAGACTGAGATTAGAGAAATGTGCTGCTTCCTCACATGCTTTAGGTAGAAGGTTGGAAATAAATGAACAACAACAACAAGAGCAAATAGAGACAATTCCCTATTTCTGCATGTAATGCTTTCTAGAAAATATATGTAAAAGACAAATAATAGATACATAGATCCACAGAGCACAGAAAGTCCTTTTTCAGCAAAGCTGAATACACACACACACACACATTTATTTCCTAATTCGAGATCATCTTGAGATATAATTTCAAATTGATTTATTGTGTTGTGTGTCCATCCTGATGTTGTTCTTTGCGCGCCACCCTTTTATTCACATGGTTGCCCATGTCAGGCCCAAGGAGAGGTTGAATCTAAAGGCTTCCTTACCCCTTTAAGCACACAAAAACAGTCCTGTCTTTGTTTCTATGACATTGTATTTATAAAAACAGCTATCCCTATTGCTAGCATCTACCTTTCATTTCAGCTTTCCACTCTTACTTCTAAATAAGGACAAAACATAACTGAGGAGTCAAGTCGCACACAGGAACTGCTACAGAGATGAGTATGGGTGTGCTGGTGAAATGGGGCTGGTGGCTGGCAGGAGCCTGCCGGAGATATCGAAATGATTGTTCATCAGTCCACGCACAAATTCCAAACACGCACAAGAAATGCAGCATTGTGGGTGGAGGGGGGAAGCTAATGGGCACAAGCACTTCTAAAGGTAAAGTATGAAAGTTTGGGTTTGCTTGTGAAATACAAGGCATGTGAGCTTTATAAATCTTGTGCAGTTGGAAGATTGAGGCAAGGTACTAACATTTCCTGTGTACTTAACTGGGTAGTGGACATTGTACATAGTAGTACATGTATATATTACATGGTGGAATATATACATATATATATATATATATATACATATATATATATATATATATATATATACACACACATCTTTATGTCCATATATGTGCAAAATCTCATTTATTCTCTTCACTGATCCTGTGATGTATTGCAATTTCCATTTTGCAAATAAAAACACTGAAGTTCAAAGGCATTAGTGACATGCCCAAAGTCACACAGACTATCCACGGTGAATCTGGGGGATCAGTACTGTCAGAGACGCTGCCAACTTCAGGGTATTTTGGGTGATCTCTAACATAACCCCAAAGCACCAAGATTTTGTTACAGGAGTTCTTGTCTTCAGGCACTTTGATCCTTGGGATTTTGTCATGCTGTAGTGATTTCCTGGCAGGGAAGAACAATTAGGTTCCGTGAAATACCCTGGCATCTGTCCATCCCCCATGAATAGAGCACGACATAGCCCCCTCCACTACCATCACTGAAGACATACTGGGTTTAAGGCTAATATGTTATTTTAATAGTTAATTCTGGAAACCCACCAAGAGCAGCCATCATTTGAATTTGGCATGATTTCATCGATGCTTGTTGCTCATAATTGCATTATTCTCCAGATGTTAACATATTTTTCTGTGATGCTAATTTTTCTTTTGCCAATTATTTCTGTCAGAATTGTAAGACAATTCTCTTTTGGGTTATTTATTTGCACATTTCTTCTACTAAAATGTAAGTTCCACGAGGGTGCAGATCTGTGTTTTACTCAGTGATTGTAATTTTAGAATCCTAAACCAGTACCTGTGTAGAGGGTATACCCAAGAAGTATCAGTTGAGGGAATATAAATTTTACCCATAATTTTCCTGTTACATGGACGCTGTTGAAGTGGAATGCTTAAAAATACTTAGAATGTTGGATGATTGAAAAAAAAAAAGTCAGCTCTTGTGTTTCTACGTGTAGATCATCTAGTGGAAACTTGGAATCCCAGAATAATGGACTTCTTGGATCTTACTGCTGAGTGGCTCTCAGGACCATCCTGTGTGCTGGGCTCTGAGAAAGCTAAACATTTTTTGAAGCAACAATGTCGTTAGGAAAAGACTATGGCTAAAAATAGCCTTATATATTTTCAATTAAAAATAGTACTCCGAATAATCCACTTTTTATTATCTATCTCACCTCTCCAGTCTGTGTGCTTCATTAACTGACAATTTGTTATCTCTATTTTTAATCACCCCATACAAGGTGGAACTAATTTCTCTTAAGCCTTCTTTCATTTTCTTGGCTTAAACACATAAATTCTTAATGATTTAAAAATATGGTTCCTGTTAGTAATTTTTTTTGTCTTTGGAGGTGAGCTTTGGGAGGCATTTTTGTTCTTCTTGTTCAAGTTCGAGACTGTCCGTTCTCTTTCCATACGAGCAATAGCAACCCACATGATATTGGGCATGAAGTATTTGAGAAGTTGTGTTCAGAACTGCTGCTGCCCGGAGGGTGGTAAATGATATTATGTGAAGTGTCACGGTGCTGGGCAAATAGGGAATTCATTTTCAATTTGGACCCCAAGCATGAAGAGACTTTCCCCTGCCAAAGGGAGCTTCAAATCCTCATGAACAGAACATGGGCAAGCAGACTCAGCCAGTGGAGGAAGAAAGGGCATCCACCAGGGGGACGCTGAGCCCATGCCCGACACTCAGATTAGTGGACTGGACCACAGAGCAGAGCAGTTGCTAATAAGGTCAACAACTCAATCCTTTAGCAACCCAAGCTTCTTTTCTGAACAAACTGTGAGCAGAGATTGAAGTGTCCTGAATCAAGAAGTGGTCACTTCAACATGGATTGGAGACCAGAGCGAGGATGCAGAACAGAAACCCTTCTGTGCTTCCTTCCTGAGGATGGCCCGAAGACACATGAACCAACCCAATGGGCATCCTTTGAGTGTTGCAGGTAGGCTCCCTGTTCCGTATAAAGTTTGCAATGAAATAACCTCTGAGACCTGGATAAACTCCTGGATGGCATAGGACAAGCCCACCTTCACTCACTGCTTCAAGAATATTTGCCCAAAATAGTTGTATCTACATAGGCAAAAGCTTTTCTGAGCATCCTCTGCTAGGTCAGTTCAGCTCAAACTTGCACGTGCATGGGAATCACCCGGGAATCCGGTGCGGCGCAACTTCAGATTGAGTAGGTCTAGGATGGGGCTTTAGGTACTGCCTTTCTAACAAGCTCCCAGGTGACAGGTGCCAGCACAAGGACCACACCCTGAATGACAAGGCTCTAGATGATGCGATCTGGCGCACAGACACAAAAACGATGCCGCTGATCATAACTTCATACTGACGTGGACTTTACCTCCTCACGAGGCGGTGCTTGTTGGTGGTGTTGGGAGCTGTGGTGCCCCGACTCCCATATCCTGAAACTAACTCTTAATAACACCTAAGGAGGTTTTTGGTCCCCGCTGACTGCGTGCTTGTTTCCGCCCTTTTAAAACAGCCCTGGATAGCTCTGGTTTTGAGGAAACAAAGGAAGTCACACGCCTTGAAATTCCTGCGGCTGTCTTGAAGATGGCTGCTCTGTTTCCCGAGCAAGGAGGAGGAGAATAACATATGGCTATATTGCCGGGCTGCCCGTGCCATCCCCGGAATTGCCAGACCACGTTAGAAGTCTAGTGCAGCAGATGGCCAGAGCAGCAGGACGTGCCAAATGCCGCGCTCCAGAGCCCCTCTACGAGGTGCTCGCTCTGTGGCGCTAGCAGAGCTTGAGAAGATGCTTCCGGCCTTTCACAAAGACAAATTATCCGGTCGCTCTTCAGATGGTGTATCAAAATCGAGCGCATAGGGTGGATGATTTACCTCTGCTACGCACTGGCAATTCTACATCGTATGGGGGGCGGGAAGAAAAACTTCTTGAAAGTCTTCAAAATAGGAACTTTCTTTGCTGAGTTTGGGCAGAAAGGGCTATTCTCTGATGATTTCATCCCTCATTGCTGAGAAAATGAGCCCTATGTCCTGTTGTCAATGTGATCTTCACCTCTCTCTCTCTAGTCTCATCTTTCTCTAATGTGCTCTGGAAGCCTTCTGTTCTGGGCAGCAAGGTAGCACCCTCCTGTCATGACTTCTCTTTCCCGGCTACCATGATTTTCCTCTCAAGTTTTGTACCATTTTCCATCAGGCTCTGTCCTGCCTTTTTTCCGGATTTCAGTTCTACTCATTCTTTAGGACACATTCCATATACCACCCCTCCTAAAGATCCCCCTTAGGCTTTCCAACCAAAAGTTGACATTGCGTTCCTCTAGGCTTCTTGTCAGATTCAATCATTTGGCAAGGAAGAGTGTCTTTATTACAATTCATCTTTCTCTTATTTAATTTTTCAAATGAGTACGATTTCTCTCCTTATTTAACCTATAAGATTCTTACAAACAGCAAACATCCTTAGAATTTTAAAATCTGTGACAGTGGATAAATGCACTCATACTTGGGTTTTGAAGTCAATTGTGTAGAAGGTACGGGGACCTTCCACCCAAAGGCCCAGGTCACCAAATCCTTGCTCAGAACTCCAGTGCTCATGGATACAACACCAAAGATAACAGTAGAGCTTCCAAGGCTAATGTCCATATTTTCTTTACTCACAACAATCAAACAAGGACATGCTCCTCCTCTCTTCTACTCTAGCCATTCCAACGATTTGCTTCTTGTTGTTCTATGGAGTGGAGTGTATGGGGTCTTCTGTGTTTACTCCCGGGGTAGCTGAAGCTGCTCAATCTCACACCTCACACTCTTATGATTACTCAGGAGACTTGTTCTTCTAAGAATTCTATAACTTGGGTCTTGATTTGTGTAGTGTACATTTGATTTAAATATATATATTTAACTAACTAATACATATATTAACTAATTATATATTATATATATTATATAATTAGCTATATATATTATATATTAACTAATACATATATTAGTTAGTTAGTTACCACAATAATGCTACAGAAAGCCATTATTTTGTTTTGAATCAAATTTGAAATCCTTCCTTGGAATGAGCCTCCACTCACTTCAAGCCAATTGGCTTAATATCTCAATCACCCAGTCATTCTACACAAGCCTTTTCCAAACTGTGCCATATTCTTGGAATGCTCTCTCTTTCTGTCTGCCAAGTTATCTCTCTTTCATCATCCAAATAGCTCATGCAATCCCACCTCCTCTTCACAGTCTTCCAGAACTATTTGGAAAAGGTCTAATGGCTTCTCTCCGCACGTTCGGTGTGAGCATTAGCCACTTAAGGCTCTCTCAGTCCTCACTGCTCTACTGATGTACTAATTCTTGAAATGGACACCAAGTATATACTCTATTGTGAATTTTTCAACGGTCTTCTTTTTTTTTTGGGGGGGGGTGTTTTTTTTGTTAGTTTGTTTGTTTTGCGTTTGTATATGCTGTCTTTAAGTCCAGTTATTTTTAGTCCCATGATCTACTTTTGACAGATTCTACAGCAATAAGACTATAACCAAAGCCCTCTGCACAGTGCCAAGTGTAACATTATGTAGAAACAGATACTTAATACATAAAGAGATTTCTGAGATTTGATTTTTTTAATGTACAAAGAATATGGAACATATTTAATATTTCACAAATCCACTAGGACCTGCCAGAAGAACTCTTTTAGCCTTGGGCAAGGATGGCAATTTCCATGGGGGTTTATTTCTCAGATGACAAATGCAGTTGCTGCGTTGGTGGTAATTGTAGGCAGTACAAAGGGGAATTAATAAGATGCTCTCAGTGCTGAGGGACAAGATCATGAAAGGTCATTCTCTGAGAGGAGAAACAAGTAGGAACACTGAATGGCTTTGAGTTGCAAGCTAACAGCTTCCCTTCTTTTAGGGAAGTTTGAAGAACATGCTGCTAGCAAGAATTGGGAAATCACCTTAGACTTGGCAAGTACCTCTCATAGGGTGGATGCTCAATGTGGGTTTATCAAATGGAAAAATGAAGAATCGGCTATGTAAAGAACCATGATGTAAATGACAATCCAACTGTCACATTCCAGCCAATCTAGCTGAGGAAATAACTCGCTGACTGAATTTTGGGGGGACAGTCTGAAAGGTTACAACATGGACCAAGGAGGATCAGGAAGTATATGTGTTTATCCAGCAACAGTCAAAAAGAAAAATCCTCTGATTATTTGCAGCTTCGGGTACATAACTTGCAGGGCCCAGAACAAAATGAAAATGGAGGCCATTTTCAAAATGTCCTTCTAAGGACAGGACCCTGTGAGACCTCCCATGCTTTCCGTGTTGTGGAGACGTCCCTGTCCACTGGACATGATTAGTGTGACTACAGATTGTGAGCACATTGAGGTCATTGGGCTAATCCAAAGTCTGCACAAAATCTCTCCCCCTTCACAACCAATCTTTGTTTAAACAAAATACATTTTGGTTATAAGCTCCGTTTTCTAAATGACTCGATACCATAAAGGGTGATGTCTGGGCAAGAAGAGCTCAATTTTATCGCATCTGGTACCTCTTTCCCTCTTCAGATCAATCATCTGAGATTGTCATTAGCATACTTCTTTGGTCTTTGTTCTCTTTGTAGTTGGAAGATCTTGCAGAAAAACCCTCAAACTACCCTCCGTCCATTTTTATTTTTTTCATCTGTACAAAGGGGCTAATAAACTTCATGTCTCAGGTTAATCAGTATTTCCGGAAGTCATGCATGTGAATTCTCTGGTATATACTAGTTCCTCGCTACCCTCCTTTTTGGCCTCTGGTTCTCTGAACTCATGGCCCCGCACAGGAGTCTATCAACTGGTACTGGATGAGTAACCAAGCTTCTGGGTGTGGCCTGCTGAGGGTGCGCCCTGCACCCCGATGATCAATCTGTGAGGGATGCGCGCGGGCCTCCAGCGGGCCCACTGCCTCTCGCTGATACCGCTTAGCTGCAACAAAAGCTCTCCATGAAAGTCTGCAGACTTTGTAGCTAGGGAAGAAGAGGATGGGAGAAAAGAACCAGAGCCCAAGACCTTTCTGTCTTGCTTCTCATTATATGGGTACTATCACCCTCAGTCTACTAACAACCGATTTTATCCCAGGGAGGACACCCAGATGAAAGAACAGTGGGGACTGGGTGAGGAGAAGTACATAGAGAGATGGAAAACAGATCCAGCACTTTGACAAGCTGGATGCAAAGATGCTCTAGTCTATTTGATCAAAGTGGGGGAAAAAACACTTTTGTCAAACCGTCTGCTTTGTTTACGGGCAATGCCACTCTCACACATCATTTGCCTCTTTGCATTAATGCGCTGTCTACATTTTTTATTCACTGTTGGATGATCAGTGTCCAAAGCATTTTTTTTTCTCCTACAGATTTATTTAAATATGCTGAACTCTTAAGCAGTCAGCTTACAGCAACTACTATAATCTCTTCTTCTTTACTCATAACCAAAGACACGTATCACACAAAGAATAACAAAAGTATGAGAAGGATTAGGAGAATGTGGTGTCACCGTGAACAAAGTACAACTAGCATTGTGTTTTAAAAATAATGGCTTTTCTGTCTCATGGGCAAGGAGAAATAACTTTTCCACCACATAATAAACTTATTAGCCTTTCCGACCTCATCATTCCTACCTTAACTTAGATACAGCATCAAAGACAAGAACATCTGTTTGACAGTAATATTTTCCAATTCAGCTTTTTAACCTAATTCACCGCTGCTGGGTTTTCCAAAGTTACTGCATGAGCGCCACCTGGTGGGATGTTTGTTAGTTGCTCTATGTAACCACATAAATAGAAAGGACCGTGACCATAGTTTGAAACTTTCACAATGGGAGTAGGCTGGCTAGTAGGCAAATGTTTTGAAAGGCCAGCCATGAATGGGCAGCCTATTATACACACTTAAAGCAGTAAATCCTATCCTTTAATTGCTAACTAAATATAGCATTTTCGGTTTTGCACACCTTGCTCCTCCTTGCTGAAACGTCATTTTCCCTCTTCCTTCTTGTTCCAACCAATTCTCCACCTGCCGTGCATTCCTAATTCCTTCGAGATGTAGCTTATCATTTAGCTCCTCCAGAAAGCCTCCTTTAGTGCTTATGTCAGTCAAGGTCCCCGTAGAAACAGATGGCACACTAAGATTGGATCATCTGAGGGACGTTTAATTTAAAATCCATTGACAAACGAGTAGGTATAAGAAAACATCACCATGATGGTGAAGAATGCAGAAACAGTAACAGGAGCCTCTACTACCCTAGTTCTGAAGGCTCAAGCAGACAGTGGGATCTGCAAGAGGGCAGGATGACCCAGATGTGACCTCGGCAGAGGGATTCCATCTTCCCATTTCTTACGGGTGCCCCTCATTGGCCAATCTCAACATCAAACCACATAGTGAGGGAAACTATCTGAGCTCACCTGGTGGGGGGCGCATATAGGGAAGGGGAGGCAAGGTGATGAGGTGCGGCCAACAGAAGAGTGCCTGCAGCCTGCACCTTTCCCCACAGTCCTGGGCATCGACTAGACAAAAATACATTTACAGACAGAAGCCTGAAAGATTAACTAGAGAGATAAACAGTTACACTGAAGGACTGAATGATGGAACAAAACAAGATTTTCCACGAGTTATAACTTCCTCTTGCTTGCCAGACTGACATCTACCCATCTGCAGCTACCTTCATTTAATGCACTCCATATCAGCATTTTTTTTTGTTTCAAGATGTGGTAGTGGTATGTTAATAGCAGCCCTGCTTCCGGTTTCGCTCGTAATAGCCCATTATCATTTATCACTTAGAATGGACTAGAAGTTTGAGGATTCAATATGATAAATTAATGTTAATTAATATCTGCCATATCTGGTCTCTTAGTTTTTGAGGGGCATCTCCGAACTTAGAGAGTCCATTCTCCCTCACCCTCTCTTTCTTTCGAAATGAGCGTCTCTTTGGAAGGGACACGGGCTAATTAAGTAGGAGAAAGTATCAAGAAGCGTGAAGTTCCAAATCATGAATGAGCAGCCTGGTCTTTGGGGAGCATTTCACTTGCAGGTTGGTATATCAGTCCCAAAGAGAAGAATCTGCTAGATTAATACGTGGGTGTCATAGACATGCTAAGGCAGATCTGTGGGACATGACCAAGTTAGAGAGAAGAAAAGGATTACATCAAAGGCTTTGAGAAAGTCACTGTTGACATTCACGTATTTCTCAGAGCAGCTCATGTAGTTTTGACAGAAGGCAGTACATGAACAATGGAATTTTATCAAAAATATGGTCTTTCTCCAAATGTTTATGTGGTAAGAAAATCTTTCTCTAGATAGAAAAACAACATAATACATAAAACAACTCAGAAATTATTAACCTGCGTTTTAAGCACTTCATAAATTATGAAATTTTTAGGTCAGGGAAAAAAATTCTGTAGAATATCGAAATCATTCCTCTCATTTTGTAAATGAAGAAAATGAGATCGGGGTTTCGGTCACATACCCCAAGACAGAGGCTAATTAGTTGCAAATTTAAAACCACAATCTAGATCTTACGAGTCTCCACACAGTGCTGAGAATGTTAAAGTAAAATAGAACTCTACTGTGTGACAGAATGGTTTCTTAAAAACAAAACACGTAGCTGCTATTTTCTTTCTTTCTTTCTTTCTTTTTTTTTTTTCAGCCGTAGGAAAAACAGTAAGACAAATAATCTCCTTCCACCCCTTTCTCCTCAGCCCTCCTTCTTCCCCAGGAACAGTGAGAAGGTAAAAATACACAGTGGTTTGATTTTTGTGGTTCAGAGTCAGAAGAGAGTAAACTTGTATTCTCCAAAAATAGACAGATAATGAGGTGTAATTGATCTGAACAGACTGGAAACTGAGAAGAGGGGAAAGTGGGGGACCAGGGGAGAGAGAGAGGTGAGGGAGATGTGTGTGTGTGTGTGCAGGGACACAAGTGGCTGGGGGTCCTTCAGCGTCAGAGACCTCAACCCATTCTTGAACCCTTTATGTGCAATGGCAAGAGCTCAGATGGGGACAACGCTGTGAGTCCTGGGGACTAAGGAACCTCGACAAAGTTCTCCTTACTGAGCATGGCGTGAGTGGCAGGGGAGGGGGTAGTGGGTCGGTGGTGGTGATTCTGTCAATAAAACCGGCTGCCTGGGCAGGGATCAAAAAGCCACCATGTACCTAGTTCTGTGCCCTTTGCTCTTCTTCTGGACTGCATAAGCCCGAGAGTCATAATGCAGTCTGAGGGCGGGAGAGGGCACCCTAAATTGACTGATATTGGACTTCTTGTCAACCTCGATGACAGAGGCCTCACAGTGGATTTAATCTGACTTAGAAAAATAAAGAAAGGTGACATTTCTTGCACTCTGAGTACCATGGAGCGGGTTGTACCTGTTGTAAGTGTAAATTTTCTGTTGGTATCATCTGATAGTTATTTTGATGGGTAAGCGCTGAGAGCTAAGTGCCAAGTAGATCATTCCATCCACCAACTTTTATTTTTAGAAAGTGTATTTTTGAAAGGAAAATGTTTCTCACTGTACCTTTTTTTCTTGTCCACCTAAAAAGAGAAAAAAAATGGATTTCTACAATTGTTTTTGTAGTAACATAAGCTCTTCGGGGCATAGGGCTTGTGCACTGAATTGCAGCCCAGCATGAAATTTTACAGCTGAATTATGAACCCCTGCCAATAAAAGTTTACAACAGAACAGTCTGGCTTTTCTAGCTTTAGGAGAAGAGGTGGAGAAAATGCACATGCTCTAACAGATACTATTATCCTGGAATAATGGCATTAATGATTGCAACTATTTGAGAATACAGAATTAAAATGTGAGAATGAAGTTAATTAGAAACACTTGAGAGATATATCATTTATTACCCAAGTCATGCGCACCTTATTTACTTTGTGTAAATGTAAACTCAAAATGATTTGACATCTCTTTCAATTTCATAATTAAATTAGAAGATTTGAGAATTCACAGGTTTTAAAATGAAACTACTATTGACTTTAAATGATCCCTGTTAAGAGGAAAAGTAATAGAATGAATAAATTAAATTCACTCGACATACCATGATGCCGTATCATTAATTTCCCTCCCAGACAACTCTTTGCCTACTGAACACATTTATACTAGAATTACCCATGCAGTCAATATTGTACAGTATCCAAGGGGTATAGTTTTTGTTTGTGTTTTAACACAGAAAAATACAATTGCCTAGAACTGATTTTTTGTTGTTATTGTTGGAGGGTGGGGGTGGGGCAGACAATTGAATAGAGACCAGAAGTAAAATACACTTGCCAAATTGATGATGTTGATGATAATGATGATGAAGTGTTCTTTCTTTTTTAAGTAATTGAAGATCCTTTTAAAAAGCCCTAAAATAAAATCTTTATGAATACAGCGCAGACTTTTCATGGGAATCACCTAAACAGAAGGGTGCTTTAATCTGTCCAGCCCTTCCTCATGAACTAACCCCCCTTTTTTTTTCACCTGATGGCAATGGGCTAAGTGTATGAGTCCACTAAGATCTGATCAGGAGGAAAACTTCCATAGCATCAGTTCAATTTGTTTGACCTCCAGGGCATGTAGGAATCATTCTTTGGAAAACAGTGTGTGTATGGCGGGGGAGGGGGCTAGGAACGGAGAGACTGTGAACTCTTGGCTGGCTCTGCCTTTCGGGCAGTGGAGTTCAGGGAGTGACCTAAGGGCCATTAGCCTCAACATCCTCCCCACACAAGAGGAATTATTGCCACTCGCCCTGACAGAGACGTATGGACTCAGAGTCTCAGCTAAAAGAGACATAGGTCATCAAAGGGATGTTGGGAGGATTTGGATAAACGGTTACAGTAAAGCACTTGTGGACATAAAATGCGTAGGGGTGTATCAATACTGTTTTTTTCTTTAGGGAAGGTCCACCATCACTGTGAACTATAATAACCAGAAGAATTTATTTCACAAACTGGAAATAATAACCACCATTAATAAATGATATATTTCCCCTATGCTCCGTGGGACAGAGTCTTATTTTCTCAGGCTGGCGAGGAGCACGTATTCATGCATTCATTCCTTCGTTTAGTGATCAACCAGTAAGTTAACCTCAATGCATCAACCACTGTGCCAGGTGCTATCCTGGTAAAGAAACTCATCTGTACTCTTAGGGAGCTCACAGTCTTAGGTGGGAGAAACCAGATGGGCAAACAGACGTACCTTAGAGGTAAGTATGGGGTGAAACAGAAATACTTAGGAACGTATTTGATTAAAATAGGGGAGGGAAGAACAGAAGGCTTCTTGGAGGAGGTGACACTTGGGTAAGCCTTGAAAGTTCAGCGATAAGAGTCCCATGGACAGAGGAAACAGCACAGTGTTCAGGAAACTGTAAATAGGAATCACTGATAAATGACAAACGCGTCGGGAAGCGTGTGCTACAGGCCGCGGAGAGACACACCAAGGATTTTAGATCTTTTGCTAAAGACAGTGGGGATCTGTACAATAACTAGATTTGCATTCTACAAAGATCATTCTAAGGAGGTAGGGGAATGGATGGAAGAGGGAGGAAGGAAGCTAGGAAATATTGTTTGCTTGTTTGTCTAGTTTCTACGACAAGCATGTATTATTTAGACTTTGTAAATTTCAAGTTGAGAACCTGGAGGCAGCGGCCATGAGAATGTCCCTCTCAGATCTCCAACTACAGGGAGTCTATTTGACCGAGAGTCCCAGCAGCTGAGCTCTGAAATCCAGGACAGCGCTGGCTCCAAGGTTCCACTTCCAGCTGGAGCCAAGGACAGAGCATCTCCCCCTCTGATGGCCATCTGATGGTCTACTTTGACTCAGAAGTCCCAGCAGCCTTGCTACAATTTCTATAGACCTCAGACACCTCCTTCCCTCTCTTTAACTCTGGGCCAGACTTAACATTACACTCTGAAAACTGTGTGTGTGTTTCCTCTAAGAAAGTCTTCGCACATATTATCTAGACTTGGACCAATATTCTGGCCTAGTATGATTTACTAAATAAAATTCCTTATGTAAATACAAAATTGTGAATTACTTAAGATGAAGAGTAAGTCTTATTAGCTCTCATTTTTATCCCAGTGCCTGGTGCAAGACAACAACTTGTCAGTTTTGAAAGAATAAAGGAAAGAAGAAATGAGTCCATAGTTGATCATGCAACAGTATGTTTTCCCTTATAGTTCAAGGTGATATATCAACCATGCTATTTTTTTAATGAATGCAACAAAAACCTTGAAAATTAAGATTAACAGAAGTCTTCTTGTCCAATGTGATTGAAACCAGTGCTGGAGTTGTTTAACTTTAAAAAGTCAGTTAAAAAGGAGAAATCGTAAAAATCACTTGCACCTTAATATCATAATTCAAAACACAGTAATACATATTTGTCAGTGTTGTATAGTTGAAAGCTTTTCTCTGAGTGGGGTTCACTGAATGACCTGCATAAAACACATCCTTTTTTTTTTTTTTTTTAAAGATTTTGTTTATTTATTTGACAGAGAGAGATACACAGCGAGAGAGAGAACACAAGCAGGGGGAGTGGGAGAGGGAGAAGCAGGCTTCCCGCAGAGCAGGGAGCCCGATGCGGGGCTCGATCCCAGGACTCCGGGATCATGACCTGAGCCGAAGGCAGACGCTTAACGACTGAGCCACCCAGGCGCCACCTAAAACACATCCTTAATAAATTACCTATTATGTCTGCTTGTGATTCCATTAAAATTGAATTATAAATTCAAACTGAGTGTAAATTCAGTCCAGGTTTTTATGATTTTCCTGCATATTTAATAGTTGTCTTGCCTAGACCTCACGTATAGAGTGTGCAGTGCATGGGTGGGTATGGCTTGGGTTTGCTGGAGGGCCCCCCCCATTTCCCTTATTTCCATCTGGAACAAAATCAGTTACAGTAAATCCTACTGAGCACTGTTCTCTCTCCATAGCAGAAGGAAAGTTACTTACTGGTTGACTTCAGGAGAAGCACCTGAACCTTCTTGGATCAGATAATTTCTTTCTCTGTCATGAACCCAAACTGTCCACATGACAGATACATATATGCCTCTCCACAAGAATGAGTTTTCCACCTCTAGGAGAAGGTTTTCAGTAGCTCAGAGCCACCTATGATGGCACAAGTTTGG
Organism: Halichoerus grypus; assembly: GCF_964656455.1. Classification (NCBI taxonomy): domain Eukaryota; kingdom Metazoa; phylum Chordata; class Mammalia; order Carnivora; family Phocidae; genus Halichoerus; species Halichoerus grypus. The sequence continues at coordinate 196,020,709 of NC_135714.1, forward strand.
TCGTGAAATTCTGGAATGATACATTACAAAGTGTGTTGCAATGTCACCATGAGGTTGCATAATCCAATCTTAATTCTATCAGTAATAACACTGACATTCTGTTCTCCATCTGCCTAACTCTCATGCCCCAAGCAGGGACATCAAGAATCTACAACTCCAACAATCCCTATGAAGTCTTCCAAATTGGCTTTAGTAGAGACAATCCTTTTCACATGCTTATTTCATCTGTTATAGAATCGTTAACTAAATTACACAATTGCAACATCAAGTATTTCCGACATGAACATTTGAGAAATTCATAACTGACTCTTGGTAAATATTCTATCCAATATGTGGGAGTTGAAATAAGAGGACATTTTCAAGTGTAGCTTAGTATCCCAGAACATTCAAGAAGTGTGAGCTGCATATTTTCAGAAAAAAAAAAAAAAAAAAGGAGAACATCATTAATTCAGTGAGTTCGTTAAGCAGAGGTTGATTAGGAGAGCTTCTACTGGACTTAAATGAACACATTTTTTGCAGCATATTATACAAAGATCTGAAATTCTACCATCTGAGGCTCTTATCCAGACCATGCTATTCATATTTGGGCATTGTTTACATAGGAGACCAGTGGTTCCAATTTGGTTTTCCTCCTGTCAGAAATTCCTTTTGACATATTTTTTTTCCTCAAGAATAGGCTTATTTAAACCATTTAAACTTTGTTTAATGTATCAGAAGAATTTGTACACAATTTTGCACATTTCTTCACATTGGATTCCATCCCATGCCGTCCCTTCCAAGACCTATGCCCTCAACTTTTCGACCTTTAGCATTTGAATCTTTTCTCCTCTGTAGAGTCCATCCTTGGGAATTTCGAATATATTTTACTTCAAAATCTTGAAAAATTTCCCTTGATCCTATATGCCTTCTGGTTGGCACCTTCCAATCTCCCTGTTTCTCTTTGCTGACTAACATGGCAAGCTTGCCTAAAGCCCTCCATCTTCCCTAGCATCCCTGAGGTTGCTCTGCTGGATGACCTTCTTGACTAGCAGTGCTTTTTCTCATTACTCATTCCCTCTCATCTTCCTGAATATGATTTGAATCACCTCATTATTGATATCTTCTAATTCCTTTTGAACAGGATTTGAGTTATTCTGTATTATCCCACTCCCGTTCTTCTTTGCCTGCTCTCTCATGCCTTCCACCTGCCAAGAGGAACTGCAACTATAACTACAGTGAACTACAGTGAACACAGACCCTTCAGTCAGATTTGCTGAGGCCAACCATTCATAGTCCCATGGCTTTGGACAAAATACTCATTCTTTATCTGAACAATGAGAATAAGATTAGTCCTTGCCTCATGTTTATTATGAGGACTAAATTAGCCAGTATATTTAAAGAGCTTTATATACCGTTTGATATGCACTGAATATTCCCTGAATATAGCTGGCTAAGTAAAAGCTGACTTTTTTCTTAGTTTTTTGTTCCATTTTCTTTAGGCTAATTCTTTAAATGACTTAAGAAAAAAACAAAACAAAACAAAAAAACAACAAAAAAAAACCTTCCTGGTTTCAAGGACTTCTATATTCACATCTCCTAGTTCTTTATATCTAAGCCTGAGTTATCCAATTTATAATCTTATCACATGTTTCTAAGTATCTTGAAAACCTACTCACTTCAATAATTGTCTCTATTTCTATTTTCATCCTAAACCCTTACATTGATCTTTTTGCCCAACATTGAGTAACAGAAGCATTTTTTTAAAGATTTTATTTATTTATTTGAGAGAGAGAGAGAATGAGAGAGAGAACATGAGAGGGCGGAGGGTCAAAGGGAGAAGCAGACTCCCTGCTGAGCAGGGAGCCCGATGTGGGGCTCGATCCTGGGACTCCAGGATCATGATCTGAACCGAAGGCAGTCGCTTAACTAACTGAGCCACCCAGGCGCCCCACAGAAGCATTTGAAGAATGAAAATATTTCTATTCTTCAGTTGCCTTTCCAATCCTTCTCTAATCCTGTTTTGGGTTTTTCAATTTTTGCCCCTTTAATGCCTGTGATAGCCTGTTAAATGATCTTCATGCTTCAAGCCTCCAGTCTCTAAATGCATTCACTTCAATCCAATTGATATTTATTGAATATCTATCAGGGGACACTCATTGCTCAAGGCCCCTGGGAGGCAACTACAAACCAGACAGACAGGATCCCCATCTCATGGATCTCCCAACCTGGCCTTACATCAGAGGTGCCTGAGGCTCTTTTGTCTTTCTTGTATTTGTTTTTCTCTATCAAGTTTAAAAAACTTGTACAGGAGACTGTGATCAAGTGCAGAGGGAAGAACACCAGCCACGATCTTCCCTGCATAGCTCTCGGGCATCATCCTAAGCTGTGGTTTTTCTCATGCTATACACGCAAGAGCACATGGCTCTTCATTTGTAGCTTTTGCTACCCTAATTTAGCTTTGCAAGATTTCATTCACAGTGACCTCACTTTGTCCATCCAATCTTCTCAAGCTCATTCATGTATCCACCATTTTTCAAGCCTGATCTCACATGCTACATGCCTTTCTCATCTCAACCCACAAAGTGTCCACTTCAAGTTGGTCTCACCCCACCATGGAGCCACTGGAGTCCGCTCTGTTAATTTGCCCCTCTGTGCAGACCGGATGCATTTTAGAGCATAGCGGAGACATTAATGAGGTCTTTTCTTGTCTGGGAATTTCAACTGAGTCCAAAGCTGGCTACAAAATGATCTGGTCTGATGTCCTAGTCTATCACTCACCTCAAGCTAAGGTGATAAAGGGACTGACTGCAGATGAGGGGTATGGGGTTTCTCTGGAAGGAGTTGCTAGGTGGTGTGCTGCTAATCTAGAGAAGTATTCTGCTTTCCCACTATGAAGGGACCAAAACAGAGCTCAGATGAGAGCAATTAAGACCTTGCCCTGTTTTTCCACAAGTCTGTGGGGCCCAGAGGCTGGTGTTCCCTGGAAAGGCCTACCCAGGCAAAAGGCTTGCTGGGGTTGCCTATGTTGGCACAATACAAAGAGAGGGTTGGGCTGGGGTGGTCCACACTTCCTGGATTTATCAATCTGAAGTGGACACCAAGGAGCAGAGCCAGACTTGAGCCATCCTGAGAAGAACCTATTCAAAAACCACCTGTCGGAAGTTGGGAACTCCAAGGAAAAGAGCTTACGTGGGATGAGCCACATACACAGGGACTGAGGAAGGAATCACAAGCAGCCAGCCAGGGCAGACATCTATTAGCAGGGACTAGCAAGGAGGGAGGTCATGTCTGCCTCTTCCCTCCCCACCTTCAGCCCTGAAGTTTCCACAGGCAGTGAGAGGGCAGGAAGAGCAGAATAAGACAGAAAAAAAGTCAACGAGCATCCAGTATGCATTCCTGAGAGCCTGAGTTGGACCAAAGCCAGGGATGGGGAGAAATCGTATACCAAATGAGAGAGCAGAGTATGCTTTCGATCAGATGCAATACTGTTTGTTTAGCCTGAAGGTGACCAGAAGAACCAAATGACCTGCCTCAAGGTTTTGTCCAGGGATAACAAAGAATGATTCAATGTAGGGGGTTTCCAGTGTCAGTGGTAAAAGTAATTAAGTTGTTTCTGTGTTGTCCCCTCCAAGTCCAGCTCGTTCAGTAAAATAGATGTTCACAGCTTGCTTGACAATTTTAACACAACGGAAAACAAGGTTGAGAAAGAGAAGAAACAGATGCTCCTCAGCTTCTTTTGAATTCTCTCTACCCCAAAGCTCAGGAAAGACCCTCTTGGCCATTCCTTCAGACTTATTGAGGGCTCATCCCCAGAGCTCTTTGGGTTAGACTCTGGCTTTCATTAGGTCTATGTAATATGAGGAGCACATGTCCCCTCTCCCAGCAAGGTTCTTCCCAAGTGGCATGTCACCACGGCCAAGAGAATTTAAACAGTCCACACTTCTAATCCCGTAGAAGATGCCTTCATTGTGCATCCGACACAGAACCAGGCCCCAGATGGGGATATCGAAAACAATAACCTCTACTTGCCAAGTGAGAGCTTTTTGCCAATAGCCAATTCATCCTAAAAGCTTTAATGTTGTATAACTGGTCTGTGTGTGTGTGTGTGTGTGTGTGTGTGTGTGTGTGTGTGTATTTTAATTCTCAACCCTGGGAAAATTTAATCCTTGAAAAGGTGCCAAAGGAGTTTTATTAGAGAACAAATCTACTCAGATCAGAAGGGGAAGTCTCCTATGCTCTCTACCTTCTCTATGATTATTTGTTCCCCTCTCTTGGAAGCAGATATATTTAGTCACAGGTACATTTATTTCTTTCAAACTTCATGCCTCCAGGTGGATCATTACTCCCAAAAGCTTGTGAGAAAGGTTTTGGATTTGCCTTTCCTCGGTTTCTGCTTTTCGGTTGTATAGTTCCCCATAGAGTTTTACACTTTACGTATATTTTCTAATTTCCATTTTTATTTTTATAAATGATTTCCTAGGTGTTTATTCCACCCCCACCTGTTTCCCTTTTCTTCTTTTTATTATAGTCTGTCCTCCCCCCCCACTAGAAAGACTCAAAATAAGTTATTTCTATTTCTACTCCTTTAATTTTGAACAAAGTTGCTCAAATGAACTCAGGCATGCCTGTTCCAATCTATCAACTTAATTTAGGCAAGGTGAGAGTGAATTTTAGCTATGCATTCCTTTCAGCGTTAGGTCAAGGAAAGCTGTACATTTCAGCCACGCAATCTGCTCTTCTCTTGAACTCTGTCAGGAGAGACATCTTGTTCTTTTAGACTGGTCTCCACACTAATCTGTTTATATTCACACACTCTGAGAGAAGCTTTAAGATAATAGTCTCTCTCTCTCTCTCTCTCTCTCTCTCGCCACACATCCACACAAATTTTAGAACAACATTAGGATAAGGATCAGTTACTGCCTTTCTAACCTAAATGGTCAAAAAATATAAGGTCCACCAAGATGAGGAAAGTGGTGTACTTCCAGATCCAACATTTTGGAGGTACTCTGTATTTGTTATTTTGGAGATAAACTTAGGCGTATCTTAGAGAAACAGCTAAGAGGCTGTGAGGGCTAAGGAAATCAGTGAAGCTGAAGAGATGTCTTTGGAATGGTCTATCTCTCAGGTGAGGGAACACAAATGATGATTACTTCAGAGTCACTTTTGACAAGCAGTCCTCAGTGTGACTACTAAGAATTTAATTAACAGGACCATCAGAACTTCTCTAACATGTACACACAATTTTAATAGACACTTGTTTATTTATGGCTGTGATGGAAGAGCCTCCTTAAACCTACTAACACCATTGTACTGAGGTGCCTACTAAGATGGAAGATGTGTATCCTAAGATTCTCTCATATGCTACTGAAAATAAGCACCCAAGAGGTGACGCAGCAGACAAAGCATAGAGAGTGTGCCCAGCTCCATGTGAGAGAATATTGGGGTGGTACTGTTATGTGCTAAATAATTGTGTCCCCCAAAATTCATATGCTGAGCCCCTAACCCATACATGGTAGTATCAGGAAGAGGGGCCTTTGGGGGTAATTAGGGTGAGATGAAGTCGTGAAGGTGGAGCCCCCATGATGGGATTAGTGCCCTTATAAGAGTCACCAGCGTGCTTTCTTCTCTCTACCCTCCACCATGAGAGGCTATAAGAAGGAGGCCATCTGTAATTTGGAAGAGGGCTCTCACCAGAACTCCACCATGCTGGCACCCTGTTCTCAGACTTCTAACCTCCAGAACTGTGAGAAATACATTTCTGTTGTTTATGAGCCACTCCATCTATGGTTTGTTTATTATAGCAGCCTCAACGGACTAAGACCAATTCCTTGGTTCCCATTCTCTATGCAAAAGAATTAACAGAAGACAGAAGTGATTATAAGCTCTACTACTTATGGAAAGCCTTGAAGGTAGATTCAGAGATGTGGAGGGAATAAAGGAGGTCTCTCCAGCTGTGTAAGTGTATGGGTGGGGAGGAACAGCAAGAGGGAGTGGAATGTGGACCGTGGGAGGACAACGACAAGATGTTCGAAAAAGGGATGCTAAATAATATATTCTGTGAACATCTCCCTCAACTCACCTCTAACACACACTTCTGAAGGCCATAAGAAGAGTTTGCTAAGCTATGAAAGGAGTGGAGGAATAGGTCAGGACCTTGAAGGATCATATCAGTTAAACAAAACAAAACAGAAGAGTTTGCTAAGCTATGAAAAGAGTGGAGGAATAGGTCAGGACCTTGAAGGATCATATCAGTTAAACAAAACAAAACAGAAGAACAAAACAGAAATTCCCTTATTCTAACAGAGCTTAAATTCTAGTGAGAGAGGAAATATTAAATAAGCAATATTAGGTTGGGGGCACCTGGGTGGCTCAGTTGGTTAAGCATCTGACTTCGGCTCAGGTCATGATCTCGGGGTCCTGGGACTGAGCCCTGCGTTGGTCTCCCTGCTCAGTGGGGAGTCTGCTTGTCCATCTCCCTTTCCCCTTCTCCCCGCTCATGCTCTCTCTGTCTCTCTCTCAAATAAATAAATAAAATCTTTAAAAAAATAATACTAGGTAATATTATTAAATAGTAAACAAGAAAATTATAGTTATTGATTAGATCTAGTTAAACACATCCCTGACTGTGATAAATACTATGGAAAAAAAAAAAAAAAAAGATCAGGGTGAGGGAGGTTGGGGTTTCTGAGAGGGAGATAGTAGGAAATTTTACAGGTTGTACATGTCTGCGAAGAAAGCACTGGAGTAAGAATTTGAAGGAGAGAAAGGAGTTAGCCATACAGTGGTCTGGGAGGCGTCCCCTCAGCATACACAGTCAGGGCATGGACCAAAGGCAGAAGCATGTGCAGCCTTTGAAGGCATGAGAAGTTCTTGAATAGGGTGACAAGGAGAAAAAATGTTCAGTTTCTTTACAAGTGTTCTGCATTATTTATTCCACTGTCTGTTCTCTCTCCTTCCTGCACCCTCAACTTCTTCCTGTCAACTGAATTCTTTCCATCAATGTAAAACTAGTATTTTCAACATCCTAATATTCATTCCTTTACCATAGACCCCCTTCTAGTTTCTGACATAACTCAACTATCTCCCTCGTAGCTATGTCTGTCAAAGCTTGACCAACCCACGGTGTCTTTTCTTCCCCAGCCTACAGTCTACCATCCAGTCCATGCACCCTGCTGCCCCCATGATTCTTCTCTGCATTGACAATGAACTTCAGCATTCTAAATCCAGTGGAAACTCCTGCTTTCAATTTACTTGACCTGCCAAAGAACCTCTTATCTTTTTGAAAACTTTTCTCTTGCATTTTGGGACACTCTGTTCTTCTTCTTTTCATCCTTTAGACGACTACTTCTGGGCTCAATTTTTTTCCCCTTCTTCCTCCTGAATTCAATCATGGGCAAATGGAGTTCTTCAGAGTTTAAGCTTGGATCCTTTCCTCTTTTTACCCTGCATGCTCCTCTGGGACATTGTTTTAACTCCAGTGGCTTCAAATACCATCCATATGTATGTTACCCACAGACATATTTCCACCTCAGACCTCTCCTCTGAGCCACAGATGCTTACAACCAAGTGCTTCCTTGGGATCCTTACTTGGTAGTTCACGGATGCCTTAAAAGGATTTCACAAAGCCAAATCTCAACTCCGAACCACACTTTCCAAATTCCTACCCCAAATCTATTCTATCCCTGGGCTGTGCATTTCAGTAAATGGCAACTTCATGAAACTATTTGCACAAACCGGAAATCAAGGAGTCATCATCATTCATACTTCACTCTTCCTCACCACCTATATTCAGTCCATTAAAATAATTCACTTGATTAATTTTCTAAAACATGTGTTTCACATCGGTCTACTTCACCCCACTGCATAGCTCCAACCCTACTCCAAGTGTCTGCCATCTCTCACCTGAAATACTGTGATATCCTTTGTCTACTTTTAACCTTGGTTCTTCTCTATCCATTCTCTATACAGTCACTTAAGTCCTATATTTAAAACATAAAATGTCTTATATTCCCTCCTCTCCTTAAAAGCTTCAGTTGCTTATGAATCCAAAATCCTTAACACAGTCCCCAGACCCTGTATGGTCTAGTCCCTGTCTATTTCCCTGGCTTCATCTTGAGCCACTCTTCCTGTCACTAACTAAATTCAAGTCACACTAGCCATTTGCTTGCTCACTTTCTCAATCTTTTTCTCCCTCTCCCTCCCTCCCTCCTTTCCTTTTATTCTCCTTCTCTCTCCTTCACACTCTCATTCTTTCTCATTTACTCAAGCACAGGGATTTCTTTTTGTCCCCCCCCAAGAACTATGAATAAGTTTTTTCCTTTGAGGGAACTGAATCCCTTTGTCCTCAGTTCCAGCAACTCCTCAGCTAACACTGCCCATCATTTAGGTCTTTCTTAATACTTGTTTGGACTGTCTGTGATGTATAATAAACTACCACCAAACTTAGTGGCCTAAAAAAATTTTTTTTTAATGATTACAGATCATCAATCTGGGCTGAACTCAGCCAGGTGGCTCTTCTGCTGGTTTTTATTCACATGGCTACATATTAGCTGGTGAGCCCACAGATGTCTGAGACCTTTCTCTATCTCTCCTATTCCTCTCCATATGGTAACTACACACAGTGTCTCCAAGTGGTCACTTTAATTAAATACATAGTGGCTTAGGGAGTCCAAGAGGGGAAGGGCAGAAACAGCTAGTGGCACATTGCCATTCTAGAACATTCTATTCTATCTTACAGGACTATACACAAGGATGTGGAGACTTCCATCAATATACAAGATTACGACAACACACCCTAATATAAATTAGCCATTACTTAAAGGGGGGGACATCTAGTCTAAAAATAAAGGATAGGAGCAAATCTGAAATTGATTTATTGACTTATTACAGCTTCTATGTGGGAGAGAAAAGGTAAGGAAATCCAGTGATAACAGTATGCATTTTGGCCTTGGGTACTAAAGATTTTATTTCAAGAGAAAAATTGGGGTAATTTTATTGTTCTGTTTAGCAACTTTTCCACAAAATCTATAAAGTAGAGAAATTGGCATCAGGCATATGATTAGCAAAGGTTTACACTCACAAAGGAAAGCTTTTGTAATCATTTTTCACTACAATTTAACCAAAGATAAACATGTTTGATTAAAGATAGTCTCTAAACATTTTCAACTATATCTACTAAAATTTCATTGCTAAAACGAAGGATTGTCGGTGTCTACCTCGAGCAAACACAGAATATATTGGTGTTGGTCATAGTAGTATTGGCATTGTCATCAGTATTATTATGCCAGTTAATAACTGTTTGGCTCCACCAGGACAGATGTTCCCATTACAAGAACAAATGGTGTGTGAGGCTAGCTATGTGCCAGGCACAATGAGAAGCATCAGGTCATACTCACTGATGAGCAAGTCATGGGCTTATCCCCTGAGCAGCTCATTGTCTCTGCTAATTCTCTGTTATGCCTGACAGTAATCCAGCTTCATACAATTACATAAACCTATCAGAGAAGCATGTAGAATGAAAACAGAGAGGGATAAAATGATTGAGAGAGGTATTTTTTTTCAAACAGCTAGATTAATTCTTTCTATATTTTAAGTCATCAAAGAGTTTGCCATGGATATTTAGGATCATTTCTCATCATTTTCATGGAACTCATGAGTTACTGGTGCAATGTTTAAGAGATTGAAAATGCCACCTCTAACTAGCTTCATGTCTTTTTGTTTGTTTCCTACAGCCAGTTTGGTCTCCCAAAGCATCATTGAGGGGGTCAGAGCCTCTGGACAGGACAATGACATTTAGAGAATTGGCTTTCCGTTGTCACAACTGGAAAACATCTCATGGTGCTCACCAAACAGTTTATAGGTTAATAAAATTATCTTTGTAAAGAAAAGATAACATTGTGTTTTGAAACAAATGTCATGTTAGTGGCCTGAATGAAATGTTCGGTCTAAAGTGGTCAAACAATATGTCAAAAAATGAATAAAATAATTTTCTTTTGCATCCACTTAAATGTCGTCGATATTTCATTATCTATTTGTATTTTCACATACTAGATCTTTTAGAATATTTTTCTCTTAATTGGAGAGAAAATAACCATCATGGGAAAATGGATTTCAATGCATTTTTCTTTATTAATTGACACTCATTAAATGCTTTCTGTCTAAAAGAAGTACTAACTATACGAGGAAAAAATAGAGTAGAGTGGCCACGGGAAAAACCTACTAATACAAAATTCCCTTTAAGTTTGACATTTGGTTTTACTGACGCCTCTAAATATCTACAGACACTATCTTTAATCAAACATTTTTATCTGCAAAATTGAACTGGAAATTGCTTGTTAATGCCTAGTTAATGGCCCTTTTCTTTCCTAACAGCTAAGAAAAACCTCATTTCAGAATAGAATTAACTAGAAAATGACAATTCTTAGAATTTATAGCTCCTTCCCTTGCTCATATCCATACCCATCTAAGCTCTTTCTGATCAAATTGAATAAAAGCAACGTTCGCTTTAAAGTCAATCTAACCTAATTCCAGGCATGTATTTAGGCCAGGTTGTACATTATAAAAGGAAAAAAAAAAAGTCATTGCTTGTCTTCTTTTCCATTTCCTTAATTATGGAAATCAGGTTTTTCTCGATTCTGTCAGGATATAATGCTTCTTTTTCAATGTGTCGGCTAACGATACTATATTAAAATGTCATGTATCTTACAGAAAATAAGTATTTACAAATCATATGGTTTTTTACTGCTTTTTCTTAGGTTTTGTCTTTTATTTAACTATGTTTTGAAATAAAATTTTCCCTAGCACTTTAAAGAGTTCACAGAATGTTTGGACACTATAAAAGCACTTGGTCCATCAGGGAGAGTACTAATCAGTATGCATGAAGGCATTTATTAGATCAGAGTTAAGACAAGAAAGTGAAACATAAACTCTAATAAAAAAGCACACACCTGTATATATTCATGCTTATAAAATATATTTACTTATTCATAGAGTATTTAAAAAAAGTATATTTGCTCCAGTGTATTAGCTCTACTGCTAGCCAAAAGATATTTATTTTTCTCTTTTTACTTCAATCCCGTAAATCTCTCATTGCTCTGCCTTAGAGCAATCAATAAATCACATCCCATACATTAGGACTCAAGGTCCATTCTAAAATAACCAATGCAGTTCTGTCCCTCTAGAAAGTTTGCTTTGTGATATATTAAGTTCAGAAGAGCTGGTGGTGGAATATAACAAATGTGTTTTAGAAAGTTGCCTGTAAACATTCCCTCATGAATCTATTCTTGGTCTTTGCCACATTAGGAAATTATAAAGGTTTGTCAAAAATAAGTTTTAAATTTTTATTTTACCCTCTAAATGTAAGTCCAAAAGAATTTGCAAGGGATTACAAAATCCTAAGAGAAAAGGAGCTATGTTTACATATGTCTGTGTGTTATACTCAATGAAGCAGTGCGCCAAAATGAAAAGAAGATACGATTTTGGAGTTAAAACAATATAGATTGGAACCTGAGCTCAACTATTGGGTAAGTCAATTTGCTTCTTTGAGCCCAAGTTTCCTCGATGGGAAGTGGGAATAATAATATTAAACTTCATGGAGTAGGCATCTCCTTCTTGCAGTATGGCTATCCAGGTATCTTTAAAAGCTGTCCTTCGCAGATCATCCAATTATTTTCTATTCATTGTTCACATCTTACCTTAAATGTCACTTCCTTGATAAAATATTCACTAACTCCCCCTTGCTCATTCTAGAACTGATTCATTTTTGGGGGGGGGGCTTTCATGGGACTATAATTCTTTTCTTTCAAGCAGAAATGGGCAGGCTACAATCCATGAGCCAAATTCAGAATGTCACTTGATTTTGTAAATAAAGTTTTATTGAAACATGGCCATATAAATCATTTACATATTCTGTCAATGGCCGCTTCTGCACTACAAATGCAGAGATGAGTAGTTGCAACAAAAACTTCATGGCTGGGAAAGCCTAAAATATTTACTATCTGGTCCATCACAAAACAAGTTTGCTGACCCCTGCTTTAAATAATTTATTTTATTTTCCAATGGTACACTATTAGCAAGGCTATTTACAAAATTACTCTATCCCCTGTTAGGAATATAAACTATCAATTCCACTTTAAGGTAGATTGTTTTTCTTGATCCTTACTTGCTCCTCATCACCAATCAAGTAAAATGTCTAGAATATAGTTACTATTCAATAAACGTTGAATGAATGAAATGAACACACAAATGAATAAATGCATGAACCAAGAGATAAATTCATTTGATTGTCAAATTACCCTAAGTTATATAGTAATGAGCACAACATAAATAAAAGTGGACATTTTCATATGTCATCCATATATCAGGATAAAATCAATATGGACATAATCTGTTTAAGTGTTACAAAGTACACAACTATACATTCAGCATTGTCTAACCTACACACAATATTTGGAAAGAGAACTTGGTTGTGAATGAGTAATTCATGAAGCTCATACATTATGGACTTTATAAAACATGCATAAATTAAATAACCATTTGTCCCATATTAAAATACTTCAGTGACATATGAATAATATGTAGGCAAAGGCTAGAGAACTAATTATGATGGAATTACTTACTTTTTATTCAATTACTTTTGGCGTCACCTGTGCTGCATTTCTGCTTTGTTGTATATTATTGGTCCCCCGCCCATATCTCTACTTTGCATAAACAATATATCAGAAAGCATTTTACAATGAATGCCCAGCAGCTCCTGGCCTTGAAGAGCTTATTCGCCTAATTGTGCATCCCTTGTGGATTTTTCATAATACTTTACAGATCTAATTTAAATACTTTTACAAATTCATCAAATACATTCTCCGAGGCACATTTACTCAGCTTACTTTTGAAACTTCTAATGAATTCTCTCGATATGTAATTTTATACTCAGCATCATGATTTGAATTAAATATTATTGAACAAGGTGTTCATTATTGGATGTGAATTATAATTAGAATGATAGGCAACCTTAACTATGATAATAGTTTTATTCAATTTCCTATGGGACTGCCAGTTTTCAATCCAGTACAAAGACCAATACCCTCTGCTAAAAGTCTGTTATAAGGGTTACAAGTAAATTAAGCAATGTCAGGACAAGCTGCTTTAAAGCTAGGATTAGCAGATACAATTTAACTCTTAAGAGGCAAATAGCAGGCTGTCACGGTGCTACAAATGAGAGGTGCACGATAGCTGACCTGCTTTATACGCAATTTAGCATCCTGATATTGAGAGATGACCTAGATTTTCTGAGAACCACATGTGAACCCTGTAAATGATTGCTGTACCCATCTATTTCACATATGCATCAACAGCAGCAACAAAGGTGGATTGTAAAGAAATCTGAGCAACTGACACACTTTCTACTAAAATACATTCATGTCTTTATATTATCAGGAGATCTCTTGCATAGATAAAAAGCTTCTCTTATGGTAGTTGGGGTAGAATTACTTTTTTCTTTTCAAATATTTTAAAATAGCCACTGCGCTTAATATGGAAAATACATTTATAAATGAAGGGTAAAATCCACCTCATCAGATATCACCAATTTATTTCTATTCAACTGGCATTTTAACAAAATGCGGTATGAGAGCCTCCAGGAGTGGTTTTCAGATCATCGAGGCTGGATTATGAGGGAGACTGTAATCACCTTTATAAGTACCTATTGTCTCATTATAAATGACCTAGGACGATGCCTTACACATAATAGGTGTTCATTAATGTCATTTTCTTTCCCCCTTCATGAATAATTATTCATCGGTCATGGTTAGTGAACATACTAATTCTTCCTCCTTCTATTACTCTATGTCTTCATTATATAATTTAATTGCCTCGCACTAAATGTACCTTTAACTGGACAACACCTCACCTCAAAGTAATGTTCACTGGTGCTACAATTCAGGAAGAAGAAAGAACTCCTGCCAATATGTTATTCTATAGCTTTTAAATTGGAATTTTCCACACAGCATCCGGGGGACATTTAGGGTTTCAATACACTGGCGCAAACCATGTTTATGACATAGCCTGTCAAAAATGGCTTTAAAAACTAGAACTGGGTCTGCTCATTTGTATTCCATATCTCCTATTTCATGCAATGTGCCAACCCCTAATCAGAACTACTTCCTTTCCTGCAGGTCTCTCTTCTTGAAGGACACGGCAAGCCCAGCCCAATACTGCATCTGCCTCTTTTCGCTCTTCCATCCCAGCTCTGTCCATGTCCCTCCATCTCTTGTAATCCCTCTTTTATACCAGAACTCAGATGAAAGCAAAATTAATCTTCATATCTCTACAATATAGAAAAAACCCTCTCTTTCCTCATTTGTGATGTCTTTGTTTGTATGTCCATGTACGTGTGTGTTGTGTGCATTTGAATTCAGGCTGCTGCGTATGTGAAGGCACAACAGGAGTCTTGTTGGAAGGAACGAAATTTGTGGACTAGCTAAAAAATGTCCCATTCTCAACAATGGAAATAAACCATAAACAATGAAATTCTAAGGTGGTGATAATTAATTCATGCAATGTTTATCAGATCATATTTATTGTTTCTCACACTTAGAGGAAAAAATTTCCCCATTTCAAAGATATAAGTTGATTAGTACAAGAAAAATAGATCTCCTTTTAGCACGTATCATATCAGACATGACTAATTGGCTTATTTTCATGCCTTTCTTTTTGTTGAAGAGAAGGGGCCCAGCATCGGACCTGGACCCACTTTATCACCCTCAGAATGTGTGTCTCCTATTGACTGTTGATTTTAAGGATTTCTTGGGGAAGGCAAATATAAGAAGCTCCCATCCTTGCTGTGTCTTTTTAAAACTGTTTAAAGGGAGAAAAGAAATTCTGAAAATTCTAGCACAACTTCTGTTGCCTGAGTTACCAGAAAAAAAATAAAACCCCTGCTTTTTTTATTCACAGCAGGATCCCCAGATATGTGGCAGACATTCCTAAAAAAAAAAAAAAAAAGTGTTTTAGAATTTACAGCAACATGGAAGACTGAGCTGAGGCCAACTCACTCACAATGCATAGAAATGTTGGGTAAAATATAATAAACATTTATTTTATATGCATAGATATACTCAGAGGAAGAAAGAAAAATCTCTAAGTGCTAGAAATAAAGGCAGGAACTCTAATCAGAGCTATAAGCATAGGAGTTGATTCCTCAGGGACTGTGAGGGGTAGAGATTGAGATACAGGTCCTTAATGGTCAGGATCTAGATGTTGATGTCCACCAGGCATAAAACCGGTCTCTCTCTGCACCGGACAAGGAGCTAAAAGAGAACTTTGCACAAAGCTGAAAACTTGGGAGGTCTCCTTTAAAGAGGAAACAGAGACTCTACCTATACACTGTGGAATCAAGGAATTGTTCCATCTGCCCTGGCTCTAGCTGGAAACTATACACTCAGCTATAATCAGATTGAAACCTACATGTTACAAATTATGGAGTAATCGATGCTAACTTGAGAAATCAACATTAAAAAAAAAAGTTGTTCCAGATTGGTGAAATCACTGGGTTCTTGTGAGAAAGAAATACAGAACTTCTCTACAACTAGGGAGCAAGAAAACTCTGCAGAGAAAGAAACTCACTGGAGATTAGGCCACAAAAACAAAAAACAACAACAACAACAAAGCATTTTAACCCTATGAGTAAACAAATTATCACAGGATATGGTATACTGACAAACAATAAAAATAATTAAACCTACATAACCTTGAGATGACAAAATAATTTAAAAAATCATCTAAAATATTTGTGTTAAAATTACTGCATATATAAAATAGTAGATTCAATGAAGACAACCGTAGATTTAAGTAGGCAAATTAAAAAAAACCTTATAAATGTGAGCGATACAGTCACTTAAATTCACAACTCAATGGATAAGTTCAAAAATAAATAAATAAAATCTTGAAGAGTCATGAATTTGAAGATAGCTCTGTGAGACTATTCAGAATGAACTCCGTTTTGACAAAGAGATGGAATATATGAACTAGAGACATGGAAGTGGGAGGGAAAGTCTGATATATATCTGATAGATGTTCCAGATATTGACTATTATTAGAACTAGAGAGAAGCAATATTCTAGGATATATTTGCTAAAAATTTCTTATAACTAAGAAAAGACTGGACTTCAGCTCAAAGAAGCACATTAATCCTGATCGCAATTCATTCTTAGACTCATTTGATGAAACTACACATCATTCAAGATGAAGAGAAAATGTTTAAAGGAACCAAAGTTTAAAGAGATTATACTCTAAGAAATATATACATTTTTTTAAATGGCAGAAGGCTTATCAACAGCAACTACAGAGTTCAAAAGACAAAGATGTTGGTGCTCAACATCACCAGTCATCAGGAAGATGCAAAAAAAAATTTTTTTAGGAAGATGCAAATTAAACCACAATGAGATATTACTTCACGGCTGTTGGAATGGCTAGCATCAAAAAGACAGAAGATAACAAATGCTGGTGATGATGTAGAGAAAAAAGGAACACTTGTGCACTGCTGGTGGGATAAGAAGTCGTTGGTCCAGCCACTGTGAAAAACAATATGGAGGTTCCTAAAAAAATGTGAAATAGAGCTACCATATGAGTAACAATTCCACTCTGGATATATACACCAAGAAAATGAAATCCCTATGTTGAAGAGATATCTGCACCCCCAGGTTCACTACAGCATTATTTACAACAGTCCAAACATGGAAACCACCTAAGTGTTCATCAACAGATGAATGCATAAAGATAACGGGGTATATTTAATACTATTCAGCCATAAAAAAGAAGGAAATTATGTCATTTGTGACAACATGTATGAACCTTGAGGGCATAATACTGAGTGAAATAAGACAGGGAAAGTCAAGTACTGTATGATCTCACTGATACTTGGAATCAAAAACAAACAAATAAACAAACACTCAGAAAAAGAGGTCAGATTTATGGTTACCAGAAGTGGGGGGGGTCAGGGATGGGAGAACTGGATGAAGATGGACAGAAAGTACAAATTTCCAGTTATAAGATAAGTAAATACTGGGGATGGCATGTACAACTTGATGACTATACTTAACACTGAAGCATTGTATATTTGAATGTAGCTAAGGGAATAAATCCTAAAAGTTCTCATCATAAAGAAACCACCTTTTTTTCATTTTTCTTTTCTTTTCTTTTTTTCCTTTATGAGATGATGAATGTTCACTAAACTTGTTGTGGTGATCATTTCACAGTATATGTAAATCATTAGACTTTATACCTTAAAACTTATACAGTGCTATATGTCAATTATATCTCAATAAAACAAAGAAATGAAAAAAATAAGCCATATGTTATCTAAAAGAGATATACTACAAACACAATGACACATAAAAGATGAATATAATGAGATACAAAAAGATATGCAAAGAAAATACCAATAGAAGATGTAGCAATATTATAATAGACTGATCGACTTAAAACAAAAATATATTTTTTAGACTAAAGAGGGTCATTATTCATAAAAAGAAGTCAATTTATGTGGAAAACATAACAATTCTGATTCAAGTGCGCAGTGCCTCAAAATCTGTGGAGCAAAAATTATCAGAGAAATTGACTAGACCACAAACATAATAATTTTTGAATTTATGGTTGATAAATACAGCAGGTAAAAACAAAACTCAGAAAGGTACAGAGATTTGAATAGCACAATTAACAAACTGATCTAATGGACAGAAATAGAGTCTTGCAAGCAACACTTAGATGATACAAGCTATGCAAAAAGACCACTCACATAGTATTAAAAAGAGAAAGAGAGAATCTCTGCATTTCCCTGAGAATTGTTTACAAACGGATCACGCTATCTGATGACAATGGAATAAGATATGAAATCAATAACAGAAAGTAATCCCCAAATAATTATTCATTTCAAAATTTAAAAATCCCAAACTACATAATCCATGGTTCAAAAAAATAACCATGATGAAAATTAAGGAATATTTTCAATGAACTACTACATATCAAAATCCACAGAAGTACAGTTTAAAGGAGATTTATAGGGCGCCTGGGTGGCTCAGTTGGTTAAGCGACTGCCTTCGGCTCAGGTCATGATCCTGGAGTCCCGGGATCGAGTCCCGCATCAGGCTCCCTGCTCAGCAGGGAGTCTGCTTCTCCCTCTGATTCTCCCCCATCTCATGCTCTCTCTCTCTGTCTCATTCTCTCTCTCAAATAAATAAATAAAATCTTTAAAAAATAAAAATAAAAAAATAAAGGAGATTTATAGCTCAAATGCATCCAATAAAAATATGATAGATTGAAAATAACCAAGCCATGAATTAAAGTTAAGAGAAGGCAGATAATGAACAATAAACTTAAGAAAGTAGAAAAAAAGATATCAGAAATTATTTTATTTTTTTTCCAGAAATTATTTTAAAAGAGAAAGCACTCAAGGGGCACCTGGCTGGCTCAGTCAGTAGAGTGAGCAACTCTTGATCTCCGGGTCATGAGTTCAAGCTCCACTTTGGGCATGGAGCCTACTTTAAAAAAAAATTAAACTAAAAACAAACACACAGGGGCGCCTGGGTGGCTCAGCCGTTAAGCGTCTGCCTTCGGCTCAGGTCATGATCCCAGGGTCCTGGGATCGAGCCCCGCATCGGGCTCCCTGCTCGCAGGAAGCCTGCTTCTCCCTCTCCCACTCCCCTTGCTTGTGTTCCCTCTCTCGCTGTGTCTTTGTCAAATAAATAAAATCTTAAAAAAAAAATAAATAAATAAAAACAAACACACAAATAAATAATAGAGAAAGCACTCAAAAATTGATTGCATAAAGAAAAAAAAACCTAGTTACTCAAAGATAAGAATAAACTAGAAAAACTTTTGAAATTTTATGAAAGATACCCAGAAATAAAACAAAGTTTCATTAATTAGGAAATGCAAAGAGGACAAAATCATCATTATAGTAGAAATGTATAAACTGAATACATCATTGTATTTTTTCCCATTATATATGAAAACATGGGGAAAATGGACAGTTGAATCACAATGCCTACATAATTTAAAAACTTTCAAAACACACATACACAAATGGAGTAAATTTTTTCATACTGTTCCGGACAATAAAATAAAAGGTCAGAGTTACCCAACTCTTCTTTAAATTTGAAATAGTAATACCTACACCACCCAAGAAAATTAGAAAAATGGAAAATTGCCAATGATTACTTAAGAAATTCTTGAATTACTAGCAAGCCAACTCAAAACAATATTAAAGTAAGTTTTCCCAGGAAGTCAAGAATTGTTCAACATTCAAAATCTATTAGTTAAAGTAACCCCATTAACAGAGAGAGGGAGACAAACGTGAATCATCTGAAGAAATGTAGAGAAATAATTTCATAAAATTCAATATTTTCCTATGATAAATATTAGCAAACAAGGAAATGGAATAAAGTTTTTAATTGGTTACAGGCATTCTAACAAAACCCAATGTGGAAAGTATAATTGGTGAACACTCTAGAATATCTCCCATGGCCTCTTTTACATGGGACTAAAGATATTAGATATTGCAATAAGTCAAGAAAACATATCTGTTGTGAGGATAAAAAGGAAGAAAAATCTTCATTAATTACAGATAATATGATTATCTTCAATGAAAATACTAGAAAATCCATCTTCTCTACTAATAATAGAGTTCAGTACAGTTCCTGGGCACAGAACCATTCCTTTGGAATAACACAGACCTACTGGATAATTTAACGTATAAAAAAAAAAAACATTAACAAGAGTAAGGAAATCCCTCTAAAAGAAGAAGGGATAGGGACACCTGGGTAGCTCAGTGGGTTAAGTATCTGCCTTCAGCTCAGGTCATGATCCCAGGATTCGGGGATCGAGTCCCGCATCGGGCTCCTTGCTCAGTGGGGATTCTGCTTCTCCCTCTCCCTTTGCCCCTCCCCTGCTTGTGTGCTCTCTCTCTCTCTCTCTCACAAATAAATAAATAAAATCTTTAAAAAAAAGAGAAAAAAATAAAAGAAGGGACAAACTTTACACAGATGATACAAAATATTTATGGAGAAATAATAAGATATTTGAAACACATGGAAAGTAAAAACAAAACAAATTAAAAAAGCTTTTCTCCAAGATGATAAGATTAAATATTTAAGATGTCATTGTCATCACATTATGCTTTATAATTAATGTAACTGCAATAAAAATTTCCATAGTGTATGTGAGTGTGTGCGTACGCACAGGCATGACTCGTCCAGCAGACCCTAAAAATCGTTCTTGGAAAGTAAAGCAATAAAACACTGAAGAGGGGGGATAAAGAGAAAGAACGGGCTGCCTAGCTGTCTGCTTTACACGTGTTCTCTGTATGTTTATTTGATTATTTAAATTTCACTACATTATAAAAATAAATTAATTAAAACCTATGGAGTGGCAAAAGGTTAGATCAAGAGAACAGATCTAAGAGCCCAGAAACATACCTATATGTGTCTGAAAATTTGGTGTATGGCAGAAATGAACCTTTGTAGCAAGGAGGAGAAGTATTCAGTAATTAAGGACTTTGGTTATCCATATAAAACAAGATAAAATTTGATCCCTAGTTCACAGAGTGTAGAAAAAAATAAATGTCAAATATCTTAGCAGATGCTGTAGGCACTCCATCCATATTCTCAAGCATCAAAGTTCAACACATGCCTGTATGTTCTATACAAGCATCTGGATTCTGCCTGTGGCCTTTCACTGCCCTTTGGAGGGAGTGGGGTAGGCAGAAAATGCCTCAGATAGAATAGCCCTGGGAAGGATCCTCAGGCAACGACAGAAAAACAATGGACTTTCCATTGCTACCCCTCAAGGGCAACTCAAATTCTACATTGTCTCTTATGGTTTCACAGAGGGATCGAACTACAGTGGGCCCAGACTTGTGACCTATTTGAAAATGTATCGTTTACTGGGTTCCTCCTTTTCCCAGTCTCATGCTCTCATTTTCTATCAGTTCTGTTTGAGCTCAGCTTCCATACAAGCTTATTGCAATTTAATTATTGTCTCGGGGCTTGCTTTGAGGAAAGTCCCAACTAAAATATTTATAATATTTTCAGAAGAAATGTAGCAATGTATGGTATTGTGGATGAGAAAGAATTTGTTAACTAGACATAGAAGACATACACTTAGCCAAATTATGTCATTTAGTCCAATATATAAGTTTAATAATTAAAGTCAAAATTTTATGTAAAAATTATACATATACACGCACACATAATCAACAAAGGAAAAACAATATAAAGACTAGGAAAAGATACTTGATGCACATATAATTGACAAAAGGTTAGTATGTAGACTAGATAATATATATATAAGTAAAAAAAGGAATATTAAATAGAAAAATGGGCAAATGATAAGAAAAGGCAATTCACAGAAAAAAAGCTCACAATTCACTGGTGGAAATACACATTTTTCCTTTTTTACAGGCAGGTTAACTGCAATTTGGAAGAGGGAAATAATTTCCTCAAGGCCACAAACTAGTAAATGGCAGAGGAAGGATTCACACTCAGATACGTTAAGCTTATACATTATCTACTCACTTCATTATAGCACATTAAAGGTCTTCCCATTACTTCTGCAACTTCAGGAGTATCCTAGTTGAGAGGGTAGGATATATACGTAGGACTCAAATAATCACGAAGGGTATTTGTCTCCCTCAGTCTCCTTACTTATGAAAAACTTAAAGGTTATAATCATGCAGCCAAAAGTTGATCATTTGTACTAATAAACAAGTGTTACTAAATGGAAATAAATGGTATCCAAAAGCCAGTATTTTAAATATTGAATCTACTCAACATTTCTCATAAGATTTTCTACGAAAATGAAATGATTTATTTTATTATTATTTTTTTTTAGATTTCATTTATTTGAGAGAAAGAGAGAGTGAGAGAGAGCATGAGAGGAGAGAGGGTCAGAAGGAGAAGCAGACTCCCTGCTGAGCAGGGAGCCCAATGTGGGACTAGATCCCAGGACTCCGGCATCATGACCTGAGCCGAAGGCAGCCACTCAACCAACTGAGCCACCCAGGCGCCCGAAATGATTTATTTGAATCCCATCCTTTTTCCCTACCTCAGGTTTCTCTGTTAGAATGATAACCCCCCAAATAAGCACAAGGCTCAACAGTCTGCAAATCCCACACCAAATACGACTTTAGCTAGTAGCTGTTTCGCTCTTTAAGAGAACAGAATCTACTGAAATTAGGGATAATTTATATTTAACTCAACAAACACTAAGCATGTTCTGTGTACAAAGATGTGTAAAAGTTACTTCCCAATCCCCACTGTTGTTTATCTATTAAGCCAGTAGTCAGAATAAGACAAATACACAACTACAATAAGAGAAAAAGCATGGGGACTGTCAAATGATGGCACGCACAGAATGATGTTAGAATGTGGAGGTTGGGCTTTTCATTTTGTTACTCAAGTATCATTTTTTTTATGAATAAAATCCAGATATTCACACAGAGAGTTCCTGCAATCTGGTATTTTAAATATAGGTAATCACTGACACAAAAGAAAAAAAAAAAAAAAAAGATTTGAACCATAGAAAATCCACACAGTGGCATAACCTGCAGCCACAAAAAATATCATAGCAATGCAAACTGAATTAATGTAAAATGAAATTAATGTAAATGTAAAATATAACATAAAGTGAAAAATTATGAATTCCATGTTAATATTTACTGTGTCTTTCTGCTAATGAGCATGTTTTCCACTCATAACTCAACCTACGAGTTAGCATGGTACCTCTAAAATAGTAACTTCCAGGGTACCTGGGTGGCTCGGTCAGTTCAGCATCCAATTCTTGATTTTGGCTCAGGTCATATCTCAGGGTCATTAGATTGAGCCCCTTGTCAGGCTCCTCACTGAGCATAGAGCCTGGTTAAGACACTCTCTCCCTTTCCCTCTGCCCCTCCCCCACTTGTGCTCACTCTCTCTCTCTCTCTCCGTCTCTCTCAAAATAAAATAAAATAAAATAAGATAAAATAGTAACTTCCTTCTCCTTCTTCAGGTGCAGAAAGACTCCTGAAATAAATTGGCATAGGTGGTGATGGTTTATTGCTCTAGTTTATCTTACCTAATCTCCTCTTCCATTTTTAATTTGTTCAGTCATTAATTAAACTGATGTTAATCAGGTATATCTGCTATATACCAGACCCCATGTTAAGTGCTATATATGTACTGTACTGAATAGAACATAAGTAGAATATGAAGAGTATAGTATATTATTATATACTTAGATAAACATATCAAATTGCAATCAGTGGTTTCTACTATAATGGAAAAGGATATGATGCTCTGAAAGGGAATAATGGTGATTTATTTTAAATGGATTACTCACAGGAGGCCTCGCTGAAAAATATTCCAACCAAGAACGAAGATTGAGAAAACTCATTCCAAGCAGAGGGCAGACTAAATCATGCATGAAGATACCGAGGCAGGACTCTGCTTGGAACGAGTATGGCAAGAAGGAGCACGGAGAGAAGGAGGAGTGGCTAGGTGGCATGAATGGTAGGAAGTAGGGTGGAAATTCTGGAGAGGAAAGTGGGGAGCACCTTTTGCAAGTCTTTGAAATTGGGCTTTAGATATTCTAAGTGAAATCACAAACCATTAAATTGTCTTATTCAAGGATATGATTGGTTTTCTATGTTAAAAGAGATGTGGTGTGTAGATAATGGGTTGGAGGGAGCCAAAAGTGGGAATGAAGAGACCAGTCAAAATCATGGCCATCCCTGGAAAAGATGGTGGCGGCTTGGCTTGGGGGCAGTGGCCATAGAGATGAAGATACAATGACAGATGTGACACCAAATAATTTGGAAATGGAACTGACTGGACTTCCTATGAGAATCCCAAGAATGAATTAGAATTAGAAATTAGAATTAGAAATCAGAATTAGGCAATTCAAGTCAGAGAATTAGAATTCAGGAATTAGAATCAGGAAATGAGATGGAGAATTCTCTGAGACTACACCAGTAGTCCACTCCTGACACAATTCTTCTTAAATATAAAAACATATTCTTACTGGGAATGGGTCCCACATTCATTATGACTCTTACTCTACCTTTTTTTTCATCAGCAGTAAATCATAGTTAACCATGAATATTTCTTTCTGTACCTCGCCATTGAGATCATCAAATTTCCCTGCCCTGCTCAGCTTGTAATCAGACTTCTCAGCTCTCTTTCCGAAAGAGGCCACTCCAGATTATATTTCCATTGAATGCATTGGTTTTCTATAACATTCTTTATTCTTGCTTTGCAAGGCTCATTGCCTTCCATATCCCCAACTTCTAGTCTTCTCCTTTCCCACATAAACCATTCAAACACAATTCTTCACTGACCGTGTAATACTCAGTTGGGTGGCCATCAAATCAGATTAAATCTAAAGCAAGGCATACTCAAGTAATTTCTGAACAATCAATAATCAATTTCAGAAATATTTTTTAGTGTTTGATAAACTCTAAATTCTATTGTTCATTATCAACAAGAGAAAATTTAAACTAGTTGAGTACTAAGTTTAGAAAATCCTTTTTTCAATACCAATTACATTTCTAACTTTCTCTGAATGCAATTCATCTGTTTTACTAATGCTCACCCTGGAATCAAGTGTTCAATAATTCATACAAAATAATTTTTGCCAGTTACTTTCTTGGTGGATGTATTGAATAGTTATTCTATTAGCATATAATTCCTCATTTTCATTTTCTTGACTGAGTAATTATTTTAGACATCCTCCCAATAAAATGCATTTGATGTCTTTTGCTAAAATCACTTAAACAGTAAGATTAGGTTCACATTCTGCACCTGAGACCTCCCTTCTTACTCTAGGAAAAAAGTGTATTAGAAACAGTCTTGAATATTTATTTTAAATTTCTCATATATTCATATGCCAAGTGCCCTAAGTCTTTTATTGCCTAATCTTGGTTCCCTAATCAGTAGTATTATGATATATCCTCAGACATTTTCCCTGAAAGAATTCGTTCCATAGGTTTGGTAATTTGCCTAAAATCTTAACAAACTATATATATTTAAAAAGTTTATTTACTTGATTATTGATGCTACTTATAACATTTTAAAGCTACATATCATTATTTAAATAAGAAACATAAAAAACTTCTGGAGCACTATCAACAATTCTAATAACTCATAAATTACCATGTGTTCATATCCAAAGGATTTTTTTTTACTATAACTAAAATACCTTTCTTTCCTAGCAGTGGCTGACCCAGCAGCATTTAACAAGACTATAAACACCCAATCAATCAGAAAAACAAGTCATTCTGTTGAGAAAAAAAAAGCTGGTGAATCTTTAGCATTGTTTCTCAAAATCAAAGTCCATAAAGATCATTTATTAAGAATATCAAGGTGCACACTTGTGAGGCAATATCCCAAAGGTCTGGAGAGGGACTTAGGAATCCACCTTTATTACACAAACCCCAAGACATGCTCATCAAATCAACATATGAGAACCATGGAATTAGACCATGCCACTGGACAGGTGTTAAATAGCTATGTAACAAGTTACTAGAAAGAGGATAGAATTAATCCACTAATCCAAAAGATGGGTGTGTTGCTGATACAAAACAATTTTCTACAGAAATCACTTTTTTTTTTTTTTTTTTTTTTTGCTGTAGTTTAGCCCTTATGCAGAGAGGAGAGAACCTGTGGGATTATAGCAAAAATGAAAACCTTGTAAAAATAACCGACTAAAGAGTTACCTTAAAATTTGAGGAATAGCGCATCAAACACAAAATTATAAGCACTTATTTCATCCAATGAGATTAAAACATGGAAAGTCTGATGATAGCTGCCTCTTGAAATTAAATGGTATTTTCTGTGATGGCATAGAATTCCTGAGATTTAAAGAGTGACAGAGTCACCCAGGCACTTGCTGAGAATATTGCCTGTAATTCTACCTCTCTCCTGGCCCGGGTGTCATTATTGTGTAATCAGGAGATATCAAGTTATTCCACTGATGCTTCTTTTCCATTTTTCTGAAATCTGTCCTTTTCTTGTAAGGATGATGAGCAAAATTCTGAGTGCAATATTGCTGTGCCTAAGAACCGTGCTTTCATGGAAGAAAAAGAAAGGTGTGATGAAACAGTCTCTTTATCCCTGTGTGTATGTGGAAGCAGCAATCTATTTGTAGGGACCTGGGGACACTACAGATGTTCTTTTGTGCCTTAAAATTCAGAGAGCACTCGCCTCCACACAGAATTACCGCACCTGTTTATGAAGCAGCAGGACCCATCTGACACAAGATATGTTTAGTACATGTCTGAAGAATTAATAGAGGGATAAGTAAATGAGATAGGACAGAAATATACAATTAGAAAAATAAAGCAAAGTCCTAACTAAATAATTATGAAACAAAGGAGGGAGGTCAAAAGCCTACAAACCCCCCAAAACCTTTGTATGTTAAATCAAATGCCCTGTCCTCAATCAGGACAAAACCTAGGGTGCTCTTAGCTAATGGCAAAAACAAAGGTTTTATTGGCAACAGAAATAGGTCGAACAGAAGTATGTTGATTTCTAGAAAAGTAGAAAATTTATGTCCTGAGGTTGACATGATGACATGGTAATATAAAGCTGAAACTTATGGAGAGATCATAGTTGGAGAAAAATATTTATAACTTGTATACTAACACACGGGAGCCTACCATGGGCCAGGGGCTGTGTTGAGCAGATTCATCATCCCTCTTTGTTTTCAAACCCTTGCATTGGGGTCATTCCTTATGAGAAACTGAGGCTTGCCCATGGCCAGGTAGTGATTAGTGTATATGCATCACAGCCGGTTAAGAAATTCTCTCTGAGCATTTGTGAACAGCCAACATAAAACACGTGTCTGACTGACAGGAAGGCTCACTCTTCATCTCCTTTTCCACGTGGACTCTCTTCTACCACGGTCCTGGTAGCCTATTTTGCATAGTGGAGTTAAAATGGAGTCTAATGGAAAAAGAACGGGCTCTCGGGAGACCGACGATTAGTTCTGCATGCCTGTTACTGGGGGCAACACTTTCTGCCACATATTCCCCGGACAGACATGTCACAAGAGTGGCTGGGAGATAAACCGGAATAACTGTAGATCCTCTTTGTTTGTAGGAAAAAGAACATGGTTCAAGATCAAGGTGTGTCACGTCCAGTTCTTGCATTAAAAATAAATAAATGAGGGGCGCCTGGGTGGCTCAGTCGTTAAGCGTCTGCCTTCGGCTCAGGTCATGATCCTCAGGATCCTGGGATCGAGCCCCGCATTGGGCTCCCTGCTCAGTGGGAAGTCTGCTTCTCCCTCTCCCACTCCCTCTGCTTGTGTTCCTGCTCCCGCTCTCTCTCTCTGCCAAATGAATAAATCAATCTTTTAAAAAAAAAAAAATAAATAAATGAAATAAAGATCCTTTATTTCTGCATCCTCAGCATCTAGGATCCATGGAAGGGTGGGAAGGGGAGTTAGTCCTGTTTCCTGCTATCCAAAGTCATATAAATTTTAACCTGATTTCCTGTAGGGAAGCACTAAATATAATATATTGAAAAATGCTGATTAAAAAAAGCTCAGTAGGGGCGCCTGGGTGGCTCAGTCGTTAAGCGTCTGCCTTCGGCTCAGGTCATGATCCCAGGGTCCTGGGATCAAGCCCCGCATCAGACTCCCTGTTCAGCGGGAAGCCTGCTTCTCCCTCTCCCACTCCCCCTGCTTGTGGTTCTGCTCTCGCTATCTCTCTCTGTCAAATAAATAAATAAAATCTTTAAAAAAATAAAAAATAAATAAAATAAAATAAAAAAAGCTCAGTATATTTTCCTTCCAGCAACTCCATCAAGCCCTCCTACATTGTCTTTTAGAGCTTTTGTGTCATGCTGTGCTGTTCTGCTATGTTGTTTTCCTAACTCTAAAGCTATACGGTCCTCAGATAGTCACATTTTTTTCTTTGCCCACTCTATCACTTTACTCAGTATATAGGAATTTCTCCCATATTTGAGAAGCTTCCACTTCATACCTGAACATGCCAATAGTAACAACATATTCTCAAAAACATAACGATGTTCAAGAATTATCTCTTTATTGAAATGCATTGGGCAGCAATTTTGTGTACATAAACAGAAACTTAAGAAAATTTCAGAAACCTATGATTCAGATAGTAGCAATAGATGGCCAAATGTTCTAGAGCTCAGCTCTGGTATACTGATAAAACATTTTAATATCTAGTGCTGTCAATGATTTGGGGAAAGTAGCATTCACACACTGCTGGTGTGCATTTAAATAAGAGGTACAAATGTTTTCAGAACTGTCTGATAGTCCTTACCCACATTGACTATTCAGGTCCTTCTTGTGGATTTATATACTATATAAATAAGTATATATAAAAATACATTTGGTACTAGGATTTTCACTATAGACTATTTAAAAATAGCAAACTGTCCACTAGTAGAAATAAAATATGGTCACGTAAAATATGTAATGGGATAGTAGTATGTAATAAATAAGGAATATAAAATGAAATGGAAAGATGTCCACAGTGTATTATGAAAAGAAAAAAAAAGTAAACTAGAGAACACATTTTACAGTACCAAGCCATTTTTAAAAATTTAGATTTATCTGTGTGTGTGTGTGTGTGTGTGTATACTTAGTGTGTATAGAAAAATGTCTGGAAGATACCCACCAAGCCATTAATAGTGATTACTTTTGGAGAATAGTGATTACCCTACCTTGGAAGTGTTGGAGTGGGAGATTTCAATGTATTCCTTGTAAATCTCTGTATTATTTAATATTTCCATTGACATGTCTTACTCTTGTAATTAAAAAAAAAAAACCTCAAAACCATATAGAGTTAAATGATGTACATTAACATTCTCACAGATATGAGCATGAGAAGATCTAAGCACAAGGATATGTATTTCTGACAACATGCTGTCTTAAAGCATGAGAGAAATCACCTGGGTAAGCAAATATGGGCATTTAAAAATTTGTACATCACAAAGACCTATGATCACCCACGATCCATGAAAGCATACATGGACCTCTCTCCTTTTAAAGCCACCACCTGAATTTAACTTCTAGGGAGGGAAAATATTGTGATGCTACAAAACAGTTTCTCTCTCTTGATGAGAGAAGATGGGATGTTACATCTACAGAGATGATCTACTTCATGGTACCAGAGTCTCTGTGCTATAGTTCTAGTCTGTCATATCATAATAGTACAGTGTCATACTTTTTTTTCTCACTCTCTCTCTCTTCCTCTCTTTTAATAGGAGGAAAATAATGGATTGTCTGAACAGAAGTATTGGAACACTACCCATTATTTTTTTTTTCCTCAGACTTGAAAAGTAACCAAATTACTTCTTAACACTGTATATTTCTTGAAGTATGCAAATAACTACATCTAAAAATATTAACAATAGAGTCATCAGTCTTATCAACACCTTCTTTCTCCTCTGTCTTAATGTTGATTTATTCTACATTAGAAAGCTTACTTTATGCCATTATTTCATGTTGGTGTATGCACGTATAAACATATTATCTGACAACAAATAAATTATCCTCATACCTCCCCTACTTCCCATTGATTATCTCACTCCTGGTCTGGGGCCATGAATCTAGGGCTATTTATGATCTCTAACTGATCAATTGACTCTTAGTTACTTAAAGGCTACATCTTGCTAGCTGTTGCTTGTTAAGTCAGGTAATTATAACTTGATTTTGTAAATGCAGCTTCAAAAAAGGGGAAAAAATAATAAAACGGCTCAAGTTTTAAAAGGACACATTTCAACATAATTACAGCAGGCGATTACAAAATGCCTACCTTATGAGTCTGAACAGATTGCCTATAATCACATTAATGTGATTGTAGCCTGGACTTATAAAGCATACTTGATGAAGATTTAACATGCTTTCTCATACCACACCAGCCACGGTCTCTCTTTTTAAAAATAGAAACAGGAATAAACGCCATTCTAATTTTGCTCTTTTTCTACTTCAATCAGTTCCTACATCATTAAGATTTTCTAGGTAGGGGGTATTATTGTCTCAAGCTGGAGGCTTTTAAAGATTTCTCTCTACAGCAGCATCACACCTGGCAACTGCTGGGAGATGGGTTATGACTTCAAGTTTTGTTCTCATCCCTTTAGGGCTAATAGGACAACTAATAGGTCAGGTGGGATATTCTGAAATGTAGTTTTTTTAAATTGCTTTAAGTACTTCTGACCAAAACCCATTAACCTTCACACATCTCTACCAGAAAAGCAGAAAAAGGCTCTTCTGAGGCTTGGCCATACTGTGCCAGCCAAGTGCTCTCGGCCCTTCGTGGCAGGTCTGGTGCATTTGTGATAATGAAAAAAATGTCCATTGTGGAGGCTCGCGTTTTGCAGATTAGCAACTGAGAGGAAAAAAAAAAAAACAAAACTTGATTTAAAAGGCAAGTGTATATTTGTTTGTGGGCTTTAATTTTTAACAAATTAAATCTAAGTTTAATTCTAATTCAATTAGCTTATATCACAGAAAGAGTCAAGGTTATTTTTTGTCACTATCTTCAATTATCTCAGTTTATACAGTAAATAGCCCTGGTTGAAATTCTAGAAGTAAGCATAATCATCTTGGCAAATGTGAATGTGAGATTAAACATCAGTGAATATGCTATTTAATTTGCATATTTACTCATATCCTGTGGTAGAAATTTATACATACATTGGACAGACTTGAAAATCTAAATCTTGTTACAAAGTACTTGGAAAGGTGAAATGTTCCCCTTCGTACTCAAAGCTCTCTTACGTAAATACAAGGAAAACCATCCTCATCAGATCAACTGCTGTCTTAGCTTGTCACTAGTAGACTTAAGGTTCTGAATTAATTCATAGTAATCATATCCTAGATGGAGACACGGTAACCTTTGATGATGAGCTAACTAAGGAAATATTTAACGCAACCATACATGGAACAGAACATAGATAAGATGTCCAATTACATAGGAATTTGGAAGAACTGCTAATTTTTCTTGAAAGGGCAAGGTGAATAATCTCAAAATTTCAAGAGGCGATGTTCTAACTACAGCAATTTATAGACTGAAAATTTTGTGTGGAAACATAATGTAGACCTCCAAATTATTCTTTGACTTATATTTAAAATAATGGTGTGATCCTCAGTCTTCTGAAAATGCTGCCTAACACAAGCTCCTTTAATTAGCTAAGTAGATTTATAGCCCCTCTTTTATTGGGCGAGTTCCAACTTTACGTCAGTTGGAACATTGACAGTATCTAAAATCATTTGAAATAGCTGAGTTAGTCTCAAAAATATTAACAGGTACTCTAATGCTGCATGTATTATTACTTTTTAATGCTACATGTGTTCTCTGATACTTTTTGTGAACAATTAATGAATATTCATAAAACTGAACTGACACCGATAAACACTGGACAGGAATCTTACTAATGGAATAGAATGTTCTACAAAATAAACTGACCAAACAGTCAAATTCTTATCACAAACCACATTGACATAATATTCTATTTTTATAAAAGTCAAAGAACACTTTTGAACTTTGTAGTCTCTGGGTAATCTCTTAAAAGTATAAACATGTATAGCCAGTGGTGAAAGACAGTTCCATTTGAAATAATGAAAGGGATTTCCTACTTATTTGTCATAGTTCCAAAACTATTATAAGTTTCAGGTTAAGAAACCAGAAGCGGCAAGAACAGACACTATGCACCTGATGTACCAAATTATTCTGGTTCAGTAAGATTCAAACATCTTGAGTTTCTGTATACTCTGCCAAATTCTTGTTATTATGCTGGCCTATTTAACTGGCTAATTAAGGATTCTTCACCCCAGTTTAGAAGATCCCTTTCCAAAGAGATCAGCATATATACATGTATCACTTATTATAATTTTTAAAATGTAAAAAAAAATACAGACTAGCCACTAACTCGAAGCCTAATTTTACTTCAAATATGTTAGCCAGATACGCATTTGATTTAGAACAATACGTAATGAAGTTCTAATATTTTAAAATAGTTGAATGGCATTTACTTTTCAAGAGTTGTGTGAAAACCGTCTAATTTTATGGTATGTAATGATTATAAGTTAAATATTACCCTTCAAAGAAATTAAAGATGATGACTCATAAAAGTAAATGAAGATTTTCAAGGTAAATATGAAGGTTAGTCACTGAAGCTTGGCCAGTATTTCCTAATACCTAGGCTACCCCTGCTCTTATAAAGCAAAGGGGAAAGCACTCACTGCATATCATGGTTTGCCTACTATCTCTTTCAGTGTCCCTCCCAAGGGGATTCTAAGGAATACACATAATTCTTTAAGGTATTTTATTTGTTTTGTTTTGGTTTGGTTTTTTGTTTGTTTTTTAATCAAATGTTGTCAGGTCAAAAGGGTGTTAGGGGAAGGTCATCTAAACTATCTTTTGGAGATCCATAAGGTCAAAAACACGCGAGCTGTGAGAAATCCTTCAACAAAAACAAAGCAAAAACAAACAAGCGAGCAAAAAGAATCCCCAGGTCTAGCAATATTTTTACCATATGGTTTCCAAGGTTTTGACAATTTGTAGCATCTGTTGGCAGCCCAATATTTGGGGCAATACCATTCTAAAATAATTTTTCAGAAATTATTCAGAAACCGATTTCTAAGGTTCATTGGAACTTATTTTATATCTCATGAACGGGGCTCATTTTCTTCACTCTTTCTGAGGCCACACAGAACCCATATCCTGATCACTTTCCACGTGGTTTGTGACTTTCTGTTTCAATTGTACAGCCTTTGTATTCATCTTACTAGACACAACCAGTTTCACATTTGTAAGACACTACACGTTGCTCAGCTCCTTCATTTTCAAAGATTCTCATATATGTAGAAGCTCATACTCTCAAATCTACACTTCTAGAGAACTGCAATGCTGCCCATGTTCGTACTTGAATCTACTAGTTACCACATGAAGACGCTGTTTGAGCAAATCTCATTCTCTGGCCACACCAAATGCATTCTCCCAGCTTCTGTACCTGTGCTCATTTGGCCACATTTCCTAGAACGTGTCCTTCATCCCAGTCGGTGTAACCAGGTGTGTGGATCTTTTCTTCAAGTTCTGTCTATTCCAAGAAGCCTCACCAGTCGTATGCGTTGAGGTGCTATCTGTTTTCACTTCATTCCATTAGTACTTGTCAACTTTACCACTATTCTTAAGTGTTAGTCTCGATTATTATTAAAAATTGTGTCTATTGCTACCTCTTTTTTTTTTTTTAAGATTTTATTTATTTATTTGTCAGACAGAGAGAGAGAGAGCACAAGTAGGGGGAGTGGCAGGCAGAGGGAGAAGCGGGCTCCCTGCTGAGCAAAGAGTCCAATGTCAGACTCAATCCCGGGACCTTGGGATCATGACCTGAGCCGAAAGCAGATGCTTAACCGACTGAGCCACCCAGGAGTCTCAACTGCTATCTCTTGATCTGCGTGCCTTTATTCTACCAAGTAGCCTCTTAGAGTACAGAAATATGAATGTATTATTATTGTTATTTTTGCGGGGGGGTATCTAACATAGTAACTTACATATAGCAGGTACTTAATAAATATATACGGCTGCTTGCACTATTATTTATTCAGTCACTTGAATCATTCACTAAATATTTATGTCTATTTGTTTCCAAGGCTAGGATTTAGCACATTTCACTAGGGGTGTGATGAGTTTTCGAACGCTGGTATTCTGTTAATCTTGCTGGAGTATATGCCTGTAGATTGCTGGTGAAGACCAGAGAAGAGGTGGTGGAAGCCGGTATTTTGAAGGGATGAGGGCAATAGTCATGAAAGAAGCTTTGCAAAGAAGATGCTAGAAGCAGCTTCCTGCCTGTGTGCGCAGAGCACGGATCATAGTTGTCCATTTCTTTGTGAACAGCCACCATTTGTTAGTACTGCCACGTGACACTCAAACTTCTCAGCTAGTGAGACCGGAAACTGGAATCCAGATGCCAATCTGTCACAAACTACACTGTAATTCTATAGCCACTTGATAGTTTTCAAAGGATTTTACATGTATTATTTAATCACATTTTATATTCATATCAATCAGAAGGACCTGGGACATTTGGTTGGTCCAGTCTTCAATTAAGCAGCTACTCCTCAGTGAAGAACCTAAAATACAACCCCACTATTATTTGGCTATTCTTATAGTACTGGTGTTTTTTGAACAGGTTTATACACACTCGCTGTTGGGCATTAACTCTTTCAAGTGCAAGATTATCATTTATTTCATCTGCAAAAGCCTTATTTTATGGAAAAATCAGGTAATAATGTAATGACTTAATGCAAGTGCCCGAGGTGCCCACTTTGGATCTTAGGAACCCACACGATGTACCTCGGTGAGTTATAAATTTCAGCAAACCGAGATGACATTTAAAATCAGTCTTCCGTGTTATGCTATGCTTCGAGAACAATGGAATGCCCCTCCAACAACGTAGGCTTAAACTATCTCTGCTTCTGTGTGTGCTTCTTTAAAGGTGATAATAATACGAAAGCAGAGCTGGGAGTCAGGGACTCTAGTTTACAAACACCAGTTTACTGAAGCTGCTTCCTACTAATAACTAAGTTCCAAAATGAGTCAAACAGAAATGGAATGCTGAACAATTAAGATTCTCTCCCCATAAGCCCATCTCTATCATTTTATTAAAGGCTACTGGGAAAACCCTTACTGAATAACTAATTCTAAATTATATTCGATGAAAACAAATTAATGTAATAATTTTCTTTCTGAAATTAATTTAAATCTCTGCGGATGCTGCAACAAATTTAGTCTTTACTATGCATACAAAAAGTTATGAAAAGCCTTATTGCTCTCACCGCTTAAGGCAAAGATTCATTGTTTCACAGTTACTGGTAACGGCCATTATTTCAATTTAGCAAACTTGCTTTCATCAATCATTTTTGCCTATTTGGCTCAAATATTTAAAATTCTCTGTATTTTGTCACTATAGATAGCATACTTGCTGAGATGCTGTTGTACGATGTATAGTATTCCCAAAAGGCTTTATTTCACTTATAGAAATCCTCCCCCATTTTCCCTCCAATTTTGTTCTTGCCAATGAACTCAAACACAGGAAATACCATCGTCATGCATATTATAAGGTTCAGATGTTGCTTTTAGTTGATTAAGTGCAAAATGAATTGTATGTGTTTACATTGAGGCTATTTCATCCAAGTAACTACTCACTCTTGCTTTAGAAAGATTCAACATTTATATCATGTCTGAACATCTAACACTAAAATTGTCTTTTTCTTCCTGTTAATCAAAATCGTGCCATTAGTAGGATTTAAAAAATATATTCAATCCAAAGGCACTTTTGTGAGGGTATAACAAAATAAATATATTTGTAATTAATCTAACAGTCACACATATTAATTATATATAAAATATTAAATTGAGAAAAACAAATTAAAAAGCCACAAATATTTTTGATGGCATGAGAAAAGGACCTTTTAGAAATTAGTAAATAGAATTTTGGAAAAGGTCATTGGAAGGTGCCTAATTGCCCAAACAGGCATGGGCCCTGTTAATAGATACTCAGGATGAAGCCCTATAGAGCCAGGGAAGTGGAGAAGAGATGTCTCTCTGGCTTAACTCCAGGACAATGATTTAACTCCACGGAAAGTCCATTAAGCTCTCTTGTTATCCATTTACAAGTACCTGGGTTGTTTTATTGAGAAGACTGCAGATGAGCCCAATTCTAGATCAAGATAAAGCCATGGATGACCTTAATCAGCGTCCTGACTGCACTCCCTTACCTGTCCCCTCCTGTTAGGGAGCTCACCAGGGCTTCCATTAACCGAATACCCCAAACTGGGAAATTCTTCCCAAGCTCTGAAAGTATTTGGACCAAGGGGATTGGCCTTTACCCAGAGATGAAGTCTCCACTGGAATGTCCTGTGCAGACAGGTCCTGAAAAACTATCCAGTTAGGGAAGTATGAGAAGTCTCTCTCCTATAAAAGGCAATTTTTACTGGCTCTTTCCTCTTCCTATTTGCCATGGATACAGCCAGACCTCAGCTGACCTGCATTAAAAGGTATGGAACCAGCTTTGCTCTACGCAAAGATGATCCTGGGTTGTGGGCCATGACAAGGCTGAAGCCAAAGCTTCTTTCAGAGTAAAAAAGAACTAACAGTGTAACACATTTAAACAGGGGTCTGAGGATATAAGGACGCATTAGGGTCCCTGAAGACTTTATCAGCTCTCTATCACTCCCCACCATATGCTATTATTGACTTTCTTTCTTTCTGCTCTCTGTCTCTATTTATTTTTCCTTCCTTCCTTCCTTCCTTTCTTCCTTCCTTCTTTCCTTCCTTCCTTCCTTTATTTGCCCATTGATATTCTTTTATATTTAGCCACCCATTTTTTCCTACCTGGTTCCAATCATAAAATCTAATATTGTGCACTGGTTTTGTGTAGGTCCACTGTGTTGACAGAAGGGGAGAGAAATGTCTGGCCTCTGAACTCACCTCACAGTGAGCAGGAAAAAGAAAAAAATAATGTAGTATTCAAAGAATCTAATTTTCCTAAGAGAATAATTTAAGCATGAAACCCACTAGAGCAGGAAATTTAAAACAAAATGAAAATCTTATGTTCAAATAGAAATACAGGGTTGGGGGTCAAAGACTGAGTGAGTCACTGGAAAACCTATAAATCTGTATTTTGTAGTAAATTAAAAAAAACAATAAATTTAGCAACTCCATGTCATTTTATCCAATCTAAATTTTTTATTAGTAATAACCAACACTATAGAACTACTTTCCATTTGCCATGCCTTACTCAAAGGATACTTTTCTGGATCTAGCCCATATTATAAATACAATTCCTACAAATCTATTTACTTTGTGTTAAATGGTATGAATGAAAGCCTTCATTTTTGTGCAAGAACATCAACCAAATGGTCAATGCCTGCCTATGTGGCTTTGTCTCTTAAGTTATGTGCCCTAATTCAGAACTTAGAATAGCTTGCAACTCATATGTTGAAATTAAAATGTGAGCCTAGATGGACAGACAGATACGGACAAACAGCATTCTATACTTGTACTTTTACTCTCTGATTGAGAGTGATTAGCATATTTTATTCATTCTAGGTTTGATTTTTTTTTTTTTACTTTCCCACATATGAATGGAGTTACAAGTCCATTTTATGAATACGTGTCTGTATTGGATGAACATCCAGAAACTACCAAACCTTGTCTCTCTCTGAGAGTACTAACAGTGGTGTTAGGAGAGCACCAGCGTCCAGTCCTGGCTCTGGAAGGAGCCAAGCACTTTCTCTTGGGCACTGGCCCTCCCAGACCTGAGCATCATTTCTACAGCATGATGATAATACTTCCCTTCATCTGTTTAGAGAGCTGTTTAAAGGTTAAACAAGGGTGGGATTAGTATGCTCTAATCAAATAGTGCTACAAAACAGCACTTTCTTTTCAGGCTATTATAGCTTCGTTACATATTTGCCACTGGAATTACAAAGAGTTTGTGGGTAAAATAAATACTGATAGATTGTGATTTTCTTAGTGACATGGGAAATTTCTATAATATCTTCTGCTACATTTGGGAACAAAGTAATAAGTTCCCAAATCTGGAAGAAGACTATGCAGATTAAATGCACTGCCTGATTATCACCATAAAAGAAATTAATTTCCATGCATGCTTTGGTTCCTGTGATGAGACAGGAGACTATCATTATGATCATGATCATGATCATCATCATCATCCTTTAGATAATTGATGAAATGTTTTGTCAATGGTACAGTGATATATTAATGATAATAATTTAGTCAATTAAAATATATGTGACACAATTTAGTCAGTATGAAATATATATAATGCAATTTTGTTCTAGTATATTAGATTCTTCATATCTTAGGAAAATCTCTGTATTATACAAAATTTAATGTAGTATTCCAAGTATCCCTAAGAGAACAATTTAAGCATGAAACCCACATGAGCAGGAAATTCAAAACAAAATTAAAATCTTATGTTAAAATAGAAAAA
Organism: Halichoerus grypus; assembly: GCF_964656455.1. Classification (NCBI taxonomy): domain Eukaryota; kingdom Metazoa; phylum Chordata; class Mammalia; order Carnivora; family Phocidae; genus Halichoerus; species Halichoerus grypus. The sequence continues at coordinate 196,058,703 of NC_135714.1, forward strand.
TACAGCCGGGGGTCAGATTGAGTGAGTCAATCCAAAATATCATATTTCATATTCTGATATGTGATTTTTCTAAATTTTTTATGAGCTGTTATAACCAAAGGATAAATTGAAGCATTCTAGGTAACCTCCCAAACCCATACTTTAAGACTCAGCTTTTGAGACATTATCTTAGTGGGATGTTACTGTAATGTTCTATTGGTTTAACAGTGGCACTTGGAAAGGGCTGGTAGCATCCCACTACACAGGCACGGCGACCAGACAGCAATGATCATGATCTGGATGGGTCAGTTGGGTCAGTTACAATACCATAGAAAATCCAAGAGTCTAGAGGGTGGCAAGAAAGTATTTGACAAGGACAGCACAGTTCCTTAGTCAACCTAGATTAATTTTGGAAGATTATTTTAGACATAATGAGATTATAAACTCCTAATCTAAGTCTGACCTGTCAAGTTTTTCATAGTAGTCTTGATCTTTAGCCAGATAGAAAGTTGGATTTAAAAAAAAAAAAAAAAAAATCTGTTGAAGACCTCAAGAGAGAAATACTTACACTTTAAGTATGGAGAGTCCCGCAGCAAGGTACATTATGCTCACGGTGGTGTGCAAAAGTTGGGATATTGATAAGGTTGGAAAACAATAACAAGCCCTCTCTCCCCTAAGTGACACTTATATCCATTAGACTCTCAAGGTGACTGATGAGAAGGAATATTTCTGTTAACAATCAGTTCTAAAGTTACCCCTAACTATGAAATGGTCCAATTCACAACTCTGTATATCTCAGTAATGACTATGTGCTTATTTAACCATAAAATCTATAAAACACACCCACAGAGACAAGCAATTCAACAGCAATAAAGCTATAGAAATTGTTAGAGGTAGTCGATGAAGTAATGCTGAATCGGATCCCATTTTTATTCAGGTAATTACTGTACCCATTTGTCTGTGAACTACTTTTTTCAGGCTCTCTTTCAATTATTTCTCAGTGAAAGAAGACAAATTCCCTTGCTTTAGACCTTTGCTTTAATGACAGTGTTAATTTGAATTCTCAGTACATTGGCTACATAGTCTTCATTTATTAGGCAATAATGCACAGAGTCACTTCATCAACCAAAGCTAATATTCTTTGTGTATTTAATTAGATTTGAGAAGCAAAGAAAAAGCAGGTAAAAATGTCAGATTTACTCCAAAAATAAATCCAAATGTGGCCTAGATTAAATGCAGATAGGGAATAAATTGATTGACTGTGCTGTGGAAATGCTGAAGCATTTGAAAAGATATGCTGGTGAAAACTGTCTTTCCAGACTTACAACTTCTTATTACACTATGGTAAAGCCCCAACTCTGCAGGAGTTCTTTTCACTATAGATTACTGCAGTTGTACTCACCATAGACACTTAGGTAGACAGCCCATTGAGACAACCAGAGGGTGTTTTCACAGGTTTCATGAATACAGATGAAATGAATTATTACAAAAAAAAAAAAAGGATATGAAATTTGCAATTTCATATTTTAGTAGTAAAATAGTTAAACTGTTAGTTTAAAAAAAAGCAATTTCTTTTTTTTTAAGTTTAATTTATTTAAGTCATCTCTATACCCAACGTGGCGTTCGAACTCACAACCCTGAGATCAAGAGTCGCATGCTCCTCCCACTGAGCCAGCCAGGCACTCCATTAAAAAGTAATTTCTTATGTGAATGTATCCTTTCGTCATCTGAAATCTTATAAACATGTTTTTTTTTAAATCAACAATAGCCAAGTCAAAGTTTTCAGAAGATCCCCAGCCCCTTCAGACATTGCTCATGTTGAAGAGTAAAATTAATCAATTAAATGCAATTAGATCTGATATAAAATACCACCAACTTCTCATTAAATGTCATCAAAGCTAAAAATAAAACTTCCTTTCCTCTGTTTTCCCTCTAAGGTATCACTCTGCTAACATAGATGTTACAGACAGCCCCACGGAGAGGAATTTTATTAGCTCCCTATCACAGGTTTTCCATAGGATGGGTCTCCTGAGCAGTGCATTTCAGTTTACAGCCTTCTTTCCTATATAAGAGGCTTTGTAGCTGAATTTTGTCACCCAAGTTGGCTTTTGTTTTGTTTGACAGTTAACTGTCATAAAAGCAATATCTTATGTGGTATTTTCTTTTGTACCATATAAGCTTCTTTTCTGGGAGAAAAGGTCAAAATTATTTAAAGAAACTCATTAATAAACTATTCGGTATGTGGGAGCCTTTGTCTTATTTCTTTTTAAAAATTGAATGACCTATTTATTAACGGAATACTGGCAGTTTATATCATTTCAAATTATTTCCCCAAGTACCACTAATATTATGAATACAGCAACGACTTCTGTAATTTCCACAAATAATAAAAATAGATTCTTTAACTGAGATCTTAATCAATGATTAACACTTCCCAAAGTGTATAGCATGCTAAGTAACTAGCACCCAGCTAGCAACTGATAACACTGGTGTTCAAATCAAGGCATCCTTACTCTAAACTTGGCAAGATACCTCTACATATATAACGAAAGGATAAATTGTACAAGTAAATGTAATAAACCATTTAAATACGGAAACTGAAAAAAAATTATGATTGAAACTGATATGACCCAAACAACAAAATATTTAAAAATGAGTTATATGTGACGATTAACATCTTATTACATAAACAAGAAATGGACAAGTAGCTAGGACTCAAAGATGTGAAATTATTTTCTTACTATCAAATAATTAATTAGTAGAAGGAAATAAGAGATTGATTTGTGTTCAGAGATTGACTTATGTTCATTGAAGTATATTACTGTTTCAAAAAATTTAAGATGTTTCTAAAAATTTAATGCCTTTCCAGTAAGTTTTGATCATGTGGGGTAAGCAGTCTCTAGATACACTCAGAGATCCCACCTCCTGATATTCATGCGTTATGTAATCTCCTCCCCTTCACAATGGGCTGGACGTAATCACTCACTTCCAAGGAAGATAATGTGGGATGTCCTTCTGAGATTAGGTTATAAAAAGACCCTGGCTTCCATCTTGGGCTCTTGCACTCTTCCTTTCTCAATCTAATCAAATCAAGCTTCCCTCTTGGTGAAGGTAGCTGCCATGTTGGAAGTAGTCCTATGGCAAGATGTGCATGGCAAGAAATGACCTCTAGCTGCTGGGGAGTAAGAACCTGAAGATTGTCAATACTCACAAGTGAGAGCTTGGAAGAGGACCCTCCCGTACTCAAACCTTGAGCTCACTGCAACTTCAATTAACACTTCACTCACAGTCTCATAACAAACCCTGAGCCTGAATCACAGAGCTAAGCTGCGTCCAGACTCAACACAAGAAACTAAGTTTTGGAGTCATATATATTTTTTTTTAATGAAGTAAGATGGAACTAAGATATGATGCCTATCTTTTTTTTTTTTTAAAGACTTATTTATTTATTTGCCAGAGAGAGGGAGAGAGAGCAAGTGAGCACAAGCAGGGGGAGGAGCATACAGAGGGAGAAGCAGGCTCCCCGCTGAGCAAGGAGCCCAATGGGGGACTCAATCCCAGGACCCTGGGATCATGACCTGAGCCAAAGGCAGATGCTTAACCAACTGAGCCACCCAAGGTTCCCAGCCTATCTTTACAATATGTGGAGAGAGGCAGGCACAAACCCAGAGAGGCATACATAAACCCAGTGCAAATGCACTTAAAATAACATACCTTCAAGGACAATTCTATTACACTTAAGTCAGTAAAATTATCTCTGTCCCAAATTATTTCAACTCATGCCAAATCAGACCAACATATAAACTCTGTTTAAAAATTAGGTCTAACTAAGTATTAACAGATAAAAGTTGTTCCTTAAGGACATGGAGCAGAGAGTGGTTAAGAGCTTCCACTTTAGGGGCACCTGGGTGGCTCAGTCATTAAGCGTCTGCCTTCGGCTCAGGTCATGATCCCAGGGTCCTGGGATCGAGCCCCGCATCGGGCTCCCTGCTCGGTGGGAAACCTGCTTCTCCCTCTTCCACTCCCCCTGCTTGTGTTCCCTCTGTCGCTGTGTCTCTCTCTGTCAAATAAATAAAATCTTAAAAAAAAAAAAAAAAGAGGTCCCACTTTAACAACTTTCCAATAGCAAATGTCTTCCCAAATGTAAGAATTAATTCCTCTACCTTCACATTCAGAAATTGGTCAGGTCCATGTTCCTGCTGTTTTGAAAATGCAGCCACAGTTTAAGAAATATATGTTATACTATTACAAAGAAGCTGCAATGTTTCTTATAAATGTTCTGCAACTGCATTGCATTGAGTAAGAATATCTAGTTGCCAAATATGTTTTGAAAGCAATTCAGTGCCCCCATCTCAACAAAATTAATCTCTACTAATTAGCACTGTCTACAAAAGCAAAAATAAAGAGTGGATCTCTGTGAACTAAATAAATTCTGAAATGTATTTATTTACTCCTTAATCATTTCTTATGAAACTTGTAGACTCATAAACAGACTACAGATTTCTTCCCTAAGTATTATCTTCCAAAAATAACTATTAAAAAAAAGTCCAAATCACTGAGTTTTTGCCAATATCTAGTCAAATCAAATTTCAGAGGAAATACTAAGTATTTATCCACAGATTTTAAATGTGACTTTTGAAGAGCATTTATGGTAAAGTTTTCAGTAAATGTTCTAAAGCTGTGACAAAATCTAGTTGCTGTGGAATAGTGTCCACTATATGCACTCAAAGGGAGGGGAAGGATGATGGAAAGAAATCCATGCATTGCTTTTGAAGTTTCAAAGTTGAAAGAAAATGGCAATGCATTCTTTACATAACACATATTTCCCCCACAAATTCATTCATCTCTTTTTCATCGGTTCTTAAGAAACACAACTCCTTCCTATAGGGCCATGACTCTTAGTGAGAAAGGCACAGAGAAGGGAAATGCTGAGAAGATGAAGCAATTCAATGTCCGTGGTTAACCACAGAAAGACTTGACTGAAGGCAGGTTTTCTACAGATGCATTTTCTTCTATTTTACTTTCCTTTTCACCAACATGCCCATAAATCTGGCATTAATTTCATAGTAGTGTTAGTATTGTGCTTAAAAGTGGATCAACAGCACTGACAAACAAGGGGATTGCAGAATGGTCCAAGTAGAGAGAAACATGGCCGGTCCCTCCTTCTGGGATGAAAGTTAGATCAGCATCTGAGTCCTATTATTCTTGATCTAAGGTAATTATTAGATAAGATTTTTTTTTTTTTTTTAGAAAATAGATTCACTTGTGTTCTTTTGTTCATCTTATACAAGTGAGTGATATGTGTGTAGTTTAATAAATATGATGAAACAATTTTGACAGATTTACATTTTGCAGTGGCCCTGCTTGAGTCTGGCATTTGGCATAGCAAGATGGCAGGCAAGGATCTGAGTGTAGTCTGTGAGTAGGGAACTGGACAGACAGGGCAAACTGGCCCCTCATACCTGAGACAATAAGAATTTGTCTCACTGCATGTGCTTCTGGTTCTGTAATGTTACCTTAAAGATTGACAATTAGTAAATATTTAAAATAGAAATTCCGGGGTCACCTGGGTGGCTTAGTTGGTTCAGCGTCTGCCTTTGGCTCAGGTCATGATCCCGGGGTCCTGGGACCTGGCCCTGGATCGGGCTCCCTGCTTGGCAGGAAGCCTGCTTCTCCTTCTCACTCTCCCTCTGTGCTCTCTCTTTCAAATAAATAGATAAAATCTTCTAAAAAATTTAAAAAAAATAAAATAAAATTATGGTTTCTAATGATGACCTTTTAGATCATTTTATAAAAGGCATAAAGCAATATGACAAACCACATGACTAAGGCGTATATATCTTAGATTCGTACAAGACATTAGAGTGAAGAAAGAATAATTTTTTAACACTTCTTAAATGCACATGTAACATTATCAACATAAAGACAAGAAAATTGGGAAAATAATATAAATACAAATACATATACGTAAACTATGATAAAATGCATAAATTTTAATATGGGACACTTATGTTTCATATAAATATGAACACAAGGATACTATGGTCTGGGACGCCTAGGTGGCTCAGTCGGTTAAGTGTCTGCCTTCTGTTCAGGTCATGATCCCGGGGTCCTGGGATCGAGCCCCACATCGGGCTCCCTGCTCAGCGGGGAGCCTGCTTCTCCTTCTCCCTCTACCTGCTGCTCCCCCTGCTTGTGCTCTCTCTCTCTGTCTCTTTTTGTCTCTCAAATAAATTAATAAACAAAGAAAATAAATTTTAAAAAAAGAAGAAAAAAGAATACTAAGATCTGGAAAAAGTACAAAAAAAAAAAAAAAATGCAAGTTAAACCAAGGTTGAAAGTTCTATTGTTCCTTGAATGGTTTTAAAAATAGCCCTACAATAGGGCGCCTGGGTGGCTCAGTAGTTAAGTGTCTGCCTTCAGCTCAGGTCATGATCCTGGGGTCTTGGGATCAAGCCCCTCATCGGGCTCCCTGCTCCAAGGGAAGCCTGCTTCTCCCTCTCCCATTCCCCTGCCTGTGTTCCCTCTCTTGCTGTCTGTCTGTCAAATAAATAAAATCTTTAAAAAAAAAATAGCCTTGCAAGCAACTTTCAAACTTACATATTTTAAAAAAGAAACAAGTTCAGAATCATAGCAATCTAAATTTTTAATAATGACTAATTTATTTGAAAAGCAACAACAAAGGAATTTATTTAGGTTGCTGTCTAATATTTAATTCTAAAATCTTGTCAGCTCAGAATTGGTGCCTTGCCTTTTTAAGAAAGAGTAATAAGGATAATTTCATTATTGGATGTTTTAACTATGCCACCATGATGCTATTGTTCTTTAACTTTGTACCTCTTAAGACATGGTGCTTTGCATCTCAAGCTCCCTCTAAATTTCTCCTTAGTTTTGAAAAGAAGCATCCTTTATAAATGAAAATGTTGGACAATATTTACCAATCAAAGGATTTTTGAAATTAGAATTCAGTGATCCATTACTTCTTCAGGTTTTCATATGATATCCATGCAATATTTCTGAAGATCTTTTAGAAGCGCAGTGCGTACTTATTTTTCTAAGAGACTGCTCAGTGATTTGCAATCCTATCACAGAATGCCACAAGAAGTAGGTAATAACAGAGCAGATGGTCCTAATTATGTAAGTAACATGCAGTAAGCATTCAAAAGGAATTCAGAATATTGTGTGTGTGTGTGTGTGTGTGTGTATGCAGAAAATAGTACGGAAAATATATATACATATATACGTGTATATATGCCACATATAGACTGATGCAATAAATACATACACATGTACATATTTATATTATTTTCCATATGACAAATCCTTCAGGCTTGAAATACATTGAATAGAGGGTATTTTCTGTCATGTAGGAATAGATTACACAAATAATTTCTTAACCTCCCCCTGTTTGAATGGTATTCTGATGTCTTGGAGTGTCACATCAAAAGAGGGAGAAAATATTATTTGCACTCATTCTATAGCTAAACATTTGCCATTTTAAAAGTTGACATTGGGCGCCTGGGTGGCTCAGTCGTTGGGCGTCTGCCTTCGGCTCAGGTCATGATCCCAGGGTCCTGGGATCGAGTCCCACATCGGGCTCCCTGCTCGGCAGGAAGCCTGCTTCTCCTTCTCCCACTCCCCCTGCTTGTGTTCCTGCTCTCGCTATCTCTCTCTCTCTGTCAAATAAATAAATAAAATCTTTAAAAAAAAAAAGTTGACAAAATGTCATACATTTAATATACATTCCCATTTCCCAATTTTGTAGAATTGACAATACTATAACCTTTTGAAATTAACTTTGACCCAAAGATTCTTCTCTTGCAAAAGCTATTGTCAACACTGATTGCAATGAATGCATTCCATTTTATACATTCTGTGGATTTGAAACTAAAATCACTCAGAAACACACCCCTAAATATTCATTTTAGCAGCCCAAAAAGATTTCAAACACTAACATGTTTTAATTGGAGCAACTGAGCAGACATCAAATAGAATGGCACATCCCACCATAATTATACACTTAACAGTTTGACTTCAGTTTCTCCAACTTAAACCCTCGTCCTGCAAGTGGTATCCCACAATGCCCAGCACAATGAGGTGATTATTCAAGTTTTTAACAAATGATTCAAGTACTAGAGAAGTTGTATAAAATAATACTCAAATTATAATTTATACATATTTAAAACAGCTTAAGGTGTATTAAGGTGTAAGGTATAAACGACAATAAATGTTAATAAATTATTAATGGTGCATTCTGACAAGAATTAAAGATGGGCTTGATTCAAATAAAATTCCTGCAGGAGAAAACCATGCACATTTTATTTTATGATTTAAATTCTGTAGAGAGCACAATTTGATATGCAACACTTCAGAGAATTACAAGCTCTAGAAATGATCATCTTTCATTCTAAATGATAAAAATTAATACAGATGTTATTTTAAATTAAATTTGAAGCTTTTTTATGGGCAGAAAAGAAATGATTATGGAAGTTATGAACCTTAAAATGCTTGTAATCCACCAA